>NC_069395.1:57070000-57670000 GCF_027475565.1 Acinonyx jubatus | reverse complement strand
TAGGTAACAGATCCTTCCGCCATTCAGTTTTGTCATCTGCCAAGTAAGTATGATGCTTTCCTGTCGTCAGCCCCACAGTTGGCGAAGGATTCCGTGACAGTGGTGCACCCGAGGCCCTTAAGCACAGCACTTGGCATGTAGTGAGAACTTTTCACATGATGGCATGTGAGAGACAGACAGAGTGCAGGTGAGGGAGGGGCGGAGAGAGCTGTCAGCACAGAGCCCGACCCTGGGTTCGAACTCACGGACTGTGAGATCATGACCGCGCTGAAGTCGGACGCTTAGCCGACCGAGCCCCCCAGGTGCCCCCACACGTTGGCTGCTCTGACTGCTGTGATTACCGCCAGTCACCTTGGGGGAGGGGATGGGGGGCAGCTTGGGGTTCCGTTCTGGGCTGAAGGCGTGTGTACGTTTCCCTCTTAGCACCGTCTTCCTCATGGGGCCCATGAAACAGCTGAAGCGAATGTTCGAGCCGACGCGCCTGATTGCGACTGTCATGGTGCTGGTAAGGTCTGCCTTTTAGCTGCGCTTGTCAAATGGCCATTTTTATTTCCGCCGTATGGGATTTTTCTTGTCTTAAACCTAAAGACCGCTTTTCGTTTTCCTTTCGTCTTGACTCACTGCCTGATGCTGGTAGCCACCGTCACACAGGGAGAATTCGGGGTCTGATAATTACCCCCTTGCTGTGGCAGTTGGTGTTAGGGTCCTGCCGGCTCTGCACCCCAGAGGGATTGTGAAATTGGCCGTACTGATGTGGTAGTAAGAGAGCTGGGACACCCTCCTGGGGACGGGGGAAGCCACGCACAGGCAGAGCTTAGCGGGAAGAACCCGGAAAGAGAGAGGGAGTGTGGGGGCGGGGGCAAGGGCAGAGAGAGAATCCCAAGCAGGCCCCGGGTTGTCAGTACAGAGCCCCGTGTGGGTTTCGATCTCGCAAATGATGGGATCGTGACCTGAGTGGTAATTAGGAAATCAAGAGCCAGACGCTTAACTGCTTGAGCTGCCCAGTGGCCCCCTTCATCTGTTTTTCTGACACGGGTCTGCTTTCTTTCTTTCTTTTTTTAAAAAAATTTTTTTTTTTTTAATGTTTATTTTTGAGACAGAGAGACAGAGCATGAACGGGGGAGGGTCAGAGAGAGGGAGACGCAGAACCTGAAACAGGCTCCAGGCTCTGAGCTGTCAGCACAGAGCCCGATGCGGGGCTCGAACTCACGGACCGCGAGATCACGACCTGAGCCGAAGTCGGACACTTAACCGACTGAGCCACCCAGACTCCCCTTAAATTTTTTTTAATGTTTATTTATTTTTGAGAGAGAGAGCGACAGCACAGCAGGGCAGGGGCAGAGAGAGCGGGAGACCCAGAATCCGAACCAGGCTCTGAGCTGTCCGCACAGAGCCCGACGCGGGGCCCGAACTCACGGACCGCGAGATCACGACCTGAGCTGAAGTCGGACGCTCAACCGACTGAGCCACCCAGGCGCCCCAATCCAGTTCTTTTTAATCCACATCAGTTCTTACTGGCCGGTTTCGTTTCCTGGGGATTTTAACTCTTCTGCCAAACGTGAGTAACTCGCAAGCCTCCACGTGGGTCCAGTGCTTTGCAATGAAGGGTGCCTTCGGTTGCCATGATTATCACGGAATCGGGTCACTGCAGCAGGAGAAGCATCGTTAACTTTTGCCAACAGTGAAGTCTTAACAGTATTTTTCTCCGTGTTGTTGCTGTGTTAATTCGTGTTTTCCCTCTCTCTCTAGCTGTGTTTTACACTCACCCTGTGTTCTGCCTTCTGGGTGAGTGTGCATTTTAATTTCCCTGGCCCTTTCTGGTTTATGCCCCTCGTCACGCACCGTGCGGTAACCGTTGTTTTCTTTCAGTGGCATAACAAGGGGCTCGCTCTCATCTTCTGCGTTTTGCAGTCCTTGGCCCTGACATGGTAAGTGCTGTTTTACGTAGCCCCCTCCCACCTCCATCTCTGACTAGTGCAGCTGAAGGAGATTAAACTGCACGTGGTGTGGGTAGGCGGAGAGAAAGACACAGACACTTTTCAACTTAAGGATTCTCCATGGTGCTAGTGAAGTCAGGCCCCGGAGCCAACAGGTGGCATTAGTGGTCTTGGGTGGCCAGGGGAGGCCGATCGTTTGCCCGGTGGGGCATTTTTGTGCGGGGCTCACGGTTGATTTTGAGATGTGATAAATGTGACTCAGTCACTTGTGTCCGGTCAGAGCAAGGACGATGAAGCGTTACAGGGGCTGGTAGGAGGAGGCTTGTGAGTCAGGGAGACATCGAAGGAAAGGAGAGTGGTACGGAAGTCGTGATGTTACGTTTGTGATGGAATGAATCATTCAGCGGAAGCACAGAGAGGGAATTGTCAGCAGGAGGTGAATGGTGAAATGGAAAGCCACGCGGCTGTGGGCGGTGGGACCAGCATGTGCACTGGAGGCCGGTTGGCAAGGCCGGGGTGCTGTCGCTCAAGAGCCGCGCACGGTGATCGGGCGCTGGAGACCCCGTTATTGGGGGCCGGTGCTGGGGCTGCAGGTTCGGGCCCTTTCAGACGGGTCCAACATCGGGGGGAGAGGGTGGTGGAATCGATGGCTTCTGAGACGTTTCTGTAGTACTTCTGGAGTTTGTCAGCGGATGATCCATGCCTGCCTCAGCAGTTTCTATGGTGTGCTGATCCACTTGGGAAAGTAAGAGGGTTTGCTCTAGGGCAAAGGGGACAGGGCCGTGGAATGACTGTGCCCCTGCTTGCCAGACCGCAAACTGAGCACCCCTCCCTCCCTTTCGTGATTTTGGACTTCTGATAAATAGACTTCCCAAATGCTTTTTGGGATTTGCTGTGTCCACAAGTAAACGAGCTTCCGTGTACGGGGAGTATAAGAAGAATGATGGCCTGGTTTTTAATGGCACGTGTTCCGGGAGTAGGTGCCAAAAGGGTCCGGTTTCATGACTTATGCTTTATTGTGGTTTCTTCTGGGGGCCGAAACTGGTACCTACACACACACGCCTTTCTGATAGACTGAATTCGAATCCAGTTTTCAGAGGCTCAGCCTTCATACGGGCTCAGGCAGATGGCCATATCCGTGCCAGGACCGACGGTGTTGCACTCTTTGCGGGCCGACCAACTCACTCCTGACACACGGGCCTGGTCCGTTAGGGTTGTTTTCTCCTCCCTGCGGGGTCCTCCTCTCAGAAGGGGCTGAGCCAACTGGGCTCTCGAAGAATCATAGCATAGCTTGCTTATGTTTTTATCCGTTGAGCAGTTGGTCGTGGGTTTTTTTCTTTCTGTTCTCTTATCTTTCAAGCTTAATAGGAGCAGAGCAGAAAATTATCCCTGTCAGTTACACTCTGTCGAGGATTTGTAAATATTAGAGGACAAGTGATCAGGGTTTTATTTGGTACTGTTTCAGAATAGGGCTCTGTACCACCTGGATATGTGGGATCCGCTGGCTCATTTGGTTACAGCAGTGACCTTGTGAGGCTGAGGGGAGAGGGCTGCTTCCACGTGGGTCTTCTGCCCTTCTTTGGCCACAGACGACCCTCCCTCCCTCCCCACCTGAACATGTGGCACAGCTCGCGTTCACGTGCGGGTGCGAGCGTGCGTGTGCGTGTGTGCGGCCTGCACGCTGGGGAGGGAGAGGGTCACAGCTCAGGGCCCGTTCCTCCCGGTGTGCGATCTTCCACTCCCTCCGTCTAATTTCCACTTGTGTTTGTTTTCGTTGCAGGTATAGCCTTTCCTTCATTCCGTATGCAAGGTAAGACAGACTGTATTTCGGACTGTAACTTCCGTCCCTTGGGGCTGATGGTGTGTTCGCGAAGGGCGTTTAGTTCAGAGCGCTTTCAGAGAGCACATATTACCTTCATTGAAATTCTTTGAGACAAACAGGTAAATGTCATACACCTGTTTTGTAGATTAGGAAGCCGAGGGCCCTCTCCACCCCGCTCCCCCATGTTTCAGGGACAACAGGCGCTGACCCAGGACCACCAGTTCCGGTGGCATGAACATTCTCCTGTGATACAGAGTGTGTTTGTGCACACGATCACTCTTTGTAACTTGTAGCTTTGCGGAGATCTGCAAGGGAAACGTCACTTTAATATCACCGAGGAAGGCGGGCGGGGGTGGGGGGTGTCTAAGCTCATGCCCGTTTTCTCGCGGTGTCATTGAGAGTGTCTGAGAGGAGTTTACAGACGGAATATAAGCAGGGCCAGTTCTCGCAGGACCAGGGTTTCCTAAGTAGCAGTGTGACCTCGGGCAACTTGCTGGACCCCTCTGGACTTAGTGGACTCAGTGGACAAGCAGAGCGTTGGACCAGATCACCGCCCCTTCCAGCTTCCACACCGCCTTCAATTGGCACTTCAGCCACGGGCCTCTCAAAACTGTGATCCTTGCCTGACTCTGTTCTCCTGCAACCATTCGATCTCCACTCATCTGTCACCACCTGTCAACTAAAAAAAGAAGGTTTTTCCTTAACCGTGGAGAAGAAAAATCGCATGGGAGCAGGGAAGGAGGGAGAGCAGCCCCGCGTCTTCACGCATTCTGAGTGTGCTGCTGACAGGGATTTGAAGACGCCGGGGGGTGTCCGACGAGAGGTTCACAAGTCCATCAACACAAGGGCAGCCGTGTGGCTCGGGAGCGGGTTCTAGGGGAATAACAGGAAAATTCAGCCTGCTGACCCAGCCGGTTCGGGGAGATGGGGGGCTGTCTTGGGAAACTAGGTTTTTGCATGAAATAAGCCTGAGCCTCCAGTGGGGTATTTACCAGCTTTGCCAACAGGGTGAACGTCTCATCGTGCCCGGACCAGTAGCCTAGTTCGCAGGGCCCGGTGCAAAATGTAAATGTGGGCTTCTTGTTAAAAAGATGACGGAGGATTTCACGATGGCAACCACGGGGCATTAACCTAGGCGTGGAACCTTTGAAGTAGGCGGCCGGGTGCAACTCTACACGTCTCTTACCCTTGAAGCTGGGCCTGCGTGGTGCCGTTCTTCAAGGGTTGCAGACTTGACCTGGATCGGCATTTCTGGAGCTTAGGCACAAGTGATGACCGAATGATAGAAAGCTACTTGTAGCAGTGAATTTCGTGTGCTGGCTAGTAGGGCAGGAATCACAGAGAGAGGCCCTGCGCTCCCACAGTGTTTCACAGAAAGAGTGGTTATGTGGTGGAAAAGGCTTCTGTGGTCAGATACGTTTGGGTAGAGGTTAAGCAAAATTAGGTGGTCGTTCCGGGTCCTTGAATATGTTGTGTGTGTTGTTGGCTGCCATGAGGGATCTTACTTGGTTGTAAAACCCTTTCTTGTGCAGAGCATCTCCCAGGACTACAGGACAGAACGTATCTTAAGAAACGCAGCTCTAGAAATTATCTTTGTACTAAGACACAGCGCCCGCTCATGCAAATGCATGCACTTACCCCTGCCTGCCTCCGTGACTCCCAGTATCCTTGGTGTAGGGGCAGTGGAGAGCAGAGGGACTAGGGTGGGAGCCCTGGCATACAGCCGGGTTTGGTGGGGCTGGGACAGTAATTGGGTACCCACTCTTTCTTTCCACGCTGGACACTGAGTTCTGAGGAGTAGGTGCCTGGTGCAGGCCTAATACAGCAGGTTAATACACCCTCAGTCACTCCAGAGAGCCCCCTATGCTAGGGAGCTCCTGACAGCTGTCCCTTAGCAGGTTTCTGCTGCTTGCTTAGGACGAAGAAAGGCCCTGGTGACTATTTGATCTAATGTTTTCAGCGCATAGAGTGATTCTGGTTGATATTAAAACGCACAGTCCTAAACTCTTGGTTTCTGATAATCTCTACTTTTTCCCCTGTCTTCTCCTTTGGTTATCATGAATGGCTATCAGTTATTAAATACCTACTCTGTTCGGTGTATTCGTTCCTGCGGCTGGTCTTTAGGGTGAGAGGGACACCCCCTTATACAGATGAGGAATCTGAAACTCAGCAAGACAAATAACTTGCCCACAGTAACACTAATTTGGAGCTGAGGTTTGGTGCCAGGTAGATTGACCCCGTAGTGCAGGTGCTTTCTGCTCTGCAGGGTGCTACTCTGGGTACCCTGGAAATCTAAAGGAGGGGCTTTACCGCTTACGGGGCCTTTGGGGTGATGACCTCTCATTTATCTCTGTGCTTTTCCTCCTAGGGATGCCGTGAAGAAGTGTTTTGCTGTGTGTCTTGCATAACCCACGGACCGTTTTTGCAAAGCTTTGGAAGAAGGCACCATGCCCGGAAGCTGGTGGATGGTTTTGTAAATATCTTCTAAACCTCTTGCAGACACGTGCCTTTTCTCTCGCAGCCGCGTGTTGCTTGTGAGCCGAACATTGGAGGGCTGCTTTTGGAGACAGTGTTGGTTTCGCAGACCCAAACGTCTATAGCACAGTGTGAGAGATGAGTTCTGGATCTTAGGGAGTAGAATATTCCTCATGCACCTGTTTCCCCTTTGGACGGTGTTCCCCTGGAGTCTCATAAATAAAAACCTCATTAAGCAGCAGCAGATAAGCCTTGGGGAGCCAGTGATCCCCAGGTGACGACAGGCAGCGCCATCAGGGAAGGCAGGGGTGCGACAATAAGGGACAGAGTTTGGGGGTCAACGGGGACTTGGTAGACTTGCCCTCAGCGTGGAGACCATCCTCCCCCTCCCCCTCCCCCCCTCCGCCGCCGCCTCACACAGTGTGGACGTGCTTCTGGTCTGGGGTCTGGGAACCCGTGGTTCTCTGCGGTGACCTCTGTATACAAACCCGTGGAAGTTCTGGTCGTGGAGTGACCTGGAAAAGGAGCGCTTTTTGGTGACACGTGTTGTTTTCAAATCTGAACGTCAGCCTTCTTGGTCTTCTGATTCCACACCTGACGATGATATTTCAGTGCACACTCTTTTTCTCTTGAGGTTTCCTTTCTCCCCCTTACCCCACCCCCCAATCTTTCCTCATGACCTCTTAGAACTAGACTGGGGACAGAGCCGCGACAGAACACACACGGTTTGCTTTTGCACAAGAGCTGACAGGAGGTGAAAAATCTCGCTGCTCCCTACTGTATTTTTTGTTTTTTTTTTTCCATTATTTATAAATGTTGCTTTTAAACTGATCCCATTTTCCATCCTGCCCTGGAATGGGGCCAGGGGTGAGTGGGTGGGAAGACAGAGCCCCACTGTGGGGCCCGCAGGAAGGAGGCACGCCTGCCCAGTGACCTTTAAACAAGTGCCAGTGTTTGCACTCGAGCCCCAGCTGCAGACACCGGGGCGGGACGCCGTGGACCGCCGGGTGGTTCCGTTGCTGGCCCCGTCTACACACAGGGTGCATTGTCCCCTGGGCTTCGTCTGGTCCTCACGAGAGCCTGGTGACAAGGAGGTGATGGTTCTGTCACTGGGCAGTCCGGGAAAGCAGGCTCAGAGAGGTTAACAGATTTCCCTAAAGCCACAGCCGGTGGCAGAACTGGGCCCGGAGCCTGGGTGCCCCAGCTCCAGTCTCCTCCACGACCCCGCGTTTCCCAGTGTGGCTCTGGAGGTGCCTCCTCTAACTGTTTTGCCTGTTCTGTTTTCACCAGCCAAGCCCGTGCCTTTTCCGGTCCCGTTCTCTTTACGTCACTGCACTGTCTCCTGCCCAGCCTCCCTTTGGGGAAGCTTCCTTCTGGATCCGTAGGATCTCCGTTGTTCCTTTGTGTGCCCTTTCAGCTCCTCCTTGCTGCCTGACCATCATAAATACCCTGCCTTGATGGCCAGAGTTCTTGGCATTGCAGGGCCTCTAAAGCAAGCCCACAAGTGAAGTGTCTTCGGGGTCGCCTTTCTGTTCTCTACCCAGGTCTGGCTAGTCCACTCGGGTTCTGGCTCTGGGACCTCCAAACCAGAGGCTGTGATGTCCACTCGTGGTCTTCTTGCTTGTGGCCAGTTGCTAAATTCGTTCTCCTGTTGCAGCTGAGAAGCTGAGACCTCAGAGCTGCTAGCGTTTTCCTCCGAGCTGCGAGGTATGAGCTGGCCCGATAGGGCCAGAGTGAGGGAGCCAGTCTTACCCAGTCCTCTCTAGGCTGTGGAGGGCACCCTGTTTTATCCCGAGGTCCCTAACCTGCCTTCAGCCAGAAAGGGAATATATGTGCTACCTTCTGGCTTTTGTGGAGCTCTTTCGCGTCTGAGGCGGCTCCAGGAGGTCGCTCAGATCTCAGAAGTGCTCCAGGAAGGGGCCCAGAAGAGGTCAGGAGTGTCCATTGTTCCTTCTCTTCGGAGCTGATGTGAGGCTAGCCTGTCTCTACGGGCTCCAACCAGCCTGGGGTAACTAAAAGGCTGATCCCTGTGACCCTTTTCAATGTCTGGACTGGACTTTGTGGGACACGAGGTCGAGACACCCTTTGAGATGTCACCAGGGCTGCGTAGCTTGGTGGTAACGGATGTGGGCTTTAACGGCCAACGGGTCTGTGTGTGTTGTGACTCAGTCACATGCTGGTGTCAGGTTGAACAAGTTACTTGAGCTCCGTTCCTCACTTTGCTTATCTGTTTAGAAACAAAGGAGATAACAGTTCCCGCTGGATCTTCATAGTACATCAGTGAGCTGTGTATCAGGTGCTTAGCCCGGGGCCCAGGATAGGTACAGGATATCTCTGTGAAAGGAAGGTATTATTACTTAGTCCCAGAGATAACAGGTGACCTTTGAAGGGGACGGGATGAATGTCTCTGGTGGCTAACTTATCAAAAAAAATACTTATCTAGCATTATGTCTAGCACAGTAGACGTGGCCATGCATTGTCTCCTGTAAAATTCGCAGTGACTTTGCAGGCTGGTGGCCCTGTTTCTGGCACCGAAGAGAGGGAATAGCCTCAGGGCAGTGGTCCCTCCAGGTCTCACCAGTAGAGGGCGCGGGTTCTTGCGTTAAAGCACCTGCTTTGCCCTAACGTGTGGCCTGCGACCGGTTGGCTCTCACACAGCTCCGTCTGGACGGTGTCGGCAGCTTTTGGATGATCCCGTCTTTCAGAATCTTCCAGACTCCTGCATTTCCCTTCTGCCCCCTCCCCCTTTGGTTTTCTCTACTTGTTTCTGCCCACTGCACTGTGGGAGGAAGAAATCCATGTCAGATCCGCTGAAATCTGTAACCAGGCAACAGTTCTGGTTGTAAGCACCCTCTTTGGGGGGGCGAGTGGGGAATTAGAGTTCGGACCCCATGGCCGGCAGGCTGGCGGCCGTCTTGGCTTCCCTGCCCGCCGTCCTGCCTGTTCACTGCTGGGGGAAGAGCAGAGGTCGTTGCATTTTTGGAACGAAGGGAACCATTGAGGCGACTTTTTTTGCGCCTGGGAAGTATCTGGGAAGTATGCTCCCCAAGGGGGTGCCTCCAGCTGCATGGGAGCAGTGCCCCCAGTGCTCTTCCCTCTGCTCCCCAAGGCTGGACAGCCGTCCCCCCACCCTCGGAGCCTGCCGTTGGACCCCCTGCCACCCGTCTCACCACCTAGGAGGTTTCCCTTCTGCCCACCGACAGTGCTCACAGGCAGCTCTGGCTGCCAGATCGTGTGTGTGTGGCCGTGCCCCTCCCTAGCCACTGCTGCCCGGGCCCGGCTGGCTGTTCCCTGGGAAAGTGGGACACCGTCCCCACCTGGGCATTTCCCCTGGGCTGCCGATCTCAGTGCTCAGAGCCTCTCTCCCTCATTGTTGTATGGGGACTTCATGGGGTATCCCTCTGAGGGCCCCCTCCCTCCCACCCTAATCAGGGTGCGCTCAGGGAGCAGGAAATCAAACCATGAGATGCATCTAAATCAATTACTTTGGATACTTCCATTAGAAAAGGTGAGGAAGAAGTAAGGCACACCCTGGGAACAGGGTGTGGGAGATACTGGTTTGGCCGCTTCTGCTTTTGAGAGCTCCAGGAGCATGACAGGTGTGGCCGTGTGTCCCTTGGGGGACTGAGTTAGGAAACTGAACTCAGCCCTCGGGTTCCCGTGGCTGTGGGTTCCCTTTTCCGTGGGGCAGCCCACACCGGGGCTGGCTGCCTCACCTCTTCCCTCCGACAACACCCAACCAGAGTCAGCTGCGGGATTACAAATTAGTTACAAGTTTACAACCCGTCCTGGACCTCGTTTTCAGCAAATGAAATGCTCATTTTCATTTTCAGCCAATGAAGAAAACCCATGTTTGTAGATTTTTGGCATAGTTTTCTTGATTTTTTAAATCTAAAAAATGTTTTGGATGTTTTAAGATGTCCTGTAGTTTTTCTCAGATAACAGTTTATAAAAAGCTAACAGACCTACATCTGAAGTTAAATACAGATTTATATCTGAAACTCTTGATAGGATATTAACAAAAGAATGTAGGATGTTTGACTTTTTGGAAATTCTTATTGGAAAACCTGGGAGATTAAATCACGTGCCTTTAAATCACGTACCTTCTAAGTCACAGTTCATGAATTTTATGAAATTCTGAGATCTGGAGCATTTTTAGATGAGTAAAAAGTGTTTTGCAGTTTATTTGAGCCCGGTTCCTTCAGGATAGGCTGTGTAGTCCCGTCTGGGCTGTTTCCAGTTCTATCACAGGCCACCCTGCGAGTCCCTGCTACACCAGGCTTTGTTCTTGGTCGCTCAGGGATTCGTTGTGCAGAAAGGCCTCACGAAGCTCGAAAACTCATGCTGGCAGGGATCTGACCCTAAAGCTGGTGGGCAGAGCCTGGTGAGGCAGACGGGAGCCGCGGGGCCCTTGTTCAATGCACACCGACCAAATACAATTCCCTTCTTCCTAGCAGGAGCTGATAGGCTGATGATGGGCTGAGAAGTGCACAAAACATTTTCTGTGGACGGGATGAGCTGAAAGCAGGCAAGAGCGAGTTCACTAGGCAGGTGATAGGTAGTCCTCTAGGACGAGATGCGGCTGTTTGAAATGAAAACTCAGTCCACAGCGTTGTCGTAAACAGCTGATGCTGATGTGTGTATTTACCACAAGGTAACCAAAAAACCTTCGCGGACAAACATTCCCCGATTAAGGGGGCTGCCTGGCCTCAACATCCTCGTGAGGTATCCTTGAAGACCAAATAAAGACGTATCTGGGCAGAGTGTCGTCCTCTGTCTGTTGAACTTCCGTACTGCAGCTAGTGAGCCTTTACTTGTAAGTACAAGTGAATCTTGGCATTTGTTGGACACCCTAAAGGAGAAGTCTAGTTGACTTTCAGTTTCATGGTCCTTCTGCTGTGAAGAGTGTTTGTTTTGCCTTTTTCAATGTTTGCTTGACTTTGCCACTTTGAACAAGGAAAGGAAAAATGTTAAATCCTCCCAGCTCTGATCTTTTGTGGCTTTTGTAAATTCTGATTGTGAAGTTGGGGATAAAGACGTTCAAAGCCCGTGGATAATTTATATGCCTTCAGAACATTGTGCCTGTTGTAATACCATGAGCTTTTAAAACACTTTGTTAAAACATGAATCGATTTTTGCAATTGTATAGAGATATTCAGCTAATTTTGAACGCTGCTGATTGCATAACTGAGTTTTTTAAATCCAAAAATATATTCTTGTCTGCTACTTTTCCTACCTTGAGATTCTGTTTCATAAAAGTGTTTCTTTTTTTTGCTAATGCATTTCAAAGGGAAAGAATTTTGCGGACGATGAAGCTGTTTTTTCCCCCAAAGCATTATAAAACTGTTCTTAATTTTTCTTCTCTTGCTTTTTGTTTCCTTCTCCAATAAATGATTGCATTATGGTCTTTAATAAATCTAATACTGTCTCGTATTCATGTTTGTTTTCCTGGGAGTCACTAAGCCAAATGAAGGTTGTATGACTGCAAGATAAGACCCTGCCCTCATTTTGCATTCGTAGTACGCAGCATGCATTGTTAAGCGCTTAAAGTTGTTTTTGAGCTAACTTGGTATGTAGTTGTCTTTCTCCAATGACTTGGGGATAACATGGCTCTAAGTTTTGAAGAGTTTTGAAGGTAAGAAATGTCAAACGTTTTTGTTTTACTGGAGTATTCCTACACACCTAGCTGGTTTAGTCACTGCCTAAACTAGTTTGTATCAAGTTGTTCATAATATTTTGCTATTCTTCTAGTGTTCTAGGATTTGTAGCTATGGTTGTTCTCTCTTTGCCGATGATACTGGTAATTTGTGTCTCCTTGCTTTATCTTGGTCAGTCAGGCTTAACATTTATGATTTTATTGATCATTTCAAAGACAAACTAGTTAAAAAGTTTTGAGCAGATAATTAAAAAAAATTTTTTTTAATGTTTCTTTTTTTGAGACAGAGACAGAGTGTGAGCGGGGGAGGGGCAGAGAGAGAGAGGGAGACACAGAATCCGAAGCAGGTTCCAGGCTTTGAGGTGTCAGCACGGAGCCCGACACGGGCCTCGAGCTCATGGACCATGAGATCATGACCTGAGCTGTAATAGATACTTAACTGACTGAGCCACTCAGGTGCCCCAAAAGTTTTGAGCAGACATTTGACAAAAGTATATGAATGGCCAGCCAACACCTCTTATACTGTGTTATCATTATATAAGTTAAAGCAAGTAAAACCCAAACCTAGGCTAAAAATACATGCTTCGGTGGTAAGATTATAATGAAGAGTAGGACTTTACACTTCATTTGCATGGAGTTAGGATAGTGATGACCTGAAGTATGAAGAGGTTGGTGATTGGGGAAGGGACACTGGAGGAGGACTCTGGGCCCTGGTTGTCCTATTTCTTGATCAAGTGGTAACTTACAAGGTGTTCACTCCGATAAATCATTACACTTGTGTTTTTTGTGTATGTGCACTTTTATGATGTGTTTGGTTTCATTGATTTTCACTGTTGTCTATTTTTTATTTAATTGGTTTCTTTTCTTACCTTTGTTTCTTTCCTTATACTTTGGGTTTAACTTTTCTAGCTTTTTAAGGTGGGAGCTTAAATAATTGCTTTTAGATCTTCCTTCTCTTCTAATATAACTGAATACCATAAATTTCCTTGGAAGCACAGCCTTGGTTGCATCTCACAAATTTTGGTATGTTGTGTTTTTCAGTTTAATAAAGTTCAAAATATATATATATATTTTTTTTTTTTTTTGCCTTTTTATTATTACTACCATCCACCTCTGGACTGCCTCCACAATCCCAGCTCACCACCCCGCCTTTTCTCCCCTTCCCCCTCCCCCTGCTTCTGGCTTCACCACCTCCTCCCCTCCCTGTCTTTCCCTACCCCAACCTCACACCATATCTCCACTCCCTGCCCCTCCCAAACATGGCCTCGCCCAGTTTAAGATATTCTGCTTCCCTATAATTTCTTCTTTTACACAATGATTGCTTAAAATCTTTTTTTTTTTTTTAAGTTTACTGATTTTGAGAGAGAGAGAGGAGGAGCAGGGGAATGGGGGTGGGGTGGGGTGGGGAGAGAATCCCAAATAGACTCTGTGCTGTTAGTGCAGAGCCCCACGTGGGGCTCAGACTGAACGAACTGTGAGATCATTGCCTGAGCTGAAAGTAAGAGTCAGATGCTTAACCAACTGAGCCATCCAGGTGCCCCTTGACCCATCGGTTACTTAGATGTGTGTTTAATTTTCCGATGTTTGGGGATTTTCCAGATACCTATTACTGGTTTGTAATTCTGTTGTAGTCAGCAAACATATTCTAAATGATTTTCATCCTTTAACGCGTACTGGGACTTGTTTTAGGTTCTGCATGTAGTCTATCTTGGTGGATGCCCTATGTGTATTTGAAAAGAATTTGTATTCAGCAGTTGGGTGGAGTGTTCTATAAATATCAATTAGGCCAATTGGTTGGCAGTGTTCAAGTTCTTTAAAAAAAATTTTTTTTAATGTTTATTTTTGAGAGAGACAGAGCATAAGAGGGGGAGGGGCAGAGAGCGAGAGAGACACAGAATCCAAAGCAGGCTCCAGGTTCTGAGCCATGAGCACGGAGCCTGATGCGGGGCCCGAACCCACAAGCTGTGAGATCATGACCTGAGCTGAAGTCAGATGCTTAACTGACTGAGCCACCCAGGTGCTCCAGTGTTGTTCAAATTCTAACCATACTGATTTTGTCTATTTCTATCAATTGTTGAGAGAGACATGTGAATTATAATGTGGATTTAACTATTCTTTCCATTCAATTAATTTTAAAATACTTGTTTATTTTAACAACAAAAAAATAAAACACAGAAACAAAATACAAAACACAATAAGGTATGGCTCGAATTATTTTAAAGTGATGGTATAACCACCACCCAGGTCAAGAAATAGGATATTGTAGGGGTGCGTGGGTGGCTCAGTCGGTTAAGCGTCCGACTTTGGCTCAGGTCATGATCTCATGGTTTGTGGGTTCAAACCCCATGTTGGGCCCTGTGCTAACAGCTCCCAGCTTCCTTTGGATTCTCTCTCTCTCTCTCTCTCTCTCTCTCTCTCTCTGCCTTTCCCCTGCTTGCACTCTTCTCTCTCCCTCTCTCAGAAATAAACATTAAAAAAAAAAAAATAGGACATTGCCAGCATCTCAACTTTTCCTTATGCTCCTGGCCAGTTACTACTTCCTTTATCCCACCTTCAAAGATGACTATCCTGGCATTATAGTGTCACTTCCTTGGTTTTCTTCAGAGTTGTTTTTTCCTTTTACTTTTTTTAAAGTTTATTTTGAGAGAGAGAGAGAGAGGGAGCGCATGAACGGGGAGGGTCAGAGAGGAACAGAGAGAATCCCAGTGCAGAGCCCAACACAGGGCTCAAACTCATGAACGGTGAGATCATGACCTGAGCTGAAATCAAGAGCCAGATGCTCAACCGAGTCACCCAGGCGCCCCTCTTCCTTTCAGTTTTATTGAGATTTAGTTGACACACAGCACTGTGTAAGTTTAAGGTATACAGCATCGTGTTTTGACTTAGATATATTGTAAAATGGCTATCACAATAAGTTGACATCCATCATCTCATGCAGATACAAAAAAAAAGGATAAAAAATTTTTTTCCCTGTGATAAGAGCTCTTAGGATTTATTCTTGGCAACTTTCGAATATACCATCCAGTAGTGTTAACCATAGTCATCATGCTATACATTACATCTTCAGTACTTTTTTTTAATGTTTATTTTGAGAGAGAGGGAGAGAGAGAGAATCCCAAGCAGGCTCCTCACTGTCAGCACAGGGCCCAACGCAGGGCTCAACCCCATGAACTGGGAGATCATGACTTGAGCCAAAATCAAGAGACAGACCCTTAACTGACTGAGCCACCCAGGCGCCCCTTCAATATTTATTTCTAACTGAAAGGTCGTACCTTATGACTACTTCCAATTTTCCCGCCTCCCATCCCTACCTCTAACCACAAATCTGATCTCTTTCTATGAGTTTGGTTTTAGCTTCCACATATAAGTGTGACATGACAGCATTTGTCTTTCTCTGACTTATTTCACTTAGCACAGTGTCCTCAGGGTCCGTCCATGTTGTCACAAATGGCAGGCGGCTGAATAGTATCCTGTTGTGTGTGTGTGTGTGTGTGTGTGTGTGTGTGTACCCACCATGTTTTCTTGATCTTTTCAACCATTCATGGACACTTAGGTGGTTTTCATGTCTTGGCTTTTGTAAATAATGCTGCAGTGAACGCAGGGGTGCATTTATCTCTCTGACAGGGCTTTTGTTTCCTGGGGTTTTAATTCTCAGAAGTGGAATTACTGGATCGTATATTTAGTTTTTTGGGAAAGTCCAAAGTACACTTAAAAATCACGGTTAAAAGTAAACTTAAAAACAACAACAGCAACTAATAATAATTCTTTTAACTGCATTAGCCTCTTGAATTACGTAGAAACAGGATTTGGAGTTACAAACCAAAGTTACGATAGCGCTAGCTTTTACGATAATCCTTTTTTTTTCTTTAAATGTATTTAAGTATATTAGTGTCTAAAATGTAGAAAACAAAAGTGTAATTATAAACCATTCTTACAACAAAATTAGCTTTCATAGTTGCTCCTGTGTTTGCATTTATCAAGATCTTATTTCTCCATTTAGTTTCAAGGTACCTTCTAGTACTTTCAGGGTACCGTCTGGGACTTTCATGTCACCTCTCAGGACTCCCTTGGGTGTTCTTGTGGGGCAGGTCTAGTGGTCATGAACTCTCCTAGCTTTTGTTTATCTGGGACTGTCTTGATTTTGCTCTCACGTTTGAAGGGCAGTTTTGTTGGATATAGAATTCTCAGTTGACAGGTTTTTCTTTTCTTTTAGCATTAGAACATATTGGCTTCCTGTCTTCCAACCTCCCAAGTTTCTGATGAGAAATCTGATGATGATTTTACTGAGGATCCCTTGTATGTGATGATTCACTTTTCTCTCACTTTCAAGAATCACTTGTTTTTCTTTGTCTTTTGAAAGCTTGATTGTAATGTGACTTGGTGTAGGTCTTTGAGTTCATTTTACCTGGAATTTGTTGAGCTTCTTGGGTGTTTATATTGATGTCTTCTCATCAAATTTGGGAAGTTTTCAGTCATTATTCAAGTAGTCTGTCTGTCCCTTTCTGTCTCCTAGGACACCCACAATGCATCTGTCGGTCCAGTTGATGGTCTCCTAGTGGTCCCTTAGGCTCTGTTGACTTTTCTTCAGTCTTTCCTGTTTCTCAGTCTTGATTATTTCCCTTGTTCTGTCTTCAAGTTTACTAACTCTTCCTTCTGCCTGCTCAAATCTGCCTTTGATCTCTATCACGAATTTTTCAATGATTGTACTTTCCAATGTCAGAACTTCTTCTTTTTTTAGGATTTCTCTTAAAAAAAATTTTTTTTAATGTTTATTTATTTTTGAGAGAGAGACACACACACAGAGTGTGGGCGGGGGAGGGGCAGAGAGAGAGGGAGACACAGAATCTGAAGCCGGCTCCAGGCTCTGAGCTGTAAGCACAGAGCCCGACAGAGGGCTCGAACTCATGAAAGGTGAGATCAGACCTGAGCCCAAGTCGGACACTTAACCGACTGAGACACCCAGGTGCTCCTAGGCTTTCTCTGTATTAATATTTCCATTTTGTTCACACATCATTTTCTTGATTTTCCTTCACATCTTCTTTTAGTTCTTTAAGCATCTCTAGGGTAGTTTAAAAATTTTTGTCTATCTATCTGTCCTTAAGTCTTTTTCAGGGACAGATGCTGTTGAATTATTTCCTTTCCATGGGCCACACTTTCCTGTCCTTGCATTCCTTATGATTTTTTTGTTGAACACTGGACATTTGAATATAGTAATGTGTTAACTCTGGAAATCAAATGATCTCTCCTCCAGGGTTTGCGATTTTTAGTTTTTGTGTTTTTGATTGTTGTAGGCTGTCTCTGTGCCTAAGGTCAGCCTGAGGGGTAGTCTTTCCTGAGCCTTGGACATGCACTTTCTACCCTCCCCACTCACGTATTGTTTTTGAATGTCCTCGTCTTATAATGTATGGCTCCCAAGGGGGAAAAGAGAAGAATGACGGTGGGTGGGGAGAGGGTACTGGCCCTTTAAATCCCCAGGAAGTGACTTCAGCTGGAGGGGGGAGGGCTTACAGCAAGTGAGGCGGGGCAGCAACAATGGCTGCTTACCTCTGTGATAAGGAGTAAGTAGCAATGAGCCATCAGAGCACAGATCTCCAGTATTTAGAGGTCACTGTCCTTTTCATCTACCCTAGCTTTCACAGGCCGTGGGTAGCTTCCCCGGAAACACGTGCACAGCTGCCTGCAGGGTGACTGGGAGGTGGGGGGGGGGGAAGGGGATGGGTGGCTGTTCTGTGCTAGGAGCTGAAATCCACTGAAATTCCATGAAGTTTACTGTGGAAGCCTTCCCCTGGAAGTTGCAAGGCTTCAACAGATTCCAGAGTTCCAAAATAGTTAGATTGTGCCAGTGCAATTGTTGTCTAGGTGGAAAGACAGATTTCTGGTTCTTTCTAATGTGCCATCTTCCTAGAATCCTCCTCAGCAGTCCATTGCCTCTCTACTTTCATTGTTTCTGTTTAGAAGTCAGTTTTATGATACTCGGTGCGTCTTTTTTGAAGGCAAACTGTCTTTTTCCCCAAATCTTTGTAGTTTTCAGTATTTTACCGTGATGTACTTGGATGTCAGTTTGTTTTCATGACCTTAGGGTTTTTAGGGGTTCGTGAACCTTTAGCTCAATGTCTTTCATTAGTTTTGGAAAGGTCTTAACCATTATCTCTCTTCACCTACTGCTTCTTAATTATTTCTCTTTTCCTTCTGGGAATCTCATATGAGGTCTCTTACCCTCCTTCCTGTTGTGCTTTAGTTCTTTTGTTGCTTCATACTTCAGTTCTAGATATTCTAGCCTCTTACAGTTTATGTGGTCTTCAGCTGTGTCTAATATATAGTTGAACCTATCCATCCTGAGTTCTTATTTTTGGTTGTGTTTTTTAGTTCTAGAAGTTCCATGTAGTTGTTTTAAGAATAGCTTTCACTTTCCTGCGGAAAAGCCCCATCACTGTCTTTTTTCTCCCTGATAATGGCCAGCGTGTGTCTGTCAAATCCATCATCTGAAGCCTTTGCAGTTGTTTCTAGTGTCCTTTGCTTTTTCTGGTTTTCGTGGTTTTCCTTTTGTTGTCTTTTCCCCCTGTCTGCCTATTTTCATCTTGTGCTAAGTGCTGCATTTTCAGAGAGCTTAGTTGAAATAATTTGCAGCCCAGGACCTTCCAGAGACAATTTACATGTGTTCTGGCAACTGGTTGGGGGGGGTACCAGCAACTCAGGGTAAATTCAAGGTGACTACCAGCCAAAGTTACTCCTGGCTCACTCTCCTGGGGCACAGCTCTTCAAGGCCAAATGCAAAGATGAAGAAGCTGTATCAGCTGTTTGACCTCTTTGCACCCTAGTCTCCCCGCCCCTCAAGACTTAGGAGGCCTTCAAAGTGCTTCGGATCGTTAGCCTCCTCTTTTGCCATTGGCAAAACCTTCCCGGGAGAAGCACTACAAATACCCAAATCGCTTCCCTAACCTCTGTCTTCCTCCCTGTCCTGACTTTGCAGTTCTTTGCTGTCTTGTTGGGTCTCTGATGACTTCAAGTAGATGATTATGTTTTGTTCAGATTATCTGTTTGTCCTCAGCATACGGACTCGTTCCAGATTATTTGGTTTGCCATTAATGGAAACAAAAATGCTCTCCTATCACCTTTTGAGGTTCTGTCATAGCCACAAATGACCTTTCTATGTTTTTTTATAGTTTTTTAAGTTTTTATTTATTTATTTTGAGTGAGACAGAACAAGCATGAGCTGGGGGAGGGGCAGAACGAGGGAAAGAGAGAATCCCAAGCATGTTCTGAGATGTCAGCACAGAGCCAGATGTGGGGCTCAAACCCCAAACCGTGAGATCGTGACCTGAGCTGAAATCAAGAGTCTGATGCTTAACTGACCGAGCTGCCCAGGTGCCCCTAAAATTCTTAAGCTTTTACTAATAAAGGCAATGACCATTTTAGTTCCCTTCTCAGCCTTTTTGGTTTTGACATTTTTTGCTCATCTCTCACATACTCTCCTTTTTAAAAAAATTTTTTTTAAATGTTTATTTATTTTTGAGAGAGTGTGAGCGGGAGAGGGGCAGAGAGAGAGAGAGAGAGAGAGAGAGAAAGACACAGAATCCGAAGAGGCTCCAGGCTCTGAGCTGTCAGCACAGAGCCTGACACGGGGCTCGAACTCACGGACTGTGAGATCATGACCTGAGCCGAAGTCAGATGCCCAACTGACTGAGCCACCCAGGAGCCCCTCACGTTTATTTGCCATCTTCTTTCAAGTTGTATCAAAGCTAAGGCAAAACAAAACAAAGTTAAGAATGGTGAATATGTCTATGTGGGCAGGGTGAAATTTGATTTCATCCTTCTTACCTTCCTCATAGCCAGAGTAGTTTGCTGGGCGCCTTCAAATTTTTTCTGCTTCAGAATTTAGTATTAGAAGATAACGTTACGTGTAACTTAGGTAAAATACTTCAGTTGTATGTTAAAAAAACCTTTTAGTTATTCATATATACACATATGTGTTTTTTATTACAAAAGACTGTTCTCATTAGACTTACACATATACATAGTGGATAATTGAAAGTCTTTTTTTCTGCACTCTGTTTTCATTTATTTAAAGAAACGTTTTTAATGTTTGTTTATTTTTGAGAGACAGTGCAAGCAGGAGAGGGGCAAAGAGAGAGAGGGAGACACAGAATCTGAAGCAGGCTCCAGGCTCCGAGCTGTCAGCACAGAGCCTGATCCGGGGTTCAAGCTCAAGTACTGCGAGATCATGACCTCAGCCAAAATCGGATGCTTACCAGACTGAGCCACCAGACGCCCCTCATTCATTCATTTAAATTGAAGTATAGTTGACAGATATCATATTAGTTTCATGTATGCAACAGGATGATTTGACAATTGTATGCATTAGGAAATGCTCACGTGGTAAGTCCAGTTACCATCTGTCACCGTACAAAGTTAATACGATATTATTGACTACATTCTGCACGTTGTACTCATTATCTCTGTGACTCACTTGTTTTATAACTAGAAGTTTGTACCTCTTAATCTCCTTCACTTATTTCGCCCATCCCTCCGCTCCCAAAAATCTACTTTGAACTTTACTTCTGAACTGTTGCGTAGAACTCATGCTTCTGTTTGCTGGAGTCATGTTTATCCGTAAGCTAACTCATGAAGAAGGAGGAAATGTTAGCTTCTAGTTAGACTATCATAGAGCTTGATTCAAGGTAGATAAAACAATCAATCAATGGAAAATATCTTTTTTTTTTTTTTATTTTTTTTTTTTCTTAACGTTTATTTACTTTTGAGACAGAGAGAGATAGAGCATGAACAGGGTGGGTCAGAGAGAGAGGGAGACACAGAATCTGAAACAGGCTCCAGGCTCTGAGCTGTCAGCACAGAGCCCGATGCGGGGCTCGAACCCACGAACTGCAAGATCGTGACCTGAGCTGAAGTCGGACGCTTAGCCGACTGAGCTACCCAGGTGCCCCTCAATGGAAAATATCTTTAAAAAAAATCACTAACAAGTTTCTAGAGAGAAACGGTTCATTTTCCAAACAAGTGAAACTTGAATTCTCATGGGATTGAGGGGATTAAAATAAGAAAGAAGGGAATATGTCGAATAGTGAAGTCCACTGGGGATCAAAATTGAAATTGCTTCTATTTTCAAATTTTCATAAACATTCTTCAAGAGGAAGTACAAGGTGAAATTGAGAAATTTATAGAAAGTGCAGAGTTCACCGGAAAATAAAAATTCGGCAGCTGATCTAAAAGTGCAGGAAAATCCAAGCGATTCTTATGAATGGGCAGAAAAACGGAGATTGACTAGGCACACAGTGAAAAGCCACCCAAATTGTGTGTCTGCCTGGGCTCCAACTTTCTGTGAACGTCTTTGGAGGTCCTTGTGGCTATTGGTGGGAAGGTAGGTATTGTAAACAGAGCAGAGGTAATGCGTCCAACTTACCACCGTCACTGTTGGAGGTAAGGAAACGCTCCTCATTTGTCCACCCCTCTTCAACGTAACCCGAGTGGTTACTTTTAGGAGGAGGCAGTGTTGCGTACTTTGACCCACAAGACCGCGGGGTCTTGCGTGGTCTAGCCTCTGCCTCCCTTTCGGCCTGCCTGTGGCCTTCGTGAGCCTCTTTCTGTCACGCCATGCGGGCCTTGCACATGCTGTTCCATCTGCCCGGATTTCTCCTCTTCGCCCATCTTGCTTGCCCACCAGATTCCAAAGTGAGCCTCGTATCCTCTGGGAGGCCTTCCCTCACCTCCCTGACTCGTGCCATCGTCCTTAGCAGACTCAGTTCCGCGAAGGCCTGGGCTGTGTCTCTTTTTGCCCACTTTTGCCTCGTATCCCCAGCCCTCGGCAAACCGCCCGAAGGACCATAGACACCTGAATGTTTGCTGATTGAATAAAAGTCAGTGTCACTGTGTGTGTGTCCCTGATTTCGCTGCGGAAGGGTGTGGTTGGTAGATGTACGGTGGGTAGCTATAGGGATGTCACAGATCTTTCAACTTTGTCAACATGGAAGGACAGCCCTATTCCTATCTCACTGCTGTTCCTTCTTATCGTTGGTGGAGTCTTAACGGGGGATTTAGAATGCCATTCTCATGCCATGCCATTCTCACCTAGAAACTCAGAGCAGAATGTCTGCAGAACGTGGGCAGAATTCATTTTGGGGTGATATTTCTGGTGAAAAGTCACAGGCATTTGGGGGGCCTGATAAGTAGGTTGCCCGTGGCTTTGTAAAATCTAACCTTTCAGACATGGAAAGGGATGGGCCGTTGGCCCAGGAGGGTCTCTTAAAAGGCTCTAATGACATTGTATTGGAACTGACCCCAGACACTAATGAAAGAGTAATCCTCCCTAAATCACCCCAAAGCTAGTAATCCCTAGGGCTGCATGTTGGTGATTAAAAAAGAAAGGTAGGAGCAGCTGTCTCTTTGTTCAGTTTAATTATGACCGATACCTGGGTGAGTGTTAATTTCCCGGTGCCACTGGAGGTGGGCGGAGAAAGGTGTTCGGTTTCCGCAGGCTGCAGGGACTGAATGTGCAGACATGACTTCTGCGGGTGTGCTCAGGGATCCGGGCACGGATGTTCAGGGCAGCGCGAGCTCATGAGCTCAGGTTGCGTGGCTTTCAATTTTTGCCCTTTAAGTCCGAGACACGGGCCGCTCTGTGCCCGAGGACACAGCAGTGCTATCGGGTGTCAGCTAGACCGCACATCTTAATTAATAACCGCCCCCCCCTCCCCAACCCCCTCGCCTGGCAGCGGGACAGCAGGGCAGCTGCTGGGCCTGTGAGATAGAACTTACTGAGTTGTCAGGCCGAAGGGGAACGTGTCGCCCCCTTGGTCCCTTCAGCAGCGTGCGAGGCCAGAGGTCACCGAACCGGGCATCTACCCCGCCCGGCTGCCAGCTCCCGGTGTTCGGGTGGTGTCCCAGGGTGTGCTCACAGCCGGCTTGTGCACTGCTGATTCTTCTTGGGCCTTAATGCCCCTGCCCGTGGGGAACATGGAGCCAGCTCCTCCCGGTTCTTCTCTGTTCCGTCCTGGAGAGCGGTCCAGCCATCTGCTGGGCCATCCTGCCAGAGGCTTGACCATCACCGCATGTGCCTTCTCCCTTGACAGCCACGCCAGGGACTGCCACTTCTGTGGACCCTGCCCTCTAAATAGCTCTCACCCCTGCTGTGTCCTCCTTCCCCGATGCCCCTCGTGGCTCTCCCTCACCCCTCGCGAGCTGCAGCTGCTCCCTGCCTGTCTGCCTCCCGTTGCTTTCCCACCCAGCTTCCACGCCTCCTAAATAGCACTCTCCCGAAAATGCTGCTCCCATCGGCTTGTCCGCTTGCTCGCCCCAGGACTCATCACGCATGGCAACTTTGCTAAACGCTAGTCATCTCCCTGCCTTTGTGAGGTTCAAGGTCTACCTTCGCCATTGCCTTATTAACATTTTAATGTAAGCGACATCTCTTTTCTAGTTTTACTTAAAAAAAAAAACGTACTTTTGAGAGAGAGGAAGGGAGGGAGAGGCAGAGAGAGAAAGTTATAGAAGATCTGAAGTGGGCTCCGGGCCGACAGCAGAGACCCCGATGCAGGGCTCGAACTCACGAACTGTGAGATCATGCCCTGAGCTGAAGTTGGATGCCTCCCAGGTGCCCCTAGTTTTACTTTTTTTGGTCCTAAGAAATCGTGTCCTTAAAGGCATGGGTTTCACATGCTGGTTACACTTCTCTGTTACGATAACCAGTGTTAGCCCTCGTGCCACCTAAAATTGTTGACTCGTGGGAAGCACTGAACATCCAAAGCCCGGCTGCCCTGTCCTGTCTAGTCTAACGTTCCACAGGCTCAACTCCTTGATGTTATTTACATGCTCGGTGTTTTGCTTCCTCTGGCCTTTTTAGTGGACTATTCATTCTCTCTTCCTGGAACGCAGCTCCTCCCGAGCCCAAGGCAAGACTTCCAAGACTCAGCTTAGGTGTCCCCTGCTCTGTGCAGGTGTCCCTGGCTCTCCCTTTCCTGGGCCTCCTCCGGTGACCTTCTTGCCGAACTTCCACGGCAGGTAACTTGTCGGTCTCCTCGCACCCTGAGCTCCCTGAGGTCGGACGTGGTGCCGAGCACACACTGAGCACCCAGCCCTCTTTGAAGCAGGCCCGTAAGTGAACGTCCACATCTACACAAGATTCTTACGGGCTGGGGATTTCTACAACGCGAGGTCTTTGCTTTGTTCTAGAATTCGCGACGGGTTTGCTTACATAGCGGATTTCCTCGTTACACGTAAAATGCGAGGTGAAGAGGAGTTGGGCTCATCGGTGGGGTAGTTACGTAGTGCTCCCTCACGAGGGGCGTGGGCAGCACCTGTATCCCACTCTTGCCCATGGGGAAGCTTTGGTGAAAAGGCGGAGCCTCAGTTGATCTAGTGGATTTGCGGACGCGACCTGATGTGTGGCTGAGCTGACCGCTGTGGTTCTGGTCTCCGCGGGGGTAGCAAGCGGCCAGGATGTTCGGTGCTTGGGGTTTGCGTGACATCTCAGTTCCTTCTCTCCCTTGTAATTTTCAGTCACCGGGCAGAGCTTCTTCATAGATCGGAATAGTACATATATTTTTAATTGTGTTGACTTTTTTTGGTTGTGTAGCGGGTCTTTGTGGTGTATGGGGGGAAGGGCGGGGGGGTTTGCCACTTTGTGGAAAGTGCAGCATTCCCCACATCTAGGAAGAACCACGTAACATTTGACTGAAAACCCTCAAAACGCATGAGCTGTGAGGTCATGACCTGAGCCAGAGTCAGAAGTTCACTGACTGAGCCGAAGGAACAGAAGTCTGACAACGACCTGAATGAGGTTGGAAAAAGACTCCCAAGTCTTTGATGAGATTGCAAAATTGTCTCTGTGTCTTCAGAATTCCTTTTTTAATTCATTTTTCCCCCCTTTGGTCTGACTTCTGTGCCTGAAACCCGACGATCTGTGTGGTTGTATTTAAGGGCGAGGCACATCAATCCCTATGGAATGCCAGTGTGCATGGGCAGGGCTTTACAAATGTTGGCTTCCCCTATTTGATTACGGTCAGTGGTGATTGGGGATGTGTCATCTCACTGAGGACTCATCAAATCTATTATGCAAGGAGCGTGTCTTAATCCTCTGTTTTCAGTATGGTCCTCACCCCTGCCCCCATCAGTGACTGCTGTCTCTGAGTACAAATCCTCTCAAAACCCTCTCTCTCCTGAAAGTCAAGTCTCTTGTTTTCTGTTGCAATAGGGGAAGGAGAATTGTCTGGCTGGCGGCGGGGGGGGGGGGGGGGGGGGGGGGGGATCTAAAGGTTAACTTGTTTCTTATACAAAGTTTCTTTTTTTTTCTTTTAAACGTTTATTTATTTTTGAGAGAGAGAGAGAGGCAGAGCGCGAGCAGGGGAGGTGCAGAGAGAGGAACACACAGAATCCCAAGCAGGCTCCGGGCTCTGAGCTGATGGCACAGAGCCCAGCGCAGGGCTTCAACTCACAAACCACGAGATGACGACCAGAGCCGAAGTCAGACGCTTAACCGACTCAGCCACCTAGGCGCTGCTGAGCCTCCTCTTTTCAATTCCCTCCAACATTTCCAGTGGGTTGTCCAGGAGTCAACTCAAACATTTCCCAACATTGTCTTTTCAGCCCCGATTCTCCTGTGTTCCTTATGGCCGTTCATGGTATTGGCGTCGACCGGTCACTCAAGACTCAAAGTTGTTGAGGCTTCCTAACTCCTTCCTCTCTCTTAATCCCCACATCTAATTGATGCCAGAGTTATGTGGACTTTATCTGCTAATGCGCCAGTGTCCCCGATTTCCTCACATGACTTACTGCCATTGACTGGCTCATGACCTTGCCATCCCTCCCCTGAACTCCTGTAACGGGCTCCTGGCTAGCCTCCCTGTCTCTGTCCATTTGTCACCGTGCCGTTAATAATCAGTATTTCAGGGGCGCCTGGGTGGCTCAGTCGGTTGGGCGTCCGACTTCAGCTCAGGTCATGATCTCACGGTTCATGGGTTCGAGCCCTGCATCGGGCTCTGTGCTGACAGCTCAGAGCCTGGAGCCTGCTTCAGATTCTGTGTCTCCCTCTCTCTCTCTGACCCTCCCCCGTTCATGCTCTGTCTCTCTCTGTCTCAAAAATAAATAAACATTAAAAAAAATTAAAAAAAAAAGAAAAAAATAATCAGTATTTCAAAAACAAACCTCAGTATAGCACTATTTATTTATTATTTTTCTTTTCTTTCTTTTTTTTAATATGAAATTTATTGTCAAATCGGTTTCTATACAACACCCGGTGCTCTTATATAAAGTTTCAAGACCTCCTCCTGTTTGGTCCTAGCCAGAAGCACCCCCCCCCCCACCGGGTGTCACAGGTATGCGATGCATCCGATCCCTGAGGTATTTCGGAGTTCTTGGGCACACGCTGGCTTGCTTCTTACTGGCTTCTGCCTGGAAAGCCTGGATCTCCACTTTTCTCTGATCTGCTACATCAGCCTTTGCATTTGTTTCGTCAGTTTCCAGCATCCATTTGTTTCGTCAGTTTCCAGCATTTGTTGACCACTCTTACCTGCCCCCATTTCCTCTTCTGTACTTTTCAACTGTGTGGGTTTACACTGTGTATTTCCTTAGTGCCATTTTAGAGGGGCTTGGTGGGGAGCATATATGAACGAACGCATGTATTCAAACTGCCACGCGGTTTTCAAATCCCATTTTTTAAAGGAGAAAGTGTGCATATATTTGTAAGTAAAAAGTATCTACGGCAGACTTGTTAACAGGCGTCTCTGGGTGTTGAGATGATGGAAAGTTTTTATTTTCTCTCTTATACTTCTCAAAGTCATCTTTAATAAGATACTTAGTAACTAGAAAACAATTATCCAAGTAAAATGGTATTATTATATAGATGGTATTAGTATATAGTCAAGGCATTTTATATTAGCTTAAATCCAAGAATGAGATTGAGCCATATGAAATTGCCGTTGTTTCCAGGTAAAACATGTTGAGTATCAGCCGTTTCATGCGGTTCCGTGTGGTTCTATCTAAAATGTCTGATATATCGGGGCACCTGGGTGGCTCGGTCGGTTAAGCGTCCGACTTCAGCTCAGGTCATGATCTCACAGTCCGTGAGTTCGAGCCCTGCGTTGGGCCCTGTGCTGATGGCTCAGAGCCTGGAGGCTGCTTCGGATTCTGTGTCTCCCTCTCTCTCTGCCCCTCCCCCATGTGTGCTCTCACTCTCTTTCCTTCTCTCTCACAAATAAATAAACATTAAAAAAATTAAAAAATTGGGGTGCCTGGGTGGCTCAGTCCATTAAGCGTCTGACTTCAGCTCAGGTCATGATCTCATGGCTCATGAGTTCGAGCCCCACACCGGGCTCTGTGATGACAGCTCAGAGCCTGGAGCCTGCTTCCGATTCTGTGTCTCCCTCTCTCTCTGCCCCTCCCCTGCTCATGCTCTGTCTCTCTCTGTCTCAAAAATAAATAAAAACATTTAAAAAAATGCCCAATATAATACAGATTTCAGAGGTGGCATAGGCTGGAAAGAGGCCAGACATAAAGCCAAGAGAGCGTAAACCGTTTTTTATTGCTTGGGGACCCTGTCTTGGGGCTGCCCCATGGCCACTGCGTGTGCTGTTCCCTAAGGGCCATCCTCTCAGGGGCCTGCTGGTTGAAGAAACTCATGAGCTAACCTAGTTTTCAGGAGCACATGGTTTGGGATATAACTGACAAGAAAAGAACACTATTATTATTTCCTACTTTTCTCCCTTTTTTGGTACTTTGAAAACACCTTGCACACTCTGTATTAGAGTTCCCAGAGCATATGTTTTTTTCTCCCTCGTAGCTTGTTAAATTCCTTGAAAACAAGAGCCCTCTTCTTACTGGTGTTATGGACTCTTTGGGGGAAACATCGTTGACTGTATTGCCCTCTGTTTTCTTTAGGATTCTTTAGATTCATGGGAACATTTTCTCATGGGCAAATGGGTCGTTTTTATTTTAGGAACACGGTGTAATGTATGCCGGATTGCATCCCCCCCCCCCCCTTTTTTTGCATTGGCTGCTAGGAAGCTCAGAGCCACACTCGTGCCACGATTCTAAGCAGTGCCTTTTGGAAATCTCTACTTGGAGGCATGTCTTAAGGTCTTCGTGTTAGTCTCTTATTGTTGCTGTAACACAATGCCACGAACTCAGTTTCTTTAAAACAGCACAAATTTATCTTCTAGTTCTGGAGGTCCAAAGTCCAATCAGTTTCACTGGGCTAAAATCTGGATGATGGCAGATGCTCCTTCTGGAAGCTCTAGGGGCGGAATCCATTTCCTTGCCTTTGTATCCCCTGGAGGCTACTTAGATTCCTTAGCTTGGGACTCCCTCCTCCATTTTCAAAGCCAGCGGAATATAGCATCTTCTCTCCTCTCTGACCTCTGCTTCTGTCCACTTTACCTTCTCTGTTGGCCTCCGGATCCGTTTGCTCCTTCATATAAAGACCTTTGCGATTACACTGAGCTCCCCCTGTAATTCTGGATATTCTCCCCATCTCCGGATCTTTAATTTAGTCACATCTAGAGGGCCCCCCACCCCCTTCCCTTAATAGGTTTTAGTTTTTAGAGCAGTTTTAAGTTTACAGTAATATTGAGCTGAAAGTATACAGATTTCCCATATGCCTTCTGCCCCTCCCCCTCCCACCCGCAGCCTCCCCTGCCTTCAACATCCAGCACCAGAATGGTAAATTGGTTACAGTCGATGGACTGCATTGATACACCATCATTACCCCAATTCCATACTTTTCTTTTTTTTTTTTTTTAATTTTTTTTGAACATTTATTTATCTTTGAGACAGAGAGAGACACAGCATGAACAGGGGAGGAGCAGAGAGAGAGGGAGACAGAGAATTGGAAGCAGGCTCCAGGCTCTGAGCCGTCAGCCCAGAGCCCGACGTGGGGCTCGAACCCACGGACCGTGAGATCATGACCTGAGCCGAAGTCGGACGCCAAACCGACCGAGCCACCCAGGCGCCCCAATTCCATACTTTTCATGAGGGCTCCTTCTTACTGTTGTACATTCTGTGGGTTTGGACAAATGTGTAATGACAGGTATCCGTCATTATGGTAATTTACGGAGTATTTTCACTGCCCTAAAAGTCCTGTTCACCCCTCTTCCTCTTTCTCCCCAACCCCTGGCAACCATCGACCTTTTCGCTTTTGCATAGTTTTGCCATTTCTAAAACGTCCTATGGTTGGAATCGTACAGTAGGTAGCCTTTTCAAATGGGCGTCTTTCACTGTGCAAAATGCACGTCGGTTCATTCTCCCGTGTCTTTTCATCGTTGACAGGCCATCTCTTTTTGGTGGTGAGTAGGATCCCACGGTCTGGATGGACCACGGTCTACGTATCCATTCACCCACTAAAGGACATCTGGGTTGCTTCCAACCTTGGGCCATTATGAATAAAGCTGCTAAAAATCTGCGTGCAAGTTTTTTGTGTGGACATAGATTTTCAACAACTTTGGGTAAATACCAAGGAAAGAGATTGCCAGACCCTATGGTGTTTAGTTTTGTGAGAAACCACCGGACTGTCTTCCCAAGTAGCCGTGCCATTTTGGATTCCCGCCGGCAACGAATGAGAGCTCCTGTCATCTCACGTCCTCAGCGGCATTTGGTGCTGTTAGTGTTTGGGATTTGGGCCATTCTAACAGGTGTGGAGTGGTATCTCCTTGTTGGTTTCATCTGCCGTTCCCTGATGTCATATGAGCATCAGAATCCCTATTTACCCCGTGAGATAATACTCACAGGTGCCAGGGTGTAGGGCACGGACATCTTTGGGAGGGCCATTAATGCATCTATCAGTCGTCTCAGTGTTGCGCAGAAAAATGACATTTTGATTCCACTATCCAAAGCTGTACCTCTGCCCCCAGCCTTCCCCATCTCAGCAAACAGCCGTGCCGTCTACTAATTATTCATCACGTAATGGTTCCTCACTCCCCCACGGAGTCCCTAGAGTTCTGTCCTATCTGCTCCTTTTTTTTTTTTTAATCTTTATTTATTTTTGAGAGAGAGAGAGAGAGAGAGAGTGCGTGCAAGCAGGGGAGGAACAGAGAGAGAGGGAGACACAGAATCTGAAGCAGGCTCTGGGCTCCAAGCCATCAGCACAGAGCCCAACGCGGGGCTCGAACCCACGGACCGCGAGATCGTGACCTGAGCCGAAGTCAGACGCTTAACCAACTGAGCCACCCCGGCGCCCCTGTCATATCTGCTTCTAAGATGTATCTGGAGTCTGTTCACATCTTTGCGGCCACTGCCGCCACTCAGGCTGAGCCACGACTGCCTCTTGCCTGAACCGCTGTTAACAGCCTCCTAATCTCTCTACTTCAACCCTTGCCTTTGACTAGTCTGTTCGGTACAATTCAGACTTTGAAAAGTACAAAGCAAATCATGCTGCCTTCCTGCTTCATTCTGTCCGCGGGTTTCCTGTCTCACGTTGGATACCATCCGGTTCCTTGCCATAGTTTACGAGGCCCCTCTCAGAGCAAATCTTACTCTACTCTCTCTGCAGCCCCCTTCCGGCCCCGCCTCCCACAGTTCTTCGACTGGCCCACCCGTGCCCGGAACCGCTTGGGGTTCCTCTGCCTGGAACTCTTCCCCGACTCTTCCCCGACTGTGTCCTTGGCATCTCGTTGGTTTCGGCAAGACTGTCTGCTCCTCCGAGGTTTTCCACACAACCCTCTCTAGTTAGGATCTTCCCCGCCTTGCTGTGTGCCACTACCCCACCCGTTATGCAGTCTGCATAGACTCGTCACCGCTGAGCATTATTCATTTTCCGCATCAGGTTGTTAATTCCACGAAGGCGCAGGCTACCCGGCCTCATTTGTCGCTGGATGTGATGTGTCACCAGTATTTGGCACTTACTAGGCACTGAATGCGTTTTAAGTATCATCTTTACCCTGACTTTCTCTTCTCTTTTTTTGCTTTTATTTTCCCTTTAATCCTCTTTGGGTTGTAATGAGAGAGAAACTCCTAACCCCCGGGATCTACCCCTGGCCAGCTCTGTCCTTGCCCCCGCCTCCCCAGCTTGTACTGTGTGTCATGGGTAAAAGAAGCATCTATTGGCGGTATCTTCCCAGGGAAAATGGGGCTTCACCCCAGAATGCCAGATAGGTCGTGGGCCGTCTAAGAGGAAAGCCCGAGAGCCCTTGGGGAGCCCTTCTGGATCCTTCTGGATCCTTCTGGGTCCAAGTTGCTTTGCCTAGTAATGTCAACAGCTTATTTTCACTCACTGAGGGCAGTGCTTCCTTGGAGAGGGTAATATGATGCTGAGTGAGTTTTTTTTCCTCCCTCTGGCTGGGGCTGGCCTCAACAAAACTCGGGCTTTGACTTCTAGGGAGGAAGGACGAGGTTTGGAGATCTGATTGCGGGAGGTGCTGGGGTCCCGTGTGTGCACAGGGTCCCGGAGGAGGGAGAGGAGCAGTAGGGGGTGCTCCGGGAGGAAGGGGGCCCTGGCTCTTTCCCCTTCCTCTGGATCTCTGACCGTTGAGTGGGTGGCACACAGAACATCTTCACTCACTCTTGGGTACGGCTGCCATATTCCCTGGCGTGGTGCCTTTGGCCTTTCGTGTTTGCTGTTCCATCTGGGGCTGGTAAATATCGGAGGGATTTGGGTTCCTGACTGTGGCAGGACAGCCTGCTTTGGCCTCAAGTTTGGTGATTCTCCCCAGGAGCTCTTTTCCTATAGGTACCACATGCCACGATTTATACACAAACATGATTTGCCTGATTGTCGCAGTCTGGGCCTGGAACAGTTTTAATTAATGGGAAAATGGTCCTCAAAACAGTGATTAGACCTCTTCAGGTACAACAAGATAAAAGCCTGATAATTTGGATGGAGTACTCTTCTTAAATGTCTATTCTGTGCACAGCAGCCAATGGGAAAGCCAGGCTCTCTCCCACCTGATCCAATGAGTAATTAAGAGAGGGCTTTTTCTTCCTACCTCTCCCCGCCCTCCCCCTCCCCCTCCCCACTGAAGCTTAACAGGTTGGTGGTATAATTTGGAGACCTTAAGGGGTGTCATGCTAGGAGCTTAGGCGAGAGCCAAAGCATCTTCTCCCCAGCTCCCCGGGCATTGCCGGGCTGGGGTTTGAAAAGCAGGCAGGTGAGAGGAGGAAGGAGCTGGAAGCAGGCTCGAGGTAGGTCACGACGCTCCGCGGCCAAGTTTGAGAGGGGCCTATGGCCATGAGCAAGCTGGGCGCCCAGAAGACCAGTGATGGCACTGTTTCTCGGCTGCTCAACGTGGTAGAAAGCGAGCTTCAGGCAGGGAGGGAAAAAGGTGACCCTACGGAGAAGCAGCTTCAGATCATCCTGGAGGACGCGCCTCTCTGGCAGAGATTCAAGGAAGTCACTAACGAAATGATCGTGACCAAGAATGGCAGGTGAGTGGATCTGCGGCCCGGCCTGGGCTGCGGGGGGGCTTGGCGAGGGAGGTGAGACCCCCCGAAAATGGAAGAGGCTGCCGCTCTTCCCTCAGAGGCAGCCGAGTCGGATTAAAATGCTCACGAGAAGAACAATCTCAGACGGCTTTCCCCCAGCCAGCTTGATTAATTTCCCAAGGTCAGAGAAGCAGAGGATGAAGTCACCTTGCATGCATTCTCCACGGAGAAATCCTGGGAAATTACCGTAAGTGGGGGCCTTAGGGAAGTTAGTCGGGAGGTGATATTATGTTTTGACTGACTGCGTATCTTGGAGCCGACCTGAGCTCCACCTCCGTTCGGATAAGGTGAAAGTCAACTTTATTTGGAAGCCGGATGTTTCCTCTTAAGGGTAGCAAACTTGCCAGGGAATTGTGGACTTAGCTGAAGATCGGGAGCCAAAGGGCAAATTTCATCTCACTGCCTGTCGCGACATCTGCTTCCTCGTGTATGTTTGTGGTGAGGGTTCCTCTGAGATTGTGTGTGTTTGTGGGGACAGGAGAACCAACGCAGGAATAGTTGCTGAAGCCGTAACATACCGTCTGAGAAAAGAGAAGAGACCCGCTTTTTTCCCATCGCCACAAATGGGAGATTAACACAAACCGATCTCCGGTGGCGTTTCTTGGATTCTGTTAAATCCAGCCCTGCTAAGTGGCTGTCAGGGTAATAGTGGGAGGTTTCACTTAAGCAGAGGAGATGCAAATATTTTGAAAGAAAATCTCTCTGCTCCCAGCTTGGCCAGACTGGCTCCTGAGAGTCAGACGATGCTCACGGAACCGTTGGTTCACAAGGTCAACAAGTACAAAAGTCAGAAAGCATTTTCGATATGCTCAGTTTCAGCAGAGCTCCAATTGTGGCCCTTCGGAGAAATGCTGGTAAGAGAGAAAAGTTGGGGCCAGCGGGACCTCTGGCAGGCTTCTGCCCTCGTGCAGAATGCCTCCGTCCCTGATGTCTTGCTTTCCTCTTTTTGAATGAAACGCACCATTCCTTGTCTACCTGGCAGAATTACGACACTGCCACGCGGGTGCCCCGTAATTTTGCAATTTGGGAATGGCTTCCACGTGCCTCTGTTCGCCTAAATACTTTTTCTGCATGTGTAAAATCGGAAAATCTTCCCAAGTTTAAAGTCCTTTAATGTTAGCTGTGTGAAAAAATAGCCTTTGTAGAAAAGTCTCATGTCAGCCAACTCGGTTAGTCTTATCTGTGGAGGTCCTGCTGTCATTTCCCTTCCTCCAGTGAACTGAGTCATTTCTCAGGTTCTCTTAAAGGTCTCTGAACCCCTTAGGATCGAGATTCTTCCAGGAGACCGTTCCCTTTATACTTCAGATAAAGAAGGGAAGACACATGTCTAAGAAATTGACACGGTGGATCGTGAGTGAGCGTGGCCTATCTCGTATTTTCACAGGTTAGATTGTTAGCCACATCTTAACGTTCTCGATACCAAACGATCGTTCTTCTTCCTGTCCCCTTGTCTTCCCTTAACCGTCTGTCCCTGCGTATCTCCTCTGTACCCCCGGCCTCTGCCTGCAGACCCGCTATCTCCAGATGCTTCATCCCTGCTTCCAGACCAACTCCTGAGCCCCGGGGCGCGTGCCCCCGTGGCCCTTCTCTGTGCAGAAGACTGTTTCTGGTATTTAACACCCAGCTGTAGCCTTTTCCATTCCACATAACCCGCCTGCCTCCGTGGGCAGACTTTGGGGGTCTAGAAGCTTCAGTGGGGGTAATCAGATAGCTCCTGTCCACTTGATGTCTCCTTGTTCTGTGTTAATAGCAAGTTTTGAAATAACATAGGGTGGGCTGATGAAAGAATTCAGTATATATATATGTGTGTGTATGTGTGTGTGTGTGTGTGTGTGTGTGTGTGTGTGTATACACACACACACACACACACACAGAGGAGGCTTCTCTCTGACATTGATCAGAGGTAGTAAAGAAAGGACGTCCCCCTGGATTATCCCCAGAAACCGGGACCCTGATGGGTTTCATTCCTCCCTCCGTCTCTCCTGCCTCACTCCCTGTCCTTCCTTTTCTTCCCCTCCTCCCTTTCCCCTTCCCCCTTTCTAAATACAACTTTCAGTTTCCCTCTTCAGTCGTCTTTCAGCTACAACAGCAACAGTTATAACATCCCCCTAGAGCTCATTTGAATCATCTGTAGGGTGTGCAGCTTGACGAGTATTCTCTTTCATCTCAATCCTTGGAGACAGGAACTTCAATTTTAGGTCGGAGAAAACAAAAACAACAACAACAACAACAACAACAGAACCCTTATTCCAGGCTTCCGAGGCAAATATATGAAATCGCCTGCACTTCTTATTGTCTTTACTATACCGTCTTCCCTGAGTGGAAAAGGCCGTATTTCCCATGTATTTCCACGCAGTCAAATCATTTCGACTCAGTTCTGATTCGGTTTGCCTTGCACACGTTTTCAGAAACTGGAAGCATTTCAGATGTAATTGGTGTGCCCATGTGTTATAAACGAACAAGCGTGGGGAATCATTAAGTTGAATTTGCCAGTGATTAAGGGCAGCGAGCTGACCGTGCGAGAGGGGGGGGGAACGGAGGCTGTGCATCACGCGAAGCCACTTCCCTGCCCCGTAGCTCACACACCGTTTCCCCCCAAAGTTCACAGTTAGGATTCGTGGGGATCGTGGGTATTGGTGCCAGCTGCCTTCTGCTAACCAGGTTCCTTCTGCTGCTCTTAAGGCTGTTTACCGTCGCACAAGCCTCGACACGTGCGCGCGCACACACACATCCTGACGGGTAGTTGACGAATATCATAGTTCTGCGGTGAGAGCGGAAGGTGAATATTACCTTTCACCATCTCTGCTGTTCCCCACCTCCAACAGCTGCCCCCTGTCTTCCTGCCAACGTCACTCCTCGTAGCCTCCTTCGCAGCACTGGCTCTCAAGATCCGTTAGGAGAAGACAGAGGGAGGAACCGACCTCCTAGCAAAGCAGAGTTCACGGGCAAGGCCCAACCACCTGTGGTCCCTCAAGCATGGTTTTGGGGAATGCTTTTTCACCCTGCTGCATTTGCTTCTCTATTCCTCTCTCTCTCCGTCTCTCTCTCCCTCCCTCCCTCTCTCCCTCTCCCTCCTTCCCTCTGTCTTTCTCCCTGTCTTCCCCCTTCTTTCTGTCTCTCTCCTTCCCCCCCAACTCCCGAATTAGGGACCGACTTACATATTTCTCAGCTCCTCACCAACTCTGGGGCTCCTCTGTGGTGAGCCATACCTTGGAAACAGAAGGAGGAAAATCAACCAGATTAGGAGTGCAGTTCATCCTGGGCGCCTGGGTGGCTCAGTCAGTTAAGCGTCTGACTTCAGCTCAGGTCATGATCTCGCGGTGCGTGGGCTCGAGCTCCGCGTCAGGCTCTGTGCTGACAGCTGGGAGCCTGGAGCCTGCTTCGGATTCTGTGTCTCCCTCTCTCTCTCTGCCCCTCCCCTGCTCACCCTCTGTCTGTCTCTCTCTCAAAAACTAAAGAAAACATTAAAAAAATAATAATAAAAGGAACGACACTATGTTGTGCACCTGAAACTAGTGTTATGGGCATAAACTATACTTCAATTTAAGAAAAGAAAAGGAGAGAGAAAAGGTGTGGTGAACGTACCAGAGGAGGAGGCAGTGGGGCAGAGTCAGAGGAGCACGGACATGTACCTCCTGAACCCCAAGTGCCCAATCTGTGAAATGGGCATGGCAACATTTACTTCCTTGGGGCAAAATGAGACGTGAGTGAGATGCACATATGTTAAGTCCCGGGTGCCGTAAAATTCCGTGTTTAGCTGCTGCCGCTGGAAAAACTGTCTTTCGTTAAGTCATCTCGTAAATCTTAAGGCAGAGTTATACGATCACACCATGGAGAGAACAGCCCAGCCACGTGCTGGAGCAGCCGTGTCCTTCCTCGCACTTTAGTGTGAGAAGATGTGTTACGTGAGCTTTCTTTTCTTTTTATTGCTTTCACACGTACCGTGTATCCTTACTGAGAAAACTTCTGGTGCTTTCTAACTTTGTGTGTGAAACGACAGTGATCCACATTTAATTCCTGAGTTTTCTTGAAAAACCCAAACCCAAACCCAAACTTCAGCATTTCAGAGAAAGCAAAGGACCAGGAACCAGACCATCTCTTCTCTGTGTACGTCGTGCAAACAAGCCAGGCTCCTGGCTGTCAAAGTGACCCAATCTGACCCCTATGATCATTTCTGATGCCCACTTTTGTGATTCTTTGCAAATGACATTTGTGTTTTCAGGAGGTTTCTGCTTTCTCTTCCTTCCTTCCTTCCTTCCTTCCTTCCTTCCTTCCTTCCTTCCTTCCTTTCTTTCTTGTTCATTTATTTTGAGAGAGAGACAAACCGTGAGCACGGGAGGGGCAGAGAGAGAGGGAGAGAGACAGAATCCCAAGCAGGCTCTGTACCAGCAGCACAGAGCCTGACACGGGGCTCAAACTCACAAACCACGAGATCGTGGCCTGAGTTGAAACCAAGAGTTAGACGCTTAACCAAATGAGCCACCCAGGTGCCCCGGGGCTTTGTTTTCTGTACGTGGCCAGGATTATTAAAATAACGGAAAACATTAAAATATATTGCGAAAGGGAATAGTTCAGTCTGATATGAGAGAAGAGAATAGATGAAATCCTTCTGTCGGAGAAAAAGCAAAAGGGGGGGGCGCCCGGGTGGCTCAGTCGGTTAAGCAGCCCACTTCGGCTCAGGTCATGATATCACAGTTCGTGGGTTCGTGCCCCGTGTTGGGCTCTGTGCTGACAGCTCAGAACCTGGAGCCTGCTTCGGTTTCTGTCTCCCCCTCTCTCTGCCCCTCCTCCTCTCATGCTCTGTCTCTCTCTCAAAAATATAAATAAAACATTAAAAAAAAAAAAGAAAAAGAATGTGCAAATGGAAGAATTTAGATGACACAGGGAGCCTCCCGAGGGGAGAATCCTCATTTTCCTTATCATGAAAGTCTCATCATTAATGGAGAGGAGAGACAGGTGAGTAACGCCGTGTTCAGGCAGGATCTGGATTCGAGGTGCATCATCTGATGCATTTTTTCCTAGAAACTTCTTTTAACTCACGTACTTGTCGTAACCTCCTATTTAGATTTTGTCTCCTTGTGCCCACCAAGACAGAGGGAAGGGAGAAACAGTTCTGCTGGGAGCCGGGGGAAGGAGGAAACCTTTAGCATTTCCCACTCGTGATGCCAAGGCCAGGGTCTCTGGGCAAATAACTGTGATCCTGCTGGAGAATAAAAACTGTGGTGGTGTAAGTTATTAGTTTGCTCTTTTTTTTTGTTTTGTTTTGGAAAAAGAATTCCTATGCTATCGAATTCATCCTTTGTAGAGTATACAATTCAGTAGTCTTTAGAATAGTCAGCCATCACTGCTATCTAATTCCAGAACACTGTTCTCACCCCTGAAAAGGAACCCAAAGCCATCAGCAGTCACTCCTCTGTTCTGCCCAGACTTCTTCTCTCCAGAGAGAAGGGCGGAGGGAACTGGCACCTGTCAGCCAGGCAGAAGGGAGGTGGAGCTGGTGTCCCGCGCATCCGACGCTTGCAAAGCACTCACTAGGCGCCAGGCCTTAGAATGAGCACTTTGGTGAATTAGCTCGTGGAGTTCTTGCCCCCCGTGGACAAGGCTGGGTGAGTGTGCTTGGAGAACAACTTCAGGAAGGGCGGGAGACGGAACCAAGATCGCTCTTCCGTCCGGCCTCTCGGAGGGACTGCCGAATCCTTACCGAGTCCCGGACCAGAGACACGAACCAGGCTCTGTGTTCCGCCGTGAGGAGATGGGAGCTGGTCTCTGAGGCAGGGGTCTGAAAGCACACCCCACCACCGCCAGCTGGAAGACCAAGTTGAAAGAGGAGCCAGGAAAGGAAATGCCGAGGGAAGATAATTCTGATCTATGTCCAGATTGCTCAGGAAGCCCTCGTAATGTCAGCTCAGGAGACAGGGAGCCTGCACGGCTTGAGTCCGTCTCTGGGTCCGTCCCTTGTCATCTGCCTGTCAGGTCCCTTTTCTTTTCTTTTCTTTTAAAGTTTATTTATTTATTTTGAGAGAGAGAGAGAGAGAGAGTAGAGGAGGGGCAAAGAGAGAGGGAGAGAGAATCCCAAGCAGGGCCCGACGCGGGGCTCGAACTCACGAACCGTGAGATCATGACCTGGGCCGAAATTAAGAGTCAGATGCTTAACTGACTGGGCCAGCCAGGCGCCCCTCCTTCGTTGTTGTCTTCAAAGCCAAAGATGCTTTGAAGCTAAGTACCGCTTCAGCTTTAATGTTCCTGTGACGCACCCGGGGCTTTGGGAAAAGTGGGTCTGGAGTGAGGTCGGAGGTTCCGCATTTCTGATGAGCTTCCAGGTGATCCTGGTGCTGCTGGGTCGGGGACCGCTTTGGGTAGCAAGTGTCCAGACTCTCGGTTATTAGCTTCTCAATGTGGAGATTCGGATTTCAAAAGACGTGTTCACAATACGATGACGTCTGGGGCCATCAGGTGGTGGAGGGGGCATGTCCGGAAACCAGGTCTTTTGAGGATAGATTAGAGCGACTTAGGACATTCGGTGAAGGAAAAACAAACCAGAGAGAGGGAGAAGCCAAGCGAGGTAGCCTCTCCACACATGTGAGAGCACATTTGCTGGCATCGTTCTAGAGGGTGGAAGAAGGACCGAGGACTCCAGATCGGTGCGTCTCCGAGTACATCCCTTGAACACAAATTCGCACAAAATGCTCGGTGAAAGGATGGTCCCGCTGTCCTATAAGTTCCGTGTGTGCACCGTGCTCATCTGCTCGGAGGTTTATCATGCACATTCGTATATTAAAGGCTCTGAGAAGTCACGCAGGGAAGGAACTGGTCTAGCTCTGTAGAGCCAAGCGTTCCCTCACTTATTTTTACCATGAAACCACGTTTTTGCCATTCAATGCTATTGCTGTCATTCAGAGCTAGTGTTCTCTGTGACAGGGGAAGGACTGGTTTGTGGCCTTAATGGAAGAACTGATGTGTACCCGGAGGAAGTCTTTGAAGAAAGGACTTCGTGAGGATGTGGCATGTGATGATATGCTTTGGGCTTCAGGGTCCTCTGTCAAATGACTAGATTAATGGTTTTCAGACTTTAAAACGGACCACAGTGGTTTTCAGTAAAACCCATATATCTATACAGATATAGACATATTTAACTCTATTTATTTTGAGAGCGAGAATGCACGGGGGGAGGGGCAGAGAGAGAGGGAGAGAGAGAATCCCAAGTAGGCTCCCGGTTGTTAGCATAGAGCCCAACACGGGGTTCGATATCACGTAACCCGAGCCAAAATTGAGAGTCCGACACTGAACTGAGCTCCCCAGGTGCGCCCCTAAAACCCCAGTCTAAAATGCATTTGTAAAAAAAGAGGCTCTGGAATGGGGGGCTGCTATCCTGGGGCACTCTCTGTACCCTGAGGCTCTCCACGGAAGGTCTCCGCGCAGTGGAGAGACGGCCGGACCAGGCGAAGGGTGGCCCGAACCCACCGCCATCCCCCCTGTGACTCAGTTTCTGCCTCTTCTTTTAGACGGATGTTCCCCGTCCTAAAGATCAGTGTCACGGGCCTGGACCCCAATGCCATGTACTCCCTCCTGCTGGACTTCGTCCCAACGGACAGTCACCGCTGGAAGTATGTCAACGGGGAATGGGTGCCCGCGGGCAAGCCAGAGGTCTCCAGCCACAGCTGCGTCTACATCCACCCGGACTCCCCCAACTTTGGGGCCCACTGGATGAAAGCTCCCATCTCCTTCAGCAAAGTGAAACTGACAAACAAGCTCAATGGAGGAGGGCAGGTAAGATCTGGTCGCCTGATCGCCTGGCCCCCGACCGCCCCACACCACCAATCAAGAAATATCAAGGGTGCATTTAGGCAATTAGAGGGGTCCTCACCGGCCTCTTCTCCCATGGAAGCCAATTATTCCCCGGAGTCCAAATGTGAACAGGAATAAACAGCTCTTAATTGGTGCTTTCAGTTTTTAATGGACTTCCTGATGTTAAGAGAGAGGGAGAGAGCATGGTAGTTTACTTAATCATCGAGGGCCCTTTCAGAGTTTTGTCTTGTGTGGGGCTTTTTACCCAGCCCCCCGGAGAAGGAGATGGTTGTGGGTACCAGGGTTTTGTTGTTCTCTCCCCTCTGTTTTGGTGTAAGTGGCATGTTGGCAATAGACAGATGCCTTAATAAAAAGCGGCTCCCAAATGAAATAATTGCTACCTCCGCTCGGGCATGATGATAATTGTCAATAGAATATTGAATCCGCTTTGGGTTTTCAGAACAACAAACACACCTTAAAGAAGGAAGGTTTTATTTAAGGTCTCCAATTAGAGTAAACACGAATTTGGGGCTTTTTCCTCCTTTGTTTTCTCTGGCAGGATGGCGGATACTAGCATAATGTGTAAGGTTGTGATTTATGTTATAAAATGTAGACCATTTGGGGGGGGCAGCGTGGGGGAACTCTGTAGGCTGTTCAGAGCCGGAGCTGGGAGGCGAGGCCCTCGCCCTCAGCCCTCCATCTCTGTGGCCTCTTCTGATCCCCATGTTTAACCACCCGGGACACGGGAGTTGACGTTTTAGGAGGAGGAGGTGACCCACCCAAGCCTGGGCAATAGTCAGAAGGTTTCAGTTCTTTATTAAAACAGGAAATTGAAAAGCGAGCTGTTCTTGCCTCCCACATGTCACAACCGAAGACTTATTCTTTCTTTTTCTTTTAACTTTGTTTATTTTGAGAGAGAGGCAGAGAGAGAGAGAGAAAGGAAGAAAGAATCTCACACAGGCTCTGCACTGTCAGCGCAGTGGGGCTCGAACTCACGAACCCTGAGATCATGACCCGAGCCCAAAAAACGTGAGTCAGAAGGTTAACCGACTGAGCCGTCCAGGCACCCCCACGACTTAAGACTTTTAAGAAGGCTTCTGTGTGAATTGCAGAGTGGGTGCTAGGTAACCGTCAGACGTCAGACATCCTTACTCTTTAGCTAGTCGCTCGCAAAAGGCAGCCACGTCAGCATTTTGAGATGTCAGGATTCCTCATATGGAGAAAACCAGTATGTTTTAATGGATCGAAATCCACATTGTAGTTCTGAAAATAGGGAGAGAGCGAGAGAGAGAGAGAAAAGGAAGGCATGATGTTGGCAGAGAACTGAACGCTTTAGAACTTTCTGGCAATCCTAGCATAAGCTCTCATTTCATGCTCCCTGGGAGCTTCTGAATAACTACCCCTCCCCCCCCCCCCCCCCCCCCCCGCCGCCATTCAGTTCTCAGACAAGGGAATCGTGTGGTGGCAGCTCTGGTGACCCGGATTCGAAACGTGTGGCCCTGACCGGGCTTGGGTGCCCAGCCTGGGACCAACCAAAGGGGTCCCTATTGCCTGTGCTACACCAGGCTCTGCATGGCTTCTCCTTCTCTTCCTCTCCCACCTCAACAGATAATGTTGAATTCTCTGCATAAATACGAACCTCAGGTTCACATAGTGCGCGTCGGAGGTGCCCATCGAATGGTGATGAACTGCTCCTTCCCAGAAACCCAGTTCATAGCCGTGACCGCCTATCAGAACGAGGAGGTGAGTGTGCACAGGCGCGTGCCTGGGCGGCTGTCCCCTGGAAGAGGGTGGGGGATGGGGACCAAGCGTGGGTGAGAGGTGGGTTTCTGGGATTCACCGGTGCATCTAGCAGAGCTAGAGTCTGGAACACCCCAGCGGAGATGAAGTTGAGCAGGAAGAAGCCACTCTCCACTCCCTCTTGCCTGTTGGCCAAAGGCCTGCCATCCTTGCTCTCCTGGTGCACGGTTGTGCACTGCGTTAAAACCAACAGACCCAGGAGTCTTTGTATTCCGGGCCCGGTGAGCGCTCGGCCCAGAGCTGGTGCTCAGAGCTGGGTGGTCTCCTGCTCCAGGAGCGGGTCTGTGAGAGCCGATCCCTGCATGCCCGCCTCCGGCTTGGGTTAGGCTCCCTGTCCTGTTGGCTCGTGCTGAGCACACTGAGGTCTTTCCTGCCCCACGGGAGCCGCTGGCGCTTTGAGCCAAGGAGGCAGAACCTGGCGTCTGTGGATTAGTTTGGGCACAGGACGTTTGGGTCCGGGTGCACCTTCTAGGGCTTTCCAGGTCTGTGTGTCATCGGAGGGGCTGGGGGCGGGTTAGATCCTTTCTGACTAAACTTAAAAAAAAAAAGAACACTTTTTTAAAGTAATACAGGTTCATTACAGAAACTTCCCACAATAAATACATAGTGCAGAACTACGTTCAGTGAAAATTACAAACAAAAGGTAAAAATGTATTCTTTCCCTCCTGCCTTTTGAATCCAACTCCCCAAGGCCGCCACAAATAACAGCTTAAAGTGTGTGTCTTCCCCCCACACGTATTCTCTGTATATATAAATATATATGAGAATATAGACTTACATAAGTTGGCTAATGAAGTACAATATTGGTCTGAAAATTTCTTTTTATTTCCCATTTAGCTGTATATTATGGATATCTTTCTATGTGATTAGGTTCAGGCATATCTCTTTTTCTGAAGTGCCTGCAGAGGATATATGGTCTTTCGGGCAATCAGCTCCCCAGGGTGGCTATTAGGTTGTTTACAGGTGTTTTGTTTGCTCTGACCCGTGATGCTGCAAAGAATATCCCAGTATCTCCGCCCCCGCTGTTTGCTTGCATGGATGAACATCTAGAAATGGAATTCTCTGTCAAGGAGGGGGTGGGTTGAGAATCGTGGGACATCACCCAATTACCTCCCCCAGAGAGCCCATGCCTCTGCAACCCTCCCCCGGTTCCCGACACGGGTGATGATCAGCCCTTTTCAGTTTTGATAACCTGATAGGTGAAACAAAACAAAACAGAACAACACCAAAGTATCTTATTGCTGCTTTAAGCTGTAGATCTTTATTTGGAAGCTTTAAAAGATTTGGAGCTCCCCCCTCCCCGACCCCCGCCCAGCCGATGGAGTCAGAATCTCCAGAGTTGGTGCCCCGAATCTGTAGTTTTTAAAGTCTCCCTAAAGGATTCTGATGATGAGCGTTCGGATTTGGAAACGCTACCTTAGTGCCTCGAGGTGAAAGTGAATTGTAGGTCTAACTCCCATCACAGACGTGCAGAGAAAACGTAATTTCGTTTCTGTAAGTCGTCTGGCCTCTTGGCCGAGTGCCTCCAAGCAGTTAAATATTAGATCATTTAAATATTAGATCATTTAAACAGGCCCTCAGGTGGTGCTGACCGTAGGCTAAAACAGGCTTGTGTTCTAGACGGCCTTCCCTGCCCTGCTTCTCTCCTTATGGTGGAGTCTGGGTCTTTGAGGGGAGGGTGTGGCTTTTGGACTCTAGAGAGTGGGGAGGGGGTGTTGGGGACTAAGCCCTAGCCGCTTCCGTCTCCACGGCGATGCCCCTGCCCACTTACTCCCACCTGCTCCCTTAGTCAGGCTGCCTGCTGGGTAGGTGCTAGAGAGTCCCCTCCGGACCACCAGCCTGGCTAAGGCCACCCCTCCGGCAAGCTCCCCAGCCTCATGCTGTGTTTCAACCTTGATTTCCCCCCCTGGGAATCAAGCCCAGGAAACCCCACCTTAGAGCCTCCCTCTACCACCAACACTTTCCAGCCAAATGGGTGTAGATGCACCCTGAGAGGGGAGCGTGCACCTGGGGGTGCATGCTAGGTCTCTCTATGCACCCGAACACCCCCCCTTCTCTCCCCACGCCCCCCCTCCCCCCGGGTTTAGGCCAGGAGAAAGACCAGGTCACTCGCATCAGGCTCTGTGGCTTTCCTCCGTCTTCTGATTTCTTCCGCATTCCCGGGGCCAGAAAGAGGCGTGCTTTTATTTCACTTTTCTTCCTTCCCCCAGGCCCTTGCTGCAGCGAACATTCTTTCCAACGCTTATTCATTCGGCAAAATATTTGTTGAGTCTTAGTACCTGCTGGGACTACTGTGATGGGCATCACAGATGTGTGCACTGCCCTCAAATCACTTACACTCAGGTCACGAGAGCACACATGCGTCATATACACGTTTATGTACGTCCGGGGGCTCTGAAGAAAAAGGACGCCCGCGAAGGCCTGCGGGTCGGCGCGAAGGCGGGTGGGAGTGAGAATCTGTGTTTGTGTTAACATGAACGTGGCCCAAGGAGTAAGTGATCCCCGAAGACTTATGGAGTGACATTGGGCCGTACTCTCTGGGTGAGGGGGAATCACTCCGACTGTGTTCCCAGGGACTAGAAAACTGACATGGGGATGTTTTGGGGGGGGGGTGTTCAATTAAAAAAAAAGGATGAATAAATAAAAGAGGACATGGCAGGTTTAGCACATCAGGCTTTGCTCCTTTCTAATTTTGTCCTTCCCTTGCTCGCTTTTGCTGCGTTTGCCTTTTTCGCTGCAGCCACAATACAGCATCCTTTGTCAGGAACGGTGTACGAGTAATTTCGTGCAGAAGGAAGCAAAGAAACGCGGACAGGGAGAAAAGGAAGAGAGGGGGAATCCTTCCGATTGGACAGAAATTCACAGGTGGAGATACAGGGTTCTGTCTGTTCGTAACGTGTTCCGCTTTCACTAACGCTTCTTGTCTTTGTAAACGCAAGATAACAGCTCTCAAAATCAAGTACAACCCTTTTGCCAAAGCCTTCTTGGACGCCAAGGAGAGGTGAGTAGAGAAATTGCAGCGAAATCTTGCGGGTTGGCTTCTGCAAATGTGAGATTGATGACAGGGTGATCTTGAAAGGACACACTCCCTTTGATAGAAAGAGGTTTGCAACATTCAGTTCGATCTTCAACAAAATCATCACAATTCAACAAGTTCCTAATTATCTGTCCCTTAAGCAGGGCTCCAGGGGAACCTCATAACTGGCAATGTTTTGTCAGCACCGTTTTATTACCAGTTCTCGAAAGTAGCACAGGCACGTTTAAGAAAACATAGTTAAGTGATTCAGATTTTTAATAATTCACTCCTCCCCTCCTCCGATTATCTCTGAGTAGTATGGTTTCAATTTTTTTTTTTTTAAAACTGCGTGGAGCCTAGGAGAGGTGAGTGATTCATATAGGTAGCTCATAAAGGAGAGAGCTTTTGAGAGAAGAACGTTCAGAGACTTCTGGGATCGTGAATGGTCACTTTAGGCCAGTGGCTGTACGTACATCTTTGCGTTTTTCCTTTCCATTCTAGGGAAAAAAAGAAAAAAAAAATAGTGCTTATCATTGACTTCTATCAAAGGACTTTGTCCGTCCTGTCAATATTTGATTTAATGTAATTTCAGAAAACCAAAGGCCTAAAAAAATAAAAAAAAATTTGATGTGTGAGATAACAGAACTTTGAATATGCGGTCCTGACTTGGAGTCCTAGCTTTGCCGTTTCCTGGCTGTGTGACCTTACATAAGTCACTTTACCTCTCTGACGTCCACTTTTAAAAAAAAATTTTTTTTTAACGTTTTATTTATTTTTGAGACAGGGAGAGACAGAGCATGAACAGGGGAGGGTCAGAGAGAGGGAGACACAGAATCTGAAACAGGCTCCAGGCTCTGAGCTGTCAGCACAGAGCCTGACGCGGGGCTCGAACTCACAGACCGTGAGATCATGACCTGAGCCGAAGTCGGCCGCTTAACCGACTGAGCCGCCCAGGCTCCCCTGACGTCCACTTTTTAAATCTGTAAAATTGGCATAGGAATATATCCCCCCTGGGATTATCGGTGGTTCTAGCATATCACAGATGTGTTTGTGCCCCGAAGTCCTGCACAAATCCTAGCTGTTGCTATTGCTTGAATTTCGCCAGGCGGGAGCAGTGACCCCAAATCAGTGAGATCAGACTAAATAGGGATAGCTATAAATATGGCAAGCTGGAGTCACATGAACTTGAAATTCAAAGAGGAATTGCACATTAGATAAAGTATCCTGGAGGAAGAAGGGGGGGAGAGATTCGAGATGAAAGATATAGAGTGCTTTGCAGAGAGAATATGGGGTAGACTTTCCGCAGGACTTGTAGAATACGCTGGATGGCCATGGTGTACTTTCCTCTCTTTCAGGAATCACCTAAAAGACATTCCGGAAGCTGTCTCTGAGAGCCAGCACGTGGCCTATTCTCACTGTGAGTTGGGTGGACAGTGGGTGGGACATGCCTGGGGTGGGGGGGGGCGGGAAACACTGGAGCCACCCCACCCAGACTGCACTCGGACCCCACCTGTTGTGTTCCAAAGCTTCTTTCAAGACTCCACAGGTTGTTTCTTCCACTCAAGACATGTGTATGCCCTTTCCAGAATTCCCAGAGAGAACTGGTGTTCCTGGGGGACTGGACTGAAACTCAGGCAGGAGATAGGCATGGGGTGATGGATTTCTCAGACTCAAGTTTTCACCTCCCAGAGGCTCAGGACTGTCTCCTCCGTCTCCACTCTGCACCCCACACCCTTGTCAGTCTGGCCTGGATTGCCCCTGTTCTTAGTGTTTGCCCATTTTTGTGTTGGTCACCACTGCAGCGTTTCCCTTGCACATGTGGGGGAGACTGGGGAGGCTGACAGGAAAGCCATAGGGCGAGGTGAGTGATATGCCACTGGGGGCTGGGCGTCCCTAACAGGGCACTGGCCTCCCCATGTCTGGATGGCATGGGAGGAGGGGAGGAAGCCCCCTAAAGCTGCAGCAGAATCCCAGGTGAGTGATGTCAGAGCAGAAAGTTAACCCTGGTGTCGGAGACGCTCTAATGTGAATTGTGGGGGTTTGCTCGGGTTCAGCTGGGGGTGGGGGGCCCTCTACTCGCTCGGTCCCCTGCGCCTCTGCACATGCACACTGTGGAGCAGCAATATCGTGCATCAAAGGGAGGAGCTCTCAGAAAAACACTTTTTAAAGGGAGCTGGAATAACAGGCCTTGTGTATAGTACCTGCTTGTGAACCGCATATTTTCCAAGCTCACACGTTACGGTCTTCTCAGCGAGCTTCTTCAGGTGTGTCCCTTAATGTGGCAAACCAAGGGGGCAGGAGTCCAGTTCAGGGTGACCACATGCCTGGTTTTGCCCACTGGACACCTGCATCAGACAAACTTTTCTTTTTTCTTTTTTCTTTCTTTCTTTCTTTCTTTCTTTCTTTCTTTCTTTCTTTCTTTCTTTCTTTCTCCCTTCTTTCTTTTCTTTCTTTCCCTTCCTTCCTTCCTTCCTTCCTTCCTTCCTTCCTTCCTTCCTTCCTTCCCTCTTTCCTTCTTTTCTCTTTCTTTCTTCCTCCCTCCCTCCTTTCTTTCTTCCTTTCTTTCTTTCTTTCTTTCTTTCTTTCTTTCTTTCTTTCTTTCTTTCTCTCTCTCTCTCTCTTCTTCCTTCCTCCCTCCTTTCTTTCTCTCTCTCTCTTTTCTTCCTTCCTTCCTCCCTCCTTTCTTTCTCTCTCTCTCTCTTTTCTTCCTTCCTTCCTCCTTTCTTTCTTTCTTTCTTTCTTTCTTTCTTTCTTTCTTTCCTTTCTTTCTCTCTTTTTTCTTCCTTCCTTCCTTCCTTCCTTCCTTCCTTCCTTCCTTCCTTCCTTTATTCCTTCCTCCCTCCCTTCTTTCTTTTCTTTCTCTTTCTTTCTTTCTTTCTTTCTCCCTTCTTTCTTTTCTTTTTTTCTTTCTTTCTCTCTCTCTCTTTCATTCCTTCCTTCCTCTCTCTCTCCCTCCCTCCCTCCCTCCCTCCCTCCTTTCTTTCTTTCTTTCTTTCTTTCTTTCTTTCTTTCTTTCTTTCTCTTTTTCCTTCCTTCCTTCCTTCCTTCCTCTCTCTCTCTCTCTTTCTTTCTCTCTTTCTTTCTTCCGATGCCTTTTCTTTCTTTCATGTTTTTTGTTTTCCATTCAAAACCAAGTTTCTGTGAGCCATCCTGGCTCGTCTTGCTTGGAGTGAGAACCACAGATACCTTTCCCGCTGGGCAGAAAGAGGCCTTCACGCCTGTGTAACCACATGAAACATTCCCCCCCAGCTGGACATTACATATGCGTCTAACATCAACAGGTTATTGCTTCTCAGACTGACTTTTAATTTAATTCAGTGAAGTCAGAAGCAACTTCACTTTTGCATTTCTGTAACTTTATACTCAAACGGTCTTTTATGTCATTCGGGCCCAGCGTTCCTCCAGAGGCTTTCTGAACTTTGATAGGAACTATCATCCTTCTCCAAAGAAGCTAGCTTCGGTGCTGCTGTGGAAGGGGGGTGGCGGCGGCCGCGGTCCCCGTCGCTACCCCGGGCGGATGTTCAGTGTCGTTCGCACAGAGACGCAGTATGTGCACTGGCTGGTCAGCTGCCTTTTGGTGTGGAAGTTCAGAGTCGGTCTTTGTGTCTTCCTCTTGTCTATTCTAGTGGGAGGCTGGATCTTTTCCAATCCTGACGGAGCGTGTGCAGCAGGAAACGCCAGTTACCAGTATGCGACACCCTTGCCTCTGTCCGCAACCCACACCCACCATGGCTATGAGCACTATCCCGGCCTCCGCGGTCACCGGCAGGCTCCCTATCCTTCTGCCTACATGCATAGAAACCATTCTCCCTCAGGTGTGTGATTTTGCGAATCAGGCCCTTGGGGGTGTGGGTAAGGGGGGCGGTGGTGCCGAGAAATGGGTACACAGCGGGTAGTAAAAAGAAGCATCCGAATATAGGTAATAGTATTGGGTAATATCATTGTGATGGTTTTTTAAAAAACTTTTCATGTTTCTTTATTTTTGAGAGAGAGAGAGAGAGAGAGAGACAGAGTGTGAGCAGGGGAGGGGCAGGGAGGGAGCAGGACACAGAGTCTGAAGCAGGCTCCAGGCTCCGAGCTGGCAGCCCAGAGCCCGACGCGGGGCTCGAACCCGCGAGAACCTGTGAGATTGTGATCTGAGCCGGAGTCGGACGCTTAACCGACTGGGCCACCCAGGCGCCCTATCATTTTAATGTTTTATTTTGTATACTAATAGTTGGTTATGTAGTTATAACATTATTCGTGTTTTATAATTGTTTTGTAAGACGCTCCGTCTCCTGGTTTCTCATGGGGGTGAAGGGCCTCTGCTCACCGCCTCCGCAGGGCTCTTTTCTTCACTTGTATTACATCCGGGGGACGCGGGGCCCAGAACTGGGGGAGCTTTTAGGAAGACCTCTGGGTTGTTCCTGATGTTGGCTCAGGTCCTGATCTCACGATTCGTGAGCTCGAGGTCTGCGGTGATGGTGCGGAGGCTGCTGGGGATTCTGTCTCTCTCTCTCTGTCTCTCTGATTCGAAATAAAGATGAGGAAACATTAAACATTTTTGTTGTTGTTGTTGTCTAAAGAAATAAGTGAGATTCGTGGCATGGGAGTCAGAGGAGAGGGTTAAGATCCCACCCTGAGCTCTGTCTGCAGAGGGCTTTCTGGGTCGCCGGCTGCCTGTCTCTGTCTCCCTTCGTGTGCCACTCCCAGCAGCCTTGAGAGCTGCTTCCGGGAAGGAATAGAATGTAGCTTAATGACACCAGAAAGTGGGCAGCGTTCTCGCTCTGCTTCCCGGTCCTTTCCCACGGTCAGCACGTAAAACACAGCTTCTGAGCCCCTGCTACATGCCAGGCCCTCGTCCAGACAGTGGACGGGAAGGTGATGAAGGGATAGTTTCTTCCCTGAGGAAACTCGGGCCCATGCGGATACATGAATACCGAATCGTAACACCAGGCAGTGAGAGCTCTCGTGCGGCCCTCGGACCTACAGCATCACCTGGGAACTCGTTAGAAAGGTAGACTCTTGGGCTCTCCTTCTGGACGAGTCTACATTTTAATGAGATCCCTAGGTGATTCTCCTGCACGTTACAGTCCGAGAGACATTCTAGAACACACTTAAGCCCAGGTGCTGTGGGAACGGAGGGAAACGAGCAGCCGTAACTGCCCCGGAGGGGTTAACCGTTAAGTTGAGATTCGCAGGGTGAATAGAAGCGGACAGAGGTGGGGGTGAGCAGAGGCGGAAGGCGGAAGGCAGGGGGCCCAGGAGAGGCGAAGGGCCCTGAGGTAGGAGTGGGGTGAGCAAAGGCCCGGGGGTGGGGGGGAGAGGGGACCCAGGGTGTCCGGGGAACGGATTTGGAACAGAGCGTGGAGGGAAAGGCGGAGGAAACAGAGCTGGGGCTGAAGAAGTTGCAGGTGCCCCATCCTGACGAGGAGTGACTGGGCCAGCCAGGTGTGCGCACTGGAATGTTCTTCCTCGCTCTCCTCAACCTGCCTCCCTCCTCTCTCTTATTTATGCACACCATTTGTGCACATGGAGAGCCAAAGACGTAGAAGACACTGTTCTTGAGGTGTTTAAATGTACTTGGGGTTGCTGAGAAGAATAGGGTGTGGGTCCTTAGAAATCTCGTCTGGGGCACTGGCGGGCCCTTCGGCCTGTGTTGAGGGGATGCTGACACGATCCGTTCTTCAGGGGGCGTGAGGGTGGTGATGAGTCAGACGGGTCTGTGTCATGAAGCGCGGATCACCTCTCCTCTCTGAGCCTCATGGACAAAGGGGAGAGGACAGGTCGCTGTTGTGCCGAGAAAAATAGGACCGGAACGTGCCATGTGGTTGGCGTTCCGTATACCTGAGGGCTTCCTTCTTTGCCGTTTCCCTCGGAAAGCACTAACAAACTATTGGCCCCTGTGGCACGAGCCACGGCCACGTTTCGCCCTTGAATAATATCATTGGCCTCCATCGTTGCGTGTTCTACACACCCCATCAACTGAACTATTGTTATTTCCCCAAAGTGAATTTGATAGAAAGCTCCAGCAATAACCTGCAAGTCTTCTCCGGAGCCGACAGCTGGACTTCCTTATCTTCCACACCCCACACCAGCATCCTGTCTGTACCCCACACCAGCGGGCCGATCAATCCAGGGCCTAGGTAAGACCAACGCCGGCAACGTGCTCATTGGTGGTCTCGAGGTCTTGACATTAGCACTGGAGACTCAAGTTCATTCTTCTTCCTCGGGTGCCTTGGCCTAAGCCATTGTCCTGACTCCTAAGCCACTAGGAAGGGAACATGAAAACAGGATGGGCTTTTCACTTTCAGAGAGAAGGGAGGGGGAGAGCACCTGCTCAACTGTATGCCGAGACCCTGGATTGTCGGTGTTCTCCTAAGCCACCCATCCGAACAGGGGAACAGACGGTGGGTGCCTGGCCCGCAATCCAGGTAACAGGGCAGAATGTAGCATGCCGGACCCGAGGCGGAACTCCCACACTAGAGACCTGCATGTCGTTCGAACTTCTGGAGATCGGTGTGGGGAAAGGGACAGGGAGGGACCTTGGAGTTTGACGGACGCTGGCTTTAGTCCTGATTCTACCTGGTATGGGCTTTGTGGCTTCAGGCGGTTTCCTGAGCCTCACCGAGCGTCCGCTTTCTTATTGCTAAGATGGAAATGATATGAGCGGCTCGGTAGGTTATGGTGAGCTCACAAGGAGAACACACATTAAGATGCGTTGTAAGCAGGAGCGTTCCACGTAAATGTCCGCTGTTGCGTTCAGTTCCGTGTGCAGAGTTTTGAGAAGGTCCTAAAAGGGACCCAAAACGAAAAGGTGGGTCTTGGGAGATGTCTGATAACTTGTGATTTGCTGGTCTAGAAAATGTTAGGGGAACATAGTGCTTTGGTCTACAGCAGGGCTGCTCACACTTGAATGGGTGTTAGTCTCACCTGGGAGGCGGGGGCTCGGTCGGTTAAGTGTCTGACTTCTGCTCGGGTCGTGGTCTCCTGGTTTGTGGGTTCGAGCCCCGCGTCGGGCTCTGTGCTGACAGTTCAGAGCCTGGAGCCTGCTTTGGATTCTGTGTCTCCCTCTCTCTCTGACCCTTTCCCGCTTGCACTCTGTCTGTCTCTCTCTCTCTCTCTCAAAAATAAGTAAACATTAAAAAAAAAAAATCACCTGGGATGCTGTTAAAATGTACAGTCTGGGTGCCTGGGCGGCTCAGTTGGTTAAGCGTCTGACTCTTGATTTCGGCTCAGGTCATGATCTCACGGTGCGTGAGACTGAGCCCCACATCGGGCTCTGTGTCGACAGTGCGGAGCCGGCTTGGGATTCTCTCTATCTCCCCCTCTCTCTGCCCCTCCCCTGCTCACCGAGTCTCTCTCTCAACATAAGTAAGAACTCTAAAAAAATGCACAGTCTGATGAACAGATCTGGGCTGGAGCCTGAGATTCTGCATTTAACAAGCTTGCGTGGGTGTTGCTGGGGTTGCTAGGATCTTGATGGTTTTGATACTGATGGGGCTGTGGCGATCAGGGTCTAGCGCTGGGCTACCCCATGCAGCAGCCAGCGGTCGCCCGCGGAGACTGAACCCTTGAAATGCAGCAGGTCCCCATGGACGTGTACTGTGAGTACACGGAAGTCTGAAGACTGGGTAGGAAACAAAGAATTAAACATCTCAACTCTTTTTTTTTTTTTTTTTTTACCTTGAATGCATGTTGAAATAATATTTTGCACGTTTTCGGTTCCATAAGATATTATTACCAATAAGTGCATTTTTTCCTTCTTTTTTCTTTTTTAAAATATGTGGCTGCTAGCAAACGAAGCCTGGCAGTTATGGCTCACGTTTTGTTCCTATCGGTCGGTACGCGGCTGGATTACCTAAAGGAAAAGCACAGGTTCGGGGTGTGGTGGCAGGAAGTGAGAAAGCGACTCCTTGAAGATGGTAAACGATCACGTGGCAGGTTCTGTCCTAGATATTTTGTTCGTTGTTTACGGTATTCAGCGACATCCACGAGGCTGCCGTTAAAGTCCCTATTTTACTGTTGGAGAAACCGTAGCTCAGACACATTAAAGACGTCCTGAAGGTCATCCAGTAGGTGGTGTCACCAAGTGCTTGGTTCTCCCACTGGCCCACGAGGCATCAGGAAGGGGCCCAGCCGCAGGCGATGCCGTAGAAGAGACCTCTTCTAGAGGTCAGACCCCAAATCACAGCAGGCCGAGCAAGCTAACGAACAGACAGACAACAAGCAAACAGCCAGAGCATGGGCTTTTGCAGGTTTCATGTGGCCCAGCCAGGTCTATAGTATCTGGACCATGGCACGGAGTGCAGGCTGGCGTTTCTGTTTCTGGTCTCCCCAGCAGCATCTTTAACCCGTTACCGACTCCCGTCGCGATTTTGTAGGAAAACAGCAAACGCGTCCAGTCCCGTCACTGTGCAACGAGCCCGTTCTCCCGTAGCTCAGTATCAGGTGATAACAGAGGCTCTAAAATGTCAGGACATCGCGATGGCTGAAGGCTTAGGGCGCTGGCATTTACCCGGCCTGTCCCGACCGCAGTCATTTCATTTACGTTCGGGCGCAAAATTTGCTGCGCGTTACTGTCGACCGGAAAGCTTTAAAAAGTCCTGATCCCCAAGCGGCACGCCAGACTGGTAAAAACCTGAGGCTCTCTGGCGGCGGGACCCAGGCGTCAGAGCTTGCTAAGTGGTTCCAGCAAGCAGTTGGGTTTGGGAGCCAGTAATGGAGGAGTTCATTATAACGCCCACCGTTGGGTGAGCGCCCCGTGCGAGGCCTCGTATCCTCGTTGTTGTCTAACCCTCGTGATAGCGTCTGTAACGTGCGCATTGTCATCACTCCAGATCTTGAAAGTGAGGAAGCCGAGGCTCAGAGGTATTGCCCGGACCAGGGTCTCGGGGGCAGTAAGTGGCAGACCGGGACGTGAACCCGGGTTTTCCGACCCTGGGTGTCCCGATCGTTGTGTCCGTCACGTCCCCTCTCTTCCAGGGAGGGGTCTCACTCACAGGCTGGGCCCTTTGGGTCAGAGCTGGAAGGAAAGCCGTGGCCGGGTGCTCGGTCCCGAGGTCCGGGCCCTCAGCAAGCGTCTGTGTCTCTGTCTCTGCAGCCCCTACCCGTGCCTGTGGACCATCAGTAACAGCGGCGGGGGCCCCGCCGGGCCGGGCCCAGACGTGCACGCCAGCTCCCCGGGGACGTTTCTCCTGGGGAGCCCGGCCGTGACTTCGCCCCTCTCTGCCCAGGCACCCGCTTCGGCCGGCGTGGAGGTTCTGGGGGAGCCTTCGCTGACCAGCATCGCCGTGTCCACCTGGACGGCGGTGGCCTCGCATCCCTTCTCGGGCTGGGGTGGCCCGGGTGGGGGAGGGCGCCATTCTCCCTCTTCACTGGATGGTTAGGCAGGATCCTAGGGAGGGTGTCGGCGGAGAACCTTCTATGCGTAGAGCTTTTAGAAACCCCACCTGCGGATCCCAGGAAGTTAGACTGCGGGGTCGCCTCGCCCAGTGAGCTGGGGCGGGGGGGGGGGGTGGGTGGCTTACAGGAGATGATTTAGTCTGATGAGGCTCCCTGGTGTCTCTTTGCACTCCCGTTTCTCTCTGCAGCTCATCTGCGGCCCGCTTAGGTAACCAAAGCTCACTGAGCACCTCCCTCAGCCCTGCCCCTCACTTCCAAATGGTTCCAGAAGGCCCCACTTCCTGTTCTATCTGAGCTCACCTGGCCTCAGGCTTTCCAGCCTTGTGCCGCCCTGCGAAGCATCTGTGGCCACCGGGCTTCTGCTCTGAGGCCAAGGGCGGGCGTAAGGCCACCGAGTGACGTGAACGCGCAGAGAGCTAGTCACGGTTTACTCACAGCTCCGTGCCTGGGATGGAGGAGATGAGACCGTGACCTTCCCTTGCTCAGAAACCGTCCATGGCTCCCCGTTGCCTACAGCACGATGTCCCACCTCCTGGCCGGAAGGACACCGTCGACCGGTGAGCCTCAAGCTTCCCTGCGTGACCCCATTAGCGTCCTACGTTTCCGTCGAGGTCGGCGTTCTGCCTGTTGTCTCAACGTTCCGTGGACTTTGCCACCTCTGTGCCTTCTCGGCGCCTCAGCTGTCCTTCTCGGTTCTGTCCCGCCTCTGGGACTCCCGCCCCTCCCCCCTGGGGGCCGGCTGAGGCGTCACTGCCCACATCATACCCCTGAGGTGCCTGGGCACGAGTGATCCTGCCCCGCCGGTTTTTGCCTCCGTTTTGTGGAGCTCGCCCCATCCTGCCTTGTGTTTTTGTCACCTGTGAATGTGTCTCTCTCCCCCTAGACTGTGAACCCCTTGAGGGTGAGGACTAGCCTTCTCGTCTTTGTACCCCACAGCACCCAGTGCCTTGCCTATAGTAGGTGCCCAATAAACACTGGCTGAATGCAACTTGGCGTGCAGTGCGTGCATGCTAGGAGGACAGCCGTGGAGCTCACGGGACGGCAGAGCTTGGAGACACATGTCCGGGTCGGGGTAGCGTGTCAGCGTGGGGAGCCCAGGAGCATGCTGTGTTACCCAGGGCTCCTCATCTGAGGCACAGCCCACGGGCAGTGACTGAGGAGCCGGAGAAGGTGTGGGCAGAGCCGCTGCTTCCAAATACGGGTCCTTGGAGCCCCCCGTGCCGGGATCACCAGGGGCACCTGTTATTAACACACATTCCAGGGGTGCCTGGGTTGAGCGTCCGGCTTCAGCTCAGGTCACAATCTCACGGTCCGTGGGCTCGAGCCCCGCGTCGGGCTCTGGGCTGACGGTTCGAGCCTGGAACCCGTTTCGGATTCTGTGTCTCCCTCTCTCTCTGCTCCTCCCCTGCTCGTGCTCTCTCTCTCTCAAAAATAAATAAATAAACATTAAAAAAAAAAAAAAAAAAGAAACACACATTCCTGGGCACATTCTGTACCTACCGGATCAGCATCGTTAGGGCTGGAGTCCAGGAATCTGCCTTTCAAAACAGATCCTACAGAGCCAAGTTTGGAACCTACTTGCCCAGACCAGAGAAATCGAGGGATAGGTACTACAGGAACCTGGCTTCAGATAAGAGTTTCTTTTTTAATTTTTTTTTTTTTTTACATTGATTTATTTTTGAGAAACAGAGTGAGACAAAGCATGAACGGGGGAGGGGCAGAGAGAGAAGGAGACACAGATTCTGAAGCAGGCTCCGGGCTCTGAGCTGTCAGCACAGAGCCTGACGCGGGGCTCGAACTCACACAACCCCGAGAACGTGACCCGAGCTGAGGTCAGACAATTAGCCGATTGGTCCACCCAGGCGCCCCAAACCTGTGATGCTTTTTAAACACACGAAATGACAGCTGGTTCTGCATCGAGGGTCCCTATTTGCATGGTGTGGGCCATGCAGCCAGATCATTATGCTTTCTGGTGTTTTCTCCAGATAGTTCGGGGCTAATTTCTGCCTGGAAGAACAACCCTTGATTGCCTAAGTCATTTAATGACTGATGGAGTCTCTGACGTCCTAGACTAACTTTGGAGCTTTTTTTAAAAATAAATATTTTAAAATGTTTATTATTTTTGAGAGAGAGAGAGACAAAGAGAGAGAGTGAGAACGGGGGTAGGACAGAGAAAGAGGAACACAGAATCCGAAGCAGGCTCCAGGCTCTGAGCTGTCAGCACGGAGCCCGACGCAGGGCTTGAACTCGTGAACCATGAGATATGACCTGAGCTGAAGTCGGACACGTAACCGACTGAGCCACCCAGGAGCTTTTACAGCACCTCCTTGCTCATGCAGCTCTTATAAGACAACAGTGACGTCGCTTCAGAGATTGAAGCCTGTCACACTGAGTTGAAGAGAAACGTAAATCGCACCGGAATAAAGAGTTAATACAATTCTTTTAGGCAGGCAGGCAGTAGAGATTTGTAACTCTCCCTAAAGCCTGCTCTGTCGAAGGTGTCTCCCCTCGTGGGGTCTTTATTTGGTCCGTGTGGCTTCCGCAGCCCTCCCCGCTCCCGGTGAGCCGGCCTCGCCACCAAAGGCCTCTGCCCGCCACACCATACCTATGCCAGGCCTTCCAGATGCTTCCGGGGCCTTCCTGTCGCTCCGGGGGCACCTCCTGGGACTGAGCGGAGGGGAGGGGAGGTGCTGATATGAGGAGAGTGTAAAAACTATGCCGTTAAAACAAATCTCAATAAAAGATATTTGAGGCAGTGGGTGTTTGCCACTGTCCCCCAAGACTGGACTCGATTTGGGTGAGTATGAGTGGGTTGAAATAGCGCATTTGTGCAGGATCTGGATTCTGGCTTAGGGACTGGGTGTCAAAGCTGGAGAATGGCACCTGGGGCATTGCTCTGGCATTTGTCTCAGCGCCCTCCCTCTTATTCGCTTTACCCCCTTCCCACCTTCCTGAGCCCCTTGCTGGCTCCTGGCCGGTTGGTGGGGTTGGTAGACCGAGCGAGCACGTGCTTCCTGGGGCAGAGGTCCGGGGGGTGGGGGGGTGGGGGGGCGGATATGCGGTGCCGAAAAAGGTGCAGGGAAGAGCCTCTGTGGTCTGAGGGTATTAAATGTTTTTGAGCCTCGTTATAGAGACATGTTTGTCTGCCCGGCACCCCGGCCTTCTGGGACAAGAATTGCACCCCCCTCCCCACACTCTTGGGGGGACTGCCTCCCCTCCTCCCACTCGGCAGGCATTCAGTGGGCGGGGGGCAGGGGCCCACATTCCATTCCTGCTGAGTTGGTTGGTTTGGGGGTTTCTGTCACTCGCTGTGGGTGTCCCATTTGCGCCGGCCCAACACGGTCACGCAGAGGCTCGTTAATTCCAAGTTTCACTGTGTTAGAGGCCACGTTAGGCCTGTGTGTTAGGCCTACACAAAGGCACCAAAAACGCCTTCAAGGTGGAGGAAATGGAGCTGAACCTTGCCATTTATCGTGAACAAAACGGAATTGGAAACACCTCTTAAGGCCAATGGTTAAAAACCGTGGCGAGTAGACAGCTTTGTTAGCGCGCGGCCGATCTAAACTAGAAAAGGGAGATCATCCCTTTAGGTAAACACTTTCCCATGGGAGGGTCCAACATACGGTCTCTGCGGGCTCTACTGGCAAGATTCTGTGCTAAGCGCAAGGCACGCTCCAGATGGACCAACCTCTCTCTCTGGTTGGCTCGTGGAGGCTGTCTCCATGCTGGGGCTGGCTCCTAGTTCGGGCACGGTCAAGGTCCCACGGCTCTCAGCTCGTCTCCCTGGTGATAGCATACACATCCTGGCTCTTGGGCTGCTGTTAGGATCTTGGATCACGAGCACCAAAGTACAGAAGGGACCGGGAAGGGAAACTGTTGTTCTCCCTAGCAGAATCGAACCCAGATCCCCTTGGGTTGGCAATGGAGAGAGAATGTTCTATGAGGAGGGGCAGTTCGAGTTTCCAGCTTCTAGATTTCTGACCAATCTTTCAAATCACCACAGCCTCTACTGTGCTGGGCTCTATGGCTGGCTCAGGTGAGGACACATGAGTGACCCACAAACCAGGCTGGAAGGTCTTCTTTTTTCTAGAAGCTTAGTGCTTATAGGGGGAAACTAAACCTAACAGGTTACATACATTTAGAAAACTACCAAGTTTTTCTTCTACCAGGAATTCAATAACCTTCATTTTTCTTGGAATCTATTTAAGATGTTTTAAAATTTGTATTGAGATGTAACATTCAGGAAGTAAATAAACCTTAAGCGTATGGCTTGATGAATGCTTACAAATGTAACTACTTACAGAACTCTCCACAAGATCAAGGTACAGAATGTTTTCAGCAGCCCAGAAGGCTGCCCTTTTCCAAGGCGATACTCACCTCCAAGAGGAACACTCTTCTGACCATTAGTTTAACCTGTTCTTGACCTTCATATACATGGAATCCGATGGGAAGGACTGCTTTGCGTCTGAATTCTGTGTCTGTAGTTCCCTGTCGAGCTCCCACCCAGCCCTCCATTCTGGAAGATTATCTTTTCGCTCACCAGTCAAAATACTCTTAGCAGACAGTGAAATTCCTTGATCTCCAAACCAAGACTGATGCCCAGAAGAACGCTGGCATGTTTCTTCTGTGGTTTCCCACCTTCTCTCTGGATCACTGGCAGGGAGAATGTCTACCTTCTTTTCACAGATCCTTACTCTCTCCCTCTCCCCCAATGACGACCACACCATGGCAAAGTAAATTTAGCCCCTGCACACTGCTGGTGGCCGAAGGGTGGTTTTGTCACAGGGGTTTTAGAATGCATCTATTGTAGTCCATTCACTTTTCAGATGAAAAAAACATTGGTTTAGCCTCACCCATGAATGGAGTCGGTCATAACAAGTGAGAGGATTTGAAAGCCAATGAAAAAGAACCCCCTAAGAATGTATCTCCTGGAGCCTGACCTAGTCCCACCCCCCCACCGCCCCAATTTGTGATTCTTTTGGGTTGAGACCAAAAAAACCAAACAAACCCTCTTCTATTATGTCAAGATTATCTGTGGCGAATATCTAGTTAATTTTTTCTTGCTTACAATACTGCCGGCCGTACAAATTATCAGGTCACTTAGCTAGTAATTAAGCGAGTTCCAGAGAGGAGGACATCAGATCGAGGTGAAGTGACTATTGATGGCTGCATCACACTTGGCTATGGGCGGCAGCCAAAGACAATAAGAAAGCACAGAATGAGGGGAGAATCAGCAGGTGTGGAGGGCGTGTAGCGATCATTTTTACCTGGGGCCGCTGTGTCCCCTTCCTCTGCAGTTGGTGGTGCCGACAGAGAGGACCAGGGACAGGGCGCTAAATGAGCAAGTAACCCACTTCTAACTTGTAAATCACCGCGTGACGACCCACCAAGCATCTGGAATTGGACTAGGGACAAGGGAATTGGCCATTTTTGTCGCCGAGGCTCAGCGGAGCTTGCATGGACAGGCAAGTGTTTGCATCTGTGCAGAAGATTTCTTTCCGAGGATTTTATTTTTAAGTAATCGCTCCACCCAGGGTGGGGCTCGAACTCACCACCCCGAGATCACGCGTCACACCCTCTGCCGACCGGGTCCACCAGGCACCCCGGAGAGTTTTAAGTTTAATGCTGTAAGGAGTAAAGATTCTCTGCAGCGAAGATCTCGAAGACCAATACAGTTTCGCCTCTGGGGAATGTTGGCGTAAACAGCACAGAGGAAAGAGCACTGAGAGCAATGGGCACAGAGAGAGGGACGTGAATTTCCATCCCAGCTCTGGCACCGGCACGGAGCAACTCACGTCAGCGGACTTCGGTTTCCTCATCTGTATAAGACCGAGTCCCGTAGCAGCAGATTTGACAGAGTCAGATGGCATCCGTACCAGTCGGCGTTCCACTGGAGAGGCAGAACCAGTAGATCACGTATGGAAGTGTGCACGCGCGCGCGCGCGTGTGTGTGTGTGTGTGTTAGTCTGTGTACAGATAAAAATCATACAGGTTTGGGGTTCCTCAGCTATAATCAGAACCCATCGTGCAGAGTCCATCTGGGCCACTTAGCATCACCCCCGCGGACCTTGGGAAGCAGGGGGAACCGATGCAAACGTGAAGTGCCCGCCTCCTGCTCTGCCTTGAGGGTTGAAGTCCTTTGTCTCTGACCCAGGAATCCCGTGTCTCTTCCCGACATCCGTGACCCTGGCCCTGGCGGGCTACGTTGCTCGTTTGGAAGGAGGGCAAAATCTGAGATCCTTCACAGTTTTTGACAGTAGCCACAATCTTTTTTTTTTTTTTTTAATTTTTTTTTAATGTTTATTTTTGAGACAGAGAGAGACAGAGCATGAACGGGGGAGGGTCAGAGAGAGTGGGAGACACAGAATCTGAAACAGGCTCCAGGCTCTGAGCTGTCAGCCCAGAGCCCGACGCGGGGCTCGAACTCACGGACCGCGAGATCGTGACCTGAGCCGAAGTCGGACGCTCAACCGACTGAGCCACCCAGGCGCCCCGACAGTAGCCACAATCTTGAAGTGGGTGTGTGGTTACCGTCTCCTCCCTAAGGAGAGAGAAAACAAAGGGAGAGAAAACTTCAAAGTAACCTGGCTATGCGCCTCCGTGACAACATCCCTCATGACCTCATAAACCGAGACTACTTAATCGGACTGCATGTCTGTGTGTGTTGCCGTATATGGGAGACAAAGAAATAGCAAATGTAGAAAAAACCATGCCACGTGACGTTCGGGGCTCAGTTCTTTGGGTGCGAACCCAATCGAGCAGGGCCGGCATGAATCAGGTTGCTTCCTGGAAATTAAAAAGCCTGTGAGAGAATCCTGCTACAGATGTGTATCACTCCCATGTACGTTCTGGTAAGTTTCCTAGTATATATGACTCTATAACTAATACAAACAGCTGTTTTATGTCTCTTAAATTGTGGGTAAGTGACATTAACCTCTATAAGTCATTTGACATTGATGTGATTTGATTGAGATGATTCAAAATTATATGATTTAAATTAAATGATTGAAAATTATATCCATAATGGGGCCCCTGGGTGGCTCAGTCAGTTAAGCATCCCACAGCTGATTTCAGCTCAGGTCTTGGTCTCAGGGTCATGAGTTCAAGCCCTGTGTTGGGCTCCACTGGGAATGAAGCCTACTTGACAAATATTATATCCGTATTTCTAAAACCGAAAAATTAACCCGTTAATTCATTGTAGTGGTTTCATTATCATTGGTTGGATCATTTTCAATTTTATGAACAAATCTTAGACGATTTGTCACTCTTGTACCCAGACAGTTAGTCTCCTCTTGCTTTATGTCACAAACAGTGCTGCAGTGAACATCCTTGTGCATGTCTCTTGTGCACAGGTGTGTGGGGGTCTGCTCTGGGGACTCCCCAGAAACTTAGGGATGCTGTGCGATTCAACTTTGGTCAGTATGGTCAAGTTGTATCAATTTACAGTCCGGCAGCCATATATAAGTCTCCAACGTTGCCAACATCCTGCATTACTGAGCTATTAACATGATCCAGTTTGCACGGCATAACATTTCATCTGGTTGTCTTAATTTTCATGTTTGTTGAGGTTGAATATCTTGGCAGGGCATGATGGCCGTCTGGGCTGCCTCTTCTATGAAGAGCGGTTTCACTTCTTACATCCGTAATTCTTTTTTTTTTTAATTTTTTTTCAACGTTTTTTATTTATTTTTGGGACAAAGAGAGACAGAGCATGAACGGGGGAGGGGCAGAGAGAGAGGGAGGGGCAGAGAGAGAGGGAGGGGCAGCAGAGAGAGAGGGAGGGGCAGAGAGAGAGGGAGACACAGAGTCGGAAACAGGCTCCAGGCTCCGAGCCATCAGCCCAGAGCCCGACGCGGGGCTCGAACTCACGGACCGCGAGATCGGGACCTGGCTGAAGTCGGACGCTTAACCGACTGCGCCACCCAGGCGCCCCTTACGTCCGTAATTCTTACGCGTAGTTCAACCTTTCTTTACAGGTTCTGGACGGTGTTTCTTTGTTGATAAGCCTGGATCTACAGTAAAGTTAGTGAGACTTAGCCAGGGGTCCCCTTGTTTGTATAAGCCTCCTCCCATGCCCTGGGAGAGGGCACAACAATATGCTCATATATTTTTGTAAAATTTGCAATTGTAAGAGATTTTGATGCATCTTGGTTAATGCCAGTTTTTCTTTCCACTCCCTTCCGTAACGCCTCTCTTTGTGGCGAGTGGTGTCGGGCATTTTTGGCATCTGACTAAAGGGAAACGGAGCTGGAAACCCATTTAGTTTGGAGTTAAGGAAATATGTGTATGGGGTTCTCAGTTACTTCCCTATTATTGCTGGGCCCCCGCCCCGTGAGACACATGGCAGCCGGCCAGACTCCTACTGTTCGTGACATGGAAATTTAGTGCCAGGGACTACACTGTGATACAAACACGTCCTACAGCGCCTGGCGTAGAGTTTGGGTCATGGAAGAGAAACAAGACTGAGATGTGCAGACCCAGAAGGTGCTCTGTGGAAATTTCATCCAGCCGTCCCGTGTACGGACCTGTCAGTAGGAGAACGTGGTGATCACTGACACCTAGTCCAAATGGAAATTGTCTCCTCCAGGAATATACTCAGTGGAGCATAAAAAATAAGCATCAATGCACCACGGTTCTTTCTCTTGTGACGGAAGTTACGGAAGATGGATTAGAGTTTTTGTGTTTCTAAGGCACAAACCTGTAGCGGTACCAGAAAGAGCAGATGTATGTGCAAGGGCTCAGACGTAAAAGAAACTTGATCGGAGCTTTCCAAAAACTGACAGTTCCAGAAATGTGCATGAAATGAGCACTAGCTAGTTGTGAAGACGAAAGGAACTGCTCTAAAATATTCCTACCAACTCTCCGCCCCCAAAACAAAAACCAACCCCACCACACCGTTTGATCAGCGGTGTTGGTTCCCTGAGTTAACTGTGCAGATTCCTCTATTTGAAAACAGACACGAGCAGCAAAATCTAGTCCTAGTTTTTCCAATGGCTGGTTATTTTCAAAAAACTTAAATCACGTTAAAAGTTTTTTAGTGTTTGTTTATTTTCGTGTGAGAGAGAGACACACACAGAGTGCAAGCGGGGGGAGGGGGAGGGGGGGGGGTAGACACAGAGTCGGAAGCCGGCTCCGGGCTCTGAGCGGCCAGCACAGAGCCTGACGCGGGGCCCGAACCCGTGAGCGGAGCTGCCGCTGGTTGCACACGTAACCGACTGAGCCACCCAGGCGCCCCTGAGTCACTTCACAGAGCCTCACTTTATGCGCCCTTCCTGATCGTCGCATTGCCATCTTGGGTTCTTGGCGTCTGACGCTGCAGCCCTGCGGGGGCTGCGGCCTGACATTCGTGACGCAGTTCTCACTTGCGTGTTTGTGCTTTGGACTGCTTTGACCCGTGAGCGTGTTTTTTCGAGGAAGGTTGACACTCGCGTCTGGCTCATGCCCCCGCTGTTCTGGCTGCTGCTGCGGCCGGACTACCCACCGCAAGCTTCGGGGGGGGGGGGGGGTAGGGGAGGATTGCTAGGGCGGTGACTAGCGCCTTTGTGGTGTTTCCAGGGCATATGGTGTGTGCAGGGTAGTCTAGTGACGGTTGCACGGTTTGTCCGACCCACAGAACGTGAGCCCTGATGTGGAGTTTGGGTGCTCGGGAGGCAGGCGGTGTGGTCATCGGCGGTGACGACTCGGGGGGGGGGGGGAGACATGCGTAATGGGGGTGGGGGAGGCTGTGCGTGTGTGAGGGCAGGGGGGTATGGGACGGGTCTGCACCTTCCTCTGGAGTTTTCTGTGAACCCTGAAACCGCTCTCCTAAATAAAGTCTGCTTAAAAAAAAATACTGTCTTGTCTTTTATGACCTGGCCTTGGAGGGCCTAGCATCACTTCTGTCCCCGTCCCAACCAACGCAGATTTAATTCGGAGGGAATGCGGGCTCTACCTTTGGATAATGGAGGAGAGAGAAGCGAATGTGGCCCCGGGAACCGTTTTTGGGGCCATTGTTGGAAAAGCCCATCTGCCACAGCAGTCTAGTCCCGGGTTGTTTGTTTGTTTGTTTTATAAATGTTTATTTATCTTGAGAGAGAGGGAGAAAAAAGAGAGAGAGAGCACGCAAGCAGCAGGGAGGGGCAGAGAGCGAGGCAGAGCGAGAATCCCAAGCACACTCTGTGCTCTCAGCGTGGAGCCCGATGTGGGGCTCAGTCTCACAAGTTGTGAGCCCACGTCCTGTGCTGAAATCAAGAGTCGGATGCTTACCCAACTGAGCCACCCGGGTGCCCCTGTCCAGTCCCAGTTTTAATGTTACCTTTTCCACTTGGCGTTTGCTTGCTCCTAAATTGTGACCCAACGCGAAGTCCAGAGCCTCAGATCCAAGGTTTTAGACTGACTGACGCTAAATCCAACGTCTCAGTTCAAAGTTTTAGACTATCACGGGAGAACTTTTCTCCCACTTAGAGCCCAGACAAGGGTGGATAATCTTCCACATAATTCTTTCTATGCCAGTTGGACTTTCCCAAGTTCAGTCTTTTGTGGACAACGTTGCCTTCTGAAGGTCAGGGTTCCTATAACTGCCTCTGTTTTATTTTTTTTTTAGGCATCCTTCTCCCTCACTGGATGGAGCTCCCCCAGAACGGCCCCTGTGTCTCCACTTTGTATTGAACAACAAACACAGACACCCGTTCTCTGGTAGATGCTCCCCGAGTGTTTCTGAAGGGACACGAACTCTCTTCTATTTTGACCTCCTGCTTCTGTCCTTTATTCAGTACCCATTCATTCCTGCTGACTTCATCACATTTCATCTTGGTGTTTTTTTAAAAACATGATTTGTTGTTTAAAGACTCCCTGACGTTCCTGGAGATACAGGCCTGTAGATAACCAATAAATTAATAATGTTGTCGGTTTGGCATTTATATGATCCTCTATATTTGCAAAGCAGCAAGCGTAAATATTTCAGTGCAATGCACTTAGAAGGCAGCAGGGTAAAAAAGCACCCCCCCCCCCCACCCCGCCGTGCCTCTGCGGGGTGATGCTTCCATTCCTGTTCTAGCCACATTCTAAAGAAAATCCAAATTCCATACTTCCTCCTTGCAGTGTATCTCGGGTGGACATTGGGGGTCCTTTAAAAAGGCTGTGGCCTCCAACAGTGAGTGAGGTTTGGGGGTTGAGAGCTGCCCCCCTCGATCCTGGCTGAGCTCTCTGTGTTCCCATTTCTCCAGAGCTACTGATCAGTGTTTCCGTGATGCAGTTTGTGGATCTAACTGACGAAGCCTGTCCCCCTGGGGACAAATGCAGTTAGGAGAAATAAACCACGGACAGAGTGTGTTTCAGATACAATTTTAGAGGCGCCTGGGTGGCTGAGTCGGTCGAGTGTCTGACTCCTGATTTCAGCTCGGGTCATGACCTCAGGGTGTGGGGATCGAGCCCTGTGTCGGGCTCCGTGTTGAGCTATTATGTGTCTCCCTCTCTCTCTGCCCCTCCCCTGCTCTCTCTCCCTCTCTCTCTCAAAATAAAGAAGTAAACACTAAAACAAAATAAAATAAAATAAAATAAAATAAATTTAAATGTTAGTTTAGTTTTGAGAGAGAGAGAGCATTAGCAGGGGAAGGGCAGAGAGAGAGAGAGAGAGGGACAGAGGATCTGAAGCGGGCTCCATGCTGACAGCAGCGAGCCCGACGGGGGGCTCGAACCCACGAACCACGAGATCATGACCCGAGCCAAAGTCAGGTGCTCAACCAGCTGAGCCACCCAGGTGCCCCCTCCCCCAACTAAAATACAATGTTATGCTTACTAACCATTATTTATTGGCAGAATCTTTTCAACAACTTTCCCAGAATATCTGTATGTCTCCTCCTCCCCTCAGCAAATGTTCCCCATTGGTTCTCACAGGGATGACTCTGAATTTTCCATGCCGATGGGGAGCCTGGGGCTGTTTTAAGCCTTAGCCCCTTCCCCCACCCCCCAACTTCACTCTAGCATCATTTAACCTTCTGCCCCCTCCCTGCGATCCAGCTATTCTGTGGGTTGCTTGATTAAGCAGCAAACATTGGCTTACTGGAACTTCAGCCTGTTCCTTTAAGTTTAATGATGTGAATGGTAATGAGAATCATAACTGATATTTGTACCGTGCTTTGGATGCTTTGGAGTTTATAGCACATTTTCACACTATTTTGCAAAGTAAGATGCGATGGCTCCACGGACAATTGTCTGGAAATGCTGCTCTCATTCAGACACTTGGTAGCACGTTCCTGGGCTGTGGCCACGGATTTGGCTCTCTGCCTTCCCGGCATCCTGCACGGCTGGTGGTGCCGTCTTTGATTTGGATTGTGTCACGTCACTGATCAGAAATCTTCAAGGTCCCACAGTCACCGATGTAAATATAAAGGTCACATCCCTTAGCCTGCTGTTTAAAATATTCCAGAATCGAGGGGCGCCTGGGTGGTTCAGTTGGTTGAGCGTCCAGCTTCGGCTCAGGTCATGATCTTGTGGTTCGTGGGTTCAAGCCCCCATCGGGCTCTGTGCTGACTGCTCGGAGCCTGGAGCCTGCTTCGGATTCTGTGTCTCCCTCTCTCTCTCTCTCTCTCTGCCCCTCCTCAACTCCTGCTCTATGTCTCTCAAAACTAAATAAACATTAACAAAATGTTCAGCACAAAATCCATCTGATGATCAAACAGATCTTTCCCTCATTACCTTCCTACCCCATATTGTTTGTGTGATCCCTATGTCTGATTAAAAAAAAACAAACAAAACTGGTTAATTTTTAAAAAATTTTTAAAGTTACATCCAAATTGTTAGCATATAGTGCAAACAATGATTTCAGCAGTAGATTCCTTAGTGCCCCTGACTCATTTAGCCCGTCCCCCCTCCCACAACCCCTCCAGCAGCCCTCTGTTTGTTCTCTACATTTAAGAGTCTCTTCTGTTTTGTCCCCCTCCCTGTTTTTATATTATTTTTGCTTCCCTTCCCTTATGTCCATCTGTTCTGTGTCTTAAAGTCCTCATATGAGTGAAGTCATATGATACTTGTCTTTCTCTAATTTCGCTTAGCACAATACCCTCTAGTTCCATTCACGTAGTTGCAAATGGCAAGATTTCATTCTTTTTGATTGCCGAGTAATACTCCAGTGTATGTATATACCACATCTTCTTTATCCATTCATCCATCGATGGACATTTGAGCTCTTTTCATACTTTGGCTATTGTTGATAGAGCTGCTATAAAAATTGGGGTGCTTGTGCCCTTTTGAGACAGCACATCTGTATCCCTTGGGTAAATACCTACTCGTGCAATTGCTGGGTCATAGGGTAGTTCTATTTTTAATTGCTTGAGGACCCTCCATGCTGTTTTCCAGAGTGGCTGCACCAGTTTGCATTCCCACCAGCAGTGCAAAAGGGTTCCTCTTTCTCCACATCCTCGCCAACATCTGTTGTTGCCTGAGTTGTTAATGTTAGCCGTTCTGATAAGTGTAAGGTGGTATCTCATTGTGATTTTGATTTGTATTTCCCTGATGATGAGTGATGTTGAGCATTTTTTCGTGTGTCGGTTGGCCATCTGGATGTCTTTGGAGAAGTGTCTATTCTTGTCTTTTGCCCATTTCTTCACTGGATTATTTGTTTTTTGGGGTGTTGAGCTTGATAAGCTCTTTACAGATTTTGGATACTAAGCCTTTATCTGATATGTCATTTGCAAATATCTTCTCCCATTCCATCGGTTGCCTTTTAGTTTAGCTGATTGTTTCCTTCGCTGTGCAGAAGCTTTTTATTTTGATGAGGTCCCAATAGTTCATTTTTGCTTTTGTTTCCCTTGCCTCCGGAGATGTGTTGAGTAAGAAGTTGCTGTGGCCAAGGTCAAAGAGGTTTTGCCTGCTTTCTCCTCGAGGATTTTGATGGCTTCCTGTCTTACGTTTAGGTCTTTCATCCATTTTGACTTTATTTTTGTGTATGGTATAAGAAACTGGTCCAAGTTCATTTTTCTGCACATCGCTGTCCAGTTTTCCCAGCACCACTTGCCGAAGAGACTGTCTTTTTTCCATTGGATATTCTTTCCTGGTTTGTCAACGATTAGTTGGCCAGACGTTTGTGGGTCCATTTCTGGGTTCTCTGTTCTGTTCCACTGATCTGAGTGTCCGTTTTTGTGCCACAAAACTGGTTAATTTTAAACATACCTAATTTTCCTTACTACCTAGGTAGGTACGGTCTTTGTAAGGATTCTAGATGCTACAACAGGTAAAACCCTGAATCTCAGTAGTTTTATACGACAAGACTGTAGTTTGCACTCAATGCGACCTTCCGATGTGGCTTCCTGGTTAGAAGAAGCCATTTGTTTCCACAAGGGGTGTGGACACAGAGACAAGTGACAAATCTGGGTCATTTTTGTCTCATTCAACTGCAGTGAGTATGCTCCACATCAAGAAACTTAAGAACAAGGAATGGCCAGCTCCTTGACGTTTTGTAGCTGGGGCTTCCTCTCTGGCTCTTGGGATCATTTTTCCTCTGTTCCAAGACGAGCTTTGCTCTAAACTGCATGGCAGCAAAGCAAATGGCTGAAATGATAACGGGATGATAACTCCACTTAAAGCACAAAGTCCTGGAAGTGAAAAGGAACAAGGCTTACACTGTGGCGATTCAGGTGCTCAGAGGTAGTCTGTGGTTATTTCTGTCTGCAGACCCTTAAACCCCATCATGGATGGGCACCTGGGTGCCTCAGTTGGTTGAGCGTCCAACTCTTGATTTTGGCTCTGGTCACGATCCCAGGGTCGTGGGATTGGGCCCCGTGTTGGGTTCTGCGCTGAGTGTGGAGCCTGTTTGGAATTTTCTCTCTCTCTCTGTCCCTCTCTACCCTGCTCGTGTGCATGCTCTCTCTCTCAAACAAACAAACAAACAAATAAATAAATAAAAATATATAAACCCCATCATGGAGATGGGTGGCTTTCTTCTTGTCAGGCTGTTCTGGTCTGGGCAAGAGTATCCAAATTACAACCATGATGGGCCCTCCTAGAGACATCTGGCCCTCTCTCTTGTAGCAACTAGAATGTATCCACAGTGCAATCTTGATAATTTACCTCCCACCCATTACAAATGCCCTGTGTTACTGGAAAGAACATTATCTGTCCATTCATTGTCTAGTGGCCCTTCCGATGCACCTTAATTCCAATGCACCTTCCAATGAACCGCACAAAGGATTGGGGCTTTTTTATCTTGAACTGAGGAGAGCTTTAGGGCCAGGCCTGGAACAGGGTTCAGTTCAATACAACGCAGCATGCCAACCTTCAAAAAGACCACCAAGGTCGCCTGCTGACAAAGCAACACTGAATTTATTACTAATTGCAGTAAAGGAGTCCCTGGCACCTTGATAGAGTCTTAATAGTCTTAGAAGAGAAAAACCCAGGATGGATGTTTATAGGATTTGGGGGTCTGGGGGACCATTTGAGTCATGTATTATTCAGATGCATGGATCGTTAGGGTGTTTCTGAAGCAGTCACTAACGTAATTTGTGACTTCATCATCCTGGGAAACAGTATCCTGGAATAGGGTCATGATAATGTGGAGGGTCTTTGCTCTTGATCCTCTCGTGCCGTGGGGTGGCAGGCACGTTGCCCTCTGGCACGTCACGGGCTTATCGAGCGTTGACCCTGTGCCAATAAGGGGCATCCGAGCGGAAGACGGACCGAACAAGTGACCTGGCAGCACTGGTCCACAAAAGAAGAAACCTCTTCAGGTAAGCTGCATCGAATTCTAAAGTAGACACCAGTCCCTGAAAACAAAGGTGCCATACATGTGACTTGTTAAACTCACATCGGCTTTGATACCTCTCAGTTCAACCAAATGCAGGATGAGGCAGCAAATGCCCCCTGGGCACTGGCTCTGCCAGGCACAGGTGCTGGGGACAACGAGCTGAAGAGAACCCGATTCTCTCCCGCGTGGACACGGCGTGTCAACCCTGCAGCGGAGGCAGGCACAACGTGGCGAGCATGAGGCCAGAGTGATGACTTCTGGGGCAGATCAGGAAGCCTTCCTCCCTGCAGAGGCTGACTGTGCGTCTCAGGTAAGATCCAGCCCTATTTCTCTAGCCGCTAGATGGACGTCTAACCCTGAATAGCAGCCATCATGTAAGTCACACCTTCTAGCCTCTGGGGAAGATGAGAGCGGTTCCCAAGAGCGAAGCCTTGGCCGAGGACAGGCTGGAGTCCTCAAGGGATCTCTGAGAAGGGGATTGAGCTTCCACTGGGGCGGAGGGGGTACAGGAGTTAGAAAGGGGGCGAGATTTGGGCCAATGCTGTCACTGAGCAACCCCCCAAGGATTTACTGGAGCAGGAACCCAAGCAGATAACCCACGCGAAGTGATCTGCGACCAGCGGACGTGTTTTCTGTTGTGATATTTACTACCTTCGGTGGCTATTTCCCTTCCAATGAGCACACCCTGTCTCTTCGGCTATTCTGCACCCTCCCGATACGGAGGGCTCACGTCTCTTTGTGTTTCAAGTGGCCCGTCAGCACGCCCTGCACATAGAAAGTTTCAACACCGGGGGCCTATGGGTCCAGCTGGAAAGGCACTTCTTGGTATGAGAACCCTCTGGTGGAGAACCAGACGCTTTCCCCAGATTCGCTGCCTGCCACTGAGCTTTGTGTCACCGGGCAGTTGCTTCAGCCTCAGGGCCGAGAGGACCTGGGATGGTCCCAATTTTCGTCTGCTGCCAGGCACTGGGCTAGGCGCGTCAGCTGTTCCTTTGCCTGAAGAACGGAGGCCTCTGAGCATGGGACAAAGGGTCCACTTAATATATGGCAGTCCAGCGTTCTGCAGAAAAGACTGCCCTGCCCCCCTGCTCCCAAGTGGGATCTACGTGGGCAGATTGAAGACTGACGCCTAGGCAAGGATCCCGCAAATGGGTCCTGAGGCAGCAGGGTCTGAGAGGAATATAGTGAGAGCTGGCGGTTGGAGAAGGAGGGGACAACGGCTATGTGAGTCTGGGGTGACTGATACGTTGAAATTGGGCTCGACTATGTCATGCGTTTCATTCCTGAGCGTGCGAGAAAGAGGAGGGCAGAGTTACCTTCAAGTAATGTTAATGCTGAATGTTCTCACATTCAGCCATGCCCTATGGGAATGTCACAAGTTGCCTACGGTAATACCACCTAGTGGCGTCCCCCTCTGTCGCTCACCAACCCTCCCCCCCCTTTTTAAAAAGTCTTTGGGATTCCTGTTTATCTCTGGTCTCTGAGGAAAGGGGGCCAACAAACTCGAGGGTGAGGTCATGTACATCACGGCCCCCTTATTTCTAGATTATCTCTAACACGAAGCAGAATAAAAGTGAGATTCTCCACTGCCCCCGAGGTAACTACCTGAACCTTCCTTGTTGGCACGCGTCACTTACCCCGCCCCCCACGCGTGACATAGATCCGCTTTTGTGATCCAAAATAGCCTCTTACAACTCGTAGAAGTTAGTGTTTCTGAGAAAAAAATGTATTTGGCTTGGAAAGACCAAAGGAACCGGGGCCTCCCCATCTACATGAGAAACAGTAGGCAGGAGAGACAGGCGAGGACACGGGTGCGGGGCAGACGACAGTGTCCTCGGGTGAAATCAGTGTCTGCTGGGGAGAAAAGAGGCACGCTGGGGGTCTCCGAGGGGCAGACCGCATACCGGCCCTCACTCCGGGCCGCAGCGCTAAGGAGGGGTTGTTAGAACCCCACAAGTAAGTTCTAGGAAATAGGAACCTGAGGGGCGTGTGGGCCCCGGAAGGCATCGGGAGGTGTCCTTGGTCCTGACAGCCCCACCAGGGGGCTTGGTGTAAACCCACTCCGTTTACTGGTGACATCGCCCCGAAATCACACTCTTCACTGAGTGTGGGTGAATCACACACCCTGTGGCTCCCTCCCTCCCAGGGGAGTTGAGAACCTTGACAGCCGCGCCCTGTGTTCTGTCACACCCGCCCCTTCGCCTCCACGGTCCCTCCTGACCCACGCTCTTTGCTCTCTCCCAGGAATCTGGAAATCGTCGTCAGATTCCAGTTCAGTTTCGGCTGGCCTTCCAGAGATGGCCATGGCCGAGGGTGCCGAGGAGGGGCCACCTTCCACCCTCTGTCCTCCATGTTGCCCTCTCTCCCGTGCAGCTGGAGAGGCCGAGGACTCCGGGCAGCTGGGAGAGAAGCAGACAGATGGGGCAGGAGACAGAGTGCTAAAAGACCCAAGGCGGCCAAAACAATTTCCCATTTGCTCCAGTAACACTTGAAGGCAGGGTCTCGGTCTCCCAGCCTCTGAGAGGTAGGAGCCTAACTTCAGTAAGCGCCGGTTAGCAAGCCCAGGTGCGTGTCACCTGCACCCACCTCCCCTCCCACCTTTTTTGTAATTTTTCACTTCCCGGACTCTGCCGGGCCCCTGCTCCCCCTCTGGCCCCCCTCGCATTCCCTCAGACTCCCTTTAAAACACCCACTTGGGGCGCCTGGGTGGCTCAGTCGGTTGAGCGTCCGACTTCGGCTCAGGTCACGATCTCGCGGTCTGTGAGTTCCAGCCCTGCGTCGGGCTCTGGGCTGACAGCTCAGAGCCTGGAGCCTGCTGCGGATTCTGTGTCTCCCTCTCTCTCTGGCCCTCCCCCGTTCATGCTCTGTCTCTCTCTGTCTCAAAAATAAATAAACATTAAAAAAATTTTTTAAAACACCCACTTACCTCTGTGCAAGTCAAAGCAGAGTTCAGTTCCTGCTGGAATCTTCCCTATCGCTGATTGAATCTGTCCCTGCCACTTTAGCGCCTGCCTTTGACACCTTCCTCTTATCGGCGCCGCCTAAGACCGGTTTGGCGTTTTTTTGGACAGCGGTTCCAGGTCAAAGGCAGTCAGCAACCCCATCACCTGCCATCAAGCCAAGTTGGCACATCCTTTATTTGCGCCATCAGCTTAAAAAAAGTAAGCTATCGGCAGGCTTTTAGTCTCATCTCTTGGAAGTCTGTTGAATTATTCTCGAAGGAAATTCTGTCACAGGATGCATTATCAGTCTTCCCCAGCCTATGCAGTATGGAATTTGATCAGCACATCTCCGAATCTTCTTCCTGTGTATTAGCAGAAATAGTCACAGGACACAGACTGTGAGAGTTGTAACTACCAGAAGCCACTTTCCTGGATCAGAGACCGTGTTTGCCTCAGCTCTCAGATAATGAAAAATTTGAATTAAGCCTCCCTGACCCTGATCCTTCTGAGTAAGTGAAGTTCATAGCGTTATTTTTTTTAAGTTTATTTTATTTATTTTGAGAGAGAGTGAGCGAGCACACACAGGAGGGGTAGAGAGAGGGAGAGAGAGAGAATCCCAAGCAGGCTCCACACCAGCAGCACTGAGCCCGATGTGGGGCTATACCTCACTACCGTGAGATCAGAACCTGAGTCGAGTTCGAGGTGGAGGCTTAACCTACTGAGCCCCCCAGGCGCCCCGAGTTCATAGCATTACTATTAAAGGTTTGAGCAAGTGTTGTGTGAGTGTTCCCCGTTGTGTTCCCGTACAGAATACACACCAGGAACTACTGGGGCTTTGGATTTGCAGATGGACCCCAAACAGCCAGCAGACATTTTTAGTAAAGCTGGCTTTAGCTTTTTTTCCTTGAATGTCTGTAGTTGAGTCACAGGGTGCTGTCCAGCCCTTAGGAAAGCAGACTCATCACCTTGATGGCTGGCGTCTCCTGGAGGTTTCCGCGCCCGGATTTCACTAAGATCGCTTTCTCTCCCTTGGTTTTAGTGCTCAGAACTTTCTGTAGGGGCTTGAGGCGCCCAGAGGAGGGGGGGGGGGGTGTCTCAGGGGATTCAATCCTAGCGCGTGGGATTCAGGTGGGCGGGAGAAATCACCGAGGGCAAACTGGAAAGGTCTGCGGGGAATGGGAGAGTGCTGGCCACACCGGCCTCGCCCTGGTGAGGACGAGGGGCGGGGTGGGTGGCTGCAGGTGGGGCGGGGGGTGGGGGCAGACTTGGGTTTTCTGCCTCTGGGTATGCATGGTCGGCCTCGTGAAATCAGCCGTATAACCCAGAACTCTGCACCCCCGTGTCCGTGCAGCACTGGATCTGGGAGCCTGCGGACCACCGGCGGACCACAGGCGGACTGTGAAGGTCCGCAGAGCGCATGCTCCGGACGCCTCTACCTCTTCACCGCTGCAACCCCGAGGCTCGACACTAGGTGGCAGCAAAGCGCCGGCCCAACAGCGTCTGCAGTCTTCTGCGGCAGAACTTGAAAAAAAGTGGGGCCGCAGATTTTCCTTTCAGAGAAGGACCCACCCAAGCAAGACGAGCAGCTGTGAAGACAGCAATAGAGATAACTGAACAGTCGTCAGGACAAAAATGCCTTCTGAATAGGATGGGCAAACAAACCAGACCCCCCCCCCCCCGCCCCCACCGCAACGGGCCATCGTTTATGAAACCCCTCCGAGGACGATACAATGCAATTTTGGTCGATGCTTCGGAGCCGATCATTTGATATTGGGTGTGGATATTCTCTGAGGCCCGTTCTCCCGGCAGTTTGGCACCTAAAATGTGAAAGTCTCATGAAAGTTTACTGGCCGCAGAGGAGGTAGTTCTGCACGCTTTGGTGACGTCCGTCATGGTGACCTCGCGTCGTGGGGCCTCGTGTAGATCAATACGTGGATCCCAGACTGATGTTAACACGGGGTTTCTTTCTAACTGACAGGGATTAGCTCGGGAGGAAGAATCCACCTGCTTTTAAGGCAGAGCCTTCGGGGAGTAGACCACTGGGCCCATCGCATGACACAGCCCTGTCCAAGCTGCATCCCAGAGCAAGGAGAGGGACAAATGGGGGACCGAGGGGGCGGTGAGAGCAAGCACTTTGCTAGGGTCTGAAACCCCCGAGTCCCGTCTCCCAAAGACCAAATGGTTCTTAGAATTTAGTGAACCCGCCCCCATCATCCCTGCTCCCCACACCCACCCCTGCTCTTGCTTCAGCAGGGTATTTTTAGAGGGCCAGCAGAGTTCTTTGAAGAAGCCAGCCCGTTTCAGCTGGGCCTGCTGCGCTTGGAAAAGCAATCTTCTTGCTGAAGACCAGTGTTTCGGCTTGCCCGAAAGCTATTCACGTGGCTCCAGGGTGGGCCTGGAAGCTGCGAAAGGGCAGGGAGAGGAAGCAAGAATCCGAGAGAGAGGGAGAGCTCCTGTCAGATTACTCTTCCTCTCATTTGTCGTCACCGAAGCCGCCTACAGTTTCAAGGGCAGTGGAGAGCTGTACGTTTACAGAGGATGAGACACCCATCTGGGCGGCGGTGTTGAGGTCCTCACCTTTCAAAGTCTCCCTGCGACCTCAGCGAGACATAACGTGGCCCGCGTGCACCTTGCGTTCTCTTAAGAGCCTGGGTGATCGATGAGATCTATCTACTTGCTGTCCCGTCCCGGTCAGTGGACCACTTCACCCACATAGTGTGCGTTGTAGGCCTCCTCTTTCTGATATTTACATGCTACCTGAAATCCCTCCTTCCTCAGAAAGCCTTCTTTGCTTAACGAAGGCGAGTTGGGATCCCACACATTCAAACTCTACAATTCTGTTTTCACGTGTGACCTCACCGAAACTGCTTGATGTCTTTGCTGACAGCGTAAAGCGGTTCCTGGCAAATTTGCATATGAATGCTAGGTTTGCCCATAACTGGCGTTTTCCCTGCGTTTCCAGAATTACTGTGCTGTGTCTCAGATTTCCGTTTGCCAGAGGGCATGCAAATGGGGAGGCAGACAAGAAGACCATCAAGCAAATCCATGTATAAACTATAACGTGCAAAAACATGGCCATGGCCGCTTTGTCACTTGCAAAGAGATGTCAAGGACTTTTTATCTCACTTGACCTTTGCAAAGACTACTATCCACATCTTAATTGGGAAATTGAGGCTCAGATAGATACAGTAGGGCATTGGTATGGGGCACTCTTCTATTCAAGATCTATGCCTACCCTGAACTATACAGCATAACCTGCTGGTGGGGGGGGGGTGTATATCGTCCATGCACACGCCCAGCAGTTCAGCGAAGGACAGAGGTCTAGAACATGGCAAGGGGCAGGAGCCTGTTGGGTGAATAAGGCAGCCCCATAATCCCAAGCCCCACCCTACCCAATGGGCATATTCACCCCGAAGGCAGAACTGGAGGGAATGCGACCGTCTTCCCAGGGCAGTGCAGGTGAGTCTTCAGTCAAAGACAGCTGGGAGCCCTGGTTTCTGGAGAAGGTCGGGTGCTCATCAGGCACCAAGTTCAGATGGGGTCTGACTTGTCAATTTGCAGCTGATGCCTCAATGACATTTGTGGGCTGGCGGCTGCCTCCACGACTGAGGCTGCGCAGGTGGTTGAGGGTGGGTCCCAACTCCTCAGGCCTGGAGCGCTCTGGCTGCCCAAGGCCTGCTGAGGGGTGCCTACTGCTCATGTCCACGTAGTTCAGGGGAACCGGAGATAGGGCACAGGGCAAGGTTCAAGGGAGGCCTGGTCACAGGAGCTGTCTTTCGGAGGAACATGCCATCTGTCTAAGTGTAAGCCATAACCTACCCAATAGTGAACATTTTCCCTGAAGGCAATTCCCTGGAGGAATCTCAATTGCAACGCAGGGTGGGGGGCGGGTGCTGGGAGGGCTGGCCTGAGTGTCTTCCCGTGACTCAGGGCTGCCCTAGTGCTGGAGAAGCCCCACGTTCCGCCATGTATCAAGTCCAAAGGCAGCTCCCGCCTCAAAGAGATCTGTGCGGTGGAGAGCCTCCTTCCACCCAGATCCTCTGCAGGCGGTTCGGGACCAGCCTAAGCTCCACAGGCCTGGACGGCCCCGGCAGCCCTGGGCAGACAAGGGGGTGCCTGCTGTGCAGGTGCGAGCTGACACTCAGGTCAGGGGAGCCAGGGACCCAGAAGACAGCAGCTCTTGGGAGAGGCGGGGTCGCAGGAGTGGGCTACTGGGGGCATCTGGCATCTATCACACTCCAAGCCCCAAGTGACACCAATGCACGTATTGTCCCTTCAGGGAAAGCTGGAGGAGTCTACACTGCTTGGCAGGCTGCAGGGACATCTTTTGCAAACAGACACCTGGGAGCCCTGAGGACTGGTAAGCTGGGGGTCCCAGCACACAACCAGTCCCAATGGTGACCGTCACCCCGTTTAAAGCTGCCGCCTCAGAATGACTTTTGGGGCCAGGTGTCCTTCTCCCAAGAAACTCAGCAGGCGATCGTGCACCAGCAGGAGCTGCGTGGACCTGGAGAGCCCCGCTGAGCTCCGGGGCGGGGGGGGGGGGGGGGGGGGGGGGGGGAAGGGGGTGAAGCACCGTTGTGCGCATGCGCTAGGGCCCCTTGCGCATGCCCCGTCCCTTCTTGGCGAAGCTGGAAACCCAGGCGAGAGCAAGTGTCTGGAAAGGTTAGGTCAAAGGTGTAAGCTCTTGGGGGGGGGGGGGGGGGCGGATCAAAACCTCTCTCGAAATCCAATTCCTTGGACACTGAAGTCCAAAGCCTTGTTTGGGCGGCTTAATCTGTTCCAAATTTAACCTCATTAGGTCCTGGACACACATTCATAATGACAATGCTGTGAGCTGTGTTAAGATCGATTAAAAACCAACTTGAAAATTGGGGCTGCATGGGGCCACTCTTTTTTGTGACCTTTCAGAAGGGAAAAAGCCCTGCTGGCCACTTGCAAAACCAGCCCTGGAAGATTAGATGACAATGTCAGAAAGAGAGTGATTGTATTTTCAGAAACAGTATGAGAATCCGGGGGCAAAGTAGATAATTCGACCTCCATTTTATTGAGCCATGAAGTCAAGTACGTTTCAAGAAGGAGGAATCCAGTTTGGGCAGTTCTAAGGGATGCCAACCGTGTCTCCCACAGGGCAGCCCCCACCTTTGGACAGGCGTTTTATTTTATTTAAAAAAAATTTTTTTTAATGTTTTTTAATTTATTTTTTGAAGGAGAGAGACAGAGCATGAGCGAGGGAGGAGCAGAGAGAGAGGGAGACACAGAATCCGAAGCAGGCTCCAGGCTCCGAGCTGCCTGCACAGAGCCCGACACGGGGCTGGAACTCACAAACCGTGAGATCATGACCTGTGCCGAAGTCGGACGCTCAACCGACTGAGCCACCCAGGCGCCCCTGGACAGGCATTTTAACCCTCCAAGAGCATCCACGATGACTTCTAAAATAACTGTTTAAGATCTTTATAGTCTCTCGCCTTCACAGGCAGTGCATTTTTCTTTCTGCCGAAAGCACTTCTGAAGTGGTAAAGAAAATGCAACAGAGTAAAAGTTAATAAAATTATGAAAATTGCTTTCAGTTCTCTCACTTTGCATAACTATTTCTATTTCTCATATTATCCTCTTGACACACATATCTATTTAATTGCAATCAATTTGGATGTTAGTTTGAAGTGTAGCATATTTAATTTTATGCTGTGCAATCATCCATATATATATATATATATATATATTTTTTTTTTTTTTTTTTCCCCCAAGCAGGCTCCACACTCAGCCTGGAGCCTGATGCGGGGCTCAACCCCATGACCTGAGCTGAAATCAAGCATTGGATGCTTAACTGGCTAAACCACTCAGGAGCCCCGTCCCTTTATTTTTATAGACTTTCTACTATGACTTTCGTTTCTGTGTACTATTTCATCTTGTTCATGTTCTTGTCCATCTTGTTCACCAAAGTTATTAAATCATCATCAGACTGTTGGACCTACTTAGCTTTTCAAAAGATAGTTTTGAGTGCATAAGATATACCTGGGACTGCGCCGGGTTGACATTTTTATGCAGCATCGAACAGTTTTGGGCCTACGTATGTAGTTTTCTTCTCTTGGTTTCTTCAGGGTAACTTCCTTGGAGTGTGAGTTTCTTGTTGAGCCTTGCTTTGCATTGACAGTGCAAAGTGATTGGGCCAAGTTAGCTTGGGACAGGCCATAAATAAGTATACTAGTTTTGCCGTGTGCCCATTAGCATTAAGAATGATCATTTTTTACTTTTTTCCAAAGGTATCATTTCATTTCCCACAGAAGTCCAAAGTGGCCGGGGGAAAAAAGCAGAACTGATTGCCCTTCAGTCGCCTGGTCTGAGGCCATGCATACATAATGGCAGGGAGATCTTAATCAGGTATCTCTGCTTTTATTTTCTTCACTGTGGTCTGTGTCTTCTTTTTATCCCCCTCGAGGGGAAATGCTCACACGTTGACTTAGATTCCTATCAACCCCTTGCTTTGACACCTCGAACAGTTTCCTTGAAGGCAGGCCGTATAAAGGGAAGGGTGGGCTGGTGGTAGGTTTGAGGACGGGTGGCGTGAACTTGCACAGTGACTCAAAACAGACCAGCACCAAGCTAGGGAGGAACCAGGTCTGGCACCTTGGGGTGCAGACTTCCTCCACGGCCCTCCCACTCACGGTGCCGCCTGCAGGAGGAAATTTGAAAGAAAAGGAGAGAATGCTATACTCAATACCTAGGGAAAAGCGTGTTCAGAAGGGGTCTTAGGGCAGACTTCTAGACGTTGCTGAGCATAGAAAAGGCTTTTGGAACCTTGTTTGGGTCCGGAAATTCTCACTCTATACAGAAGCTGCTCAATATTAAAAAAAAATTAATCTTCTCTGGGGATTCTTTTATTACATTTATTCCCCAATGTGTTTTAAAAAGGTTCTGATGCAAGTTTCCTTTTCTCCATAAGAAAGAATGGACAATTAAAGAGAGCCAGGCCACTCTCCTGGCTCACCGCAAGGCGGTGGTGAGCTCTCCTGAAGAAAAATGTAGGGATGACTTCAGAGCTTTTGCAGATAACCCTGAGAAATCAGGAAGATAAGCAAGGTATTGACAGAGATCACATTAAAAACCATTTCTTAAAGGGATTCTGAATATTTTGAAATGGATGCAGGGGTCACTTCCTACAGGGAAAAAATACAAGAAATGAACATCATTCTATTTTTTGAAACAGGGCAATTCATTTGCAAGTTTAAGGAAAGCTGGGGGTACAGCATGTGCCATTCCTGCCTGGCATTTAGGAAAATGTGCTCTGTGTGATCTCTGTGTGATCTCGAGGGAGGAGAGTGTATAATATTTGACTGGATGCTATTGTCAGATGTCCCAGACTCGTTGGTATAAACAGTATCCTTTGTCAGCCTGGGGAATGATCTCTGGTTGAGGCAGAGGACTTTGTCCTTGACCTTGGCTTTGTCTTGCTCAACAATTTTATTTATGCTTCAACTGAAGAAAGAAACACTTTATAATCCAGCAGATGAGACAAAGCTCAGAAGAACCTAGTAACAGTGATGGCAGGACAGAGATTTGAAAATAATTTCAGTGGCCTGGAATAGCAGGCTGAAACTAACATGAGGAAGTTAGAACTTTGCAGATTTAAAAAAAAACAACTGTCCAAATATAGAATGAGGGCTGTTTCTGGGAAAAGATCTGGGAGTCATCCGATAGAGCAGCCGAATCGATGGTGACAATTCAGAGGTGCACGTGTCTGGGTGCAGTGAGGGCACGAACCTGCGGCTGCCCCTCTGCCTGGCCCGGCCCAGCCTGGCTGCGGCTGCACAGCCGCCGTCGCCATCGGGGAAGTCGTGCGGAGCCAGCGGGCCTGGGCAGAGCAGGCACCCAGAGGGTTAGCAGGCTCCCGAGGAAACAAAACACAAAAAAACGTACGGGTGTGTGAAGGAGGCGCGGGGAAGGGTAAGAGGACATGAGAGTTACTTGTAGACAGAGCTCCAGGTAGCATCATGGGCCAGACCCATTCCTTATACCCGTGCTCCCACCGCCCCCTCTCCCACCAAACCCTCCTCCACCCTCTGGGTCCTCAGCAGCTCTGCTCCCACAGGGGCCCTCCCCCCCCCAGAGCGCGCGATTGGGACCGTCAATCACCGCCCTCTGCTCTGCAGGTCAGCATCTGAACAACAGATCCATTTGTTTCTGGGCAGTTTTTGTGTCGCACCGTGACTTTGCCAAGGCTGCTGGGCTGTGGCCCCCGACTGCAGGGTTCAGACCCTGGTTCTCTTCCTTTCCGGGTGTGTCACTTCAGGCATGTTTGGTAACCTCTCCCGACCCCACCCCCTCCTGCATAAAATGGGGGGGCAGCCATAGTACTCCTCACAGGGAAGGTATAAGCGGTAAGTGGCTGGCTCCCTGCAAAGAGCTTAGAAGCAGCCCTGCCTGCGTTCTTGGTGGCTGCTCTCTGTTCCTGTTCGTTGTCACCACGCCAGAATGTATAAAAGCAGGAACTCTGTTCGCTTTCAGTCCTGCGACGCTTTGAAAACTGGCTGAGGGAATCGGTTTAATGGGTGGACGTTTCCAGCAGCCAGATGTCATCTTGTTGTACCTGGGAACTTGCCCTGAATCCGAGCTCTTCAGGAGCAGAAAGGCTGTCACGGGAGGTGGTGGCCCCCCCAGGCACCGGAGATCCTGCCGGAAGGACTCCTGGCCCTTGGTTTGGGGGCGGGGCACAGAGCGTCTCTGCTTGGGGGGCGGGGATGGCAGATCTTCAAGGTCTTCAGCAGCCACTGAGTCAGGAAGCGGCCTGATGAAGGCACAAGGGTCATCGCAGGGCAAGACGAGCAGCTGAGGACCGACGGACTCCCCCAAGTTGGGCGCCGGGTGGGACTCCTTCGGGTGTAAATAACAGAAGCCGAAGCTCTGGTGCTTGAGCTCGCTGGGCAGCTGGAGAAGCAGACATTGCAAACGAGCGGGCGCCAACGAGGTTGGCTCCGGTGGGTCAGGAGGCGGGGAGCACCAGGTGCCTTGGGCGTAACTCTGGGTGACCCAGTTCGCTGGCTTCTTCGGTGGGAACAGGGTCGACTCTCTCTTGTGAAGCCTCACAAAAGAGGAAATCCTCCCTGATCTGGGGGTTGCTGGATGGGTTGGTTGCTGGATAACTGGACAACGTGGCAAAGTCCTCCTACCCCCCCACCCCCACCCCCCGCCCGCTGCTGGGTGCCCGTCTCTCCAGGGAGCTCTAGGTTCTCTGGGGAGAACGGCCTTGCCCCGCAGGCCTGGGTGACGCTGTGAATTTGCACTGGGTGCCCAGCCAGCAGCCTCTCCTTTTGCTGTTTCTTCCTCTCCCGGTCATCCTGATTGGTGATGTGCAGGGTGTCCCTCTGTGGGCCCCCACTGAGGGCTGGCGTGAGGTGACGTGGTCCGCACTGCGACCTTCCTGGTGTTGGAACACTAATAAGAGTCTTGTAATAGTAACAGAAGGGCCGGCTACCATGTGTGAGAAGGCACCAGGGTCCAAGCGCTGGTGCCTGACGCCATGTTTCTTTCAATCCTCACATCCTCGACGGGATGATTTTTCCGCTTAGGAAGCGCGTGAATCTTTAAGCGCCTTCCTTCCCTTCCCTTCCCTTCCCTCCTCCTCTCTCCTCTTCTCTCCTTTTTTCCCTTTTTGCCCTCTCTCTTCTAGCTTAAGAATGTCTCCTTCCTTTCCACACCTTTGCCCAGAGACACCCGAGGAAAATCTCCCTCCTTCCCTTTGTTCCTTTTCTGGTCTCCTCTGTTTTCCCTTTTACTTCGTTTTGTTCATTTTTGGACTAAAAAAAAAAAAAAAGGATGCTTGTTATCATTAATAAGTGCATGATGATTGCTACCAATGTATCTGTGTGGAGGAAAGGAAAGTTCTAGACCTGAGGTGATAATAGACAACTAGGGCAGTCAGGGTCCACATCCCGGGAAGCCATTCCAGGAAATCCACACAAGTCTTCAGATGCCTCCTTATCCACCTCTAACGAAACCGGCTTTATTCTCAAGCACCCGGAGTTCAGTGAGCAAAACCGTGCAGTGACGGGCTGTGAGCTGTGACTTGCAAGGCAGACGAACAGTTCACTAAGGAAGGCTCATGCCCTCAAGGAACTCTCAACCCAATTTTACTGGTTATTTAGAATCATTTCTTTGCTTTCATTTCTTATCTCCCGCTCACCCGCCACCTCCTCCACTACATGGTTTTTCTTTTTGCAAGCGCTCACTATTTCAGCTACGTTTCGGGTGGAAGTAAGCTTTTGCAGGTGGTTTGGGAACCCAGCCACCCTTTACAAAAATAATTCTGAAATGCCTTTTCGGTGAAACCCACTTGGGCACGAACAGAGCACCGTCCCTTTGCACGGGCCTGCAGGGGGTGCTTTGCGGGAGCCCAGCTCCCTGTCAGTAACCGACTTCGGCGGAAAGAACTCTGTATCTGGCACCATCTGGTGTTTGGGGGAAAAGGAAGTGCCGCTGTCTGTGTTTTTTCCTTCCGACCTTATCTTGCAACCGAGAAAACCCCGGGCTGGAAGTGAGACCTGGAGAGGTAGATACAGGTTTCTGGATGGGTCCCGTTACCTGCGTTGACCGTTCACTGCCGTCTGTGGGTTTTGGCTTTCTGCCACTCTTCCTGCCACGGCCCCTTCCCGCCACCTTTCCTGGCTCCTGCCTCTCTGTCTGGACACTGTCCCTCAGCACAGCGAGCCACTCTGTCCCCAGAGGCCACGTCTGGGAACGGCTGTGGCTGTGGCGGCATCAGGAAGCGGGGCCGCCGGCCTGCTGTTCCTGGTTCTCCACGGAAGCCAGGCGAGGGCCTGAAGGGCTCGGTGGCCACTGGCCCCTGGTCACTCGTGCACACAAGGTGCGAAGCTTGCACAGAGGAAGGGAGGGAAGTGAGGAGGTGAGTTCGAGATGCTTCTGTTTTTGGAAGACTCAGGAGAAGAGCAGCCTTCAGACCTGGATCCTTCAGGCCGATGCCGCTGGGTGAGGATTCCCGGCATTCTTGTTCAAAAGAAGAAAACACGCAGTCAGGGGGGTCCATTTAAGGCAAAAATTAGTCACGAAAAGTAGGCTGGGCCCGCGAGGCCAGAGCCCGGCTGACATTGGGCAGGGGGCCGCGGGGCGGTGGGGCAGCTGGAGAGACTCTTCCTCTCTTCCGTTGCCTCTCAGCTTTGATTTTTCCGGTGACGCCGGTAATGGGGCCAAGGATATAGGGGGGGCCAGTGAGACGGTAGCAAGATGACCGTAAACACGTGTGGGTCTCTTAGTGGAAGGAGCCTCGGGTACACAAGGGAGGTGGCTGGTGACGGGCTGGTCACTTCGAGGCAGCCAATACGGAGGCATCTGGTTTTCGAAAACTGCCTCTGTGGTTGATAAGCCTGCGGTCCCTTATGTGATCACTGGCATCTAGCCCCAGCCTCTGAACACTCGAGAGACGCGTGATTCAGCCAGAAAGTTGCTTATTCAGCCAGTGGTTTACTAAATACTGTTCTTTTGGCCAACGGATTATTGAGGCCGCGTAAGAGGAAAGTGTAGCAAGGGAGAAGACAGGGTCTCTTCCTTGAGAAGCCCGCGCTCCTAACGAGGAGAAAATACCAATATGCAGGAATCGGTGAAGGCAAGGTCGGGGGCGATAAATAACGCGGTACGCTACCCGTACGCGGACCCGAACGGTAGGCCAACGAGGAAGGTCAAGGCGCCACGGGTTGGGGAGGCCCGGGGACAGCTGCACGAAGGAGCAGAGGTTTGACTCGGTTTCAGAAGAGAGGGGGGACGTCAGCTTTGCAGAGAAGAGGGAAGGTTCTTCAGGTGGAAAAAGGAGGCACAGGGAAGGGACCTGTTCAACAGGCGCAGGAAGAGTTTCACCTGAATGGGGAGCGGGGCCGTTAGACAGGAACAGGAAGGCCGGAGTGAGAACACCCAATCCAGCCACCAGTATAAGCGGAGTCTGGATTCTCAGGGCAGTGGGGAGCCACTGACGATGGTTGGCGTGGAGGAATGACATGGCGGGAATCAAGTCACGTTCGATATTGGGACAGACTCAAGGATTTTTTAAGTTGGAGGAATCCTTAGCAAAGAGTCAAGCCCCTCAGTTTGAAGGTGAAGAAACTGAGGCCCAGAGAGGCAAGAAGGTTGTTCAGCAGGTCCTCACGCCAGTCAGGCCTCTGATCCCACCCAGTGTCCAGGGGCCCTGCCTTCAGTGCTTCGGGGTCCTGTGCTCTCTGGAACACTGCACTTGTCACCTTTTGGGGAACCAGGCTCGGCCTGTGCCCCTTCCCGGCCACAGTCCCCCTTGCCTGTCTGGGATTTGGATATCCTCGGAAAAGAACCTTCTTCCTGGCGCTGAGGAGCCCAAACAACGATTATATCTGAAATGACTGGGGAGTTGGGGATATGGCTACTGATGACTGATCTATCGTACAGCTTGGACATTTGTGTTTGCATCGAATATTTATTGAGCACCTACTAGTCAATAAACACTGCGCGATGTGCTGAGAAGGGCTGGTTTGTTAGGCCCGTGGAAAGCAAGCAAGCTTAGGAGGGAGATGAAAAACAGGGGTGGGGCGTGGAGGAGCACAGGGGTGGGCAGGGAGGCCAGGAGCCATTGGGGAAGAACCTTCTAGGCAGAAGAAAGTCCAAATATTTTTGAGACAGAGAGAGACAGAGCATGAACGGGGGAGGGTCAGAGAGAGGGAGACACAGAATCCGAAACAGGCTCCAGGCTCTGAGCTGTCAGCCCAGAGTCGGACACGGGGCTCGAACCCACGGACCGTGAGATCGTGACCTGAGCCGAAGTCGGCCGCTTAACCGACTGAGCCACCCAGGCGCCCCAAGCCCGGGGTTTAAATGCTGTGCAGCAGGGAGCCGTTCTTTATTCGGTAAGAACGTTCAGGACACGCACTCTGTGCCAGATGTGGATCTGAGCCCCGTGTCAGCGTTTCCAGCACCTCTTAGAAGATACTACGATCATCCCCCTTTTGCAGATGAGGGAACCAAGGCCCAGGGAAGTTAAGTCACCCGCTCAGGGTCGCCCGGGTAGCGATGGGATGGTGAGGACTGAGACGACACAGTCCAGCGTCCGCGGTCACGATCGCAGCCACGGTGCTCTGTGGCCTCCTCTGAGGGTTTTAGGGAGAGAAGCAGAGAAGCGACACGGGGCGGGAGGGACGAGCTGGGCGGGGCGAGGAGACGGGCTGTGCCGGTGCTGTGTTTGGGAACCTCGGGAGTTCAGGAACCAGCCAGTCCACAGGTGCCACCCCTGAGCCCCGGGGCGGGGGGGGGGGGGGGGTGGGTGGGGGGGTGGGGGGTGGGGAGGGTGGGGGGAGGTGGTGGTGGCTGACGACAGAGTCTCGGGACAGTTCCCTCTTCAGGTGCTGGAAGGGATGCCCGTTTGTGGGCGTCGTGGGGAGGGACACCCGCCCCCCTCCCTCGTGGGTTCGGGGGCGGGTCTCATGATTAAACGGACGCAAGAGCCGCTTGTTAATTGATTCCAATTAATTCCATACACACGGGAGCCCCAAAGACTGGGGAAGCTCCAAGATACCAGGCAATGGAGGCTGGGAGCTAAGGAGAAGGGGACGGGGTCTGGGGCTGGGGGGAGGAAGCAGTTCACGGGACGACGGGAGTGCAAACGTCTGGGAAACAGATGTTGGTCGCGTGTGGCTCAGCCTGATATAAAAAGTCATCCCTGGTAGGAACTGTCCTCCTGGCACCAGCCCTTGATCTACGTTTTTCAGGCAGTCAAGGGAAGGGTGAAACACAACACAACACAACCGTTCCTGAGTCAGCTGGGTCCCGATTGCCTTCTGCTCACAACAATCCACGTGTCAGAGTGGCACCCCCCCACCGTTTGGCGACAGAGGAGAACACGGAGAAAGGACGGTGAAGGTCGGAATCCGGTGTCGCTGAGCTGAGGGCCTCCCCGAAGGCTCCTGTGGAAAGCCATGTTGGGAGCCAGGGGGACAGAAAGCAGGGGTGGGGGGCGGGGAGGAGGGAAGGCAGGTCTGCACACCCTCCAGGGGGCAAACTGTGGACTCTGGTGGGGGGGGGAGGGGCTCGGAGGCCCAGTTGCCTCTCCAGGCAGGCGGGGGAAGAGGGGCCCTTAGGAGACATCCCCGCAGTGGGGGAGCTGGGGGGGGCCCTCGAGTGGCTGCAGAGGTGTGACAGGAGGAAGCAGGCCCTGCTCTGCCAGGCTCAGCTCTCGGGAGGCCCGCAGGGAGCCAGCAGGAGCCCCTCCAACCTGGGCGGACAGGCTGGTGTCCCAGGCTTCTCTTGTTGCTGTGGGAAGCGGGGGTAAGAGGAAGGGCTGGGTGGATGGGATCCAGGAGGGTGGCGCTGGGCTATAACTTCAGCCCAACACCCCTAACACCTGACGCAGCAAGTAATGGTGCTCAGCCAGCCCTGCGGAAGGCCTGTCTGCATGCACGCATGAACAAATGCATGCGTGCCTGCATGAACGAATGCCTGCCTGCATGCATGCATGCATGAATGCCTTCCTGAATGAATGAATGCCTGCAACGCCCATCAGGAAGTGGCACAAAGCCCAGTTTATAGCTGGGGGTATAGAAGACGCGAGGAACAGACAGAAAGGAGGGGTCAAAGGTATCTATAGACCTTTGCATTTTGGAAACCCAGACAGAGGAGGAGCTGGGTGGGCTTCACCCCTGCTCTGAAGGAGGGTCGTTGCTTCAGTGACAGGCCATTTCCCTCAAAGTTTGGGAGCCTCTGAGATACTCTTCCTTTTAAAGCAGAGAGAAGTGACCTGTTACAAGAGCTCATCTCACAAGAAAACCCAGCTGAGCGGCCCTGCTGCTGTGGGGGGCGGGGTTGGGGTAGGAGGTTGTCCTTGCCCTCCCCCCTTCCCCCAGGCTGACTCATCCCCTCTGCAACAGACAGATTGTGTCTCGCGTGGGAGCTGCTGTGCAGAGCTCAAAGCTGTTCCCCTGATTGTTGCAGAAATTCCAACCTGCTGAAGGGAACAGTTGATCTAAATATGTTCTTTTGATGATACTTTGTTTTTATTAGCATGTTATTAATGGGTTCCTAAGAGGAAACAGCAGGTCCCACTGTCTTCAGAAAATCATTTGCTTTTCTCCCTGGGGACTCTTGGCGTATGGGCTCTGAATTCTAAACCCTGCAGTGTCACGTTGGGTCTGTGTGCCTGGCATAAATCCTGGGCTAAAATCCCGTTGTCAGGCTGCCGCCTGGGGATCAGGATCTCTGGACGTGCTCCCCCCGGCGGCAGATGGCATCACCAGGGGATCTGATGACTTAGCAAGACCCTGAAGAGGCATTACGGCTCGTTATTGTCAGGCTATGTCCGAACAGCTGACAGCTGTCAAGGCTCCAGGGCAACAAGGAGCAGAGAGCGTGTGGGTTCTATTTCCAGGTGCCCACACGGAAAGCTCACCTCCCCGGGAGGAGACCTGGCCGGCAGGGGTCCTCAATGCCTGTGTGTGCACCCCCTCACCCTGGAGGAGTGTTTTTGGTTCCGTTCCCTGGGAGATGTGGTGAGAGTGAGGTTTCTAACCAATCCTCGCATGCAAAGCTCTGGTAGTGGCCGCTGATAAAACGTGATGTTCAGGTCAGTTTTTATTGTGTGAACACGAACGGGAGAGGACACCGACGGCAAGATCCCTGCTGGATATTATCAGGTGTCGGGGTGCTCGGAGCACCCCGCTGGCTTGTTGATGTAGTGCAGTGTCACGGCTGTTTTCTGAGTGCCTGCTGGAGGGCTGGGGGGGGGGTGCAGAAAAATGAAAGGTATTCTCAGTGTCAAGGCGCTCACAGCCTGGCCAACGGTTCCCCAAGAACTCGATACAAGGGCCAAGAGCTCAGCTTCCACATGTATAGGATGAAGGTAATAAAAGCCTAAGGGAGACCTTGGGGGATATGAAGGACTCCCACACGCCAATAAAGCATTTTATGTGCATTATCTGGCATACGTAGAGTGGATTTAGAGGCGGGAGGCTCCGTCTGCTAGGATATCATCTGTGTTGGACGTGTGTTTGTGCGGGGCTGACCTTGTCTTTGAAAGGGAGGTGGAGAAAGGAAGCCCCCTCTTGGAGGCACTTACCTTCATCTCTGACTCCTTGGTCTGAGCACCCAGTGTGAAATTAATACATATTGCATTGAATGTTGTTTCCCTTTCTACTGCCCCCACCGGCTCTTGGCCCGATAGTCCAGACCTTGACTCCAGAGCCAGGCTTCTTGGGCTACATCTACTTTGCCACTTACTGGCGGGTAGCCTCCCTAGGCCATCTCTCCGCCTCAGTTTGCCATTTGTTAAATACAAACAGTACCTCACAGGGGTGTTATGGGGATTGGATGAGTCAGTGCAGGCAAAATGCTTGGAATGGTGCCTTACACATCCTAAATTCTGTATAACTTTTAGGCATTATTATTACCATTTTCACCTTTGAAATAAAGATCCATGGGATTCTGGTGGATCACAAAAACAGAGAGTCCTGATTTGGAAGGAGGACCCTTGGATCTAATCCTACATTGCCGTATCCTAATGCTCAGGGCCTGGCACATAATAGGTGCTCAGTGAATGCTTGTTATTTTGAATCGTGTAGAGTGGGTTTGCCAGGGCAGGGTGGGGCAGGCAGGACAGGCCTGGGGCCCTGCAGGCAATTGCCTGACTTCAGGAAGGTGAGGGTCTCTGGGGTTGGGACGCAGGCATAGCTGGGATCCTTGAACAACAGACTAGGGGACCGGCTAGATGTGGGAGGCAAGGAGGGGGAAGACTTGAGACAGGCTGACCGGCCAGCTCCATCCGTGGATGGTGGGATCTGAGTTTGGGTCTGTGTTCGGCTTTTTGCTTTGGATAGGATCGGGCATCGAACCCTACAGCCTACCGGGAAATACTCTTTAGTTTCTTTTCGAGGGCGCGTAAATCTATTTTTCCATATCGGCGAATCCTAGGTAGCAGATGCCTGTGTCGAAGGAAGCAACCCTCTTGTGAGAGGGAGCATCCTCCTCTTTCCTTCCGCAAGGTGGTTGTGATAGGTAGTGTGGATTCTTAGGGCCACGGTTTAATGAGAAATGAGGGGAGTGGACTCAGGAAGGTTAAAATTAGGGTAGTAACCCAGGTGTCCAGGGAAACCGTCGCCTACTTGCAATTGGGACAAGCGTGATTGACAGTGAACTTGAATGTAGGTGAGCTACCTGGAGTACCACTGTGTGGCCAACTGTAGACCCGTTCACCGCCTTCCTCCTCCTTTTTATTGACTGCCACAGCACTTGACCGTGGATGCCGACTAATGTGTTCATTTGCTTAAAAATATCAACTGAACAACATTTTGATTTTACAGCATGATTAAGACATTTTACAAAGTTATTAAAATGGTTTATTTGTTTATTTTAACTATAATTTACTCTCACATTGGCTAACAAAGTGTATACAGTGTGCTCTTGGTTTTGGGGGTAGATTCCTTCCATACAACACCCAGTGCTCATCCCAACAAGTGCCCTCCTCCATGCCCATCACCCATTTTCCCCTCTCCCCCGGCCCCCCCATTAACGATCCATTTGTTCTCTGTCCTTAAGAGTCTTTTATGGTTTTCCTCCCTCCCTCTCTGTTTGTAACTACTTTTTCCCCCTTCCCTTCCCCCATGGTCTCCTGTTAAGTTTCTCAAGCCCCACATTATGAGTGAAAACGTACGATATCTGCCTTTTCTCTGACTCATTGCACTTAGCATAATACCCTCCAGTGCCAGAGCCTCCCCTACGAAGCTGTAATCATCAAGACGGTACGGTATTGACACAAAAACAGACACATAGACCGATGGAATAGAGAACCCAGAATTGGACCCACAGATGTATGGCCAACTAATCTTTGACAAAGCAGGAAAGAGTATCCAATGGAAAAAAGACAGCCTTCTTTAGCAAATGGTGGGGGAGAACTGGACAGCAACGTGCAGAAGAATGAAACTAGACCAGGTTCTTATACCAGACACAAAAATAAACTCAAAATGGATGAAAGACCTACATGTGAGACAGGAAACTATCAAAACCCTAGAGGACAAAACAGGCAACAACCTCTTTGACCTCAGCTGCAAAAAAAAAAAAAAAAAAAGTTTTTAATGTTTATATATTTTTGAGAGCGAGAGGGACAGAGTGCGAACAGGAAAGGGGCAGAGAGAGAGAGAGAGTGGGACACAGAATCCGACACAGGCTCCAGCCTCCGAGCTGTCAGCACAGAGCCTGATGCGGGGACTGAACTCATGAACCATGAGATCGTGACCTGAGCGGAAGTTGGATGCTTAACTGACTGAACCACCCAGGTGCCCCTGCAGCATGATTTTTTTACAGACACTTTTTTGGAGCAGTTTTAGGTTCACAGCAAAATTAAGAAGGTACAGATATTTCCTATGTACCTCCTGCTCCCACATGTGCACAGCCTCCCCCATTACCAACATCCTCCACCAGAGCGGTGAGTTTATTATATAATTGATGAATTTACACTGACATAGTTTACATTAGTATTTGGTATTGGTACATTGGTATTGGTACATTCTATGGGTTTGGACAAATGTGGAATGACATGTATCCATCATTATAGTATCACATGGAGTATTTTTGCCGCCTTCAAAATCTTCTGTGTTCTATTGATTTGTCCTTCTTTCTCCCAGCCCTTGGAAACCATTGCACTTTGACGGTCTCTTCCCTATAGTTTTGCCTTTTCCAGAACATCATGCAATTGGAATTGTACAGTAGATAGCCTTTTCAGGTTGGCTTCTTTTGCCAAATAATAGCCTATAGTTCTTCTATGTCTTTTCATGGCTTGATAGCTCATTTCTTTTTATCATTGAATAACATTCCATCGTCTGGATGGACCACAGTTTGTTAATCCATTCGCCTACCGAAGGGCACCTTGGTTCTGTCCAAGTTTTATTTTATTTTTTAAAGTTTATTGTTTATTTTGAGAGAGAGAGAGAGAGAGAGAGAGAGAACGTGTGCAGGGGAGTGGCAGAGACAGAGACAGAGAGAGAGAGAGAGAGAGAGGGAGAGAGAGAATCCCAAGCAGGCTCCACACTGTCAGTGCAGAGCCCGACATTGTGAACCGTGAGATCATGACCTGGACTGAAATCAGGAGTTGGAGTCTTAACCTACTGAGCCACCCAGGCTCCCCTCATTGTTATTTTAATTTGCATTTTCCTGATGACATATGAATGGATGTTGGATTTTGTCAAATGTTTTTTCTGCATCTATTGATATAATCATGTCATTCTTCTTTCTTAGCCTGTTGATGTGATGGGTTACGTTAACTGATTTTCAAATGTTGAACCAGACTTGCATACCTGGAATAAGTTCCACTGGGTCATGGTATACAATTCTTTTTATTTTATTTTATTTTATTTTATTTTATTTTTAATGTTTATTTATTTTTGAGTGACAGAGTGTGGGCAGGAAAGGGGCAGAGAGAGAGGGAGACACCGAATCTGAAGCAGACTTCAAGTTCTGAGCCATCAGCACGGAGCCCAACACAGGGCTCGAACTCACGGACTGTGAGATCATGACCTGAGCCGGAGTTGGATGCTTCACCGACTGAGCCACCCAGGCGCCCCAGTATAATTCTTTTTATACATTGTTGGGTTTGCTTTGCTAGTATTTTGTTGAGGATTTTTCATCTTTGTTTATGGGAGGTATTGGCTTGTAGTTTTCTTTTCTTGTAATGCCTTTGTCTGGCTTCCGTATTAGGGTAATATCAGCCTCATCAAATTAATTAGAAAGAAACACTTCTGCTTTATTTGCTAAAAGAGATTGTAGAGAATTTACATATTTGGTAGAATTCACCAATGAACTCAATAGGCCTGGTACTTTCTATTTTAGAAGGTTATTAGTTATTGATTCAACTTATTTAATAGATATAAGCCTGTTCAGATTGTCTATTAATTCTTGTGTGAGTTGTGTGTGTATGTGTGTGTGTGAGTTTTCATAGACGGTGCCTGTCAGGGAATTGTGTCATTAATCTAGAGTCTCAAATCTGTACACACGGAGTTGTTCATAGGATGTGGTTTCTACTAGAAAATTGCCCTCAAATACAAAGGTATCTTGGTGTTCTTCCTCTTTGGGCTCAGTTTTTGGGAATTCCATCCAGACAATTGTTAGGGAATAAATTACTGTTCTAGAAGACCCACGAAGACCCACGGATGGCGACGGCGCAGCAGGAAGGATGGCTGGAGGAGGTATAGTGAGGGGATGAGATCGGGTTATCAAAGGAAAGAATGAAGAGGTCAAGCAAGACTGAGAGATATGTGAAGGAAGGAAAAGAAAAGTGAGAACCAACGTACGTGTAGAAATGAGGATACAGATGCAAATGAGAGGATACAGAGGCAAATGATATTTCACTCACAATTTTTGGTGGGAGAGGGCATCTGGAACCCAAGTTGGGCTTGTCCTAGGGTGCACGCGTGACAGAACGAGGGAAGGCCTGCTGGGGCTCCTTCAGCATGAGGAAGTGCTTCCCAACTTTCTCCAGTTCATGCTGGACAGCAATGAGTATGACTGTCCTGCACGTAGAGAATGGTGGTGATAAGGTGGCACACGGGGGTTAACTGTGGGAGCTATTGATCACAGGAGGGGTCCGGCCTATGACTCTTGGCCCCCAGGCCCGGCCCAGCAACCCTGGAGACCGTGAGGGAATGATATCTCCTGGCACACCAAGGGGTGTGACCCATCTTGCAGCGTGCTGGAAGGAAGCTCGGCTTTGAGGAAGCAGCTTATCTTGCTCGGCAGAGAGAGAACTGAGGCCCACAAGCTTCACTGATCAATACTGCCTTGGAGCTAGAGATAGGGTCGGTTTTGAGTACAGCATTCATCCTGTAGGACTCGCTGTATTTCATGCCACCACCAGTGAAATGACGTTTATCGAGCATCATTCCATGCCATGCTCTGTGCCATGAACAGAAGACCCTGCGAAACATGCTTGCATCCTGGGAAGGAGGAGGAAAGCTTTTTGTCTGGAATCTGTGACACGGTCGGCCCAAAGGCGGGGGCGGGGGGGGGGCGCCTCTGCTGCTTTTTGGGGTCAGGACAACTGCGGCCCGTGGCTGCCACGGGTGGCAGGCCTTCATTGACCACATCTGTGGCCCTGGCTCCGGCAGCTTCTTGGGGCTCAGCGGACTCAGAGGAAGCAGTAACAGGGAACAGTGGCTCTGGCTATGGCTGAGGGCCTTTTCCAGGGACTCTGTGGAGATTGAATGCCTTGGCAGAACTTTCGGGAATTACAGAGACCTCAGGGCTGGAGCAGGAGAGAAGAAAACTGGCCAATGCCGTGTGGTGGCTGACAGGACTGTTGGAAGTCTTCCCTGCATAGCCGTGGAGACTTAGAAGGCAGACTGGTGATCCCGTAACAATGAATAAGGGCAGTGGTGAATAATGTCGTTAAGGGACTGAATGTTGTGCACCCTTCCCCCCCCCCCCCCCAGATTAATATGTTGAAGCTCTAACCCCCAAAGTGATGGCATGTGAAGGGGCTTTGGGGAGGTAATTAGGGTTAGACGAGGTTGTAAAGATGGGGCCCTGGTCTGATTGGGATGAGTGCCCTTGTAAAAGAGACACCAGAGGGCCTGCTCGCTTTCCGTGAGCATGTGCTGAGGAAAGCTCACGTGAGCGCCCGGTGAGGAGGCGGCTGCCTGCAAGCCAAGAGAGGAGGCCTCAGAATTAGCCTGTCTGCCAGCACCCTGACCTTGGACTTCCCAGCTTCCAGAACTGTGAGAAATAAATGTCTAAGTTCTCAGTCCATCGTATTTTGTTATAGTAGCTCCAGCCAACGAATACAGTTGTCATGCTTTATTATCACTCTTTTTTTAATAGATGTTTTTTTTAAGTGTTTATTTATTTTTGAGAGAGAGAGAGAGAGAGACAGAGTGTGAGTGAGGAAGGGGCAGAGAGAGAGAGAGAGAGAGAGGGAGACACAGAATCAGAAGCAGGCTCCAGGCTCTGAGCCATTAGCACAGAGCCCGATGCAGGGCTCGAACTCACGAACCGCGGGATCATGACCTGAGCGAAAGTCAGACGCTTAACCAACTGAGCCACCCAGGCGCCCCACCTTCTTATCACTCTCAATTTGATTCTCACAGTGATGCATTCTGGAAAACATATACATGTTTGAAAGTAGAGCCCACCCTCCAGTAAGAGGTATTCTTAGCCACATTGGTTAGAGTGGGTAAGGAGTATAGAAGGAAGGTCTTCATTCTGGGCCTGGAGTCGGGCCCTATGCCGGGTCCTTTACGGACGGTGCCGTTTAATTCTTACAGCAGCCTACACAGTGGATATCATTATCTCCATTTTACAGATGAGGAAACAGACTCAGTGACGCCTGGTAAGCATGTTATTCAGATGTGGACTTCTGTTACTTAATTCACATCCAGGACCCCATCGGAGCAGAGCTCAAACCAGGAAGAGCCGGGCTTTTATCTAATATCTAAGTTCACATTTCATACTCTTTATTTATTAAAATTTTTTTAAGTTTATTTTTTCAGAGAGAGAGAGAGAGAGAGCACAAATGGGGGACAGGCAGGGAGAGAGACAGAGGGAGACACAGAATCCGAAGCAGGCCCCAGGCTCTGAGCTGTCAGCGCAGAGCTCGATGCGGGGCTCGAACCCACAAACCACGAGATCATGACCTGAGCCACAGTTGGATGCTCAACCGTCTGAGCCCCCCAGGTGCCCCTCTGCTACTTTAGTAAAACTTTGATTTGGATGATTTTGACAAGCGGGCAAGCGTCAGGTCAGGGTGTTGAGATAAGCGGGCTGGACTCTTCATTACTTCACTTTGATCAATGAGTCCTGGCAGATTCCATTCCCTGAGGGCTAGAGAAGGCAATTTGGGAGAAGTTAAAAGGGAACTGAAACACAGACGTGAGCTAAAATGCATTCATTGGGCGTGGCAGCTAAGGGACCTGGGTTGGAAGCAAACACGAGAAGGAACAATCGTGAGCCACAGTGGAGCCGCAGCCATTTGAGGGATTGTTTTGGGGTGGGGGGAGATCGTGTTCACCTTCATCATCACCATTATCACCACTCACATTTACTGAGGGTTAAGCACTTGTATATGTATTGTGCTCACTATATATTGGACTTAGTATTCACAACAGCTCTATACAGTAGGTCCTGTTAACATCCCCATTTAACGGATGTGGAAACAGGCTTGGAGAAATGGTTTCCCCCTACCTCACTGGTGGGTTAGCTGTAAACAATGAGGATTTTGATCCTACTGAGTGTTGCCTACATGGGGGTGGGGGGGTGGGGCGGGGTACTGCCCTGCCTGGGAGCAGTGTGGGCTTGACTCAGTAAGCAGGATGATGTCAGTGAAGGTTTGGGGGCAAGAAGTGATGTGTTGAGGACAGCGTTGTAGACAATTAACCAACACCACCCAGGATGCATTGGAGCAGGAAGATGGGTGGTTTGAAGACCAAGTTAGGAGGGTATCGGTGGTTCAGGGCAGAGGAGGTGAGTGAACTGGGTGGTGGCAGGAGGCCTGGCACTGAGGGGACGGGTGCAGAGACCATTTGGCTGCCGGAGGTCAAGGCCGTGTTCCCCGAACGAATACGGCAGTGGGGGGAGGCGTGAAGGACTCTAAGCTGACCTCAGGCTTTCGGACTCCGGCAAGGGGACGCAGATGGGGGCTTTGACAGAAGTGTGAAATGAGCAGGTGGGCCTATGCTTGGGGGTAGGTGTCGCCGAGAATCTCTGGCTGGGCGACAACAAAGTTCTGCGACTTTGTTGAATTCATGCATCAGTTCTAGCAGGTTTTTGGTGGAGTCTTTGGGTTTTCCACCCAGAGTGTCATGTTTGTGAAGAGCGACATGGCTGATTTGGATGCCTTTTATTTCTTTGTGTTGTCTGCTGAGACTAGGACTTCCAACACTATGTTGAATAACAGTGGTGAGAGTGGGCATCCTTGTGTTCCTGACCTTACGGGGAAATAGAACCCCAGTCTTTTGACCCACAGTTCATGATCATATCTAGTGACCTAGGCTTTGGCCAATTCCCAAGCCCTACGCAGCGGTGCTTGATCTTAAAAGCAGTCTTAATGTGTTACAAAGTGCAAATATCGTGTGTGTGTGTTTACTTATTCTTCAATGACTGTTTTTTTAATGTTTATTTTTGAGAGAGAGAGAGAGAGAGAGAGAGAGAGACCGAGTGGAAGAGGGGCAGAGAGAGAGGGAGACAGAGGGTCCGAAGCAGGCTCTGCCCTGACAGTAGAGAGCTCGATGCTGGGCTTGAACTCACGAGTCAGCCGCTTCACAGGTTGAGCCACCCAGGCGCCCCTCTTCAATGACTGTTTTGTGTCACTCACCGAACGAACGTGAAACTAAATGTCATTTCTCAACTAGGCCTCCGGGCCCCCCAGGTTCTCTCTCTTTCTGCTGTCCCATGCTAGGATGCTTTTTGCTGTCAGGACAGGTTTTCCTCTGCTTGATCGGTAGGTATCTTGAGACCAAATACTGCATCTTATTATTTGCTTTTCATAGCATGCAGGGCAGTGTGATGAGGCAGGCAGGTAAGTGCCAGTAAATGGTGTTGGTGAGATCATCTCTCTGTGTGCCGTGCCAGGCGGCCTCAGGCACAGCTATTTGTTAACCTGCGAGTTAAAGGAAAGGACTAGAGCTAATCAGATGGTAGAAGGGTAAGGGGTGGAGGGAGGCCAGACGCTCCGCAGTTTACGTAAAGCATCGTAGTGGAAAATGATCGGGAACCCGGTAGTTAATTTACCACGCGTGCACAGTGTGGCAAATGTCTGAACATCTCTTGCTGCAAAATCTAACTCTGGTCGATCACAAAGCATCAGGAAGACCCAAGATACCTTGAAAGGTAATGGCACCGGGGAACAGCAGAGCTCTTTGAAAGCAAATAACTTGAGGCTGATTGCTTTGGGCCAAACAATAGTGGTTGTGGTAGATGGGGAGCCGCCAGTGTCCTGAGGGGTTGGGAAACCTACGATCCTCACGCCTCACTCGCTCCCCAAAGGGTGCCGAGCTCAGCCCTAATGAAACGCACGGTCACAGAAAATCAACTGCTTTCGACTGCCTGCCCCAAAGTCTTTGACTAGTAATCGCACTCTCAAGGCCAACGGTGGTAGGGACACCCTGTCGTATTTTGTCTCGTAGGTGATGTTTGGAACGTTGAGCGTGTTCCTCTCTGAGATTCTTTTGTTCCTTCTTAGTTTTTTAAGGAGTCAGAACATACGTCTTCACGCTTCGTTAGGACAGACAGCAACGCAGAGGTAGGTTTAGGAGCTTGGGGGGCCGGGGACTGTAGTGCTTTGAAACACCGTCTTCAGGGCTTGCAAGAGGAAGATCGGCACACCAGTGGGACGGTTGATGTTGGAGCTTCTTGTACTCTTTTTATGATGTTGGCTGGCCTTCTCCCCTGCTTTCTCAGAAGCTGTCTCAACATACCCTTTACGGAGTTGAAACTCCCGGACCCAGGGATTCGTAACCACTTTTTTTTTTTTTTTTTTTTTTTTAGTGTCACGGACATGAGTTCTTTGAGAAGGTCACGAAAGCCCCGCCCCGTCTCCCCAGAAAACGGCTGCCTGTAATTGCAGGGGGTTCAAGGTATGGACAACACGCTAAAAACTCTGACTTATTTCACCTTAAAACGTAAATGTCCAGCCGTGCTCTCTCCTCCTTCTACCTTCTCCCGAACCTCTCCGTTTCCCTGCCTAAAGCAGCGCCTGCATGAAGTGGGGAATAAGGACACAGCCGAGAGTGAGGCGGGCCTCCAGCGGCTCTGCGTCTAGAATATTGTGGTAAAGGGGGCAAGCGGGCAGGTCTGAAAAGGAGCAGGGGCTAGGATGCGGCCCATGCCCTCAAGGGACTCCCGTCGGGTGGTGGAGATCAGTTTCAAAACAAATGGTAAAGTACCAGGTGGTGGCTCCTTTACGTGGTCAGACGACATCCTGAATCCTCAACGATGCATAATGTTTCTCATACAAGGGAACGAGTGACAAAAGTTCCCAGGCAAAACGGAGCGAAAATGTGTATCTTGGCAGCTACTGAATGTCTTTGTAGAGATTTCTCTGGCAGTTTCCGAGAGGGGGTGCATTTCTGTTGATTCAGTTCCTAGAAGTGGACTCGCAAGGTCAAAGGGCTTGAATATGGAAGTATTTAATAGAGGGACCACAATTACCCTCCGGAAAAGGTCACGTCGGTTTCGTACCTCCCCGGGGGAGCGGGTTTGGCACCCGGATCAGATTCTGGGCTGGGTCGGGGGGAGAAGGCTAGGAAGGGAGGAGGGGGACAGCGAATTTTTCTTTCAGCCGTGTGGGCAGCTGTCCAATTTCATTTTGGTTCTCGGAGTTTTGCTTTCTTCAACGTGACTGAGTGTTGACGCTGGTTTGGAGGCGGGAACTTTGTGGCCTGGCCGGACGAGGATCGCAGGGGTCGGGGCCACAGCCTTCGTGCGCGGTACCCCCACGGGAGCCAGGGGGGTCCCGGGTGTCACCTACGCGCACATTTACAAACCAGATACCTTCCTCTCAGGTGAACCCAGCTCTGAGCCGGGATGTAATAAGACAAGGGCCGGCTTCACTTTGGCCCCACTCACACCCTCGGCGGTGGGACTGTGCACTGGCCCGTCCACGGCAGTCCTGACCGCGGCTCCCACTCCTGGCTGTTGCCCTGATGGCATCCACGTCAGGGGCCCGTGGTGCTGCTGCTCGAAGGACACAGCCACGCTCAAGGGCTGGGCAGAGGCCTTGGTGTCGTCGGCCTTGTCTCCCCTGCCTCCGCCTACCGCCCGCTCCTGCTTCTTGCCCAGTGACCCCTCCTGCGTCCTGGAGACAAAAACAGCCCCATTGAGGGATTTTTGCTGGAACGTGTCCTCCCTCCAGTTAGAGGTTTTGTGTTTAGCTTTGGTTTGGCGGCTTTTCATTCTGGACGCAGTTGTGCTGGCCCCTCAGAGCCTGAGAACCCCGGGGCCAGGGCCTTGTCGCATTGGCCTAAACCCCGCTGGTGATAAAGCTGTAGGAGTTCATGCTGGCTGCTCCGGCAGAGACACTCTGAAATCCCAGCTGCCTAACCCAGGAGATTTTTATTTCTGACTCACCAAGCAGTCTGATGACTGTGTGCGGGGTGGTAATTTAGGGACACAGGCTCCTTCTCTCCCTCTCCTTTGCCATTTATTTATTTTTGAGAGAGAGAGAGAGAGAGAGAGCACGAGCAAGAGAGGGGTCAAAGAGAGAGGGAATCGGACCACAAGATCATGACCTGAGCCGAAATCAAGAGTGGGATGCTTAACCCACCGAGCCACCCAGGCGCCCCCTAGACGGCCTCATTTTGACTTGTAAATGAGCCGCCTCACTTTCGCTCACCTTCTGTTGGCAGGAACATGGGGCCTAGAGGCAGGATGCCCTTGGAAATACATCCTTGGCTGGGTAGCTGTTCCTCAAACACAGCTTTTACACCATGGAAAAGGAGCCCTGGACCGTGGTGGGCAGTGGGCTATGTCTGCCATGGGACTGAGCTGGGAACAAGCTTACACTCCTGCTGCCTAGTTACCCTTCTGTTCCTGTGGGCAGAAGTCCTTATACTTTATCAAGCAAGAGGCTCTGCCCAAAGGTGACCTTTATTAATGCTTCAGGTAGGAACGGGTGTGAAGAGCTTCACCCTTTCTTTGATCAGATTTACCTCTGTTCCTGCTCCATGTGCTGGGCGCGGACCCCTCCCTAGTCTCTCTCCGCAGCCCATCTCGTTTTTCCCCAAATCTCCAGGCAGAGTCACAGGCAAATTTGCCTGGGAACCATTCAGGACCTCACTCCCCCTTCTCCCTCCCGTTTTTTGGGTTTTTTTTTTTTTATGATTTTGGCTAGAGGGTGGCCAGGGAGAGAAGGACTTCCAATAAAGGCAGTTTCTTCTCTTCCTGTGTTTGCTGAGCTGCGTGGGGTTGGGCGGGTGGCGCTGGGAACTCTGGAGAAGCTCAGGGAATTAACGAAGTCTGACAAAGGAGATCCGGAAGGGGAGGGCCCACCTTCCAGCGGAGCCTGCCTGCCCTCAGTGACGTCAGAAGCGGCTGCTGTTGCCTTGGCAACCTGATCACCCAACGCCAAGGGCACGCAGGCTGATCTCAGGGCTCTTTTCTTGATGAGGCGCTAGAAAGGAACCTCACTGTCCCCCAAATGCAACTTGGTCGTAGGGAGGTACCATCCAATACTCGGGTGTGGTCTGTGCGTGAAGATGGCTCCAGGGAGTGGGTGATACTGGCAGGAATAATCTGAAGGACACGTGAGGGACCGAGAACCCTCTTTTTGCACAAAGCCTGCACGTTTTAGAGAAAAGAAGCTGCCGGTCTGCCCTCTGACAGTACTCTTCACCTCCGCCCGTTTCGCATGAAAAGTCTCACCGCATCATGTGGCCCATTACCCCGGAGTCCTGCTGTAGCACTGGAATGTTCTGGAAATATTGCCGCGGGGGGCACCATTAGGTACCAGCATGGCAGAGAAGGGGGAAGAGCCGCTTGGCCACCCACTTTCAACAAGACACCTTCTTTTTCTTTCCATGCTCGCTTTCTGAGTGGCTGGGAGGTTCAACTATACCAGTTGCTCACACTAGCGAATGAAGGGAAGGCAGACTTCCCTTCATGGGAAGGGAAGCCACACAGGCGTTTTGTGTCACCGTGGCCAGTGGCTCTGCTTGCTTCCTGCCCGGGTAGGCTTGACTCAAGTAATTAACCTCCCTGCGCTGCAGTCTCTTGGCAAAGCGGCATTTTAGAGAATAAACAACCCACGTCAAGCGCCTAGCACAATGTCTGGCACGCCATAGATAACAGTGCCCCAGCTCTGCCTTAACGCTCCCACGTCTCTTGTTTCTCAGCCATTTTCCTGGAAGGTATCTTGGAAGGGTTAAGTCTCCTGGGAACATTAAGAAACATTTCAAAATAGGGGCACCTGGGGGGGCTCAGTCGGTTAAGCCACCGACTCTCGGTTTCAGCTCAGGTCATGCTCTTGCGGTTCGTGCGTTCCAGGCCCGCATCTCTCTCTCTCTCTCTCTCTCTGCCCCTCCCCCACTTGCTCTCTCTGTCGCTCTCTCAAAATAAATAGATAAACTTAAAAAAAAAAAAAACAAAAAAGGAAGGGGCGCCTGGGTGGCTTGGTCGGTTAAGCGTCCGACTTCGGCTCAGGTCACGATCTCGCGGTCTGTGAGTTCGAGCCCCGTGTCGGGCTCTGGGCTGACGGCTCGGAGCCTGGAGCCTGCTTCCCGTTCTGTGTCTCCCTCTTTCTCTGCCCCTCCCCCGTTCATGCTCTGTCTCTCTCTGTCTCAAAAATAAATAAACGTTAAAAAAAAAAAAAAGGAAGACTCTCAAAATAAGTAAGAGGTAGGAGGGGATTGGAGATGTGACCAGCTGTCACCGGAGGACGTCAGGTGGGAGTCGAGCGCAGCTGGTCTGCTCTCTGCTCAGTCCCAGTGATGGGCGGTCGTGAGCTGCCCGCGGCATCGGCTGCTTGGTTTTCTTCGTTCCTTCTTGTTACTGTTGTTGTTGTTATTATCATTCAGGTTGGCCTGTGGGAAGCTGGCCCTGGCAGCTGTAGCCTTTTTGCAGGTGCGGCAGGATTTCCGAGAGTTTCATGTTGGCTTCCGAAGTCCCTGCCCAGGGCCACTGTGTTTTCCACTGCGGTGCAGTCGTGGTGGGCATCTGGCCAGTCACTGACTATGTATTTGCAGGGCTGCTGTTATACATCACAGCCTGGGGTGAGGCCTGGGTATTACACACTTGTCGTAGCCCTCGTTCTCAGGGGGCTCACATTCTAGTGGGGGAGCAGAAAGAAACCAAGGGGTCATCTGGTCCTGTGTATTGACATATTTGGTGATCTCAAGTGTTGGACATTACAAAAAATTTTTTTTAACGTTTATTTGAGGGAGAGAAGCAGAGCGCGAGCGGGGGAGGGACAGAGAGAGAGGGGGGCGCGCAGAACCCGGAGTGGGCTCCAGGCTCTGAGCTGTTGGCACACAGCCCGATGCGGGGCTCGAAGCCATGACCGCGTGCCATCATGACCTGAGCCGAAGTGGGACCCTCAACCGACTGAGCCACCCAGGTGCCCCACAAGTGCTGGACATTTTATAGGAGAGGTTATGGAAGCTCTGGAGGATGCTGACTTTTCTCCGGAGAGGATTTATTTTTGCTCTGGCTGGCTGTTATCCTGGGGGCATGTTGCCTTAATCATGTTTGGATTGAGGTGATTCAGAACTGTGTTTCAGTTTCACTACTTCTAGGGTGTGTTGGCAGAATAAAGCCCCCCTCCCAAGACGTCTGCATCCTGATGCTGGGAATCCACGAATCTGTTAGTTTCCATGGCAAAGGGGAAAGAAAGGGACAGATGGAGTTGACGTTGCTAATCAGCTGACCTTAAAATAGATTATCCTGGATTTTCTGGGTGGTCCCAGCAGAATCACAAGGGCCCTTAACAGTGGAAAAGGGAGGCAGGAGAACAGAGTGATGCTCAACGAGAGGGACTCGACCTGCGGTTGCTGGTGTCGGAGGTGGGGAAAGGGCCCCATGTCAAGGAATGTGAGCAGCTTCTGGAAACTGGCAAAAGCAAGGGCACAGCTCCTCCCCGAAGGCCTCCAGCGGGAATGCAGCCCTACCAGGCACCTTGATGGGAGCCCAGCGGGACCCCTGCCAGTCTTCTGACCTCCAGGACCCTGAGACCGTAAACTTGGGTTGTTTAAAGCCATTACACTGGTGATAATTAGTTGCCACAGGAAGCGAATGCAAGGAGGCCCAGCTACAACGTTGAGCGCTTCCCACGGCATCCTCTCGGTGGGTCCTCAACTCCACATTGTGTCTCCAGAGTGCTGTGAGGCTGCTGAAACGTTTGCCTTGCATCTCAGCCTCTTGCCCAGTGGCTTCTGCTTGCGGCTCACAAGTCAGCAACTGCCTGGAGACCTAGAGGGGTCCAGAATTCAGAATCCCTTCCCTGCACTTTTCTCGCAAGGGTGGGCTCCCTCAGACTTGCGCTGCTTTGGTCGCCCTGACCTCAGATTTACGTCCCTCAGGCCACTAATACCGATCAGCTCCACAGCCTTTGGCCCCGTGGTTCCGGGTCAGCAGATAACCCAGGCAATAAACAACGGGTAGCTGTGGGGTTGACCTATCGTTAAATGAGTTTAGGCAACCTGGGTGCTGGTCCCAGCTCAGCCTTAAAGAGCCTTGGGCGTGTCATTGCCCTTCTCCGGGACTCGTTCCTTTCCTGTGCAGAATGAGGTTTTCAGATGACGTCGTCTTCTGCTTCTTTGCACCTGCAATTCTGGAGTCCCCCCCCCCCCCCCACCGCCCACCATGTGCCGGTTGGTTTGGTAGGGGTCACAGAGGGGGGATCCTTGCCCGAAGGTGCTTCCAGTGTTTAATCATCATGGTGGAATAAGGTCTACTTAGGTAGACAGCCACCTTAAGCCGCGATGCTTTCTCGTCAGCACAATTTGGTTAATTAATCCGTGAGTAATCAGAAAAGTTAATTGGATGTGTAGAACTTGGGGAACTAACACCATGATGGATTGAGGATCTCAGTGGAGCTGGAAGCCATCTAACCTTGGTTATTTGCATGAGCTGTGATTTAGACCCGACAATTGAGGGTGGTTTTTTTGGTTTTTTTTTTTTTTTTTGGTTAGCAGTTAAATGGATGGCACTTGTGTTCAGATTAAATAGGATGGAATTGGGTGGTATTTTGCAGGCTCTGCAATTCAGTTTGTTTTCTGGGAAGGGAGTCAAGAAAAAAGTAAGAAAAGCCCACGGTTATATAAGCATTAGACCAAAGCTGGGACTTCTCCCGGGGGGTCTGACTTTTCTTCCTCTCTGCCTCCCTAGTCCCTAGTGTGGTGCCTTGTGCATAGTCGAAGATTCGCTCCCTGACAGCAGACTAGCCCACGACGGACTAAAAACCAACTGGCCGAACGAATAAATAAATGATTCCTCCATACAGCATGCAGGAAATGTTCAATCGACCACCCGGTCCAGGCCCCATGGAAGGTTCCGGGCCTAGAATGAAAAACTCCCCCTGCCCCGGGAGAGCTCCCAGCCCATTTGGGGTGCTGACCCCTGACCAGCAATGGCATACAATCTGATGCAGTAGCAGGTTAGTGGAAAGAGTGGGAAGGGCTGGGAGACCCCAGAGGGAGAGACAGAGTGAAGGAGCAGAGGGAGTTTGGGAAGATTTCACAGGGCGAGTGGCATTTTGGGCTGCGTCTTCAAGGGCGAAGAGATGTTTGTCAGGCGGAAGATTGGGGAAACCACATTCCGCAAGGGGTGGTGGGTGTGAGGGATGGAGAGCTGCTTTCGGATGACATGTGGCTTCATGGGGGACGGAGCGGATCGTGGGACGGGGTGGTTGGCTTGGAGTGAGGGTGGGAAAAGTCTAGGATGCCGATTGAGGGGACTTTGACCTTATTTGGACCCAACGGCGAGTCTCTGAAGGATTTCCAGTGTGTGAATGACATGGTGAAGGGATTCTTGTAAGCGGATGGTGGGTGGGCTGGAGGAGAGGGGGACTCATGGTAGAGTGGGAGTAGGTGCAGGGAGGGCAAGGGGGAAGGAGGCTAGAGAGTGGGGGTGAAAGGGCGGAAGTTCTGGTCACGTTAGTGACCTTCGCTGGGCATCCTCAACTTTCCCATCAAATAATTTCCCAACAAATAATTTCCCAACAAATATTTCCAACAACAAATATTTCCAAGTATTTTCCAAATATTTCCCAACAAATAATTTCCACCTCGTGGCTTGTGTTGACGCTTGGCGAGAAATTGCATGCAAAGCAAAAACTTTTGTCTAGATGGCCCGGCACAGAGTAGTAAGCACTTAGTAAATTATTGGTTGGTTATGGTTTACTTGGGGGGAGAGAGAGATGACAGGAGCCCTGGCTGAGGCAGCAGGCAGTGGATGAGGAGGAGGAGGGAGAAGTCAGAGACCAGGGGGAGGTAGACCAGAATGCTGAGTCGTGGTGCCTTGCCCTCGAGCTGAAAGGCAGTTTTATGCTGAGGCTTGCTTCAGCAGAGTCCCGGCCTCATTATAAACTTTAGATGAGGCCCCAGGGAGCTTGACCTTGGGCTATCCTGGACTCCGGCAAGCCTTCCAAACGGAGTTATTCGCCCGCAAGGGAAGCACTTCTCTGGATGAAGGCGGATGCACGGGAACATCTGTTTTGTGGCTCTCGTCCCCGCGGGCTGCGTGGCGATCGTCCTGTGTGCCTGAGCAGGACAGCCACGTGGCCCTCAGTGGGGCAGCAGACGCAGTCATCCCAAGAGGCTGGGCTGTGGAGGGAGACCCCCCCCCCCCCACCCCCCACCGTGGGTATACTCCCGGGGAGATATTGAGGGTGCCCTGAAGGACCCCTGCCCGCTCTCTTCCTCTTGGTTTGAAGCCTTTGTCTCCCATTGAATGCAAATACCCCAGGGAAAAGTAGTATCATTAAGGGAAGGGATAACAACCGTAACAGAAATGAATAGTAATAAGGGTAACAACTCGGAGAACTGTTTTGTGCCATAGATACCTTTTACTCATTGCCTCATTTCATTGTTCTGGCGGTCCTAGCAGGTGAATATTTGTATCTCTGGGCACATGGGAGCTCGGGGAAGTTCAGAAGGTCGAGGAAAAAACACAGCATACATCTTTGCGAGCCCTGCGACAGAGCGGGAACAGTGCGAGGGACAGAAGGGCAGGTGTTGGGCGTGGGATGTGGTGGGCATCCCGGCAGGAGAGAGAGAAGGAGGAGGTGAAAAGGGGAGAGGAGAGGTGCGGTTGTGGCCAGGACTGGCCCTGTTTACCTCATAATCACTGACCTGGTAGATTTGCTTTTTGTCCCTGACTCTGTCAGTGCTTCTCCTCGTTCGGAGGCTCAGAGATAATCATGGAACTCCCAAGACAGGTTGGGGTAGAGTTAAGGACTCCACATAGGACCGCCTATGAGATTTAGTTTTATCCAGGTTTATCCAGCCATGGTTAGACAGGGCCACCCAGACCCCTCCTGACCAGGCCTGGGGACTCACAGTCTTTGCGTCCCCCGTGCAAGGCACAGAGTATGACTAACAGTAGGCGCTCAGTAGATGCTCCCTGCAGGAATGCTACCCAGGGTGTCCCCAGGCTTGCTCTCCTTAGAGCCCTGCTGACCCCTCTGGATGCTCTCCCTGTTTCCAATGGCAAAGGAATTAATTACAAGGCTCTGCTTGTGAATTCAGGAGGGACCAGAGGAAGATCAAATACAATGGAGTTTCATTGTTCATTAATGGCTGCTTACCCAGCTCATCTGGACCATTTAAAATTTGAATCCTAAATTCTAAATTTCCAATCAGGCTGTGGACTGGAAGGATGGAGGTGGAAAAGGAATCTGGCTTGCTCTTGAAGGTCCTGGTGACACAAGTCCTAGACACGGGGTCCGAGTGGCTTGATGGTCTCCCGGACCAGTGTGATCCAATGAGTACTAAGCGTAAAATAGAAAGTCACACTGGCAGCTCCAGAATGGAATGGGAGAAAGCACCAGAAGTGAGCAGATCCTGGTTTTGCCACTAGCTGTATGACCTTGGACGTCATGTTCTTTCTTTGGGCTTCCTATTTGCTCATCTGTAAAACTGGGACATTGGGTTGGATGAGTGGTTTTCAAGCTGCCATCGAGAAGTAGGAAGAGTTCTGAGGTCCTCTGGGGTGGGTCTGCTTGGATCTGTTTACCATACTAAGGACTCCACATGGGACCGCCTACGAGATTTAGTTTTATCCAGGTTTATCCAGCCATGGTTAGACAGGGCCACCCAGACCCTATCAACCGACAGAAGAGGGCTAGTGCCCAACGCTTCAAGGGGCCCATTCGACACGAGTCTCTGTACTTGTAAAAGCTCTTTGCAAAAGGAATAATCCCTAACTGGATACCAAAAAATTTGAGCTATAGATCACTAGATAGAGAGTACCATTGGAAGGACACCACAAAGTTGAAGTATCCCCAGACTCTTCCTACTCCTGCTTTTCAAGCTGTGCTGCCTTGGGGTTAAGACTTGTGGCTCTGGGGAACTCCCAGTAAAATGCAAATATGTATGTGGCTTTCCTCCCAGAATTACTAGCACCAGGGATGGCCTCTGAGACACAAATTCATAGACATCTTTAGTCTTAAACTTTCACTCCTCCATCCCACCACTTCCAACATTACCTCTTCCCTTGTAAAATTTCCATATGAAAGCCTGGCTGCTGACATTTGAAAAACGTTTATCCATTTGTCCCAGTCTCCGTGAAGTCAGGGCAAATTTCGGAAGAGGTTTTGTTTTCAGCAATATCAAAGAAGGAGACGAGGTGTTGCGTCAGAGGCAGCCCAGCCTTCTTGCAACATTCGCCAGGCCGGCCTGGAGGTGAGGTCAGGCTTAGGTACACTTGAACCTTTTTCGTTCTTACTCCAGCAAGCCCAGTTCGTTAAGTATGCGTTGGGCGACGTGAGAAGCTGGAGAATGTTTGGTATGATGTATGGAATAAGAAAGAAGTTGCTTCTAGTAAATGATCTGATGTGGGATGATTGCCCACTTCCATTCCAGTTTCCGGGGACCTGATCCATACACCTTGTATGTTTCAGGTGAAGCCTGGAGTAGCCCCTGGGGGCAGGGAGACACTTGGCTGAGGTTCCGAGTTTGACACTCGATTGCTGGCTTTGCTGGAGTGAGACTTCTAAAGGCTATGAAAAGAAGTTTAAGTTTGGGTATGTTATGAACAACACATGGCCCCAGCTTTAAGTTCAAGGCCTATTATTTGGGGCCACGCTCTTGCAAAGATGCTTTGAAGTAAGACAAATATTTAAGGCAAGCTAGAGATACCTTTGGGGGACGTGTTGGAATTTTTGTAGGGTTTCACCTTCAGGTTTCTTAAGAGACAGTAGTTCGAAGTGAAGTATATTCACATGGTTAAAGACTGGGAGAAAATTGACCAAGTGCAGTGGTTTGTTTCGAGATATAGAAATCACGGGTGAGCTTGTGTTCTTTATTTGCTAAGCTTTATATCATATGGATATATTGTTCTGTAATGAAAAACAGGTATTGTAAACCTTTTTGCAGGTATATAACGTGCCTGGAATGCCAGTGACTGTATCTGCAATCTTTACTCCAGCTCTTGGACCTGTTACATTCTGGCTTCTGTTCTTACTGCATTGAAACGGACTCACCCATGCTCTGCAAAACAAAGAGTGCTTTTTCGTCTCCGCCGTCTTTGACTGTGTGGACGGCTTGCTTCCTGAACTTCTCTTTCTCTTCGACATCCAAGGTCATCACTATTTGCTGGGCCTTCCCCGCCTTATCTTTTTTCACGGAAGCCTCTTCACTCACCCCCTTAAACGTGTTTCTCTCCTCGCTCTGTACCCACGTAGTGAGCGACCTCACCAAGAGCCAGCTTCGGCTTCCACGGGTGAGCACCGATTTCCCCTCTGATGTTCCAGTCCCACCGAGCGCTGTGTGGGACAGCTCCACAAGCTGTACACATACGTTGGAAGTTCATTATTTTAAATCCCTGGCCAAACATGCACCTGCTCTGGTGTTTTTTATCTCCTTACCTGGCATAGCAGCCTCTTCATGATCCTTTCCAGGCTGGCTCCTTCACTAACTTGTACTTCCTTCCTTACCCACGGGCCCAGTCACAACCTCCTGGAGCTTCCGTCTGTCTAAACTCTCCCGGACCCACCACCACATCTCCATCCTCATCGATGGCCTTGGATTAGTTCTCCATTGCTTCTCGCTGGGTTACTATAAACATTCTTCCTGCCGTCGGTGGCGTCTGTCCTCCAGGGCATCTTCATGCTGCTGATTGAGTCATCTTTCTCAGAGTTCGTTTCCAAGCTGACCATGCCGCTGTGCCTAAAAACCCGCTAGTGGATTTCGCAGTATGTGCGCCTTGATAAGGCCTTTCAAGGTCTGACTTTTGCTTGTCTCTGCAGCCTCTTATCTCGTCACTTGGTCCCATACATCCTTTGCTCCAATGATACTACCCAGCCAAGACCCCAGCTTCCAGTGTTTTTTTTTTTTTTTTTTTGCCTCTTTTTGTCCTAACTTGCTGTCCTGTGTTTGAGCTTTCCCAGATCTTCTTGAGGTCACCGTGTTTAAGATCCTCAATTTTAACAATAGGAAACTTGTGCCATTTATATTTAATGAAACTTTCATTTCCTTCAGGAAAATGCCCACGTTAATCACATAAATGAATGAGAACACACACACAAGAATGAATGGGAAAATATGTTTTATGTTATAAAAACACGGTTTATACTCAACTTTCTGTCCACAATCATAGAGTAAGGCAAAGCACATGGCTCTAAAGAAAGGAAAGAACTTTACTCATCCATGTTAATATTGAAAAATTCAGTAGCTTGAGAATATTTTGCTCTTTATAAAGTCAGCAGTAACCATTCTTATGCTTTCTATGGATGGGGTGATGATGCATCTAATCGGTCAGCACATGAGTGTAACAGAAGTACTGTCCAAGTTGTGGGTCAGATATGACTAATTAAGGAAGACATCAGCAGGATGATTTTCTTGTGGCCTGGCCCACTTTTCTTCAGATGTATGTTCATAATCAAGGCTTGATTAAGAATTAGACTTATTTTTTTTCATTAATCAGAATTTGTTTTTTCTTAAGCTCAATCATTGAAGACAGACAAATCGTTTAAATATTCTAACATGGCCTCATGTATCATCATTAGAATTAATGTAATGACGTATTACTGGAAACATAACACATAGTTATCATCCTGCCCTCATAGTTGAGGGGATAGGTGGATTTGGAAAATCTAAAATGTCTCTGACTTGGTTTGTAAATAATTTTGACACATAACATCATGCTTTTGAGGGGTTAAACTGTGAGAACTAATTTTGGCCCAAACAAAATTAAGGTGAACACTCCATTGTCTTCGTGGATCTCATAAATGGGGGAAAAGAACGTTATTAAAGATTCAATATAGTTTTCTCCTCCTGGTCTCTCAGCGGTGATGGTCATTCAGATTCACTGGAAAGAGTAGTCCCATGCTGAAATAAAAGTGTTGTGTGAACGCGTGGATGATATCCAGTTACGTTCTACGTCTACTGCTAGGATTAATTTTACATTATTTTGTGCTGGTCGGCGAATTCCTTAACTTCTTCGAGCCCCAGTTTCTTCACCTGTAAAAGGAAAAAAACCCACTAGCAATCATATTGCTGTTATAGGCCCCTGGAGGTGGGGCTGAGGTCACATACCGGAAGCACCTGGCCCAGTGCCCAGCACATGGCAGGCCCTCTCTCAGTCCACCTCCCACCAACGAAGACATGCAAATGTGTGCACAAAACACATGGGCTCAGACACAGAGGGAAAAATGTGGCTTTCATACAGACAGGAAAATTGTCCATATAGACAAATCATAGAGAAAGGAAGCCATACTGAAGAAAAAGAATGGCTCTGGCGGGCAGGTGGAGTCGTTCATAGAAACCACTCAAAGCAAGCAAGACTCCTCATTTTTGGTGATCATCAGCATGTTTCTTTTATATGCCTGTTGGTTGCCGGCCAGTAGGGACATCTTATAAGTGTTTGGATTCAAATGTATAATTCTGGCTCTTCTAATTACTCATTCCCACCTGGCCTAGCAGTGTTTGCAGAGAGAGAGAGTGGGTAAGAATATTTTGTGAACTCGTTTCTCAGAAGGATGACCCCAGAGCTATAATTTGAAGCATTTTTACTGCATGGCGGATGATGCAAGGTTATTTCTTTTTGAAGGGGAAAGGGGGCGGGTGGAGAGCAGACTGAGGCTGAGGGGATCAGGGCCAGGAAAGAGTGAAGATAAAATTAGTACAAATATCTGGCACCATTTTCCAAATTGAGCCATAACATTTAGACTCTCACATACTCAGATTTCCTCTGAAATCTCAGGTTGCTTTCCTGTTATTGCAGAAGGAAGGTCCCTAAGGTTCCCCAGGGCTGGCTCTGCCTAGAATTAGCTGACAAGGGGGATCAATGAGAGCCAGCTTGAGGCTTCTCACGGACAGCTCTGAGCAATGGTGGGGGCCCAGAGCCAAATTAGGGTGCTGGCAGGGCCTGGGGCTGATCACACCGAGAGTGCCCTCGGATGCTCTTTTCCGGAGCACACTTGGACTGGAGAGACAGTGGCATCTGAGCATCGATGTGCAACCCCAGCTCTGATTGGGTGAACGGTGTCATGAAAATCACATCACCTTTCTGTTTCTCATGTTCCCCATCTGCAGTGAGGCGAGCCCGTGCTTAGCAGCCGGCATTGTTTTGAGGCCCAAAGGACATCATTTACGTGAAGATACTCGGAAAATTAGGTAGCGCGGTACGAGAGGCAAAACACTTCAGGCTAAAATTGACATTCTGGGCTGCTTGAAGGAGAAAGGGGGTTGGAAATCTCACCAAAGGAACAACAGGGACAAGTGCAGGGGTGAGGCAAGCAGAGGTGACACCGGCTGTGGCTAAGAACTCAGAACTGGGGTCGCATGCTGATGCTGCTTATCTATCTATCTGTCTATTAATCATCTATCTATCTGTCCATCTATTATCTATCAATCATCTATTATCTGTCTATCTATCTATCTATCTATCTTATATCTCTCTATTATCTATCTATCTATCTATCATCTATTTATCTATCATTTATGTGTGTATGTATGTATGTATGTATCTATCCATCTATCTATTTATCACCTCCTTTTGTCTCAGTTTCCTCATCTGTAAAACGGGAATTATAAAATATGTATCACCTGGGTTGTTTTGAAGGTGAAACAAACAAAAAATGCACGCAGTGTGCCTGCCACACTGTCATTCCCTAGAGGACACTGGCAGCAGATGAACGGGCCTGGAAACTCTACCAGTTTTGTGCTGCGGGGTGGCTACGTGTATGTGAGACGCGCGTCCTTTTTCCCCGTAAGATCTTTCCTGAGTTCTTCGCGCCCTAAATGGTGGCGGGAGGATGGGGGAAACCATGGAAACTGACGGTTTCCTGACTTGTCATATTATAGGTGTTGTCTCGCCGAGAGTACAGAAGTCCCGTGGATGTTAACCCCTTCAGAAGGCGGTTGACGGTATTGATTGCGTAATTTTTTTTAGGGTGGCCTTCTCTGTGAGGTGGTCCGAAAACATTGCTATTCATTTCCTCATCCCTTTGTTCAGCCAACCAACTATCACTGAGCACCTAGTATGTGCAGGGTGATGAGCTGGGCTGGGAGGTGAGGATATACTGGAGAGCGGGACAAATAAATTTCCTGCCCTAAAGGAGCATGTGCTCTCGTGGGTAAGACAAAGCAATTACGTACTTAGTCTATCACATGTAGTGACAAGTGGTGGGAGGAGAAAGAAAGTATTAGAAGGTGACAGCGATGTCTTTGGAGGACTCAGGGTAGAGACAGTGGCCACTATTCCCTGTTCTGACCCCCGGAGTTGCCCCTGACTGCCCTCCGTGGCTGTATTCCATCATCCAGGGAACTGCTTGGAGACATAAGAGGACAGAATGACCACATATCTACTCTGTCTTTAAGGGGGGGACGGTGACGTTGGGCAGTTATGATCCCGGCATAGCCAGAATAAGGCAGAGGTGACAATCTCCTCCTGCCTGTATCCCTGACCCCTGCTCTGGCCCATTGCTGTGTGTGTGTGTGTGTGTGTGTGTGTGAACATTGGAATGGGGCTGGGGTGGGTTACAGAGACGATGGGTAAGCATACATAAGGTCTGGCTCAGAACACTTGAAATGCAGACCTCGTTTGGCAGGACTTTCTGTGACTCGGGCATATTATCTTTACAGCTCACGGTTTCCCGGGACATTTGTGCAGATGAAATTGATCAGCGGCAGGAGGAAGATAGCTGTTGCCTAGGCAACCAGCCGATGACTCATCCTGGCTTTGAAGCAGCAAAAGCCATGAGCCTGCAGTAATTTTCCAGATGCTTAACCTGTCCTCCTCCTTCTCTGTCTTTCTTTGTTTTCCTCTCTCCATCCTTCATTTCTTTCTGCACCCTCACTTCCCCGGGTCCTCCCTAAACTTGACACTGAGTGCTGCAGGATCTCTGCAGGGGGTGGGTATAGGGGGTGGTCCTGAGCTCCCCAGAGCAGTTATGTGGACCTCATCCCACCAGTAATAGGTGGCTTTCCCTGCTGCTGCTCCTTATGTCTCCTAACCGGGAAATGGCCAGGCTGTCACCGTCGGTGCTGCAGAGCCCCCAAGATGCTGCTTGTTGCCCTCGATCAGAGAACCTCAAGTGAACCCGGCACTTTTTCTTTGAATCTAAACGGACCACACCCCTTTATCTCAGAGATCTGCAGTGTTCCTTTGAGGACAGACAGTTATCCTGTGGGCCTCCCAAGCCGAGTTGCGACAGTGACGTTTACAGGTGACAGAGGCCACCATTGGCAGCTCTCTGGATGCTGGGTTTTCCCATCCTCCTTTGCTGACGTTCCCCACTCCTCATCTTGTGTCTGATGTTCCAGGCCCTTCTTAATTAGCCATCGCAATCGTCTCTACAACGCGGAGTATAGAAGCTTGAACCGTTCCCCTTCCAAAAGCATTTTCATTTTAACAAGGCTTTCAGAAGCAAAATATTTTAAAACTCAGGGGAACCAAATCGTTAGCCTTTTGGATAAAGATATAGGTGGTGGTGGGGGGTTGGGTAGTGAGCTACGCCTGGAAGAGGGTCTTTCTCTGCACGTCGTACGTGCATCACCCATGGTGCTGCTGAGGTTGGCACAAAACATTTTGTGTTGGTTACAAGTTGGTCCCCCAGTTCCATATCCCACCCCTACCCGTACATATGTACTGTGTCCATGCACGTCACGTACACACACACACACACACACACACACTGCCTTGAGCAGCAGCAGCAGCTAATGGGGAGACAACAACAAATCCCCAGCGATGAAGGCAGAGCCACCAGGGACACAGACATACGCTCATTCTCCTCCTCCTGCGGTGGAGCACGCCGTCCTCTGGTCTCAAGCACACGCTGGGCAAGGATGCCTTGGCCACCCTCATGATCTGAGGAAATGGCACTGGCTCTGGGAGCACTTCAATCCCGTGAAGCATGGGACTCGAGGTGGATGAGACTTGAGCCGTATGCACCCTGGCCATCCATCCAGTGCGAGCATTGCTGCTAAAGTGTCTCCCCATGGCAACCGTGCTGCTGAACTTGAATCCGCAGGGATGGGGGCCGCTTGGCTCACAGGGCAGCCCAGTACATTTTTGAACAGATGGGATTGTTCACCTCTTTATAGATTTATGGAGCAATTCTTTCATTTGGTAAAGACCGATGGAATGCCCTTGGTGTGAGATGCAGGGGTGAGCAAAACGGTCTTGCCAGGGTGGGGCTCAGGGTCTCCGGGTTGGCGGAATCAAGGGCACAACCCAACAGCACCGTGGTTGCCAGTGGGGGAGACGGCGACCAGGAGAAGTTCAGGGAACTCTGGGGCCATAAGCGGGGGGGAGGGGGCGGCTCTGGGCCCCTGCAGGTGGGGGAGGGGTGCGGGGCCAGGGGGGATGGTCTGGGGCGGCTTCCTCAGGGAAAGCGAGGCAGGGCCAAACAGTCCCTTCCACCGGGCAGGGTGTGGCAGCCAGGGGGAGGGGGGATAGACTGTGTGGGAAAGTGCCTGTAGGTGAGCAGGTTTGAAAAAGGACGGGGAGGTGGTGGGGGGGGGGGGGGGGACACTGTGTCTTGAAAATGGAGGGAGAGTGGGGTGTGAGAGACAGCAGGTGGAGGGGGGTGGGGGTGGGGCGGTTCCAGGACACCATAGCCAGAGGCACAGGTGGGGAGCAATGATGGTTCCTCCTCCTCCCCTTCCCCCTTCCTCTGCCCCTCCTCTTTCCCTCTCCACTTCCCTGCCCTCCTTCTCTTTTTCTTTTCTTTTCTTTTTTTTGGGGGGGGGGTGGGGGGATCGGTCTCTAATTTCATCTTTCTCAGAAACTCCATCTGCTGAGGAGCAAGAATTTCAGCTTCAAAACTTAGCGTGAAATAAAAATAGAAATAGTCCTTTTTGAGTAAACATGCTTAGATTTGGCTACGCTTACCGGGCAACTTTTCAGGCTGGCTCCTGAGCATGGGGCTGGGCTTTGGCTTGCTTGGTACTTGTAGCAACAGTGACAAAAGCGACCTTGGAGCCCTGAAGTGACCTGGACTGTTCTCTGCCTCTTTTGGTCTTCGCAGTAGTGCCCCTTGTCTCTCTGGCCACCTAGCGCCCTGCTGACGTTGGTGGCCATGGCGGGCAGTCTGTGCACCTTGTGGCTGGGCCTCCCTCCCTCCCCCCCTTCCCCCCTTCCTCTATCTTTCCCTCCAGTTGGTCAGGGCCCAGCAATTATCCCCTGGATGATTCAGCCTGACCTCAGGTCTTGCTGTGTTTCTGTTTTGTTTTCCAAATGGCCTTTGCGGGGGGAACCGGCTCTGTCCTGTGGAGAACCCTGTGGTGTGGACAGTCAGTCTTGATTCCCAGTTAAGCCAAAAAAGAGGATAAAGGGATTCAGAAAATTCTCCCTTGAGTGGCTATTGGTTTGCTGCAGAACTCCATTTTGAAATTAAAATTCTGGATATGAACGCCCTTCCTTCCCTCAGCATTCTTCCTTTTCAGGCCAAATTTCTCCCCAGTGGATAGATGCTTTGCCATCTAGGGAGACAGTTGACTTCTTGGGGAAGGCAGAAGGTAAAAGTGTGTGGGGGTGTGCGTATGTTTCAAAATAGGATTCCTGTTACTACACTATTTTAAGGATTTTTGGATTCTTTTTCCTAAGATCATTAAGGAACCACTGACGCATTTTTAGCAAGGGAGCGATGGAGTCAGATTTGCATTTTCACAGAGGTCCTGGTGGCTGCTATAGAAATGGATGGGACAGCAAAGTCTATGCAGGCAGATGGGTCAGCAGGTATCGGGTGGTGGCTAAGAAGATCAACGGGGACAGGCTTGAGACATGTTTAGGGGCTTGGGGGTCAGGATAGGCAGGTGGACCAGATATGGGCTTGAGGAATGGTAGGTATGAGGTATGAAATTTCCGCTCTATGTGACCAGAGAGATTTGGAGACTGTTTACTGAAAAGGAGAATACATAATAGGGGACCCAGATTTCAATAGTGGGAAGATGTTAAGTGCCTTCGAGAAATACATATGAAGACGACAACTAAGTGGGTATCGAATGTGGATCTCAAGGGAGACTCCCTCCAGTGTGAGGGAACACTGATGCCCAGGGAGCAGGCGGGAGGGGACGACGGGGTCCCGAGGAGCTCAGGCAGCGAAGGAAAGGAGAGAAGTGTGGCAGCAGATGAAGGGATTTCATTGTCATGGAAGAGACAGGGTCCTCCTGAGAGTGGATAAGGAGGATTGGCTGGGCAGGAGGCCTCAGCGGGTAGTAAAGGTGTTGTTGTTGCCGAAACGGGAGATGGGGGAGCTGGGGCAAATGGGGTGAACGGGGCATTTTGTTGTACCATCCCAGCCTTGGAACTTTTTGTGTCTTTTTTCCTCTGGTCTGTTTTGCCTCTGACTCCTCCCATCTGCAGGCACCCAGCATCTACTGGCTTGGCCATTGGCTTCTTCCATTTTCCCTGCTCCCCCTTCACACCGCCCCCTCCCCCCCCTCCCCTGCCAAATTTCTGTCCTGAGTTTGAGAAGGTGACCCATCCCAGTGAGGTAATGAATCAATGGATCAGTCCTTAGAGGAAAGCCCCTTGCTATGGGAACAAAACTTTAAAAACAAAATAAAAACTGCAAAAAACATTTATCTTAATTCCCTGTAGCAAATTGGAGCCTTCCTTTGGTATCCCCTTCTCCCCAAACCAGGCCGGCTAAGGTTTCTTGTCTGTTGCCCTTCTGCAAGAGAGTCTGGGAGGGAGAATGAGGTCATGAGCCTGGCAAGGCTTTAGGGATCTGGGTAAGATGGGGTAAGGCCAGCTAAGACCATTGTCAGCATTGCTAGCATTACGGAGAGGAAGAGTAATTGTATGAAAAGAATAAATATTTGAAAAGCACAGTAATTTTTAAGCATCTAGAGCAATTACTTTGTTTTGGTCTGAGAGGAAGCACTAAAATGAAAAACTGGAAATAGAAGAGGAAATAGCTAATGCTAATAGTGGCAGTCTTTATAATAAGAAAACACAAAAGGCAATATATGTGAGTGGAGAATACAGTGAGAAGGTAGGACAATCATTTAATTTGAACCTTGGAAAGAGGGGAGGGAAATATTGCATCTGTCACATTTTTTCTAAAGGAACAGAAATGATATTTGAAGAGATAATGACTGAGCATTTTTTTTTCAAAACCGATGAAAGACATTAATCCAGATTTTAAGAAACCCAATACATTTTGAACAGGAAGTCGACGCGTGGCATATTACAGCGAGAAAGATCAAGAACATAACTTGGATTACCTTGAAAAGAGCAACAGGCCAACAGCTGCCTTCCTACTTGCGACAGTGGGGGACCAAATACGGAGGACTGATATTTCCAAAATGCTGAGAGAAGAAAAGTACTAACGTATGCAGGGAAAATAAAGACATTTCCAGACAAAATGAAACAGAATTTGCCATCAGTAGTAAAGGAAATACTAAAGGGTTAACTTCAGGCCAAAGGAATATGATGCCAGATGAAAAAGCAGGAAGAAGTTAAATTGAGTAAAAATCTTTTTTTTAAAAAATTTGTAATGTTTATTTATTTTTGAGAGATTTATTTTTGAGTGGGGGAGGGGCAGAGAGACAGAGGGAGACACAGAGTCTGAAGCAGGCTCCAGGCTCTGAGCCGTCAGCGCAGAACCCGACGCGGGGCTCGAACCCGGGAACTACGAGATCGTGACTAGGGAGAAGTTGGAGACGTAACTGAGCCACCCAGGTGCCCCAAGATGAATAAAAGTCTTAATATGTGGGTAAATGGAAAAAAATATTGCTATGTGTGCATATTGCATAAAGCAATCATCATCATCATCATCATCATCATGTCTTTTGGAATTAAAAAATATATACAAAATTAAATGCAGGACAGCAAGAGCATGTTAGTGGGTATTAGATAAGGGTTAGAGAATGCAGTGAAAAATGTTTCAGGTCTTTGCATTGTTAGGACGAGGATGAGAATATTAATTAACAGTAATTAATTAGACTTTGATAAGCCCCAAATGCATCTGATAATTTCAAGGGTAACACTGAGAGAATTCCAAAACAGCATATAGCTTATGAACAAATGGATGGGAGCCAACTAACTGAATGATTAAAATATAATCAATTCAAATGGAGCAATAAATAAGGGGAAGGATGTAGAATAGGCAGAACAATACCACATCATGACAGATAAGTGCTAATGTATCAGTCATTGTGTTAAGTATAAATGGAGCAAAGATGCTAATTAACATCATCAGCAGTTTGTTTTAAAAAGAAACCATATATTCTTTATAAGAGACAGAGGTAAAACATAAAGATTCACAAAGACTAAGATCATAGAAAAAGATATACTGTAGAAATTAAAACCAAACCCAAAAGCCAAAGTAGCTATGTTAATATCAGATAAAGCAGACTTTAAGGAAAAAAAAGCATTGCTAGAAATAAACATATCTCTGGATAATGACAAAAGGACGGTTCACTAGGTTTATAAAACATTTCTAAATTTACATCAAATAGCATAATCTCAATATATATAAAGTAAAAATTATAAAAACTTCAGGGATAAGTAAACAAATTCACAACCATAGTGGACAATTTTACTATACATCTATGAGTAATTGACAGAGTAATTAGACAAAAATCTGTAAGAACTTAGAAGACTTGAGTAACACAGTGAACAAACAAATTATAGAACAATTTCTTAGAAAGACAGAATAGAGTTATTTTTAAGTACAAACAGGATATTTTAAAAAATCTATTCTATAGGAGGTGGAAAAGGAATTGTATTTGTTCAGAATTTGACCATGACACAATTTTTGTATAAATAAATACAAGAGAACTAGAATATCCATACATTTTTGGAAACTAAAAAATATACTTCTAAATTACTTATGGGACAAACAAGAATTGGTATTTAGAAAATAGATGAATGATAATGAAAATATGACATATGATTACTTATGAGATGTAGCAAAAGCAAGAAAGATTTATATTCCTACATTCAAGGATGTAGAAAAATAGTTAAATAACACTCCCCCAATAGAAAGAAATAAATTATAATGGTAATAGAAAATATATAAATAGGGATCATCAATAAATCTAAAAGTCAAATCTTTGAAGACCAATAAAATTATTGTACCTTTGGCAAGACTGATCAAGAAAAGAAAGAAGACATAATCAGTATCAAGAGTAAAAAAGAAGACATCACTACAGATCCTACAGATATTCTAAAGACAGTAAGAGAATATTATGAATATGCAAATAAATTTTACAATTTAGATGAAATGGATACATTTCTAGAAAAATACATAGGGATTTAGTACAGATGGCTCATAATCATGAAGGACTTAGGCTTCTTAGAAGTGCTTTTAGTGCTTTTACACGTTTGGCATTAGGTTTCTACCTCATGGTCTGGCATGATTATTCTACTTCTAGCTATCATATTCATTTCCTGGCCATCAAAAAGGAGGAAGATATAAAAAACAGTGTACTACTCCTTTTATATAAGAATATTTCCTGGAATTTTCATACAATATTCTGCTTATATTCCAGTGTCCAGAACTTAGCTTTATGGCCTTTCTTAGCTGCAAGGGAGGCTAGTAAGTATCATCTTCCCCTCTGTTGGCTGTGTACCCAGATAAACTTACAAGTTCTATTATTTTTTTTAGATATTGTTTCTATTTATTTATTTATTTATTTATTTATTTATTTTAAAGTGTTATTTTATTTTTTAATTTTACATCCAAGTTAGTTAGCATATAGTGCAGCAATGATTTCAGGAGTAGATTCCTTAATGACCCATTTAGCCCATCTCCCCTCCCACAACCCCTCCAGTAGCCCTCTGTTTGTTCTCCATATTTAAGAGTCTCTTATGTTTTGCTCCCCTACCTGTTTTTATGTTATTTTTGCTTCCCTTCCCTTGTGTTCATCTGTTCTGTGTCTTAAAGTCCTCATATGAGTGAAGTCATATGATATTTGTCTTTCTCTGACTGACTAATTTTGCTTAGCATAATACCCTTTAGTTCCATTCACGTAGTTGCAAATGGCAAGATTTCATTCTTTTTGATTGCTGAGTAATACTCCATTATATATGTATACACCACATCTTCTTTATCCATTCATTCATCAATGGACATTTGGGCTCTTTCCATACTTTGGCTATTGTTGATAGTGCTGCTATAAACATCGGGGTGCATGTGCTCCCTTCGAAACAGCATACCTGTATCCCTTGGGTAAATACCTACCAGTGCAATTGCTGGATCGTAGGGTAGTTCTATTTTTAATTTTTTGAGGAACCTCAAAACTGTTTTCCAGAGTGGCTGCACTAGTTTGCATTCCCACCAGCAGTGCTAAACGGTTCCTCTTTCTCCGCATCATTGCCAACATCTGTTGTTGCCTGAGTGGTTGATGTTAGCCATTCTGACTGGTGTGAGGTGGTATCTCATTGTGGTTTTGATTTGTATTTCCCTGATGATGAGTGATGTTGAGCAGTTTTCCATGTGTCGGTTGGCCATCTGGATATCTTCTTTGGAAAAGTGTCAATTCGTGTCTTTTCCCCATTTCTTCACTGGATTATTTGTTTTTTGGGGGTTGAGTTTGATAAGTTCTTTATAGATTTTGGATACTAACCATTTGCAAATGTCTTCTCCCATTCCATCGGTTGCCTTTTAGTTTTGCTGATTGTTTCCTTCGCTGTGCAGAAGCTTTTTATTTTGATGAGGTCCCAATAGTTCATTTTTGCTTTTGTTTCCCTTGCCTCTGGAGACGTGTTGAGTAAGAAGTTGCGGGCAAGATCAAAGAGGTTTTTGCCTGCTTTCTCCTCGAGGATTTTGATGGCATCCTGTCTTACATTTAGGTCTTTCATCCATTTTGGTTTTATTTTTGTGTATGGTGTAAGAAAGTGGTCCAGGTTCATTTTTCTGCACGTCGCTGTCCAGTTTCCCAGCACCACTTGCTGAAGAGACTGTCTTTATTCCAATGGATATTCTTTCCTGCTTTGTCAAAGATTAGTTGGCCAAACGTTTGTGGGTCCATTTCTGGGTTTTTGTATTCTGTTCCATTGATCTGAGTGTCTGTTTTTGTGCAAGTACCACACTGTCTTGATGATTACAGCTTTGTAATACAGCTTGAAGACTGGGATTGTGATGCCTCCTGCTTTGGTTTTCTTCTTCAAGATTGCTTTGGCTATTCGGGGTCTTTTCTGTTTCCATACAAATTTTAGGATTGTTTGTTCTAGCTCTGTGAAGAATGCTCGTGTTATTTTGATAGGAATTGCACTGAATATGTAGATTGCTTTGGGTAGTATTGACATTTTAACAATATTTGTTCTTCCTATCCAGGAACATGGAATCTTTTTCCTTTTTTTGTGTGTCTTCTTCAATTTCTTTCATAAGCTTTCTATAGTTTTCAGTGTATAGATTTTTCATCTCTTTGGTTAGATTTATTCCTAGGTATTTTATGGTTTTTGGTGTGATTCCTTGATTTCTCTTTCTGTTGCTTCATTGTTGGTGTATAGGAATGCAACTGATTTCTGTGTAGTGATTTTATATCCTGCAACTTTGCTGAACTCATGACTCAGTTCTAGCAGTTTTTTGGTGGAATCTTTTGGGTTTTCCATATACAGTGTCATGTCATCTGCGAAGAGTGAAAAGTTTGACCTCCTCCTGGCCAATCTGGATGCCTTTTATTTCTTTGTGTTGTCTGATTGCTGAGGCTAAGACTTCCAATACTACGTTGAATAACAGTGGCAACAGTGGACATCCCTGTCTTGTTCCTGACCTTAGAGGGAAAGCTCTCAGTTTTTCCCCATTGAGGATGATATTAGTGCTGGGTCTTTTATATATGGCTTTTATGATCTCGAGGTATGATCCTTCTATCCCTATTTTCTTGAGGGTTTTTATCAAGAAAAGATGATGTATTTTGTCAAATGCTTTCTCTGCATCTATTGAGAGCATCATGTGGTTCTTGTCCTTTCTTTTATTGATGTGATGAATCACATCGATTATTTTGTGGATATTGAACCAGCCCTGCATCCAGGTATAAATCCCACGTGGTCGTGGTGAAAAATTTTTTTACTGTATTGTTGGAGCTGGTTGGCTAATATCTTGTTGAGGATTTTCGCATCCATGTTCATCAGGGAAATTGGTCTGTAGTTCTCCTTTTTAGTGGGGTCTTTGTCTGGTTTTGGAATCAAGGTAATGCCAGCTTCATAGGAAGAGTTTGGAAGTTTTCCTTCCATTTCTATTTTTTGGAACAGCTTCAAGAGAATAGGTGTTAACTTTTCCTTAAATGTTTGGCAGAATTCCCTGGAAAGCCATCTAAACCTGGACTCTTGCTTTTTGGGAGATTTTTGATTACTAATTTGATTTCTTAACTGGTTATGGGTCTTTTCAAATTTTCTATTTCTTCCTGTTTCAGTTTTAGTAGTGTATATGTTTCTAGGAATTTGTCTATTTCTTCCAGATTGCCCATTTTATTGTCGTATAATTGCTCATAATATTCTCTTATTATTGTTTGTATTTCTGCAGTGTTGGTTGTCATCTCTCCTCTTTCATTCTTGATTTTATTTATTTGGGTCCTTTCCTTTTTCTTTTTGATCAAACTGGCTAGTAGTTATCAATTTTGTTAATTCTTTCAAAGAAGCAGCTTCTGGTTTCACTGATCTGTTCTACTGTTTTGTTTTGTTTTTTTGGCATTAATTTCTGCTCTCATCTTTATTATTTCCTGTCTTCTGCTGGTTTTGGGTTTATTTGCTGTTCTTTTTCCAGCTCTTTAAGGTGTAAGGTTAGGTTGTGTATCTGAGACCTTTCTTCCTTCTTTAGGAAGGCCTGGATTGCTATCTACTTTCCTCTTACGACCACCTTTGCTGCGTCCCAGAGGTTTTGGGCTGTGGTGTTATCATTTTCATTGGTTTCCATGTACTTTAAAAAAATTATTTTTAATGTTTATTATTGAGAGACAGAGAGAGGCAGAACATGAGCATGGGAGGGACAGAGAGAGGGGGAGACACAGAATCTGAAGCAGGCTCCAGGCTCTGAGCTATCAGCACAGAGCCTGACACGGGGCTCAAACTCATAAACCGTGAGATCATGACCTGAGCCGAAGTCAGATGCTTAACTGACTGAGCTACCCAGGCGCCCCTCCACGTACTTTTATTTATTATTATTTTTTTTAATGTTTATTTACCTTTGAGACAGAGAGAGACAGAGTGCGAGTGGTGGAAGGGTAGAGAGAGAGAGGGAGACACAGAATCTGAAGCAGGCTGCAGGCTCCTAGCTGTTAGCCCAGAGCCTGACACGGAGCTCGAACTCTCCAGCCATGAGATCATGACCTGAGCTGATGTTGGCCGCCCAACTGACTGAGCCACCTAGGTGCCCCAGCTTCCTTGTATTTTTTAATTTCCTCTTTAACTTCTTAGTGAGCTCATTCATTCTTTAGTAGGATGTTCTTTAGTCTCCAAGTATTTGTTACCTTTCCAAATTTTTTCTTGTGGTTGATTTCGAGTTTCAAAGCGTTGTGGTCTGAAAATATGCACGGTGTGATCTTGATCTTTTTGTACTTGTTCAGGGCTGATATCTGTCACAGTATGTGGTCTATTCTGGAGAACGTTCCATGTGCACTGGGGAAGAGTGTATATTCAGCTGCTTTAGGAAGAAATGTTCAGAATATATCTGTTAAGTCCATCTGGTCCAGTGTGTCATTCAAAGCCGTTGTTTCCTTGTTGACTTTTTGATTAGGTGATCTGTCCATTGTTGTGAGTGGGGTATTGAAGTCTCTTACTATTATGGTATTACTATCGATGAGTTTCTTTATGTTTGTGATTGATTGATTTACATATTTGGGTGTTCTAAGCTGGGGCATAGATATTTCCAATCGTTAGATCTTTGTGGTGGATAGATCCCTTAATTATAATATAATGCCCTTCTTCATCTTTTGTTACAACCTTTGTTTAAAAATCTAGTTTGTCTGATATCAATATGGCTACTCTGGCTTTCTTTTTGTGACCATTAGCATGATAGATGGTTCTCCATCCCCTAACTTTCAATCTGAAGGTGTCTTTAGGTCTAAAGTGGGTCTCTTGTAAACAGCATATTGATGGATCTGGTTTTCTTATGTATTCTATTGCCCTATGTCTTTTGATTGGGGCATTGAGTCCATTGACGTTTACAGTGAGTACTGAAAGATATGAATTTATTGCCATTATGTTGCTTGTGGAGTTGGAGTTTCTGGTGGTGTTCTCTGGCCCTTTCCAGTCTTTGTTGCTTTTGGTATTTATTTATTTATTTAGTCTTTTCTCCCCTCAGAGAGTCCCCCTTACAATTTCTTGCAGGGCTGGTTCAGTGGTCACGAACTCCTTTAATTTTTGTTTGGGAAACTTTTAATCTCTCCTCCTATTTTGAATGACAGCCTTGCTGGGTAAAGAATTCTTGGCTGCATATTTTTCTGATTCAGCACACTGAATATATCTTGCCACTCCTTTCTGGCCTGCCAAGTTTCTGTGGATCGGTCTGCTGCAAACCTGATCTGTCTTCCCTTGTAGGCTATGGACTTTTTTTCCCTTGCTGCTTTCATGATTCTCTCCTTGCCTGAGTATTTTGTGAATTTGACTATGAGATGCCTTGTTGATGGTCGGTTTTTGTTGAATCTAATGGGAGTCCTCTGTGCTTCCTGGATTTTGATGTCTGTGTCTTTCCCGAGGTTAGGAAAGTTTTCTGCTATGATTTGCTTACAGAACCCTTCTACCCCTTTTTCTCTCTCCTCATCTGCTGGGACCCCTATGATTCTGATGTTGTTCCTTTTTAATGAGTTACTGATTTCTCTAATTCTTAAATTTTGCTCCTTTGCCTTAGCCTCCCTCTTTTTTTCTGCTTCATTATTCTCCATGTTTGTCCTCTATATCGTTGATTCTCTGTGCTGCCTCATCCATCCTTGCCACTGTGGCATCCATTGGAGATTGCAGCTCAGTTATAGCATTTTTTATTTCATCCTGAGTAGCTTTTACTTCTTTTGTTTCTGCAGAAAGGGATTCTAATCTATTTTCGACTCCAGCTGGTATTCTTATTATCATAATTCTAAATTCTGGTTCAGACATCTTGCTTGTATCTGTGTTGGTTAAGTCCCTGGCTGTCGTTTCTTCCTGTTCTTTCTTTGGGGCGAATTGCTTCTTTTCATCATTTTGAAGGGAGAAAAGGAATTAATGAGATAAAAAAATAAAAGAAATTAAAATTAAAAAATTGAAAACAACACACACACACAAACACAAATCAAGTAGATGATGCTAGATCCTAGGCGTGTTTTGGTCTGGGTGTTGAAAGGGGGTTGATAGACTCGAGAAAAAAAGGGGAAAGGAAAAAAAAAAGGAAATTGTTGGAAAATTTGAAAAAATGAATACACTGAAATAGAATAAAATGAAATGATGGAAGTAAAATAGAATTCGAAAAAATTTACACCAAAGTAAAAAAAATACAGTAGAAAAAAATTAGAGGAAAATATTTTCAATAAAAATTGAAAACAAAAATAACTTTTTTCTTTCTGTATTCAAGAAAAAGAAAAGAAATGAAAAAGAGAAAAAAAAGAAACAAAATTGAATAGATGGACCAGTGAACAGACTGAAATACGATTGAAATTACTTTGTTTTCCCGTAGAAGTCAAACTATGATTTCTTTCCAGTCCAGAAACTAAGCAAGCGGAGAGATTTGTGTTCCTGAAAATCGAGGTTAGCCCAGTTGGGCGGGGCTTAGTGTAACGGCTCCGTTCTCCACTAGATGGCGCTGCTTAGCTTACTGGGGTGGGTTGTTGTGGCGCTTGTAGGTGCGTATGCGCATGCGCGGGAATGGTGGCGATGGTGTTGCCAGGCTACCTGCTCTCTAGTATTGAACTCCCTTCTTCCGGATTAGTTTAGCAATCCTGCACCTGTCTTTTGTCTTGGGCTTCCGTCCACTCCCCGCTTTTACACCATCTGCAACCGAGCCCCACGCAGCACCTCCGTCCTGAGTTTTATCTCAGATGCGGCTGTGTCTCCCGACCCCTTACTTCTGAGGGACCGCGGCTCTGACCCTTTCTGCCCCTCTGCAGAGGGTCTCACCGAGCAATGGCCGGGTGCCGGCCGCACCTGGGAACGTTCGAGGGACCCTGCTGGTGCCGATGCCCCGAGACTGTAGCCGGGGGCCAGCCTGCCCCAGAGAAAGTTTGCGCCATTGTGTAGCAGCCTCGTTTCTGGGATTATGGAAAATCACCTCGTTTCTGGGATTATGGAAAATCCCCACACGCATCTGGCACCGGGCTCCGCCCCCAGCGACCTTGTTCCCGCTCCAGCGAATGTGGCCGTTCTCCCGGGTCCGCCGGGGTCTTTGCCTGTGCGGGGGCCAGGCTGCCTCTACCAGCTGTCCTCCCAGCGGGGGAACCGCCTCTGCCATGTGGCCCGCAGCCCCCCGGACTCCACTCTGCTCCTGGGATTCGCCCTTCCCACCCGAACGCCGCCAGGTATGAAGCTGCGGAGTTTCAGCCTCTGCTCCCCCTGTTTACAGAGTCTTCAGGGAATTTACAGCCTCTCCTTTCTCCCTTTTTAGTCCAGTCCCTGCGGCTGTTTCTACTTTTCCGCTTTCTCTCCAGCTGCTTTTGCTGGGGCGGGGGGGGGGGGGGTGCTTTTCCTGTATTTCCCCCCCCCCCCCCCACCTCCATCCTCTCTCTGCACCCAAAAGCGGCTCCCTGCCCTCCCGGCTTCTCTCTCCCCCAGTTCACCTCTCTGCGCCGCGTACCTGCTGAGTTCGGTGGTTCAGGTGGCGCAGATTGTTGTGTGAATCCTCGGATCCGTTTTCTAGGTGTGCAGGATGGTTTAGTGTTGGTCTGGTTGTATTTCAGGGACGCGAGACACAAAAACCTTCCAAGCTGTTCCGCCATCTTGGCTGCTCCCCCGATGAATTTTTATTTTACACCAGTTTATCCTTTTTTTGATTTTATTTATACGTGAAAGAAATGTATACATTTATCCATTAAAGTCATTTATACATTAAAGAAGATTTCAAAACCACGCACACATCTTTAATTTCATCACCTTCACAGAATTATTTGCATTAGCTTTTTTTCTTGCTCGTCTTTGTAAATTTTAATTAATTAGTTAATTTAATTAATCATTTTTTTAAAAAAAAATAGTGTCCACTCTGTCTAGTCTTTCTGTGCACGCTACTTTTTTCAACTCATAAAAGCTATTGAGGCAAATATGAGTTACATAGTCAGGCAACATCTCCTTCAGTCTCTCTGAGCCGGAATCTGAAGGTGACAGGGTGGTGATTTCCACGGAAGACCTGTGATGAGTGGTCTTGGGGGGCATTCTCCTATATGAGGTGGTTGGTAGCTTGTGAAGGTCTTATGACCTGTAAGGATCAGAGTTTAGTCAGAAGTCAGCATTCTCAAAATGGGAAGGACTGAGATGAGAGCAACATGAATGAACCCAGTTTCCATCTGGCACATGCCGGCCGAGAGCCGTGGGGAACCTTGGTAGAACGGCATAAAATAGTGGCATAAAAGGAAAAGAGATCCACCCCCTCCCCCCAAAACTTTAGCAACAAGAAATTAATTCTCTCTCCATCTACTCTAAGAGGGATCCTCGGTGAGATTAAAACTCGTGCGGAGAAACTTACTCCAAAAGACTTCCTGAAATTTCAAGCCAATGTATACTCTCCATTGCGGATGTGGGTTGGTGCGGGATACTCAGAACCCCTATTATCAGGGTGCTGGGCGTGTTGTCTATGTCCTTTGTGTGCAAGAGATTGAAGGGCTCCCTGTCAGGCAGGTGAAGGACCCCACACAGAACGGGAGTGGAGAAAGAGTAAGGAGCTCAAATTGAGTAGAAGGCACCTTCCAATTTAGGCCATAAAATGTCAGGGGACTGTATTACTTTGCTCCGGATGCCATCACAGAGTATCAGAGCCCGGGGGATTTAAACAACAGAAATTTATCTTCCCACATCTCTTGAGGCCTACAGGCCCAAGACCAGGCGTCGGTAGGGTTGATTTCTTCGGAGCCCTCTCTCCCTGTGTCTTCACATGCCCTCCCTCAACGCATGTTGTGTCCCTAATCTCTCTCCTTGTAAGGACACCAGTCATCTTCCATTTGGACCCACTCTGATGATCTCATTTTAACTTCATTACCTCCTTAAAGACGCTGTCTCCACATAAAGCCACATTCTGAAGTACGAGACTTTAGAACTTCAGCAGAGGAATTGTTGGAAAGACACAGCTCAGTCCATGGGGGGGGGGGGGCTGCAATCCAAGGCACGGTATTGGTGGGATTGATGGTGAACCGGTTTGTCCAGCGGACCCCCTCTGTTAACTTGTGTCAGTCTGGGCATCTCCAAGAAGCAGAGGCCAAGATGGAATGACACATGCCAGAATTTTATTAAGGAAATGCCTGGGAGGAAAAAAAAGAGGAAGAAGTCAGAAAGTCTGAGACATCAGTCAAATCAAAATGCGGGTCTGATCCCAAGCGAGGGAGAAGAGGAGAGAAAGGTGGGGGAAGCTTCTTAGACTGCCGCGAGCATAAGGAATGTTCAAGAAGGCCTTTGAGAGTCCCCCGGTCAAGGCCAGCTTCCAGAGGGGTCCTGTGTCTCTCAGGAGCGCCAGTGCGTTAGCATCCCTGCCGCACTTGGTCATGGCTGGGAGCCGCGTGCACGTGCGTGGATTTCAGAGCTCAGGCGCTGGGACCCTGGTCCCCTAAGGACGATCCCTAAGGATCGTCTTGCTGGACCGTACACAGGCGTGAATAGTTACCCCGGCAGGTGCTAACCGTGAGTTTAACAAAAAAACAAATTCGGGGGAAAAATGTCAAACTACTTAGACCTCAAACGAAGGAGGTAAAAGGAGCAACAGGGAAAAAGAGCTCCAGGCAACGTGGTTGAAGCTTTTGTTTTGACTGAGAACGGTACCCTTAGCACCATTCTGATCCACATTCTCCGACCCCGATTCTCTCCGCCCACCTCCTAAGATACTAACCGGCAGTTCCGGATATTTTAGCTTCGGTCACAGGTTATAATTCTTTCTGTTGCTCCCAAAGGCTACTACCTTGTATATTTTTTTCCTTGGGGAGAAGGTAAAGAGGGAATCCCATGGTGCCACTTGTTGGTTGTAGGGACTTGGGCAGATTCCTCCTGGAGCCTCCCTTGCCTCATTGAAAAATGGTAAATACTTCCTGCGCGGCACGGATATTGTGAAAATGAAGGGACGTAATACATGCGTGTGCTTCTCAGGACATGTGACACGTGCTCTTTTCAAGCCTTGGTGACTTGGGTCTGTGGCTTCCAAGCTCAAGGCCGAGAGAAGGAAGGCTGGGGAGGTTAGCAAATCAATTGTTAATCCATGATGCGCGATTTCAGGATCTTTTGGGATGCGTTTTGTAGGAAATATCTTTAGTCCACTCCATTTTCCCATCGACCTCGGACCCAGGTAGTCTGTTAAGCATCCGCCGTCTCCTGCTATGACAGAGGGAATTTTCTCAAGAGCTTTCGTGTCTGTTGGAAGGGGGCAGGGCAGGGTTTGGCTGCAGCATTTCTGAAGGCGACATCACAGACACTCTGGAGCTGGCTTTGCAGGTCGCTGTTTAGCATATTAATACACCTGGCACTGAAAGGACATCAGGGACCTCTGATTGTCTTTTTTTTTTTTTTAATTTTTTTTTTCAACGTTTATTTATTTTTGGGACAGAGAGAGACAGAGCATGAACGGGGGAGGGGCCGAGAGAGAGGGAGACACAGAATTGGAAACAGGTTCCAGGCTCTGAGCCATCAGCCCAGAGCCCGACGCGGGGCTCGAACTCCCGGACCGCGAGATCGGGACCTGGCTGAAGTCGGACGCTTAACCGACTGCGCCACCCAGGCGCCCCTGATTGTCTTTTTTTACTTTGAATCTGATTCTGTGGACCCGCTCCTGTAGAACAAGGGAAGCGCTTTTTCTCCTTAGGGCTCGTCACGACCATTTAGAAAAGCACGGGGCCAGGGGAGTAGTGATACCTGCCTCTGTCCGGGGCCTGGTTGGTCTACGTGGCCGGGGGCAAGGTGCCGATTATCCCCAGGGAACTGCTGCTGTCACCCGTCTGCTTGCTTCTGTTTGCAGGCCTCTCTGAAAGGAAGTGCATTCAGATCTACTAGCCTGGGACTGACACCGTTTGATGCTGGGGTTTAAATGGGCCATCCAGAAAAAGCTGTCTCGAATCTTTAGAAACGTCATTCTGCTTGCGTTTGTTTTTATTTATTTATTTTTTATTTTTTGTGACTAAAGGTAGCCTCTGGAAGGAATGAAATTGTAGAGAAATTTAAAAAAATATTACCCATTTCCCTGTCTTCTTCTTCTTCTTCTTTTTTTTTTTTTAATTTTTTTTTTAACGTTTTATTTATTTTCGAGACAGGGAGAGACAGAGCATGAACAGGGGAGGGTCAGAGAGAGTGGGAGACACAGAATCTGAAACAGGCTCCAGGTTCTGGGCTGTCAGCACAGAGCCCGACGCGCGGCTCGAACTCACGGACCGCGAGATCATGACCTGAGTCGAAGTCGGCCGCTTAACCGACTGAGCCACCTAGGCGCCCCTTCTTCTTCTTTTTTTAATGTTTTATTCATTTTTGAGAGAACATGAGTGTGGGGGAGGGCAGAGAGAGGGGAACAGAGGATCCAAAGCGGGCTCCCTGCCGACAGCAGCGAGCCGGATGTGGGGCTTGAACCCATGAACCGTGAGATCGCTCACGTGACCGTTCAACCAACTGAGCCAGCCAGGCGCCCTTCCTTGTCTTCTTAATACCATAATTATAGATTGCCCTCAGAAATTATAATAGTAGCCATCCTTTATTGAACACTTCACGTTAAATACTGTGCTAAGCACTTTACATATATAACCTCTTTTTATTTCTAAAACAATCCTGTGGGGAAAAAATGACATAGCCCCACATTGAGACTGAGATTCAACTAAGAAATGACATGCCTTCAATTTCACTATGTTAAAACACAAAACTCATCTGAGTAACTTTGACGATCAACTTGGCTTTATTTCACAAATCATGAATCGGGCAACATCCCATTTAGCAAATAGAAAGGAACTCCTCTGAGCGTCGAAGAGGAAGGTTTATTAAAGGCAGAGAGGGAAGAGAGAAGAGGAAATCATTAGTAAAGAATGCATTACTTAAAAATTTGTTAATGTTTATTTTTGAGAGAGAGAGACGGACAGAGCGTGAGTGGAGGAGGGGCAGAGAGAGAGAGAGGGAGACACAGAATCTGAAGCAGGCTCCAGGCTCCGAGCTGTCAGCACACAGCCCGACGCGGGGCTCAGACTCACAGACCGCGAGATCATGACCTGAGCTGAAATCAAGAGTCGGACTCCAGACTGACTGAGCCAGCCGGGTGCCCCTGTGTCATTTATTTATTTTTTGAATTGGTGGTAAATACGTGATACTTGATAGTTCTTGAGGTGGTTCCAACTCAAGATATAAATGGACTTTGGAAAGCACACAAATCAATCTATCCCCGAGGTCCTACTATGGATCTTCAGGACCAAGGTTCCCTTGGCCGGCCCCTCTTCTTTTGTCCCCAGGGTCCGTCTGCTTCTCCTAGGCACATCTTATGTTCCCAGCTGAGACCATCGCCATTTCACTAGATGATGTGTGTCCTTCATCCTGGCACCCTTTCTCCGAAGGGCGGATGGGGGGGGAGGGAGAGAGAAGGAGAAGCAGCCTGATGTCTGTGGGCCCGGTTTCTCTCCTTGACTCTGCACCCGCCAGCTGGGAGGCTCTGGGGAAGCCCATTAACCTCTCTGGGTCTCGGTGTCTTGTGAAGGGACGACGCTGGACCCACGGGTCTCCTGAGAGACCCATTTTAGCAGAGAGTTAGGGTGTTGATAACAATAACGACCATCAGCCTCCAGCAGGAAACATCCCCCCCCCCGCCCCATGCCGGTGGCGGACCGTTGGATTAATCGGGCGTAATTGTGAAGTGCTTTGGTAATTCCTACATCTCTGTCATGTGAGTGTAACTGCCTCACCCTCGGAGGTGGAGAGCATGTCTTCGGTTTTCAGATGATGGAACTGAGGCAGGTAGGGCCATCGGTGGGCCATGGGCCGATGGCTTACTTTCTGCCGATTGCATAATTTGCACGGCAGGTGTATTGCCGGTGGAGTGACAGCTGATGTCACGGTGGCTGCGCATAGTCACCGGTAGCATGGAGAGTTCTGCCCCACTTTGCTTTATGCACATAGACAGTCAGCCCCTGCAGAGGCTCATGTGGTTCCTAATAAGTTTTGTAAAGTTGGGAGAAAAGCCGGACTGTAGATTAATTTCAGTGTGCTGCCCGCCGACATTCCTCATTTAAAAGGTGCCAAAATTCCAAAATGAACACAGAGTAAAAAATGTCCCCTTTACTCAAGGGGAAAACTGCCTCCTTGCAGAAATGCTCTCTAAGGAATACTGCCTTCCTGATTTGACTGAAACATCTGCCTAGCACGAGTTCCCTCACCGACACCCCTTCCCGTTCTTTCTCCAAGTATTTCTGCTCCTACCCATGTTCTTTCTGTCTTCTTTCTTGTCCGAGGTGAAAAGACAGCTTTCCTTCTGCCTAAGTACCAACGCTTCCACCTTTCTGATCTTGAACGTGATACACGTCCATGGTAGAAAATTGGGAAAATGTGGGGATGCGAAAAAGGAAAAGAAAATCACGCACCATCCTAACACCCAGAGACAGGTGCCATTCATGTTGAACCCTTTCTGAGTTTTCTTGTAGCCACACTTAAAAAAAAAAAAAATCACACAACTGGCATTCTACCGTACATTAGTTTGAAGACCACTTTAAAAGAATTTAATATTGTTTTCCACGCCATTAAATATTTTTGAGAACCTTATGTTCATGATGGTGGTCTTACTATGTGACTGTTTTGCTATAATCAATGAAATCATTCCTCTGTCATCTTGCATTTACTTTTGTCCCCTGGCCTCTTGACCCTCTGTCTGTGTGCCTTCACACATCTGCAGTCTACAGGCACACCTTTGTCCTCGTCTCTACGCGGCTGTGTCCAGCGCCCTTTTCACGTTGGGTTTCACCCATTTCAGTATCTTTTATTTTTATCGTGTGACAGATCGGTTAAAGCAGAGGTCTGCATCTGCCACTTCCCCCTGATGATCAGGCCCCCACCTAGCATCCCAACTCATTTGTCCTCCGTGTGCCCCCACGATCTAACCCTGTTGTGTTGCACACATACACCCAGGCATCCTGTTCAAGGTCTCCTGTCTGCTTGTACCATCCACAAGCATGAGAATTATTCCTCTAAGCCACTGATAAAAACCTTAAACCTCAGCCCTGTGGCCCAACACGAGAGATGACTCACAAGACAACCCCAATCCATTCATTGACATTCTATTTTTTTTTTTTTTTACTTAAAAAAATTTTTTTTAACGTTTATTTTTGAGAGAGAGAGAGAGACAGAGCATGAACAGGGGAGGGGCAGAGAGAGAGGGAAACACAGAATCCGAAACAGGCTCCAGGCTCTGAGCCATCAGCCCAGAGCCTGACGCGGGGCTCGAACTCACGGACCACAAGATCATGACCTGAGTTGAAGTCGGACGCTTAACCGACTGAGCCACCCAGGCACCCCTCAATATCCTTTCAACAAAGATTATTTAGTCAATTGTTTACGTAGAGAAGTGCCTTACATTGTAGCCCATAGTTCTCCAAGTTGAGGCTTTGGAGTAGGTGAGATATGCCAAATCTCCACATTTCTTAGCTGGAGTGTCCCCTCTCAAAGGAAAAAGGAAGGTGTAACTGTCAGGTCTTGAACTTCGTTCGTGAGTTGCTGCTGGTTCCTGGAGATCACTGCTGTCTTTTCTAAGAGCTCATAAATGTCCTCCAAGGACTGTTACAAATCTGGATTTTTCTTTCTCTTTGTTTGAAAAATTGAAACTACCTCTGTTGATTGTTTGCTTATATTCATGAGGAGACAGATGGAGAGGCTGGTCATGTGCCTGGGGTAGCCTTGAACTGGGTCTGTGATCTTGAGGACCTAGTTATCCTGTTTTCTCTCTCTTCCATGGTCCTTTCTTAAGGTCCACTGTCTCCCCTAATGCTGTAACCACTTGCTTGACATAGTAGATGTGTAGGCAGTATAATGGCCCCCTCAAGATGTGCATGTTCTGTCCCTGGAACTTTTGGATTTGTTAGCTTACAGGGCAAAAGGACTTGGCATATATGATTATGTGGAGATCTGAGATGGGGAGATTGTCGTGGGTAATAGAATCCGAGAAAGATCTGAAGGTGCTGACTTTGGGGACAGAGGAACGGTCCATGTGTCAAGGACGCAGGCAGCATCCAGAAGCTGGAAAAGACAGGGAACATCTTCTCCTATAGAGCTTCTAGAAGGAGCACAGCCCTGGTGATATGTTGATTTGATCCCCGGGAAACCCATTTCAGACTTGTGATCCTCAGAACGGTCTGATAATAAATTTGTGTGGTTGGAAGCCACCAAGTTTGTGGTAATTCGTCAGCGCAACAATAGGATAATTAAATGATCCATAGGTATTTTATATTCTTGAGGTCTGAAAAGGGCCTTGATCGCTGTGTACTCTAGGTCCTAATCCTGAATCCCCTTTTTTGTTACCCCTGTCAAGGAGGAAGTCTGTGGTGTATGTACTGGGTTTGGGAAAAGGAGAACAGCCAGAAGGAAATGGGGAATAGAAAAATGTTTATTTAGAACAGCTTTTTGGAAGTATAGTTCATACAGAATACACTTAGCCCATTTAAAGATTTTTTTTTAATGTTTTTATTTATTTTTGAGACAGAGACAGAGCACGAGCAGGGGAGGGGCAGAGGGAGAGGGAGACACAGAATCCGAAGCAGGCTCCAGGCTCTGAGCTGTCAGCACAGAGCCCGGCACGGGGCTCGAACTCTCGGACCGTGAGGTCATGACCTGAGCCGAAGTCGGACGCTCAACTGACTGAGCCACCCAGGCGCCTGCACTTTGCCCATTTAAAGAATACTCCAATGGATTTTAGTAATATTCACAGAGTTGATGCATCGATCGTCACAATTGATTTTAGAGCATCATTACCCCCAAAAGAAAATCTGTACCCATTATCCTTCACTGAATTCTCCTCTGTCTCCAAGCCCTGGCAACTACTAATCTCCTAGATTTGCCAATCCTGGATATCTCATATGAACAAAATCATACAATATGTGACCTTTTATAAAAATGTGGCTTCTTTTGCTTAGCTTCGTGTTTTCAAAGTTCATCCATGTTGTAGCATGATCGGTCCTTTTTCCGTTTTATCGCAAAATAATATTCCATTGTATGTGTATGCCACATTTTATTTATCCACTCATCAGTTGATGGACATTTGGGTTTGCACTTTTTTTTTTTTTTTAAGCGTATTTATTTTGAGAGAGACAGAGAGAGTGTGAGCAGGGGAGGGGCAGAGAAAGAGGGAGAATCTCAGACAGGCTCCGCACCGTCAGCACAGAGCCCGTGTGGGGCTCAAAATCACACACCACGAGATCACGACCTGAGCTGAAATCGAGAGTCCGACGCTTAACCGACTGAGCCACCCAGGTGCTTCTGTACTTTTGGATATTATAAATAATGCTGCCATGAACATTTGTGTGTAGGTTTCGTATGGGCATCTGTTTTCATTTTTCTTGGGTATATACCTAGAAGTGGCATCGCTAGGTCAATTGGCAACTCTGTGTTTCATGGAGGAAAAGTCAGACTATTTTCCAGAGCGGCTATATCCTATTTCACATTCTGTCAGCCATGCGCGAGAAAGCATCATTACTAGAAATGCTTGCTGACCTCTGAAAATATAGAGGACACAGAAGGCAAAGCATGGGCGACAAAGAGTGGCCTGGATATTTCCAGAAGTGAAAACAGCATCAAAAGAAACGTGGGTGCCCAGAGGGTTTGCCTGGGAACGCTCGAGTAATATTTGGATTTGTTTTTTTCTGCCCAGTGGTTCCCATTGGCCAAATTCTGTTGGCAACTGGCTGCAGTAAATTCTCTTGATGTTTGTAGGCTGTCTGGCCCCTGTGCATCCTGTTTGGTTAACTTTTGAGACATTCTAGTGACTGATGCCACAGAAGAACTTTCGGGAACACAACATCATGGCGGGGGCCCCTGTGCCCTGTATAAACCTTAGGCCATTATGCTTAGGTAACGATAAAATCAACTCAAGCTGATAAGCAGTTTGAAGTTTTTATTAGTTTTCCAGGGCTGGACCAGAGCCTGGGGGGCTCAAACGGTAGACGTACATTTTCCCCTGGTTCTGGTGGTGAAAATTCTGAGATCCATGTGTCGGCAGATTTGGTAATATGAATTACTTTTTAAAAGACCGTATTCCCAAACAGAGTGACATTCTGAGTTACTGGGGATTAGGACTTTAACAAGTGAATGTGGAGGGGGACGCCATTCAGTTCAAGTTCAATATCATAAAATTCAAGTTCAATATCATCAGATTACATACATAAAATTACATACATAAAATATCATAAAATTAAACTTACCACACCACTGGGCTAGTGGAGAAAAAAAGATTTTAAAAATGTGTATTATTCGTTCTGCGTGTCTTTGGGTGAAAGCCCCCGACCCTTATCTTGTTAAACATGTTTATTCTTGGTGCAAGAATGTTTTTGAAACGTATGATGATAACTAGAGTAGGCTCTAGAAGAAGTTGTTAAGTGGATGTATACTTAGTTGTCTTTCCTACTTTCCCTCTGCTTTTCTCTCCCTATCCACCAGTCAAATTCTTGGTAAAGTGTCGTGTCTTCTTTTTTAAATGAACTGGAAAATGCTTCTTATTTTGTTGCCTAATTGTTCTTATTTCTGAGTTAGAAACAATGGGATTGCAAAATGTTCTAAGCCAGGTTGACTGGTATTTCCTCCCAAAATATTTTGGGAAATACATGTGTCTGTCTGTCTGTCTGTCTCTATCTAATCTATGTTATTGCTGTATTCGCTCTCAAAACTTCTTTTTAATATGTGAAACTTATTCACACTATAGTGTAGATGTCCCGTTACCACTCTGAGAGTTTCTTCTCTGTCTTATTTTTCATTTTGCCAGAGACCAAAGCTTTAAGCCAAATGAATTATGCTTTAAAGAAATTTCGGGGATCATTCAGGGGATGAAAAGGTATTTTCCAAAGTTCTTTTTTAGCACTTGGCCATCACTCTATCCACATAGTCACTCACTCACCCTTTCGTAGTTCAACTCTGATGAGAAACTCTAATGGAAAGATAGGCTGACTTAGAAATAAAGCCCACGTCCAGAGACAGATACATTGCAAATAATATTCTCTAGCTCTATTTCCACTTACCTGTGTTGCTAATAATGATGATAGAACCGTTCGTTGATGTGGGTCAGCGTGGGCTGGCTTCCATTTTCAGTTTTCCTGGATGTTTATCTGCCTGCCATATTTTCAGAAGAACTGATGTAATATCTCATGAGTTTTGGTGTTGTTGGGACTGACCTGTGTTTGGGCTGGTTAGTGAGCCGAGTGCAGCTGGGCAGCTGTGTTTCATGCTGGTTTCTTGCCTGCAGAACTGTCGTTATCAATCATGTAGTCTGCAAACTCCAATTTGAAGGAACTCACAAGGTCATTCCCTATCTGAAGAGCCAGCAGACGCAAGTTAATACAAGTGTCGACAGCAAAGGATGGGAGCCTGAATATATTTGATAGTCATGATTTCAAAGTCTGGGGTGATGACCCGATCTCTTTGTGCCTCTTGTCTCTCTACGTACAGGTTTTGGGTAGAAATGATTTTCTTCTCTGGCTCTAGAGATGACTTTATAGCCAGGGTTGAGGTTAGTGGAAAGGCTAAACATCCATATGAGAAAAGTCACAGATCAAGACTCTTCAAATGGGCTAGAGAAAGTGACAGTCGCATGGTGTTTTGGAGGACCTTTGGGTAAAATAGTTTTGGGGGATCCCATTTACATTTAGCTAAGGATAAGAGTATAGTTTGAGATAAGAGGATAAGATCGATAGTTTATAGATGGAATTGCAATTTAAAGTAGATGAGTGTTTCTCAAAGGGGGGCAATTTTGTCCCCCGGGGGACATTTGGCAATGTCTGAAGCATTTCCGTATGACCCAGCAGGAGGTGGCTACTGGCATCTGGTGGGTGGTGGCCAGGGATGCTGCTGAGCACCCTACAACACACAGGACAGCCTCCCACAACAGAGAATTATGCAGCCTCAAATGTTGCTAGTGTTGAGGTTGAGAAACCCTGAGTTAGATGCACCATGGCTCCACTTACGTCACCTGGTAGGTAGAATCGAGTTACGTAGCCTCTGCGCGTTGCCTTTCCTGATGGCTTCCCTTTCAGGAGGAATGCTCACTTCCTCCTTGTGTCCTATATATATGTCTGTAGGACCGTCCATGATACTTTATTGTATATTTTGTGGGATACTTTGGGCAATGTCTTCAACCTCTCTGGGCCTCAGTCTTCTCATTTATAAATGGGGAGTGATAGTGCTACTAACCTCAAGGGGTCGTTGTGAAGACTGAGTTAAGACATTTGAAATGCCCGGGCGCCTGGGTGGCTCAGTCGGTTAAGCATCCAACTCTTGATTTTGACTCAGGTCATGATCTCATGGTCTGTGAGTTCAAGACCTGCATTGGGCTGTGCGCTAACAGCTTGGAGCCTGCTTGGGATTCTCTCTCTCTCTCTCTCTCTCTCTCTCTCTCCCCCCTTCCCTGGCTTGCGTTCTCTCTCTCTCTCTCTCTCAAAATAAATAAATAAACTGAAAAAAAAAAAAGACATTTGAAGTGCTTGTCACACTAGGTGCTCTATAAAAAGCAGTAACAATAGTTGTCATTATGGCTTATGTAGCTGATTCCCCTGCTGGCTGGTAAATGAGTTTTTTGAGGGCAGAAACTGTGTCTGGCATATCATAGATGCTTAATGTTTTTTGAATGTATGATTAATGTTTCTCTTTAAACCTCAATCTTCATCTGTAAAATGGGGCTAATATTTCACTTGTCACTGTTACGTTTAATAAGATAATGTAAGAGGAAGTCTTTATAATGGGCCTAACACACAATAAATATTAGATTACTTTTCCTTGCTTTGGTACCAATAAAAAACTTTTGTTATAAAAAAATGTTTGAATCCACAGACAAGCAGAAAGAGGATAGTAAAATGAACACACACATATGAATCATCTAGATTTAACAGTTGTTAAAATTGAGCCATGTTTACTTAATCTTTATTATTTATTTGTTTATGCAGAAGAATGTGAAGTCAATTACAGACAATTTTATTTTATTGCACACCTAAAGACTTAGTATGTATCTTAAAAGAACATTTCCCCCTATAGCTATAGTACTATTTTACTCTAACAAAATTGCTAATAATTTCCCAATATCAGCAAACACTTAGTCTGTATTCATATTTCCCAGTGATTTCCAGATGTCTTTCACAGCTGGTTTATTCAAACAAGATCCAAGTAGGAGCTTCTCACCAGGGCACTGTATTATTTTTTTTCATTCTTGCCCACTACAGAGGCCAGCCTTATGCTGCTGGTTGCCAGTCAGCAGATTTGAAATCCCTTCGCTAAGTTAGGATAGGACTCTACTTTAAGTGAACTCGAAGCACACACTTAAACAGGTAGATTATTCCTAACAGTTAATGACTCACATTTGTTCCTGGATTGGCTGAAACTGTTGCACCACAGTCCGCCTCTTGGTGCGGCCACAGATGGTTTGATGAGCAGCGGTCATGGGTCCAGGGTGAGAGAAGATGGAAACCAGAGTATTAGAAGCTCTGCCAATGAAAGACAGAAGAGACAAAATGGCTCTGGGAGGCACAAAACTGAATTTAATGCACAGAGTGCAGTTTGTATGCCACCTGTCCAGGAGAGGGAGTCATTCCAGTGACATCCACCATAGTCTGGAAACCATCCATGGCACCCGCGAGGAGAAGCAAGCCCACTTGCTTGTGGACTTGTGCTTTCTACGTCTGTGCCCCATTTGATTGTACACTCTTTGAGGGCAGAGGCCATGCCCACATCTTTTTTTTTGCCCCCAACACTTTGAATAGTACTTTGCACAGGGTAATTGCCCAGTATGTAAGATGTTTACTTGTATTTAAGACATATCTTGTACTCCATTAAAAACCTGGAGGCTGGTACGTGTGAGTCTTGGTTCCAAAGGTTAGTGTTCCCTTTGGGGTGTGAACTGAGAAAAGCTATACAGAGCATGAAAAGATACAGATCCATGCAAGGAAAAAAAGAAAAGCCAGACGCACGAAGGGAAGATTAGGAATATGACCCTGAAGAAATAATTTGAAAAGCCTGTGAATCATAGAACAGTGGTTGCCAGGAGCTGCTGGGGGCGGGGGTGGGGGTGGTTGCTGGTGGTGGAGGAGATGGGACAACAGCGGTCAAAAAGTACAAACTTCCCAGTGTAACATGGGGATTCGACATACACTGTGATGACCGTAGTGAACATTACTGTGTTATATACTTGAAAGTCACTGAGAGAGGAGATCTCACCACCCCCACACAAAAAGGAATTATATGAGGGGATGGAGGGGTTAACTAACCTTATTGTGGTAATCATCACATTGTACACCTTAAGCTTCCGCAATGTCGTATGTCACTTATATGTCATTAATGCTGCGGGAAACAAATGAAGTAGAATTATGGCTTGATCTGGGCAGAGCTAAAGGTTAAGAGAGATCTAAAATGGAAGTAGGGAGGGAGGCTGGCATTGCAGGAGCCCGCCGGAGGGGACTTCGAATGTGGATGGAATGGCATTAGTCACGACGTTGCATACGTGTGACCTTGGGCGTTAGTCACGACGTTGCATACGTGTGACGTTGCTGTGTGACCTTGGGCAAATTACGAAACCTTTCGGACTCTTTTCTCCTCTGGAGGGTGCTTTGAATTCAATCTACTTTTCTTCACAGGCATGAATTATAGTCCGTGCAGGTGGAGTTCTAGGGACCTGTTATTGCTGTTATTACCTGTTATTTCCACGTCAGTCCACCTGCTATGGTGGACAAGGGCTTCCCCCTCTATTGATGGATGCCTCCTGGAGACAACTGTGTTCACAAATGACATTACTTAAAGTGAAATAAATGTAGGAGACAGAGAGTTATTACAGGATGGGGTTTTCTGTCCTGTTTCAAGCACAGCCATTTTCCCTGACCTCGGCCCATCTCGTGCCCCACGTGCAAGTGTTCTGTCGCTCAAGGTCCTGAGGCGATTGGGGGCTGAGCCTCTCCCTAACACCTGGATGCCAAAACTTTGCAAAGCTCTGTCTCCCATAGACCCTGCTTCCCAAAGTCAGTTCGGGATCTAGCCTGCTGGCCAGAGGCTCTCACAAGCGATAGTACCCTTGGCTCAACTCCACAGCAGGAACGATTCGAGCCAACTTCCTTGGTGTCCATTTTTTTTTTTTTTTTAAGCAAACTCTTCCTACAGAACTTAGAAAGCAAGATATCTTTGTTTTCCCAGGAGAGAGGTTTTCACTACTGTGTTTGGCAGGTTCTTGTCATTGCTTGGGGCTTGCCAGGAGGCAAGGAGAGGCTGATTCAGTGTATTTGCAAATCGTGGCCGTCTACTCTCCGGAACCACAGTCCTGCTCTCACATTTAACTTGCACAAGAATCATCTGGGGTATTGAAAATTCAGATTCCTGGATCCCACCCTTAATAAGTCTGGGATGGCCTGTGCTTTTATGAAGCATTCCAGGGGGTGGTAATACAGGAAATGCAGGGATCACGTTTGGAGAAATACGGAAGTCAGCCCGTTTGCCCAAAACTTAGTCCATGGAACTGGTCCTCTGGGAATTGGTTTTTAGCAAATTGAGTCAGAGCAGGTAAGCACTGTCCTTAGAAAATAGGTCTTTTCAGCCTGCCTTCAGAAATACAGATCTCTAGAGCCATTTCTTGGTGCTAAGGCAACGAAGAAACGCTCGGGCCATGTCCTGCATTTACTATCAAGACTTCCTTGGTCACCTCATATTTGGTTTGGTGTTTCCCAAGAAGCTTTTAGGAATTTTTTCTTTTCTTTCTTTCTTTCTTTCTTTCTTTCTTTCTTTCTTTCTTTCTTTCTTTCTTTCTTTCTTCCTTCCTTCCTTCCTTCCTTCCTTCCTTCCTTCCTTCCTTCCTTTCTTTCTTTCTTTCTTTCTTTCTTTCCTATGAGAAATAAAAAGGAAGCATTTTCTCATTTCTCACTTTGTTTTCTTTAGCTCTTTATTTTTATTTTATTTATTTTTTTTATGAGAGAGGGATCATGAGAGGGGCAAGGGTTGAGGAAGAGGGAGAGAGAATCTCAAGTAGGCTCCACATTCAGAGGGGAGCTCGACACATGCCTCGATCCCGTGTCCCCGGGATCATGACCTGAGCGGAAATCAAGAGTCTGACTCTTAACCAACTGAGGCACCCAGGTGCCTCTCTCTAGCTTCTTAATTACAGAATGCTTTTTTGTGTTTGTTTGTTTGTTTGTTTGTCATTCTCTGTCTGGCTTTTTTTTTTTTATCACGAAATTTATTTTCAAATTGGTTTCCATACAACACCCAGTGCTCATCCCAACAGGTACCCTCCTCAATGCCCATCACCCACCCACCCCTCCCTCCCACCCCCCATAAACCCTCAGTTTGTTCTCAGTTTTTAGGAGTCTCTTATGTTTTGGCTCCCTCCCTCTCTAACCATTTTTTTTCTTCCCCTCCCCCATGGTCTTCTGTTAAGTTTCTCAGGATCCACATAAGAGTGAAAACCTATGGTATCTGTCTTTCTCTGTATGGCTTATTTCACTTAGCATCACACTCTCCAGTTCCATCCATGTTGCTACAAAAGGCCATATTTCACAGAATGCTTTTTGATGAAACCTGCTCCAGATGATGATGGCCTGAGGGCAGCAGGTGTGCTGACGAATCACTCTGGTCAGATCCCTAACAACTTGGAAAACCTCTTTTGTTTATTCTTTAAATGAATCCTTGCACGGCACACAGTTGGGTGATGGGAACTACGGCAGGTGGAGACCAGGCAGCAGGTGCACAAATACAGACTACTTGCCAGGAGCTTCCAATATTACTAGAGGCGTAGTCATCAAATCCCTAGGCCAACAGATGTAAAGTTGCAACAGTGACAAGGTCTCTGGAGGTCCAGCTGTAATGGGCACATTTGACCTCAACAGAGAAGTCAGCACAGCTTCCCCAAGTAAGTAAGTGATCATTGACCTGAGATCCAGGTGACCAGAAGAAGGAGGGAAGCGCTTCCTGGGCAGTGGAACAGCATATGAAAGGCCTGAAGTGTGGAGGCAGGTGGACAGTTGGTGGGTCTGAGGGATAGTTGGCAGGTAAGTGGATAAGATGTGGTGACGGCTTGGCCGTGGGAAGTAGCAGGAAGATGTCAAGGGTGACCTCTGGGTTGACAGCTAAAAGATGGTGTCATTCCAGAAATCAGAAACTATTGGAACAAGAGACTCTTGTCCTTTTTGTTTGTTTCTTTGGGGGATTGAAAAATGGGAGGTGCTTCCATAGGTGAATAGGAGGTGCCATTGAGATATCTAATGGACTGATGGGCATGGGACTGAGGTCAACATGGAAACCTGTGAGTCAGGTGGGTCAGTACCGTTGGTGGCAATGGACACAATGGGCTATGGGTGAGGTTTTCCAGAGACAGAGGACAACAGAGAATCATGGAAGTCTTTGCACTGAGCCCTGAGGAAAACTAACGTGTGAAGGGCAGGGAGACAAAGAGGAGCCAGCAAAGAAAAAAGTTGAGTGAAACTCATCTTTCTGGTGAAAAGTGTAGATATTAAAGGTCAGCTGGACGAAACCAGTTGTCAGAAAGAGGTCGAACGTGTAAGAGAGAAAGCTCAGCAATGAAAAGTGCCCAGGAAGACGGGAAGGGATGAGATCCAAAGTCCTGTGTGTCACAGAGGTTGTGGCGACATCGTCACCAAGTATTTTGCTAAGAGTGTGACCGGAAACAGATCCCATCAGTGGTTTCGCAGAACTTTTGGTCTCTGAAGGGCTGGTGGGCCCTAATTTTGGTTTCCTGCTGGATATTTCTAGCCTGGGGAGGGTCTCGGTGAACCCCCAGGAGCTGTGTACTTTTGTAGACACCTTCGGGACCCACAGGGGGTGTCTTCTCCAACATTCCCTTTCTCCACACTAGCCATCCAGTGTTTACGACCGTCTGTGCCCTGACTCGTCCTCAAAGGAACAACTTCAAGAAGTCAGTCCTTGTTTCTCTCTTTCTATCTTCCTCAGCAGAATTATTTGGCTATGCAGAAATCCTATTTTAAATTCCATGAATCAGCTCTCCCTAGTGAAAGATGTTAGCAGCTGGGGGCAGTTTTTGTGGAAACACTTTGTAAGACGTGAAGTGACAGCTGCCTTTTATCCGACACCCCGGTTCCAGCTGTGTCAGTGATTTGGGTCCCAGGAAGTTATCAGGCTGGAAAGATTCGTGCCACAGACAGAAAACAACCAGTAGGTTTAATTCCATGGCCAGTGTATTGAAGTCCTGTGGTATTGTTAGAGAAAGCGCGCAATTCCGGAACGGTTGTTGGAAGAGACTGTCAGTGGCGACCCTGAAAGGAGGTCAGATTTGCGAATCACCAGAGAGGGAAGGTCAGAACTTGGGCCGGAAATGGGAAGCTCTAGAAAGGGCCCCTGGGGTGACGGCCATGCCATATAAGAATTTTCTGGGGGGCCGCCTAGGTGGCTTGGTTGATTACACGTCCGACTTTGGCTCAGGTCATGATCTCATGGTTCGTGAGTTTGAGCCCCACATAGGGGTTCTGTGCTGACAGCTCGGAGCCTGGAGCCTGTTTCAGATTCTGTGTCTCCCTCTCTGTCTGACCCTCCCCCATTCATGCTCTGTCTCTCTCTGTCTCAAAAATAATTAAACGTTAAAAAAAAAAATTAAAAAAAAAAAAAGAAAAACGGATAAAAACAAGCAAAGCCCTCAGGATGTCTTAGCGTTCTCTGTGCCACGTGCCGTCCCTTCGGCACAACCCGACAAAGGCGTGATCAGTCCCGGTTTATGGGTCAAGAAACTGATGGTCTGAGAGGCAACCTGAGGGCGCACAGGCAGGGGCACATTTCAAACCCAGGTCTCTCTGACGACAGAAACCCGGGTTCCTTTTGGCTGTGCCCTGCTGCCTCTCACAGGACGCTCCAGGTGCAGAGAATTTTCCGTAACAACTTTGTGACCCACCTTGGCCTATGGAGGACACCGTGCGTGGCAGCGCGGGGGGAGCGTTGAGAACTCGCGCAGCTCTTTCTGGGTCGAAACACTGCGCCACTCTCCCAGCTTGGGGCCAAGTCCTTGTGTCCGAGCGGGGGAGGCTTCCCTGGGCGTGCCGCGACCTCTTGGTTGCCAAAGTTCCCAGACTGATGTCCTTCCTTCGGGGAAGGACCATGGCCAACCGCCTGAGACAGGTGGTGTGGCTGCAGAGGGAAGGGATTTGGGATTTAAGTCCTGAGTCCAGGTGCCAGTTCTTCCGTTCCTTGGAGTCCCTGAACCGTCCAAGCTGAGAACTGGGTGACTGGACCACCTCTGTCCCCGGGTTTGGAGCCTGAAAGAACGCTCCAGAGGGTCAGCTGTGCAGTGCTACTTGCCTGCCGGTTCGGCTGACCTGCAGCCCTGCTTTCTCTTCCTCTTCAACGTGTAGGTTTTTAAACTTCCCACTGAAAATAGATCGCCAACTACATCATCGGCAGAGCACGACAGGAAGGGCTGACTGTTGTGTGTGGAGGCCAGAAAACTGTGGTCCGAGCCGTGGCTGCGAGGAGAGGCCCAGAGCGAGTGGAGCAAAGAGAACGGCCTCCTGGGGCCCTGCAGAGGCAGGGGGCCTGTGGTCCGAAGTGACCAGTTGCTCAGAGCGGTGTGGGCGGTGGGGGGCTGGGGCGGGGGGAGCTGGGACAGCACATCCCATCGTTCCCAGCGCGGGGCCACCGGGGCTGTCTCTTGACTTCACTTGGCTGGAGTCAGCAGGGCTGTGCAGAAGCCGACAGACTGAGCCAGCTGGGTAGCAGAGAAGAGCAGTGAGAAAAGGAAGGAAGGGAAGAACCTAGCAAAACGCTACCCTACCACGGGACAGCAGATTCTTTCCCTAGACCCTCAGCTCCCCCTTCATCAATGCCGAGCAAAATTATAGGATGGCTGGTTCAGTAGCTGCCACAGCCACCCGGCCTGCCGATCTGGAAGTGGGAGCCACTGTCCAGGCCAGCCCTGGCAGGGGGAGGGTGCAGAGGGAACCCGTGGGCCATGCCATTGGGTCGGTCCTGGTCTGCACTCAGGGTAGAGTTTCCATCTTGGAGCTGGGTTGTCCCATCCCGGTTAGTCTTCCACAAACGACATTGCTTTTCCTGCGGATGCTAGGAACATATCTTGTAAAAGATTGGACCTCTTGCCTTCATCTCCTTGGGAGGGAGGACTGGTGGCCCCAAAACAAAAAGATACTTCAGGTTCAGAGCTTGAAATCAGAAGTGGTCAAGAGGCGCTCTCGGGGATGCCGAGGGGATCCGGATGGGTTTGGGGCCTCCAGCCAAGCACTCAGCCAACCTGAGGAAACTGCTCAGAGCCTGGTCCTACCCAAGAAAATCGGATTCTTTCCGAACATGGAGGGTCATCAGGAGTCAGGGCACTGCTTCCTAATCAGGGGCCCGTGTTAGCTCTCGTCAATCAATCACAATACTCTTTGAAACTGAGCCCAGTCTCCTTAGCATTAGAATCTTTTCGACGAGAGAATTCTATGAAATTTTACCAGTTGTCAGGAGCTGTCACTTGAAATTCACTTATTCATTCATTCAGGTGACAAATATTTATAGAGCTTTTACCCTATGCCAAACGATGTAATCGGCATCAGGATATAATGCTGGGAAAAATCAGGAACTATTCCTGCTCTTCGGAGCTTCAAGTTTAGTCGGAGAGCTAGGTGTTAGTCAAATAGCCATGCCACCATATGCAAAACTGCCATGGTGACAGTGTGTCAAAGGAGAAACATCTAATGTTCATAAACAAAAGCTTGTGCCTGGCCAGAGAAATTAGGAAATAGATGATGGCAGAGCTGAGATCTGAAGGATGAATAGGGGTGAGTGGAATTTTATTTTGATTCTAAGAGCAATGAGAGGCAACCAAGGAGTTTTATGTAGACACAATGCATGTCTTTAAAAAGATCACTCTGGATACAGTGAGCGTGGAGACTAGATTGGAGGAACTCACTGGGAACATGGGCAGACCGGTGTCCTGGGTCATGATGTGACTGGCATTTTATGTGGTGGGTGGTGGTCAGAAAATTGTGGATATCACTGCTCTGGGGGCTTCTAAGGAAACAGGTGCATTCCGGGGTTCTGAGCCAATGGGAAGGAACTCGGTATTGAATGGGGGGGGGAGCTAACACCTACCAGAAGATCCTCAAATCATCCCCTCCAATCTTGGGGCCTCGCCCAGGGATGGCGGAGGGTTCTCTAGGATGGCTCCACATCTCCAGGTCCAGAGACAGAGAAGCATCTCAAGCATCTAAGTCAGTGCCGGAGCCAGATATCAGTCTACTCCCCCTGAATCCCATGCATGCTGCTTGCTGAAGGGACAGAGACAGAAGAAAGGAAATTTGCTTTTGAGGGCTCATGACTGCCCCCAGGGGCCTATCTGTGCAGAGCAGGTGCATCTGCTAAGGCTACATGGGTTGGCAATGACTACAGCAGGCATAATGCCTCCTTTTGCCCGCACCAACTCCCTCTCCCAAGTCTTCCCAGACCAACGAAGAGCTTTCCCACTCCTGAAGATTGCTAGGACGGAAAGCTGCCTAGTCCTACCTTTCCTACATTTGCCGCGTTGGGCAAAGACTTTAATAGAAGCTCCCACATTGCATCCTTGTGCCTGTGGCTCACGCTCGGAATCAGGGGCTTCTGAGAACATCAGAGCTTAGACGTTTGGGATGCTGAGCGTGTTGTGGGCACCCTGCATTTAGAAATTGGACGTATGAGCTGTGGAAAGCTGGTTCTCTTGGTTGCCACAGAAACCAAATGGAGGCGGATTTAGCACTAAATTATATGGCACGCGCAGAGATGGAGTCAAACATTTGCCTACAACTGCTTTTTTCTTTCCTTTTCAAATGGAACCTTCCCAGCACGTGGTGGCAACACCTGTGAAGCTGCATGGGGGCTGAACGACACGTTGTACCGAAGGAGTGGGGGGTTCTGGAAGCGTCATAAATGGCAAGGACATAGATTTCCACCAGAGGCAGGATTATTGCCCGAGCATCTCTGCCCCCCCAGATTCTTGGCCCTGCCAATTTGAAACGAGTGCGTCAGGGAGGACAGAGCAGAGACTTGGATAGAGTCGAAAACTGGAATTTCCCGTACGGTTGCCAGTAGCCACACGTGGCTACTGAGCGTTTGAAATGTGGCTAGTTCAAGTTGAAATGTAAATGTAAAACAGGTGCCAGATTTCAAAGACTTAGTATGGTAAAAAGAATGTACAGTGTCTCATTCACTTGTAATATGGATTATGTGTTGCAGTGATACTATTTTCGATCTCTTGGGTTAAATAAGATATAGTACTACAATTAAACCCATCTATCTGATAGTCGCACTTACTAGTCCCGGTGCGATGGTTCTGTCTGAAGATGCTAGAAAGTCTGGTGCTTAGGGAGGGTGCCATTGTCTCTTGTACGTAAGGTCATGACATGTCTTTGTCAAAAGTTCTCCTATATTTCTTTTATAAGCTGAAAGAAGGTCTGTTTTTATGTGTTTAAGTCTACGAACGGAACGTGGTAAATGCCTGTCCAACAATTAAAAATACTGAAAAGTAAAAAAAAAAAAAAAATCAATCCCATCTGTTTCCTCTTAATATTTAAAAAAAATTTTTTTTTAATGTGTATTTATTTTTGAGACAGAGAGAGATAGAGCACGAATGGGGGAGGGGCAGAGAGAGAGGGAGACACAGAATCGGAAGCAGGCTCCAGGCTCTGAGCCATCAGCCCAGAGCCCGACACGGGGCTCGAACTCACAAACCGTGAGATCGTGACCTGAGCTGAAGTCGGACGCTCAACCGACTGAGCCACCCAGGCGCCCCCCTCTTAATATTTTTAATGTTGCTACTAGAAAATCTAAAACTCCACGTGTGGCTCACATTACATTTCTACTGGACGGGGCCGGTGCAGGGACCGTTCTCACACCGGATTGGTTCACCATCAACTGGAGTTTAGTTTAATCTCGGGAGACCTCAGGTTCCTCACCTGCAAGATATTCAGTATCTCTTTCTTCTTCACGGGTTTCTTACGAAGGTCTGATCTGATGCCGGGGAGGGGTCTCCAGTGCACTGTCCAGATTTCCCCTTTAGGGTCAAGGTACTCCTTCTCCCAGCTTCCAGACTGTTGGCCGCTGAGGACTCATGGCCGAGTCCCTTGGCAGGAGTCGCTTGCGGCTGAAGGGGGGTGGGTTGTGTTCTTTCAGGTGCGTCTGTAGAAGGCGAGCGGTTCATCCGGGAACGAGCACCGGCAGGGTCAGGGAGCCCAAGTGGGCTGCGTGAGCAGGTGGTCAGACCTCGTGTCACCGCTGCTGTCGCTGCTCCTTCAGCTGACACCGGTGCCCATGGCTGCAATGGAGCCTCACTTAGGAGCCGCTTAGGGAGGGGAAGAAACGTCAGGTGTGGGTCACAGATGGGTTGACTCTGTATGTGGGTGCAGGCCGAAACGGATTGCCGTGAACTACAGCCCCGCTTGCCACTGGCTCCTAAAGAGGGAGATGAGAGGAAGGCCTCTCAACAGGCAGAGCCTTGAGGGCTGGTCCTGGCCATCCATTCTGGGCGGAACGAGCACTGGACTAAAGTAATAATATCCAGAGACTCATGAGAAATAGTGAATGGTGCGACCGTTGGTTTAGGGGCCTGCGGAGACAAAGATGGAAAGATTTAGGGCACGGGGGATGGGGGGGGGGCGGGGAGAGGCACGTGATTGGGCCTCAGGGAGGGGACAGAAAGGGTTAGGATCCTTGCATTGCATTGCATATTCATACCACCAGAGCGCAGCCACCGCAAGAGAGACACCGAACGACTAAGTGGGCGGAGTGACTCAGCCCGTTGACGTCAGCCAACCTCTGTCCTGCAGTATTTGAGCAATGGATATGTGAATGGAGCGGTGGCCCTGTGGTGGCCCCGTGGTGGCAGGGATCAAGGCCATCCATATGGCATATACTCCAGAGAAGCATCCACTATAGGAGGGCGTGACCCCGAAAGATAGACTTTCTGTATCCAGGAACCAAGGCATAGAAGTGGTCCTGCTTACCATCCCTCCTAGTGACCCAGCTGGGGGATCTGTGCTCCCCAACCCCACAGATGCAGACCCTGTGGGTCTGAAGAGGCTGGTTTCCAGAGGATGGATGCTTTCATCTGATGTCTTCTGACTCCTGGTACCAGGAGATCAGCAGGCAAGGCAAGAAGCTGCCCCTAGGGCAGGAGCCATTGACCCCAGTGATGGGAGGGGGCGGTACCATTGTTGCATAAAGGGGAAGGACTGAATATGTTTGGCCTTCAGGTACTCCCCTGGGGCATCTCTTGGTACACCCCTGCCTGATACGAGGTAAATGGGCGAGTGTAGAAAGCCATGCCAGAGAACTGTGCGCTGTGGTGTAGTAACCAGGGGCGTGGGCTCCTTAGGGATGAGGGTCTGGATCCCTCCAACAGGTAAGTTTCTTAGAACAACAGAGGTGTTGGCTCGAGGTGAGAGGTATCCAGAATGGGTCGGAGAGGATGGGGTTAGTGGGATTCAGCTGCGGCCCCCTGATCGGATGTGGTGACGGTGGTTGGTCCCACTCATCTTCCTCTGGTAGTTTCCACTGGTGAATAGAAGCCCCAGAAGAGCCTAGGAGTTGCTCCCAGAAGGGGCACACTCAGAACACGGAGTCAGTGATCCCGGTGGTACAAAAGCTACATTGTACGGGATGCCATGCTGTGCTGCCCGGAATTCCTGCATGGGACCAAGGTACTTTGCCCCCCAAGGGCTAAGGGTGCCAGCTGCTCATGACTCCCATGTGAGTCCCCCTCTAGGAACTAAGCTCATCTTCAGGTAGCCCAAGGCTACAGTTCCTCCCGAAGGGAAGCCCACATCCAATGACTGGTTGGTGTGGAATACGGCCTGGCACCTTCGTCTCAATTCAGGGCAACTTTGGAGGGAAGTTCAGCTTCTAAGCTTCCTGTATGATTCAACTTCTTCCTCTGCCTAATTTTGCTTCTCTCACTCGTGTCAAGGTACTGTTATTTTTTTATTATTAAAAATTTTTTTTATGTTTATTTTTGAGAGAGAGAAAGAGACAGAATGTGAGTGTGGGAGGCGCAGAAGACACAGAATCCGAAGCAGGCTCCAGGCTCTGAGCTGCCAGCACAGAGCCTGATGCGGGGCTCGAACCCACGAACCGCGAGATCGTGGCCTGAGCCGAGGTCGGATGCTCACCCGACTGAGCCACCCAGGTGCCCCGTCCTTTAAAGGTATTATTACTGAGTGCACCCCCCCCCCAGTAAACTTCCCTCAGCTAAATGTCTGTCTCGGGGTTTGCTTTCTGGGCCACTGGACCTAGGAGTGACGCTCCCTGCTACTCTATGGTTGTAAGGCACACTAGACTCGGCCCCAGGAGCTCTGGGTTCTAGTCAGGGGTGGCATAATAACTTGGGTTGGGATAATACCTTGCCTGGTGGCCCGGGTTCTCCATGTGTAAAATGGGACCAGGTAACCTAAGGTCCCTTCCGACTCTGACTTTCCGATGCGTGCAGTGGATGGGGAAGGAGACGAGTGACGTGAGGGTCTGGGAGGATCTTTGGGCATCTCCGAGCTTCCTCCACTTTACAGAAGAGGGAACTGCGAATCCGAAAGGCCCAGTGACTTTCCCATGGCTGTCCTGCTTAAACTCTGGGCAGGACTGGAGTTTGGACTCGGGCTTCAGTGTGGCATCGGGTCGGCGGTGATGTCAGTCCCCGTGGCCACAACGCAGGGGTGGGTAGCCGAGAGGCCTTTCCGGGTTGGTTGGAGGGTCCTGATCAACCAGCGGCTCTCATTTTGCCCCTCTGGGTTCTACTCTGGATTCAAAACCTTAACCCACGTGGCCAGGGGGTCGTAGCCTCTGTCCTGGGGCAGCGCTTACTGTGGCGGACGTGGTAATTTACAAAATGTATTTTCAAAAGGCTCAAACACTTCCCCTGAAAGGGTTATAGCTGTGTTCCAACGATCAAAAAGATAGAAACGACCCGCGTGGTAATTTACAAAATGTAGGTTCCAAGTACTTCTAGCTGTTGTAGCAACGGAAGAGCTTTGTCTCCATCTCTGGAGGGTGGAGGTTGACAAGCCACGTGTGAGTCGTCTGCGAGGCCGTCTGGTGGTCGTTACAGGCGGGGCAAAACAGAGAGGTTGAAGCCTCGGGGCTCCCGTTCAAAAAGCATCGTTCGGTTCCCTGAGCTTTGTGCCTGGGTGTGTCCGAGATGCCAGGCCAGGGGCCCCAGCATTCTGCCGGTGCTGTGTGGGGTGCGAAGGTCCAGACGGTTCTTGCAGCGGCGTTGTGAGGAGCAAAGTGGATCCGCTTCCCCTTGAGTGTTACCAGATGGTTCCCCTGTCGGCCAGCCTGCTGCTCAGAAGACACCTTTTCTGTCGCCCGCTGCTCTCCCCCTCCTGCACGCAGCCCCGCTGCCGCCTGCCCCCGGGGGGGGGGGGGGTCCTCGGTGCCAGGCAAAGGAGAAGCTTCTGCTGCCTCAGCCCAGGGAGGGCTGGGCATACAGAGTGCGTAATGGAGAGTGTCCGTGAGATCCACCCGCCCTGCCCGGGGCCCGTTCCAGCCGACCCCTGGAGAGTCTGGCTGCCTTTGCCTGAACATCAGAAGGAAGTCAGGTGCGCCCCGCAGGGAGGCGCTGTTGGCACGACACAGCCTCTCCACGAGCTGGCGGGGATCGCACCTCCTGCTAACACTGCGGGGGTGGGGGTGGGGCGTGGGAGTGCGGGTCCTTGGGCACCGGGAGCCTGTGGGGAGGGGACAAGCGGAAGGCGAGGGGGGGGGGGCTTAACCGAGCTGGCGTTGGGCCAGGACGGTGCTGGTGGCGTTCTCCTGGGAGGGAATCGGCCCCAGGCCCGTGGGTGAAGCTCCAGGCAGAACCCGAGGCCGCTGGGTTGGCTAATGGCTCAGCTTAAAAAAAAAAAAAAATCATTTTCGACTTTATGTTTTCACTTTTCCCACTTCCCCTGAAATATAATCGAGGGATGACGTATGTCACCGTGTGAGTTTAAGGTAGACACAGTTTAAGATCTTCCATCCATTTCGAGCTAATTTTTGCCCCGGGGGTGGGGGTGGGGGGGTCAGACAGGGTTCTGATTTCATTCTTTGGTGTGTGGATACCCAGCTTTTCCAGCGCCATTTATTGACGAGCCTGGCCTTTCCCCACTGAGAATCCTTGACTCCCGGCCACCTGTATTGAAACGGAAGGCTGAGGTCTCTGGATGTTTCTTCTCCCCTCTCTTGCCAGCCTTTCCAAGGCAGCTTCCCTCCTGGTGCTCCCTTGGGACTCACCCCCCAACTTACTGTAGCTTGCGTCTCAGTCTGGAGCCCTGAAGATTCCTGCCCTTCACACTCCTCTTGTTCTATCAACAGCTTGTTGTGTGAGATACATTGCCTACTTGATCAAACAGCTGTTGGCCGCAGACCTCGTTTGTGCCACATATGACACTGGGGACTCAGGAGCAAGATGGGCGTGAGGACCAAGGGGAGTGTGTAGATAGTGGCTGACCTCGTCTGAGTGCTAAGTGAGGTCTAAGTACCTTATTGTCTCAGGTAACCCTTCCACATTCGTATCGGCCAACACTTTTGTTACACCCATCTCACAGACGAGAAAAAGGAGACACTGAGTGGTTATGGGAGGTCACGGAGTCTCCTTTGGTGGCAATAATTCTGTGACATTTGGCTTCTCTCCTCTCTCCGGGCTGTGAAGGTCCAACTCTGCCTTGCAGGTTTCTTCCCTGGGGGTGGGGATGGGAGCAAAGAGAAGTAGAATTCATGGCTGGATCTTTTGTGTGTTGAGAGACGAACATTCAGAAGCTTTGGGAAAACTCTGGGAGACCGTGACCGTTGTAAAATCGGTCTACGCGTTGCCTCCCATGGTTTACTGGAGTAGTCAGACGTAAAAGCGTTAATATTGGCTGATGTGGTTTGGGGGGGGCGCAGTGAGTAGGGAGAGAGAGAGGGACCAAGGGGCCATGAGAGCACCTGGGGGTCTCCTGTCCTTTTCCGTCAGTCTGGGGGAGATCGGGCCTCCCGGTGACCAGTCGGTGACAGCTGAAAAAACATCTTTTAAAGATTTACATGACACATTGTGTAAGTTCAAGGTGTACAACATGTGGATTTGACACACGTATGAATTGTAAAATGATTAATGCTGAAGCTTTCGAGAGGCCGGGAGAGCGGATGGATTTCTGAAGCCAGTGAGACCGGGGCATGTGGGGAGCTCCTCCCCAGACGTTTCACCGTGGTAAGCTCCTGGATGCAAAGATTCAGACGCTGAGCAGCCTCCTTTCCTGGGATTCGGGCTCCAGGAGGGGAGATAACATTTGGAGGCACACAGCTGTGCTACAAAGCATGCTGCAGGAGAGAGAGAGAGAGAGAGCGAGAGAGAGAGAGAGCGAGCGAGCTGGAGTGGGGCTAGCATGGTGAGATCAGCAATGCAGCAGGGCAGAAAAGCCTGCAACATTTCTACTGCAGGTGGAGAGAGAGAGAGACCTGAACTGTGTGAATTCAAACCAGCCTTTACCTGGTGCGAGAGAAGTCTGTGTTGGAATGCACACGGGGCCGCTGTGTGACCCTGGGCGCCCTTCTTTGCCATTCACATCCTCAGCTGAACCAGAAGTCTCGAAGGCTTTCTTTTCCATCCTGAGTCGGAGGAGAGAAGCCACCCAGGAGGGGAAGGAAGGGGACGTGAGCGAAGGGCCCTGCCAGGGTTCCCGTGGGGGAGGCCCCTGGTTCACAGTCCGACACGGGGTATAGGTACCACATTTATAGGTGCCATATTTTCTCTCCCCGTTGTGGGGGAATCTCACCCCTTCAGACACGACGCTGCTAAAACATGACAGCACTGGGGCTTTCGGGAAACATTGCTGCAGGCGGACAGAGTTGAGAGACGGCAGGTGGCGCTCTTTCTCCAAAAACAGATTGGTGTCTGTCACAGAGGACCTCTGCGGTCCACAGGCATCCAGGGGACCACAGCGAAACGGCTGGTCGCGACGGCCCCTCGGGCATAGCTGTCCCCTCACTCGGACACTCCCTGCTGGGCCTGGGCTAAAAAAAAAAAAAAACACTGACCAAGATGAACGCGCACAGCCCCCTGCCCATGACCTTCACGCCAGCTGCTGCGTTTGCAAAGGAGAATCTCGAGCATCACCAGGGCTGATTGCACACGTCTGGGCTTTAGGTCACGACAGGGCAGGGTCACACTGTCTCTGGGTGTGCTGATCAAACTCATCGCTTATCACACGGGCAGCAGAGGGGGCCAGGTCCTCCTGCCGTATCGGGTGAGCCAGTATCCTCTGGGGAACGGATGGGAGGCAGGATTCCAGAAGCACCCCTTCTCTGGAGGAGCTGGATTTTACCTGGGGAACGGTGCCGTTTTTCAGAGAAGACCGATCTGAAATTGGACCTGCTTTGAAGATGTATGTAAACAGAAGCGAGCCAGCAAGCAAGCAGAGACCCACCCAAATAATCTCACAATCAAGGGAAAAGGTCACTGGGCTGGAATTCAGGAATCTGGCAAGGACACTAACTGGCTGTGTGACTTTAGGCAGGTTGCTTATGTCTGGCCCTGCCCCACTTTGATCATCAGGAGTAATGAATTGCTCATGTCCCTTTCAGTTAAATAGCATGTGTGTGTCTTTGAGAGAGAAAGAGAGAGAAAAGGGGAGAAAGGGAGACAAGACAGAGACAGAGGCAGGATGGAAGCGTGTGTTCTTGGGGACTGAGGAGGCCCCCGAACTCTGAGTCCCATTTCAAGCATTAGAGCCCATGGGGACCACACCCAGTGAAGAGCTATGTCACCTCCACCATCCTGGGAACCGGAGTAGTTCCCTCAGAAGCATCATAACCACCATAGATGTGCCTACGATCTTCATTTAGTGGCTGGAACAGCCGTGCGCCTCCCATCCGAGCCCCCATCTTCTGGCTTCTCGGGAGCAACTTCAACCAACAGAGTTCCAGCGGGGAGAGAAAGAGAGAGAGCTCTTCCCTCACTCCTGGGGCATTGGATACAGTTGGCAGAGGTGAGGAGAGAGGAGATGTGACGGGTGGTGGTGTGGGGAGTGGAAGGTTACGCCCTACTGAACGGGCTTGCCATTCGCCCATCCTGGTCGGCCATCAGAGGGGAAGTGCGCACCTACTGTGTGTAGGCTCCGCGCCGGGGCTGCCTGACGCCGTCTCTGTTCTCGAGCAGCCCACCGACTTGCCAAGATGACACAGGGTGCAGTTCTGTGGTTTCCAAGCAGATTTAGGCCTAAGTGGCTCACGGAGGTGCCCTGCTCAGAGGGTTCTCCCTGTCCCCCCCTGCACAAGGCTTGGTGGGACAGTCAGTGGTGCAAAGGGTGCTTTTCAGACGGAGGGACTCGGCTTTGCATCGCTTTGGCCCGGTATCCGGATGGCCACCGGGCTGCCCGGCCGAGGGTCTGGTTTGGCAGGAACGTGCTCTGATTCCTTAGCTTCGGCCTTTCGGGACTAGATGTGGCCGAGGGCTTCACGGGGGTTGGAACGACGCCGTTCTTCTGCTCACTCAGCTGCATCAGGCTGTCAGCGCTCCAGGCTGTGAGGCATGTGCCCGCGACAGCAGCAGTGTCGTAGGGGGGATGCTTGCGGGTGTCCTGGGGGCCACGCTGGGCCCCAGCTGCCGGCTGCAGGGTGCAGTGCTGACTCATCATGCCGTGTTGCATTTAGCAACAGCCCTGGGGAGTCTTTCTTATTTTAAAGAAATATACGATGCAACTTTGGAGACAGCAGAGGAGGGCAACGTGACGATGCTTTAGAACTTGAGCCGAAACAGCAGCCACAGCAGAGCATTGCCATCAGAGCTCTTGAGCGGAAATGGCTTCTGTCGGCCCCGGGAGGAGGCAGTGGCTTTGGGACAGCTGTTCAGTCGGTCAATATATATGTATCAGGCATCTATCATTGTGTGCTTAGCTAATAAGGGGGGAACAAGGAGTAAAATGGCCCTTGCCCGCTTGGGGATTATTATACGGCTAACGCTTAGCCTTGGTCCAGGTGAGGCATCAGCTTCTGCAATGCTCACACCGAGCCTGCAGAATAGCTCCATTATTTTACCCGTTCTAGAAGTCGGGGGGGCTGGGGTTTGAACCCACGTCAGTTCGGAGTCGTAGCTCTTTACCACCACGCCGTACTGTGACTGGAAGGTGCAACCAACAGAGGTGCACGTGGCTACTGGAGACTGATACAGGCTGACACGCGGCTGAATGCTGAGTCACGTTTCTAATACACGCATTTACGTGAGTTCAGAATGAACCCGTGTCGATCTACGGCCCTGGGTCAGCCGAAGCGTACCAATGTGCTTATGCTAAAGCACACATGGAGCCCGTGGAGAAACTTTTTGAGAAGACTGAGGGTCAAGATGGGACACGGTCAGGTAGGGAAGTGGGAGCCGTGGGAAATGACATCGGAGCAGCATCGGGGGACCTGTGAGTCTCAGGCCACGATGTGCCCAGAAAGATTCTCGTTGCTGGAGAAAACACAGAGAGATAATGAAACATTTTTTTTTTTTTTTTTTTTTTTGTCTTTTGGGAACTTAGTCTAGTTGGCTTTATATGACCAATTAATCGATTTAGGAGCTACTAGCAAAACAGGAGAAGAGAGGAAGTCTAAGAAGTGGACAGGACCCGTGACTGTCCTGTTCCATCATCAGTGGGTCAACGTTTGTGTTAGGAGAAGCCCGTGGGCCATTTTGCCAGATGATAATGACAAAGTCTCAAGCTCTTTTATTTTCATTTAGAGGTGCTGCCGTGCACTGGTGGGGGGGCTGACCGGGAGAACTTGAACCCCTCTGGTTTCCAAGATGGTGCATCCTCTTGGGCAGCTGTCTGAGAAGCTTTCCTCATGAAACTCAAACACTTTTGCCTCTTGGCTGGTAGACAGATCTTTCCAGGGACACAACTATGCCAGCCCTCTGACCCAATTCCCGACATTTTCTACACTTTCCCATTTGGACCCATGGATTCACATTCCAGGGTCTCTTCTCTCCCTTTCTCTACTGATTAGCTATGTGGACATTCACACAGTCTACCTGTACCTACCTTTGGTGGCTAACATTTTGTGGCCCATGTCAGGGACTCTTTAACCTTTCTGTGGCTGCCTGACATCTCAGAGGGATTCTGGGAACTTAAAAACTGTGAGCAAGAGGGCGCCTGGGTGGCTCAGTCATTCAGCATCTGACTTGGGCTCAGGTCATGATCTCACGGTTGGTGAGTTCAAGTCCCGCATTGGGTGAGCATGAGCCCCACTTCTCTCTCCCATTCTCTCTCTCTGCCCCTTGCTCACCTGTACCCTCTCAAAAAAAAAAAAAATTGTGAGCAAGAGACGAATAAGATCAGGTAACGATATCTTGGACAAGCTGCCTTTGGTAGAGTGCTAGGAAAGTAACACAGGAGTCCAGGAGGACTTCCGGGACAGTCAAAGAGAAAGAAACGCATCTCCTCAAACGTGAAGATCACTCTGGCCCTGTTCCGTGGGGAGGCACAGGAGAGGAACGGGTCAGAAGTCTGAGCCGAGGCAAGGCTGGCCGCCAATGACTGATGGCCATGTTAACTGCTGAAGAGAATGGTGAAGGCTTAATTATAACTCTCAGGCAATATTCTTATATTCAGAGGCCGCTGTTGAGAGAAATAAAGTTATTTTTAAATTCTAAATACCTGGATGTTCCTGCCCGGCACTGAAAGAGACCTTGTAAACAGCAGGGTGTGTGTGGCGGAACGATTGTCTCCGCACGGTTAGGTGAGCTGGGCGGCTTTCTCTCTGGGGCTCTCCTCGGCCAATTTCCTGGTGCGTCCGGCGAGAGAGTGAGAGCCATGTCCCCCGACTGCTAAGAACTGACTCTTCCAATGGGCCTGCAATAGAGACACTTACAAAATTGTTAATTTCTCCAGCGCCGGATGGGTTCTCATCCATGGCTTCATCCCTAGCACCTAAAACAACGCCTGAAACACCAGAGTAAGTCAACAAAGGTTTGTCGCACTGTTTTACACAATGTGGGCTTTGGGATTGGCCATGTGGAAGATACGGGATCCTGGAAAATGGCGCCCCATCTCCTTTACCTCTGAACATTCGCTCGGATAATAAGATGCTGGCACGTTCCTGGTGATTCTCAAGGAAGCTGAGAAACGGGCCGGCCGGATATGGAGGATGATGCGTTATCCCAGAAACAGGAGGGAAGGACTTCCCTTCAGGAGATCTTAGGTTTTGGTTTCTGCAAAGACTGGGTGCTGTAAAGAGACGGGTCGCTCAGAGAGCATTGGCAGGAAATGTTTTCTCAAAAGGACAAGGCGTTTGTCAGGTGGACAGGTGTCAGCGTTGTGCACAGCAGGTGCGGCCACCCAGGGAACCCCCGGGGGGTGAGCTGGGGGGATGGGTTTGGTGTAGCTGGAGCCCGCGCGAAGGGGGGAAGGAGGCATCAGGAGGGTTTTAACAGTGGGCTGGTGGGATCACATTTTCCTTTAGAAAGATTACCCCAGAAATAGTGTGGAAGGGGAAGGGGGAGGGAATGGCGGAGGCACAGGACCAGCCAGGAACAAACAGCAGTAACCTGAGTGGGACGAGATAAAGGCGGTCGTCAGCCCCTCGCAAGAGGAGTCAGATGGGGAAATAATGAGGCGTTACACTTGACTGAACTTACAAATTGACTGGGGTTGGCGGTGAGCGAGGACGAGTCTAGGAAGGTGAACATTCAGGGCTTGGAGGGCCTGCCCCAAGTGACAAAGTTCTTTGAGTCGTGTTCATCTTAGAAACTCACGCAAGGTTGCATTGTTAGGGATTTGCATTGTTAGGAAAAATGATGTTTCAGACCAGCTAAAAAGACATAACCCTTCCGGGCCAAAGCATCAGAGAAAATCGGCACTTGAGAGGAACGCGTCTGGTCACCTGTGGTTTCAGATGCTCCCAGAGGCTGCACCTTTTGAGAAGCGTGAGAGCCCTCTGCGATCTGGCCACATCTCTCCTTCCAACTTCCGCTTTGACCAAATTGGCCTCCTCGCTGTCAGCGGCCCCCAGCCTCGTCATGATGATTCCGCTTGTCTGGTTTTGCGCGCGTTTCAGATTTCCTTCCACTGCTCTCTCCCATCTTCAGTGTCTAACGCAGACATCCCCTCCCCCAGGCAGCCTCTGGGCTCTGTCTCTCATCCTTCCTTTCCCGTCTCTGAAATCGTGCAGACTTGTGTGCTGCGCTACTCTCTTGGATTTAACCGTAGATGAAGCCATAAAGGAAAACCGCCACAAAAGCTAGGATGACTTGGGGCGCCTGGGTGGCTCAGTTGGTTGAGCGTCCTCCTCTCAGCTCAGGTTCGTGGGTTCGAGCCCCGCGTCGAACTCCGTGCCGACAGCTCGGAGCCTGGAGCCTGCTTCAGATTCTGTGTCTCCCTTTCTCTCTGCCCCTCTCCCACTCACGCCTCTCTCTCTCTCTCTCTCAAAAATAAATAAACATTAAAAAATTTGAAAAAAGTTACGGTGGCTACTGTGACGATGAAGATGGCGGCATTCAAGGGTGTTTACTTTGTTCTCCCAAGCTGATTACAAGTCCTGTGAGGTCAGGGACTCCGTCATTGATGTCGTATTCGCCCCAGCACTCAGTGCAATGACTACTTTTCGAATAGATGCAGTCATCCTGTGGATATACGTAGCAAATTTCTAGCCCCGTCGAAGAAACAGATATCCTTTTTTCCCGAATATATTTGTGACTTTAAACTTCAGGTCTGTTTCCAATAAACAAAAACCTTCCTCAGCAGAGCACATTTGACTCTCAGAAGGCTCGTATCTTTCCCCCCGTCCATGTCCTCTCTACTTTCCTTCCCTTGGCTGGGAAAGTAACAGGTAGGGGCAGGGGCATCTCAGGTGGCTATGACTCTGACGTCGTGAAAGTGTAAGCAGCTGTTCAGCCAAGCCTGCCCGAGCTCAGGTCGTAGCTGTTTAATTAGACATTGCTCTGCTTGCAAAATCAAAATGCAGAAAAGCGAAGAGGGGAGCGATGGGACATCAATACGGACGCCTGAGTCTTCTCCCAAAGCCCTCCTTCCTCCCCTGCTCCCTCACTCGGTTAGAGGTCCCACCAGGCCACGCTTCATTGTTAGTGCTTGGTGGTACCCAAGGACCGAAGCTCCCTCGAGAGATGTCTGCATCTACATAGCTCATCGTCATATTCTTAATTGTGCAAAAATCTCATGAAAGAGGGTCCTGGGTCCATTTCTGGAGACAACCTAGGAAAAAATGTGCCAGAAGGAGGTAGGAGGAGATAAGGATCATGTGATACTTTTTTTTTGTTTTTTCATCCTCCTGAAGCTCTGCATCTGGTACCCACGGAAGGGGAAAATGTAGGGAGAAAATGCAGAGAGCTGCTGGTGAGGTTGTTGCTGCCAATAGAAAGGCTGGAGGACCGAAGTCAGAGACCCAAGCCGAGATGCAAACATGGAGTAAACGCGGGAGGGGCTGAGCTTTGGAGGGACGGATATAGAGTTAAGTGGCTGTGGATTCTGGGAACTAACTGGGGCCTTCCGAGTGCATTTCATCTTTCACACCGTCACGGAGCCATTCTCATTCTAAGCGACAGGGCACTGGTTATCCATCTGACGCGTGTCTCCCTCACGGGGCTGAAGTCAAGGTCGGGGGGGGGGGGGCGCTGCTTTTCTCGAGGCTCTGGGAGAGGATCTGTTTCCTTGCCTTTTCCACCTTGCAGAGGCCACCCACACGCCGTGCCTCATGGCCCCTTCCTCCCCCTGCGAATGCAGCAACGTGACGGGTCTCAAACCTTGCTCCCACCCACACGTTCCTTTCTCCAGTCTGCTGATTCTACTGCCCTCGTCCATTGCTGAGGACGCGGCGACGGGCTGGGTCCACCCAGATGGTCTTCTAGTGTCAGGTGAATCCAAAGTTTCCATCTGCAACCTGTCCTTCGCCACGTAACCTAACCTCGTCGCTGCCTCTGCCCTCACCCTCGTTCCCTGTTTCTTCTGCACTGAAGTCAGCTCCATGTCTGTTCCAACACGAGCCCATCCTACCCCCCGTCCCATGCCACGATGTCACTCCCGTCGCGGCCTTGGCCATCCATCTCCCTCTGCATTTCACTCATAGCAGCCGATCTGAAGTGAGACGGGGTCTCTGCCTAGGACACTCCTCTTGCCTGGACTTCTTCCTTCTCTTGATTCTGCGTCCCACTTCATGCATCCATCGTAGCCAGTCTTCTGACACCCTGGGCAGAGCTGGCCCCCCCCCCGGCTCACCCCTTCCTGGCAGCTTCTCGTAGGCAGGGACCACGCTCTACCTCTGCCTGGAGCCAGCCCCACGCCAGATACTCAAGAAACGTGTCGGAAGCGTGTGAAATGGGAATTCATTATTATTTTTGAGATGTATTCATGTGTTTTCCCTCATGCATTCCTTTACACGTTTTCCCTTCCTTGCTGCCAGAGGCATCGCTTTGCCTCAGGGACTACTAGGGTTTTTACGCAGGAATGCAAAAGAAAATATTAAATATCCAGCTCATGACACCCAGAGCAGAAACCATCTTGAGTAATTTTTTGCGTGTTATTTTTTTTAAATTTTCAGTAAGTTTTGGAAACTAGGCTTTACAAATGAAGAAGACGTTTTAAAAACTTCTTTAGCTCTTTCATCATATTAAAAACCAGTTTGTGAGGCGCCTGGGTGGCTCAGTCGGTTAAGCGTCTGACTTTGGCTCAGCTCATGATCTCACGGTTTGGGAGTTCGAGCCCCGCGTCGGGCCCTGTGCTGACAGCTTGGAGCCCGGAGCCTGCTTCGGATTCTGTGTCTCCTCCTCTCTCTGCCCCTCCCCTGCTCACGCTCTGTCTCTCTCTCAAAAATAAGTAAACGTTAAAAAAAAAACCCGCTTTGGTTGGAGTAGGGCACAGAGATTCTTCCATAAAGGTGGAGAAGACACTTTTTTGTGCAATTGACTTGAACATGAGGGTGTGTGGCTCTAAGGACAATAAGTCATAGAGGAGACACAATGAACCCCCCCCCCCTTTGGGTTCTGATGGATTCTTAGAAGGAGGGAAGTTATGGGGGTGGTTATGGAGGACCGTGTGCCATGGTTCCCCCAGGTAGACAGATAGGAAAGGCAGAAGCAGGGGACATTTTCCTTTGGGGACTCAGAGGAAAACCCCCTGCAGGGTGTTCCCTACATCACCTAAAACACTACATTGAGGTAAATGCTGAGGTGGGGTTAGGCAGCAGGAAACCTTGAGTGTAGCTTCCCGGGGTCTTTTCATGCTCCCAGGTGAAGTGAGAAGAATCCAGAAATTCCTGGATCAGTCCTGCTGACTGATGTGGCCACAGTTGATGGTGCTGGGGGCTGGGGACCCCAGTTGATAGCACTATGAGCTGGTGACCCCGTTGATGGTACTGGGGACCCCAGTTGATAGCATTGTGAGCCGGTGACCCCAGTTGATAGCACTATGAGCTGGTGACCCCTGTTGATAGCACTATGAGCTGGTGACCCCAGTTGATGGTGCTGGGGACCCCAGTTGATAGCATTGTGAGCCGGTGACCCCAGTTGATAGCACTATGAGCTGGTGACCCCAGTTGATGGTGCTGGGGACCCCAGTTGATAGCACTATGAGTTGGTGACCCCAGTTGATGGTGCTGGGGACCCCAGTTGATAGCATTGTGAGCTGGTGACCCCAGTTGATAGCACTATGAGCTGGTGACCCCAGTTGATGGTGCTGGGGACCCCAGTTGATAGCATTGTGAGCTGGTGACCCCAGTTGATAGCACTATGAGCTGGTGACCCCAGTTGATGGTTCTGGGGACCCCAGTTGATAGCATTGTGAGCTGGTGACCCCAGTTGATAGCATTGTGAGCTGGTGACCCCAGTTGATAGCACTATGAGCTGGTGACCCCAGTTGATGGTGCTGGGGACCCCAGTTGATAGCATTGTGAGCTGGTGACCCCAGTTGATAGCATTGTGAGCTGGTGACCCCAGTTGATAGCACTATGAGCTGGTGACCCCAGTTGATGGTGCTGGGGGCTGGGGACCCCAGTTGGTGATGCTATGAGTTGGTGACCCCAGTTGATAGTGCTGTGGGCTGTACGGCAGAGTCTGGCCTAGGGGTCAAGTGAGCATCGCAGCCAGACCCCAGAGGGCCATGCCATGCTAGCGGGAGCTGACGTGGGCCCAGCCAGCAGGGAGCCCACTAAGCTCAAAGCAAATCAAGAGAAGGCAGACTGTGAATTCGACCAACTGTTGACTTTGGCCACGGGGACTGGCAGGGAGAGCACTGACAAGAAGCCACCATGCTGCAGGGGGCTCCTGACCTGCATGCAGGTCCACAGTCTCCCCATCTCCATGACCTCTGATGTACATACAGATACTGTCTTGGTGGGGGCAGGGGGGAGAAATGGGAAGGGAAGAGCTCAGAAGCATGATGTTCGGTACCTAGTCTCGAGTTCGTTCCTTATCGTGTAAGCCCAAGGCATCCAGGAGTCCTTCTGTTTCTGAAGGTGGGAAGGGCTTGCCCCCATGGGCACAGCTGTCTAGAAGTGTTACGCTTAGCGAGTTATCTTCTGAATCCCATTCCTAATGGAACTAACGGTGTATTTGGGCCATGTAGATCCCTCCTGGCTGATTGGGCTACCGGGATTTTTTTTTTTCCCCTTTGCTGTAGAGTGGAAAAGTTCATAGCAAAACTAACTTGGGATCCTAAAAATGTTAAAGGCGTCCTGAAGACGGTTCCCAGTTTGCAGATGGGTTATAATTAAACTGTCATTTGCAAGTTGGTTGTTTGGAACTCAGAAGGGACTATTTTCACCCAGAAATAGTGTACTTAACCGGTGACTAGGCTCCCAGACACGTGTATCTTAAAATGCAACCGAGATTCAGTATATTTGAAGTAAATGGTTAAGACCATGAAGGTACCATGCCAAAGATTAAACGAAAAAGAACAGAATAAGATTAAACCACGTTTCTTTTGAATGTTAGAGTCGTAGGGAAAACACATCTAATTAAATAGGGATAAGAGGTATATGCAGATTTTGAAGAGAATTTCTCAGCAATTTTCAGGGCTTTGCCGGCTCTTTGTAATCTGATTTTTGTGGAAATTCTATAGATTTACCTTCCTTTGTTATTGCTGCAGGCATCAATCTTATGCATATTGGCTATGACAATAGCTTTTACATTATTTTAGGAGATGGAGATTGGGGAGAATTCCTATTATGTGCCAGGCACTTGAGGTGCATCGGGGACGGAATAAAGTTTCTGACTTTGAGAAATTCCCTTTATTTTTTTTAAGTTTTATTTATTAATTTTGAGAGAGAGAGAGAGAGAGAGAGAGAGAGAGCTGGGGAGGGGAAGAGAGAGAGGGAGAGCATCTCAAGCAAACTCTGTGTTGTCAGCATAGAGCCCGAGTCAGCAAGGCTCAAATTCATGAACCATGAGATCGTAACCTGAGCTGAAACCAAGAGTCAGACACTTAGCTGACTGAGCCACCCAGGTGCCCAGAGAAATTTCCTTTCTTATAGGAGTATTCAGGCAAACTAATATAGGGCAGATCTATCTATCTATCTATCTATCTACCTACCTACCTACCTAAGTAGTGATAAATATTTTGAAGAAAAAAATTGGAGTGAGAGATTAGATTTAAAAATAATTTTTTTAATGTTTATTTATTTTTGAGAGAGACAGAGCCAGAATGCGAGTGGGTTAGGGGCAGAGAGAGAGGGAGACACAGAATCGGAAGCAGGCTCCAGTCTCTGAGCTGTCAGCACAGAGCCCGACGCAGGGCTCGAACTCATAGAGCTGTGAGATCATGACCTGAGCCGAAGTCAGACGCTCAACTGACTGAGCCACCCAGGCGCCCCTGGAGAGATTAGATTTTAGTCAAGAAATATCTCTTTAAGGGAGCTGATAACTGACAGACTTCCTCAAAGAAGTAAGGGGCAGTCAGTGCAGACATAGGGGGTGGGAAGGATAGCCTAGAGGCAACAGCAATGCAAAGGCCCTTTAGCAAAGATGTGCTTGGGCATCCTCAAGGAAAAGCAGAAACCTAGTGTGCGTGGACTGGGGTTAGCAACGGGGGCAGTAGAACATGTGGTCAGCGAGGTAGAATGGCCACAGAAAGGACTTTGGGTCTTATTCTAAGTGGGATTTTTCTGTGTATGAAATTCTAAGTTTTTCTAAGAGAACTGAAAAAAAAATTGTCTAATTTTTTAGCTCTCCTTTAGAGGAGAGCCAGAGTTGTATACCTTCTGATATTTTGTGGTAGAAATTTCTACACTGTTAGTGATAAAAGAAAGATAAGAGGAGGAGAGAGCATTTTTGTCATACCCCTGAGTAAATAGATAGTAAAAGGGTTCAAGGGATAACTAGTGAAGGTAGAGGGGGTGAGGTAATTCCCAGAATTGACCAGCAGGTGGCGCATCGAGCCCAGGACAGCTTGGTTGCTGTTAGGAGCAGACCTGAGCTGGGAAGGGAACAGAGCAATCACAAATTTGCTCAGGCTGAGAAAGTCTATGCTTCTGTGCAGTAACTTGTCATTTGCTGAAATCATGAAAAATAATGACTCTAAGGTGACTACCTTAAATAGAGATAATCGTGAGTAATTTACATGACTATATATATATATATATATGCATATATATACACATATATAATATATTACATAATATTCCTTTATTGTTTCAATGACAGTGGTTCTCTCCTGGCTTCCGTATCTTATTTTTCAGGAATAAGGAGGGAGTTGAGACCTCCGTGTGGTCTGGGTAAGACCACTCTGCCCCTAACAAGCACCTTATCAATGGGAGGAGTGGAAGGGGCCAGAACTCTGGGTGATCCCGGCAAGATCCCGCTCCTCCTTTCCCAACACACATCATTACCACAACTACTGAACCTGGCTGCATTTGGTCCTTGATCCCATTTGACACGAGTTACCACAATTCCTGGACTCCCAGGTCATCCCTCAGCCTTAAACTCTCATCCTCGTAAGGGTCTCCTCAGGGTGTGGCAATCCTGCTTCCAGTCAGTTCCCTCCCTCTCCCCCCTCCCTGCTTTATTGTTCTCCATAGCACTTACAGCATCTGCCATTTATATAATGTATATATGCTAACGTAAGCTCTGTGTAGGCAGTGGTTTTTGTCTGTTGTGTTCACTTCTATATTCCCAGGACGGTGACAACGCAGTGTTTAATAAGTATTTTTTGTGAGGTTAAGCATTGTTCAAGGGGAAGGACAATACCTGGTCTGAGCAGGCACAGGCATGAGAAATGGCAGATAGGATGTTCAAGAACTTCCACAAGCAAAGAGACTGAGTGTTTCTTGCCGCCTGGACAGCTGTGTGTGTGTGTGTGTGTGTGTGTGTGTGTGTGTGTGTAATCCCAAAGACTCTGTGGAGCTTTTATTAGAAGAATGGCTTAAATGACAAGTTTCACATGGTCTCTAATGCTCTGTAATGTTTGGCATTTGCTTACAGGCTTTTCAGTGAGGGAGGCTGGCTACCTAGAATGGGGTCACCGGGGGCAATTGTACAATCGACTTTTGTAAGAGCCTTGGGATGTCGCTCTTTTGCCCACTCACATAAGGCAGAGTTTATAGTATGGATTATTGTATCATACCCTATAATTGGCCATGGTTTGTATAGCTTATGTAAGGTCCATATGGCTGTTGCCCTCCTACCCCTTGGCTGGGCAAGTAGGGTAATGGTGGATACCTCCAAGCCTGCAGGGAAATCACAGCTATGGGGGCGGAGAGCCTGCCCACGAGACCTTACAAATTTCCCTTCCTTAAGTTTAGTGGCTTTACCACTGTGAGCCCCTGGAGGGCAGGGCGAGGTCTTGTCCATTTTCGCAGCCCCACAGGCCAAGCTCGACCCCTCTCCCCCCACCCCTACCACCCAGGAGGCACGGTAGGTCTACCGTGCATGGTGACCTTGGCTGATATTGGCCTGGTGGCGACTTTCAGTTCTAACAGGGAGTGCCCAACGGGTGTGGGGTCACCTTGATCATGTAAACACTGCTACCGGACCCGTGTACCTCCTCCTTCCTCCTTTGTGCGGCGTGACCACGTTACTGCTCATTAGCCTTTCTGCCAAGGGATAAGCCAGGGGACAGAGGAGGAAAGCAAACGAGTCCATTTTGCTGCACCTTTGTTGTTCTGCAAAGCATGTAATCAAAGGTGGGGGCGGGTGACGAAATTAATGGCTAGGACCACGACTTGAGATTATTTATGGCACAGCCCTTCCCATTAGATTGGCCAGGAGAATTCTTTTTTTATTAGCTCAGAGAATCTTGTCCACATATCCATCTGAACAAGATCCCACTGAGGTGAAAGAGAAATGTGGCTGTCACTGCAAAGTTGATCATGGCCTCAAACGGAGGTCTCTCTCCTCTCTTTTTATATTTAGCCTCCAAAGTGGGGTATAAATATCCCTTCAGCGTGATAATCTATTGTGCTGCAGGCATAGCATATTAGAATTTCAATGTCTATTTATTTGTGGTTAAAATAAGAAAGAAATTGAGCTCTACTAATACAAGCTATATGGATCGACAGTGACTTACGTCTACAATTTATAAGTGAATATAGACGTGTTTTGGAGACACATGCCTAAACTTTTTCACTTGTAAGTGTGGATGATCAAACAAAGTTGGAGACAATGATACGAATGGTCACCGGGGGCAAATTCCCTTAGCATATTGGAAGCCTCTCTGAATTGTATGGGATTCAGAACAAAAAGGATAGATTCATTTAGGTAATTATTCTACCACCCAAATTTAATCACAGCTCAGGGTTTCTATTCCCAGAAATATTACTACATATTCCCTTGAAGCTCATGTCAAGACAAGGTGTCAAGGCAGAAAATTTAAAATGCCATGAAAGGGGTAAATAAACTTGCATTAAGTTGAAGTTCAAATATGGGAAATGACAGAAAAGTTTCTGAGGACCTCTGGGGAAAGCATCACAACATGGCCCCCCAAGGAAGACGTCTCAGTCTGGTGTGTGAGGGCCAGAGGGGTCCCGTGCAGAGGTCCCTGTCTCTTGTGCCCTTCGGAGGGTCCTCATGTAGGGGGCACTAGAGGGAGAAACTACCGAGGAGGGTTGTGACAAGGAAGCTGGGGGGATATTCAGGCCAAAGGATGGCAAGCTCAAGATGGGAGGGCTGTGGGCCACTGTGCAGGGAGAACCCAGGGGCTGAGGCCGGTGTTAAACTCAAGGCCAGTTTTTGTACCTGGTCCTGTGCTCTTTGTGGCTGTCTTCCTAGGAAACGACATCGTGACAGTGAGCCGGCCAATGTGAGGATCCGCGGCCTTATGGCCCCTTTTCCGTGTTCTATTGATTTGCTAGACCTGCGTCTTCATTTCACTTTAATATATTTCTCTTTGAATTACTGAAGCGTCGGAAATACATAAGAAGCAGCTCCTTTTTCAAATTCCATCCTTGCCCGTCCGTGTGAGGCTTGTTGGTTGCATACGGACAGTGTTTAAGATGTGTGGCATTTAGGGGCGCCTGGGTGGCTCAGTCGGTTACGCGTCCGACTTCGGCTCAGGTCGTGATCTCGCAGTCTGTGAGCTCGAGCCCCGCGTCGGGCTCTGTGCTGACAGCTCAGAGCCCGGGGCCTGCTCCGGATTGTGTCTCCCTCTCTCTCTCTCTGCCCCTCCCCCGCTCGCACTCTGTCTCTCTCTCTCTCTCTCTCAAAAATAAATGAAAAGATTAAAAAGAAAACAGATGTGTGGCATTTACCGGTGACTTCCTGGTCTCTGCAAAGTCACAAGGATGTCATTGCCTGCAAAGGTTTGGGAAACACAGCTCTGGTTTAATGCCTGCTCATTTCTCCACCCCCCCCCTCTCTGTTTGGGGGCGTTTAATGCCTAGTCGGTGCAGAATGCAAATCGACGAAGATTTATCTAAGTTGCTTTTGTTTAGCAACTGGCTGTTTTAGGGTGGCTTTAAATTTAGCCTCTCACTAATGACTGTGTGCATTTGGGAGGAGAGGCTGGCTTTGCAGATAATAAAGCAGCTGTGCGTCTATGCCTGCCTCCCTCATCACATCTTTCTCTACAACCAAACTTCCTTTCCATGAGCCTTGGAAAGCTTTGAGGGCCTCCTCGATCCAGGCACCGCTGCGGCACGCTGCAGAGGATTCAAAGAGTTGGGGGAAAGTAAGCCATTCTGGAGCAGAAGAGGGAGTGCAGGCTTTGCAATTGGGCAGGCTTGGGACTCCGTTTCAGAACCTGTCAAGTGGACGTAATGATCTTTATCTTGCCAGGTGGTTTCGAAATAAACGCTAGATGCAAAGGTTTGGCCTCCAGTAGACGCTGCCGTTATTTCTAAGAGCCGGTACTTCAAGGGGGTCTGTGACATGGTGACCAGTCGCGTGAAGGAAAATCGGAGGCAGGGAGGGGCGGAAGGCTGTCAGGAAAGCATTCACCGGCGAGGATTATTGTTGCTGCTGTTTTCGTTGCTAAGAGAAAGGAGCCCATGTGTGTCGTTCATTTCTCCGTCTCCTACAACGCTGACCTGCCTCCTTTCTGAAACCTTAGTTGCTGTTGCTAATGGGCGGCCTGGAGCCTGCTGTCTCTGGGAGATGGACTGTGGCCAAGGTGCTGCATCCGGGCCCCACTGGGGTTCTAGAGGATGTCCATTAGCTCGCTGCAGGAGCGGGAGGGGAGCAGCTCGGGCCTTTGCAGGTATCCGTAGACAACAGGAGAGAGTCAGAGAAGGAGGCCAAAGGCCGCAGGGAGCTCCAGGCCCCCGAGGCGGCTGGACAAGGGCAGGAGGGAGGAGGAGGGATGGGGCAGGAGGTGAGAGGGAGTGTGGCCTTGAGAGATTCAGCCGTCCATGGCCACCTTCTCGCCCAACCACCCCCTCCTCCGCTGTGCTTTGGAGTCCAGTGTCTTGCCTTTACCTTCCTTTCTCATCTCCAGTCTGGGAGAGCACGCGGAAAAATTCTCCTTAGGAAAGGTCCTGAGGATCATTTTCTGCGACCACGTGAGCAGGCTCAGCGCTGCTGGCGCCTCACCATTCCTCTTTCTTTATTTTCACCCTCGTATCCCTTCTCTACCTCCTTCTACTCAATCCTCTCCCTGTTTTCTCCCGAGGGTCAAAGACGAGAGCCGGGAGAGAAGAGGGAAATGGAGGGAAGGCAGCCCGGGCGTGGCTGTGGCTACTTTCCTTCCTGGGTGGGGGGTGGGGGTAACAGTGCCCTCTTCCAGTGAGCTTCCTCAGGGCCATGGGGACCAACCAGCCCATTTTACCGAGGCCGCTTTTCTAACAAGCCTTTTGGTCCATTCTTCTGGAGGTCTATAGTGCTTATTTCTCTGGCGCGCAACTCTGGGGGGCGAGGGCAGATCAAAGGAGTTGGAGGGGGTAGAAAAGCAAAGGTTGAGAGATGGGACAGTTCCTGGTGGCATGGGTGTAGAGCCCTGGTACCTTCGGCGTTGATTTCCAGCCCTCCCCCCCTCCTCTGCCATCCAGCCCAGGGAAACACCGCGTATGGCCATGGATCTCTTAATTCTGGCTCTGCCTTCCTTCCAGAGTCCTCTTGCCACTCCACAGCCTGGAGTTATTTCCCGCCGCTGAGTTACTCTATTCCACGTTGGCTTTCTCCTGTGGCAGCAATGAACACACTGCATCATCGTGACCTTTTGGTTGCCTTTTCCTGTCAGTGGACGGTGATGTCCTTTGGGAGAGGGACCGTGCCTTTCTCCTGTTGTGTCCTTTGGCACGAGGTGGACACTCTGTTGATGGATGCTGAATGTTGACTGACTTAATGGATTCTGCCGTGTAGAACCTGGCACCCGTTTACCCTCTTCCCCCTCTCCTGAAGCTCACCTGGCCCATGTCCCTTTACCCCAGGGTATTCTTCTCTGGTGTTCAATATGAGAGTTGGCATAGAGCTCAGCTAGCAGCTCCAGACCCTTCCCCAGACTCCATCCTCGGAATAAGTGCATAAATCGGCCATGATGAGACAGTGCCTTATCTTTGTGACCTTGAGAAAGTCTGACCTCGAAAGAAGAAATGTAGGCTTTTTTTTTTTTTTTTTTTTTTTTTGCGGGAAAGGGTGGCTCCGGGAGCAACTGAGAAGAAATCTAGTCTTCTAGTCACATGAGTGGGCGCCACGTCTCAAATCACAGAACGGGGCCGGGTGGAGAGATATGCCCCGCTCTCCGTCAGGTCACGGGTGGGTTGCCATCGTTCAGGCTCTCTCCAGTTCCTTGCCAACAAGCGGAAATGAGATGATCCTTATTTTCAGTTGAGCCCAGCATGGTCATTTCTTGGAAAGTGCAAAAGGAGGCAAAACCTAATGGGATACAGAGGGAAGAACAAGCCAACAAGGATACAAGGGAGGAGGGAAATTGCTTTTCGCCCTGGTTCTGGAATAGGTGATAGAGCTGGCAGAAAGCCTGGGGCATGTCAGCCATGCTGGAAAGGAAATGTTCTCGCTGTAAATCTTGTGTCCACCTTAGCCCCTCCTTTCCTGCCTTGCTCTGCAGCGTCATGCTCTCCATTGCGGAAGCCTCTTACACAGGCTCACATTTCTCTCCGAGTGCTCCCCCACTGCCTCGCTTCTGCCCCCGCCCCCAGCACTCTGTCCTCTCCAGTAGAGCAGGGATCACATCCGGACTTTGGAACGGTTGTGGGTGTACCTGTCTTCTTCTCTCCTAACAGACACACTGGAATTTCTCATCTGCGTTTCTGCATCAGGGCCTGCAGACAACTGTCCTCAAGCAGAAAGGACTACTCCACCCACTGTTACTTCCTTGAATCAGATTTGCCCTTTTGGCCAAAGTGCCTGACGGACAGGGAATTTCACCTGGTCCCAGAGTAGTTTTGGCTTCCCGGTGGGAAAGAGTTGTACCAGGAAGCTTCCTTTGGGCCCTCCTCCACCTCAGATCACTCCTATCTTTCTGCCAAGGCCCTGTGGTCTCAGCTGGCTTTCCTTCTTTCCCTCTCAATTCATCCTTGGCATCCTTTACTTAAAAGTCCCCCAAGATTGGGCCCGGAGCAGGTAACAGTGCCCCCAGATGTCCCTCTTTTACTACCTCGCATAGAGAAGTGATAACCCGTCTTACTGCTTTTCCTGGTTGGGGGCGGGGAAAGGCGGCGGAAAAACCGAGTCAGAGGATCACACAAAGCTGACCTTTAGTTCCTGACTTCCTGGTACACAGTGACTGGGAACCCTGCTAGAATCTGCGCCCTGTTCTCACTCTTCCAACTCCCTGTCCCCATCTTTACTGAAATAGAGGCTGGAGGAGAAAACTGAGTTAGAGAGATTCGAATAATACCTGGCATTTATGGAGAACTTTCTGAGTACCAAGCATTATACTAAGTTCTTTACATACTTTTTGTTTACTCTTTCCACCAACCCAATGAAGTAAGAAATGGAGCCTCAGATAGGTTGAATTACATGTTCAAGATACCCCAGCTATACAGTGATGGGCCAGGGCTTGTATCTTGCTCCAAAACAATGGTATTAACGAACAGTCACCTCCCGAAAGATATCTTCTAAACGCCAGTGTGAAGTTTGCATCTTTGAGACCCTCAGATGGATAAGCATCCATTTCAGTGCTTCTCAAAGAAATAGACCATTATGGTCTATTTCTTTACTGTTGGTCTAACAGGAAATAGTCTGGTTCACTACTGACGAACCAGTTCTTAGAACTATGACCATAAACCTTGACTTAGTACAGGAAATGGTGTGGTTTACATGCTCAGCAAAGAGTGACCAGAATGAAATATTTGGCAAATTTTATACTCTGATTGAGAACTGGAGAGCTGGGGGGAAATACCTGAACATTTTTCCATGCTGCTAAACGGTTTTCCACCATGTGATTTTTGATGGCCACAGAGTACTCTATTGTATGGTGTGCCACAATTTGGTTGAATGAAACCTCAGCAGTGGGGGTGTTAGTGAAAACAGGAGTAATTTAAAGAGAGAGAATTTGAGGATTCGGTGTATAGGAGCAAGCGTTTTCCATCTTTAGAAATGTATGTGGGACGAGCTCTGTCCAAAGAAGGAGACCCATACACGTTGTGCGATTTTCCAGGTAATGCTAGGGCAAGGAGGGCATGCCTCTTCGTCAAGCTTCATCCCAGCCACTTCCATAGAGGTCATCCCGTTCAATCTTGTAGTCTTAGAGGAGGTCCGAGATTCAGGTTCCGGTTCTCTTAAACCATCTATAGACAACACAATCCACTCTAAAGACCTAATCCAATGGGGTCAGACTTGTAGCTTAGATCTGCAGAAATCTTTTTTAAGTGAAAGAAGATAGAAGCCTAACACCATTCCTAACTGGGGGCCAGCCATGGGAAGAATTTCTGGAATATGATTCTCTATCTTGGCTAAGTTTGAAAGAATAGTATATTCTGGAAAAAAAAACCCACAAGGGGTTTCCTCTGATGTTACCTACTAGCTAAGGATCAAAGCATTAAGAGAGGCACAAGAGATCATCTTTCCAAAGTGGGAAGAGTCTACAAAGATCACATACACTGAATTAAGTCAGTAATTAGAGTCATGTCCTAGGATCGTCTCTATGTACCCAGCCAAGTCATTTCCTGTTTTTTTTTTTTCAGGTCCCAGATAATAGATTCTCACAGCAGACCGTTGACCTAGACCCCTGTTTCAATAAGCACGGACAATAACGATGGGGGTCTGTCTCTCAGGAAGAAGCGGGTGGGATACTGAGATGGGAGGAGAGATAAGGAAGAGCCATTAGTTCAGTGGGGGCAGGGGGCAGGTCGCACCCTCGATTCCTCAGCACCTAGCATAACACCTGCATAGTAGATGCTTAACGCACATTTCGAGGATAACTCGAACAATTAGAGGTTAAAGCATAACTGTGGGCCGTGGGCTGCCCACTGTCATTCTTGGTGTTACGACAGAATGTGCAGCATGTGGCGAAGAGCAGGGAGTCCCCCTCCTCTCTGGGGGTTTGGGCTGGGCCTTCCTCAGCTTCTTAGCTGACAGGTCAAGAGTTTCCCAAGAGGTTATCTTACTTCAGTCTCCGGAATAGAAGTGACGGAGAAACTCGTAAGAAGGGGCGGTGGGAGGGAAGAGTGCTGGCTTTACTCCCTAGTAGCAGGATCCCCTTGTGTAAGCCGTGCTTTGAGCCATGGGGAGAAGCTGGGAGGCTGGGCTGGTGCCTATAGAGGGAGAGATGGCCTGGTTGGCCTTGATTATTGACCAGCCTATTATAATGGAAAGGTTGGGAACCCCAAGTTTAGATGGAAAGAATTCCATTTGCAATAAGTAAACCTGATCCTTACATAGTTGTCTTTCCGGGAAGGTGGAAATCTCTTCCTCAGAACAAAGATATCCTGGTGGTGACCCATGCAGAACAGAAAGCAGATTTGTCACCTTCGGTTCTTGTTTTTGTTGGAAAGAGCTTTGGGAAGTCAAACAAGCCCAAGAAAGGAGGATCTGTTTCTCTTCTGTAAAGCCAGGTTGGCCATATTTATATCCCACCTCTTACACAACTAGTGTGAGAGTGAAGAGTTGGGGGATGTCTCCTGTAATAAGCTGCTACCAGAAAGCCCCGTCGTGTTGACAAAACAAAGACACCCTTGCAAATGGCGGCGCTTGGAATGAGAACAAACTTTCCGGGGCGACAAAATGGCGGAAGACGTGGCATTTTAACAAATTATTTCTAGTCTGTCATTAAGCCACGGAGCTTCCTCCTCAAGCTACTACTAGCTCAAATAATCCATATGGATGCAAAAGGGGACTCAAGGGCTTATGGAATCCCTAGCATACAAGCAGGAAGCCAGTTCTCTGATGTTACTCTTGGCCAGGAATGGTGTGGTAGCAAATGGAGTGGGCACGAGTCACTCCAGACCTCGTCTTGGCACCTTGCTTGGGGAGAGGCATGCCGTGCCATGGTTCTGAGTACAGGCTTTGGAGCCACACCGCCTGGACAAGCTACTCAACTGCTCTGTCCTTCAGCTTCTTATCATCTGTAAAAGAGGGGTTGGGAAGAGGGGAGTAACACCTACCGTATCGGGTGATGTGAGGATTAAATAAGCTAATACACGTTGGGCACTTAGAAGAATGCCTGGTATATTTGGTGAGCGATCAGTAAGTGTTTGAGGCTATTAACTCTCGAGGGCTTCCACCTTCAGTTCCCTCTTCTGAGCCTCTGATTCAAGGAACTCTGTAGGACAACTGTTTTCCAGAGCAGCAGGCAATTTCTAGGACAATGACTTGGGTACCACCTGTCATTTAGTGAAAATCTCTATAGTCGGAGGGAAAACAGCCCTTAAGAGTCCAGGTATTTTTGATTTATATATCACAGTAAGAGTGGATGCATAGATTAGAGTAATTGGATTCCTATTACTTACCACTTATATTGCGATTAAAATGTCATTTCCAACACTGATGCTCCATTGTTTCCCATTCTTCTCACTATAAGAATTGCTATCTACATTTTAGCCCATGTCAGCAAAAAATGTATGGAATATATTCCATGTACCAGACACTGTGCTAAACTTGAATAGATAATGTCCTTTCCTGCAAAAAGGAGGAAAGGGAGACATAAATGTCCACAACCAAAATTAGGTTGAAGTATTAAATGTGAAGATTTGGGGGCCAGAGCCTTGGAATGAAAGAACGAATGGTGATTTTCTGGGTCAGTGCGTGTTGATAAAGTCTTCATTTGTTTTAGCCAGAAAATTGTCCCAAGGTCATTTATGCTGAAATGACCCAAGAGCCAAGGCTTATTTCAAGGCTCCGAGCGGCTTTCACATAGACGAAATCAATAACAAATATGGGCCCAGCCTGGGAGCCTTGTAACGATAAGAGCATGATATGAATGAGAATAAAATTTAAGCTCTGCACGGCTGACTCAAGGTTTTCCAATCGATTTACCAGCAGAATTGAATTCAGATTCCATAGCTGGTCCAGCTTCAGACTACACAGTGCAACTCATTTCTCCACTGAGTGATTTCCCGTAAAGGAATTCTCTTTCCCAGCATAGGGAGGGCGCCTCCTCAATCCAGTCTAGCTTTTCTCCCTGAGAGTCTTGTTTTCTGGTCTCGTGGAGTTCTGGACTACTGAGCACTAAGACCAAAATTAGGACTAGTTAGAAAAGCTACTGTTAGAGCCCGGACAGTTGGTGACAGTGCCTTCCTAATGATCTGTTTGGGCAGCTGCAATTCGTGCTGTGTTATCAAGAGACAACTGGCAGGCCCAACCCTCAAGCCCCAGATTTTCCCCACAGCTTGACCCTATGCCTGCTGAAGAGCCCACAGACTCTCAGACTCAGCTCATTATGGTTATTCTCGAAATCTGCTTCCCTTCCGTGGATACCAGGAACAACACCAACATTCATCCAGTCTCCAGGGCCAGAAATCTGAGACTCATATCTGTTTCACTCATGCCCGACATCCCAGGAGGTGCAAAGTCATTTGCACGTCTGAATACCTCTTGAATTTGTCCCAGCCTCTTCACGCCAAGTGAAACCTTGGGGGAGGAGAGTGCTGCTGGGATTATGGGGGCTGGGGGGTAATCTCTTACCCTGGAGCCACCTCTCCTTTCCTCATCCTTCATCTGGATTAATAGCCTAAATCTTGCCCTCCTCCACTCCACCTCCAAATTGCTGCCCAAGGACTGTTTCTCAAGTGCATCTCTTAGGAAAGCATTGCTATGAGTCTCTTGATAAAAAGAGTCGTGAAGGTCATGGAGAACTTTAGTCATAGCAGATAATGAAACAGTTTTAGCTCTGGTGCCTGAATATGACAAATCAATGCAGCAGCGAAGACAGTTTAGAAATAAACCCAAGAATATATGGGCATTATTAATGTAGATAAGGATGACATTTCAAACCTGTGGGGGGAAGTAAGGATTAGTGACTAGCTGTTCTTATCTCCTGGCTTCGACTGCCAGGGGGTCTCTGTCTGTGTGTCATGTGTGCCCTGGAATATGTGTTCCTTGGGGCCTGTGTGGCTTTCCTAGAGTGTTTCTTGGGACCCGGGTACACATGACTTTTGTTCACAGTACATTGGTAAGAGCATGGCCACGTATAGCTGCAAAAATGGCTGAAAATGTAGTCACTAGCTGAGTTGGCCATGTGTCCAGAAAGAAGGAAAGAATGGATTCAGGGGGACAGTAGCATTCTGCCTCCTTCAGTCATCATCATCCCATAAATATCAGTTCAACACCTACTACCTGCCAAGCACATTCTAGGCATTCTAGGTATCTAGTGGACAGAATTGGCAAAAGATCCACGCCCTTATGGTTATCTTCAAGGGCAGAGCAGGAGTGAGATGGGAGCACACTCAAAACGAAACACAAGAATCTATCAGATAAGTGAGATAGCCAGAAAGAAAGCAGAGGAGCTATATGGGGACTTCAGGGAAACAGGGGTGGTTTGTTGCAATTCTAAGTAGGGTAGTTTGAGAAGGGTCCTCTGAGACGTGGACATTTGAGCAAAACCCAGAAGGAGGCGAGGGAGTGAGTCGTGTGGATCCATGTGGGAGAAGAGCCATCCGGTAGAGGTCCAAGGATGTGCAAAGACCCCGGGCAGGGCAATGCTTGGAGCACTTGACAAAGAATAAGGAGATCCCCGTGGCTGGAGCTGAGCCAGTGAGGGGAGAGTACTAGGAAATGAGGCCAAAGGGATATGGTGGGGTAGGGTCGAGGAGGAGCTGGCGGGTTGAGTGGATCCTTGAGGGCCATTGTCGGGGCCACTGGAGAGTTTTGAGTCAAGGCCTGTCATGCTCTGACTTACATTTGAAAGGCTGCTACATTACAACTCAATCCTGAGGGGCAAGGATAGAAGTTAAGAGATGATGGCAATAATCTGGGCGAGAGATGGCCGTAGCCAGGACCACAGTGGTGGTGAGTGGTGGGAAGGGCTCAGGGTTGGTGGGCCTAACCAGGTTTTCTAGTCAATTTGTACACAGGTTTCCCCACCCCACCTCCGACCAATGTGTTGGAATTCTAAATGAATGAATGAATGAGCAAAAACATTGAAAACATTTACATCTGAACACGTTGCTCTCCTATTTAAAATTCTCCACTGTCTCCTGGGCTTGGCCTAGGAGACTCCAAGATCTGGCCTCAACTGTGTTTCCAGGCTCATTTTCTTCCTTCACCTCCTCCTGGCTTGAATGCAAAACTGTTCCCCCTCCCTCTACAATCTCTTCCTCTCTCCACCACAACCCCCACCCTGGGTGAATCACTTCTGCCACTTTCACAAGCAAGGACTATCTTATCATTTGCCCAGCAGAAGTCTTGGGTCCTGGCCCTAGAAGATGCTTAGTAAAGTTTGTTAAACTGAACCAAATTTTTAGCTTTTGGCATCCACACCTTCTTCCTTACTCCCCTTTCTCTTTCTAGTACTCTCTTATTTCCTGCATTATTCTTTTTATTCTTACAAAAATGAGTGCAAATACAAACACAAGTGAGCTTACTCAGGCCGAACAAAAATTATCAGCTGTTGGGAAGATATTATGACTTATACTTATAAACCATCCTACTGAATGGGCAACCTACTGAATGGGAGAAGATATTTGCAAGTGATATATGCAATAAGGGGTTAATATCCAAAATATATAAAGAACTTACACAACTCAACACCACAAAAGCAAATTACCCAATTAAAAAGGGGACAGAGAACACGAATAGACATTTTCCCAAAGACATCTAGATGGCCAACAGACACACGAAGAGATGCTCGCCATCAGTCTCGATCCAAGAAATGTAAATCAAAACCACAATGCAATATCACCTCACACCTGTTAGAACGGCCAAAATAAAAAATGCGAGAAACACCAAGTGTTGGCAAGGATGTGGAGAAAAAGGAACCCTTGTACGTTGTCGGTGGGAACGCAAACTGGAGCAGCCACTGTGGAAAACAGTATGGAGGTTCCTCAAACAATAAGAAATAGAACTGCCGTGTAATCCAGTAATCCCATTACTGAGTATTTCTCCATAGAAAATGAAAACACTAATTTGAAAAGATATATGCACCCCCCTATGCTTATTGTAGCATTATTTACAATAGCCAAGATATGGAAGCAACCCAAGTATCCATTGATAGCTGAGTGGATAAAGAAGAAAGTGGCATATATATATATATATACACATACATACACACATACACACACACATATATATGTATATATACACACACATATATACATACATATATACACACACATATGTATATACATGTATATATGTATATACACACATATATGTATATATACACACATATATGTACACACATATATACACACACATATATATACACATATGTATATACACATATATATGTATATATACACACATATATATGTATATATATACACACATATATATACACACATATATATATACACACACACATATACACACATATATATATACACATATGTATATACACATATATGTATATATACACACATATATATGTATATATACACTGAAATATTAGTATATATATACTATACTATATACTGTATTATATATATGGTATATATATATACTGAAAGTGGCATATATATATATATATGTACTGAAATATTATTCAGCCATAAAAAGGGATGAAATCTTGCCATTTGCAACAACATGGATGGAGCTAGAGAGTATCATGCTAAGTGAAGTAAGTCAGTCAGGGAAAGACAAATATATGATTTCAGTCACATGTGGAATTTAAGAAACAATGCAAATGAACAAAGAAAAAAAGAGATAAACAAACAAACAGACAACCAACCGACCAGACTTTTAAATACAGAGAACCAACTGATGGTTAGCGGGAGCGGGGGTGGGCGGGGGCAGGGGTGAAGATAGGTGCTGGGGATTAAGAGCACACTTATCATGATAATCACTAACACAATCATGATGTACAGAGTTGCTGAATCGTTATATTGTATACCTGAAACTAATGTAACACTGTATGTTAGCTATCCTTCAATAAAAACAAAAAAAGAAACGTATAGCCACCTATACCTTTCTCCTCTTTTTCTTGATTTTGAAGACATTTGCCTCAAGGAGATCTGGACTTTGGTCTTTCGCTTCCTAATCTGATGCTTGTCCTATCTTATCACCTCCCCACTTTGTCTCCGGGCTTAGCAAAAATTGGTGCCCAGCTGCCAACAGCTGGATATGGACGATGCCCTGGACTCCTGGGCCAGGCAGTTTGGCGCTGACCTCGGTGGGATCCTAAAATGATGGCCAGTCGGCCAACATCATTAATGGGCCCCCTGCCATCTTCCTGGCACCGCCTGTGGTTGCTTTAAGCGCCACAGATGAGTGTGAAATCCTTTTGCACACTCTCAATGAGAAGACTCCCCCGTCGCGGGGATGAGGCTGACATCTGTAAAACGATAGTGGATGTGACAAGCAGAAGGCACAAGGTGATGGGAGGCCCGTGTGCAGACCGTAGGGCCTGCTCTCCCAAGGAGCTGAACGGATGGGGGAAGGTGAGGCTGGGCTTCCTGGAGAGGGTGGCGTGAGAACAGTATCCTGAGGAAGGCCTGGGCTCTGGCTCGTGGGGGGGCAGGAGGGGGCGGTCCGGAGGAAGAGATGGGTAGAAAAGGTGGAGAAGCCGCAGCTCTGCCAGATCTCTGTTTCCCGTGCACTTGAGGCGATGGCAGTGATCATGGTTTAAAAATAACTGGAGGCCACGGGTGTCAGCAGCAGCCAGCTTCTGTGCGACAGCCGGGTTAAGATGAGAGCCGGCAGGCCGCCGGGCCTGTTCAAACTGACCGCCTTGTCTGGGGCGCCTGCATCCACAGGCCTCCACGTGTCCCCTGTCCTGCTGTGTTCTGCTGGGGGGCCCGCTGGAGGCTGAGAATTGAGAGACATGTGCCAGGAGATGGAGCACGGGGGAAGCCAGGGGACAGAGAGAGAGACACTGGCCCAGCTGCAGGAAGGAGCAGGTGCTCTGAGATGACCGTGGAGCTCGGAGCCACAGGCAGGTGGTGGCAGCCAGCCCTCGCTGAGAGCGAGAGGGAGGAAACGGGGTGATGAGCTGGTGCAGGGAATGGCCGGGGCCCGCCTCCGCTGTCAGCCCCTCTTCTGGTGCCCTCCCCAGCGCCCGGGTTGTGACACTAGTTCGGGGGCGCAGTGAGTATGGCTTCAGCGACAGTCCGAAGTCGAATGAGGACATCCTAACAAAGCCCCAGGAGACAGAGATCATTCCAGATGGAGGAGGAGAAACTCATTATGCTCACACTCACGCGGACTCGAAATCCAGACCGTTTCTCGAAAAACGATCCTTGTAAACGGTCACGACCCGTGGCCCAAGTCTATTACGTGTTGCTGATAGGATCGCACGCAGTATAATGGTTTCAGAGGGTATTTTGACGTAATGTGTGTCTTCTTCGACCTAACAAATTCCAGTTTCAGGGATTCCTTCGAAGGAAATGACCATCGAGGTGGAAGAAGGCTTATTGATGCGTTATTCACAAGGTTAATTGAAACATTACTTAATTTTTCCATTATAATAGTCCTCTTTATTTGTAAAAATCCAGGCATAAACTATCTTCTTTCAGTCTTTCCAAGTTTTCCTTTTCATCAGAACAAAAAGGCACATAAAAACCCTCCCTGCTGTCATTCTTGTAGACCATGCTTTTCAGGCGGCAACCCCCCCCCCCCGCCCCCACCATATAGATACATCCTTCATTCCCAGTCGTGTTGTTTCCCCCCACATATGGAAGCATTGCTTTTACACGCGGAAAACTTGTAAACTAAACGCTTAAGAACAGAGACCTGACGAAGTAAGTCACGGGAAGTCCCTACGAGGAAGTACAAAGCAAACATCAAAAATAGTGCTCGAAAGCAGGGGTCAGCAAACTGCGGCCCGTGGGCCAAATCTGGTGAGCTGCCTGATTTTTTTTTTTTTTTTTTATGATCCTCGAGCGAGGAATGGTTTTACATTTTAAACGGTTACACAAGCACTTACATAATAGTCTCGATTTTGCTTCTTGGCCTGCAAAGCCCCAAATAGTATGTAGCCCTTTAAGAAAGAGTTTGCTGATCACCGCTCTGGAAGAATACTTAATGAGGAGCAAAATTTTCATTACAGACATATGTAGTAGAAGATACAGTGTGGTTTGTGCCTAAGTTGTCTATCACTGAGTAACTGTCCCGGAATTTAGTAGCCGAAGACTATAACCGTTTTATCTGCTCGTGATTCTGTGGGTCACGAATTTGGACCGGTCAGAGAAAGGATGTCCGGGGCTTGTTTGAGATTGGGGAATTGTTTGAACGACTGGGGGCTGTCTGGGATGGTTTTGTGGGTAACAACGTCCAGGGTCTTAATTCTCTTGACTGGGCCCCTTAGTTCCCCATTGCGACCTTTCCACATCGCTAGCCTGAGCCTCCTCACTGCAGGGTGGGTTGAAGGTGGTTTGGGTTTTTTACGTGGCAACTGGTTTCCCCCAGAGCAAAAGCAGACGCTGCCAGCCTCTTAAGGGCTGAGTATATTTTCACTCTGCTACATTCCCCTGGTCAGGGAGGGTCATAAGGTCAAGATTCAAGGGGTTTGGGAGCGCGTTCTACCTCCGTCCATGCATGGGGGTGGGGACAGCCGTGGCGCCTGTCTTTCGAGCTTATCACAGGGTGTCAAATCAGTACATACACATAGACACATGCCCACGTTCATGGGCTTCTAGTGGTGACCACGAGAGCAAATTTTGGGGGATACTAACGTGCAAAAAGGACAGCCTTCCCTATTTTACAGATCCATTCTGCTCAATTTTGCTCCTTCCTAGTTCTCCAGGACTGGGCCATGTGACACGGCCTTGTCCTCTCACATTTTCAGAGTTGCCTGATAATGATCAGAACTTCCTTTTGTCTTAGAACGTTTTGCACTTTTTCTCCTGGGTGACCTCCAAGGTATACAATTTCTGTCTTTGTCTGAGGCCTTTAGGTTTTAGAAGTGAGTAGACCTAAGAGATGCCTTGATGCTCGGATTTGGAACATATCGACGTCCATCTGGAAAATTTTCATTGGCAGGTGTTATCAAAAGACACCAAGAACCCAAGAGAAGGGAGCACAAGCACTTCTGGACTAGAGGTGAGGTTTGGGTGGCACGCTGAATCCAGCCTTGCTGACGTGTATGATCGTTATTATAAGGGGAGAGGGCTGAAATGGCGAGAAGGTAGTAAAAGATTTAAATGGGAGAGGAACTCTTGTGTGGGAGAGACGGGATATTGTGTAAGTGGAACGCACGCCTTTGGGTGATGGAGGAATAAATTGCCAATGCTCATTATACTGGAAGAATCATGACATCCGTGTAATTTCTTAAGATTCCATGAGGCAAATTCTACTATCTCTTTATTACTCTGGGAATAGCCAGAGGGGTTCACGATACCAATAACAGTGAGTAACAACTCAGTTCAGGGAGATGAGTCCATTAGTCCTCCTTAAGATGGCATTGGCTCTGTGGGTGGGGCCAGGGAGCTATGGATGAGCCACTTGGGTAGCCAGCATATCAGAGAGGGGTATTGACCAGGGTCTGGGTTAGGAACAATGGAGAGTGGGTTGAGGGGAGACATAGCACAGGACTACAGCGAGTGAGAAGGGCCCTAAAAATAATATAAGAGCTTGCTGGAGATCAATTTCATGTATTAATTTTACATCCTACTAAGATCACTCCTGGTCAAATATTACACAGAGGTCAGTGTGGCCTTTCTGTCTTCTTCCAATTGAGAGCATTTCTTTTTTTTTTTTTAAATGTAATTTTATTGATTTAATTTATATTTATATACAGAGAGAGTGTGCAAACAGGGTGAGGGGCAGAGAGAGAGAGAGAGAGAGAGAGTGTCTTAAGCAGGCTCTACGCTCAGCACGGAGTCTGATGCGGGGCTTGATCCCACGACCCTGGGATCACAACCTGAGCTGAAATTAAAGTTGGATGCTCCACTGACTGAGCCACCCAGGTGCCCCATCTTCCAATGGAGAGCATTACTATGGAACTTTGCTTTAAAATGAGAAGAATTGGGACTAAGAAATCAGAATTTTTAAACTTGAGTTCCTAGATTCATTTTTTTATTATCTGTTCTCAAGTCTGTTGGCTCACTTTGTTATGCCAAAGAAATGGCATCTGTAAAATAAGGAAATGGTACTCATTTGATTGGTCTGGGGCTATTTGATTATGAACTGGATATGGGATGGCATGGGGGAATTATTATTAATTTTGTTCGGTGTGTTAAGGAGAAATGCCACGGTGCTTGTAATTTACTAAAATACTTTAGTAAAAAAAGGCTGTACATATACAGCAAGATGCCCATATTGTGACATCCAGGAGATGGATGTTCAGATTATTAACGCTACTTGTCTCTGTTTAAGATTTTCCACAACTAAAAGTTAGGAAAAAATATCCATCTTGCTTGTCTCACAGGATTGCTATGAGGATCAAATGAGAAAATGGGTGGGAAATGTTTTATAAAGGGAGGAGCACTAAGCGGGTGTGGGTTGTAGTTCTTTTCCTCGGGAATGATAAACAGCTTTTCCAGCTCTGCCCTTTTCTCGACAAGTGTGCTTTGTCTCTCTCTTTTCCTTCTGTCCTCACCTAGTCCAGAGGCTCAAGGGAATGTTTTCTGATGATATTTTCTCTCATTGGGCAGAATGGAGGCGATGAGGTCTACAAAGACCACCGGGGGCAAAGAAGGGTCTGGATTCCACTCCTCTCTATACGTGGGGAGTGGTCTCTTAGATGGCCAGCTAATTACAACGTATCATAGCATCCATTTCTACCCACCAGCTTCTGGGAAGACCTCCATGCTTGATTCTAATAATTAATGCATTTAAGCTAAGAGAGAGAAGAGAATTATGCAGGGTTAATTACTGAGGTTTTGTGGGATTACCTTTCAGCCGTTTATCTCGTTTTCCTCAGAACTTTAAATCCTTTGGAAAGAGAGCATTTGGGGCAAGCGCATTGGTACGATATGCCTGTAGGGACATTGATTCTCCTCCTGTTCCCCCCAACTCGAAGGGTTAATCCTAGGAGTGGAATACACCTACATTTCCCCCTTCGATTTTAACGAAAAGAAATTAACGAGCTACAGGCCATCCTTTGCAATTTCATTCTCTCCTCGTATGGACATAAATTCTTCTGAGGAGTTGGGAGCACTGTACTTGGTAAGAAAAGGCACTTTAGATTTAGCTATTTGCATACTGATGCTGCTATACTATCCCTCACGTGGATGATGTATCGATGACATCAGATACTAAATTGCTTGCTCTCTTGTACTTTGAATGAAACTCTGACTTGGAGAGAGCAAACTCTCTAGGCTGGCTAGAAGCCAGACCTCTCTTTCTTTCCCAACCACTGGCACGCCGGGATTGTGGCTAACCTTGAAAAATCATTTTGCTTCTGCGGCTTCTCTCTCTCCCTTTGTGAAATTAGAGCAATGGTGTGTTCAACCCATTTCTTTCCTCGGGGGATATGATTAATGGGAAGGATGCTTACAGGGTACTTGGGTTGCTTTAGAGAAGATGTTCTATTCAAGGCAATAATAGAAAATCATATAAATCAGGAGACCTCTGGGTGATATGTTGTCTGCATGCAAAATATTCCTATTATTGTTCCATATTTTGCAAATTAGATCTCTCTAGCACAACTGGGATTCAATTGGATGGGAACTTTGTTCCTTCTCAGAAGCCCTGCTGCTGTTTTGTTTGGAGAATAAAAACATAAATCCTCAATCGGTGATATAATAATGATAAATAAGATTGACAAAACATAGGAAGTAATTAAGGGGGTTGGAGAGAAAAATTTTATTAGAAAAAAAAAATCGGAAAGGCTATTCAGTTGATCATTCCTAGCAGAAAATCCCTGTGAGTAACTAAGCATCAAGCACCCTCCTCAACGAGTTCCACAGTCCACTTGTTAGGGTGGACACGTGAAATCATTCCAGGAAAGCCTCCAGACTTTGATTACCAAATCAAATCTGATTACCAAATGTTACCAAAACTGACGTCCTAACATGAAACAAACCGTAACCCTCGGCAACCCGGTATACGTCTAGGAGGCAGAAGACGAAACTGATATCGGACAATTATTTTGAGGAGTCGTTTTTGGGGCAAACTCTTTTTTTTTTTTTTTTTAAGTCTGAAATTTACTGTCAAACTGGTTTCCATACAGCACCCAGTGCTCATCCCAACAGGGGCAAATTCTTCAACTGTGGATGATGAATCCTAATTATCAACCTCTTTAGAAGTCTCCTTGTAATTCTGTAGGGTGATGGCATTCAGCCTGATGGTCCTGAGCTGAGAAGTCACAGAATCAAGGAGATCAGGGCTGTAGAGATCCCTACAGATTACTGGACAAATCTCTCTCCTTTACAGAGGGTCACAAAGACCCTCATGAAAATATATTTAACGTGCTATGCAAAGTATTTATTCGCTAGTTCAACCTAAATATTTATTACATACCTATTATGTTTCAAGCAAACATTTATTGATTACCTCCTTTCTGCCAGGTACTCTGGGGGATGGATAATAGTTCTCAAACAGAACAGTGATGAATAGGACAGATTACATACAAACAAATAAAGTGCAGTAAGCGTGTTCAAAGAGCTATGGAAAATAGAGCAACTTGGTATTCCTCACATAAGAAATAGCCTAGAACGGCACTTCTTAAACTAATAAAATATTCTGATCTATAATATTAAGGGTCTCGGGGAAAAAATTTTGGTGATGCAAGGTTAAGAGATGAGGTGTAATTTTTTTCTTGGAGATTCACGGTGCACAGGAGTTCTGCAGTTAAAAAAATGCTTCTCACGTTTATGGGAGCGTGGACTTTGTCCATTGACCCAACCCTCTTCCTGTCTTTCTTTAACTCCTCTGCCTCCCCCTTTTTTCTCCTTCTCTATCTTCTTTTCCCTCCTTCCCCTCCTTTTCTTCTTCCTCCTTCCTGTTTTTTTCTGGCAGAACAGTTTCTACATCTCGCAGAATTCTCAAGTTCTATAGGACGCTGTTTAGGAAGCTCTGCAAGTGTTTTAGCCATTTCTCAGTTAACCAGAAAGCTCCATTAGCTAAGCGACCGTATTCTCAGAAGACACCGCTAATGGGCATTTTACCGTAGTTCCAAATCACGGTTGGAATAAATAGTAATTAACAATAACAAACAGTAGTAACAGTAATTAACAGTAATAGATCAACAGCTTTTCCTCATCGCATACGTAGATTGTTGAAGCAATAATTAATATCATTTGGGGGGGACTTTGATTATTAACCAGAAATGAAGTCATTTGGAGATATGATATACCAAACGATTGCTTCCTGTTTTGTGCCCATTGATCTAATATGCCTAGCATGAGAAGTAATCCAGAGGGTATACGATTTCAGAGCAAATGCATATTTGAGGAAATGCTCCCAGTTGCCAACGCATGCCGGCGGAACCTCTGAATATAGAAATAGCCCATTTTGATGGAAATGAGAGTAACAGAGAATGTTGCATCGCTTCTTTCTTGAGAATTTTATCGATACCAACATCACGAGTCCTTCCCTGAGGCAGTCAGATTACAGATCTGTCTTTCTTGCCTGAGATCTCATTTAGTTTAGAATGACTCCACATCTTTGCACGCTCTTTCACTGAGTTTATTATCTGTATTGCCTGTAAGTTGCTTTGTACATTTGATATATATGGCATATATGATATGCATAACATCTTGCATTGCATTTACACTTCTGGCTCTTTGTTGTTGTTCCAACACGGCCTAAAATTCTGCATTGTGGCAGTGAGGGAAATATCATCCAGGAGTGGTTTTGGGGGAGCGGGCCGAGTGATCTATTTCCATGTTATTTGTGAAGTCAGTCTCTCTGGGAAGATAGAAATAAAACCGGCCGGATTTTGTGTTCTTACGTTCCCTCACCCACCGAATTTTCTTTTCTAATCTCTTTTCTAATCTCTACCAACAATTGTTGGTAGCCAATACAGACCTAATAGCCAACAATGGATGGCCCAACAAAGTGCTCTGGCAACAGACTCTAGTGTTTGTTCAGATCTCAGCTCCGCTGTCCCTTCCTCCAGGAAGATTATACGACTGGGCTGTTGGCCCTTCTCAGAGGCTCCACATTGCCCTTCCTCTGTGGCTCTCTTCCCCCACCCCTGGGGTCTCCGGATCCGTTTGTTTATCGCAGCCCATCTCTGTCTCGTCCCTTCAGTAGGAAGTTTCCATATAACTTGTACTGGACCTGAGTTTTGCTCTTTGTGGCAGTATTTCCCTTATCATATTGAAGTCGCCTATTGGTCTATAGCCTTCTCTAGACTGGGTACAAGTTAGGTGAGGGCAGGAGCCCTGTCTGTCTGGCTCATTGTGGAGTTCTTGGCAGTTAGCAGAGCAGACAGTCAATACACGTATGAAATGTGATTGAGTTGGACTGACCCCTGCTCAGCTCAAAACCTGTTGTACGGCCTCACGGACCTTGCTGGGCTGGTGTTGCCTTGCCCGTCTATCGAATGTCACGTCCGGTAAGCAACTTGCCCATTGTGACCTCAGATGGTGTTTCTGGATTTAGACCGCTGTCCTGTCCGTCCCCACGGAGCCCAAATCTCTTCCAAAGACAGATGGCCTGGAGTCCTCTTCCTCTCTCCACTGAGGCTTGTGTGTGAACTTCCAAATCCAGGCCAGCTCCACTCCTGCAGGATCCCTTTCTTGGAATGTCCCAAGTGAACCTCGTCCCTGTGGCTGTACCTTCTCCCCGCTCAGGGACTAAGGTCTCCAGGAAACAGGCACAGTTGTGTGCCTGACTGCTGCTAACTATTCTGAACCCAGGTTATTCTTGAAGAATAATAGCAAACTAGCTATTGGGTCTTCCCTGACTGTGAACCCAGAATGAATGGGTGGCTGTAGGTCTAGCAACCCTTCACTTTCCTTGATCTTCTCCTTACGTATCTCTCAGTGATGAGTCCACCTTAATCCTTCTTAATATTTGTATATTTTTATCTTGTATCCAACACCCTTCCATCTTTTGGAGTTGGTAAGTTTTCATACATTGTGATCTGTCCTCAATTTACCCCATTGTGATCTGTCCTCAGTTTACCCCTTTTCGTGCTTCAGGGACAATGTCTGTGCTCTAGACTATTCTGGCTGCCGTCCTGTTCTTATTATAAAGTATATTGTGAGTCTGAGGAAGTATCTTAACCTCTTTGGGGGTTTTAGGTCGTTGCTTTATGTCTCAGCTTGGAAATGCTAAGAGTATCGTGCCAGGAATTGATTAACGGCAGTGATTTCCTGTATTCTTAGTTTGTGATCTGGCTCTTAATCCTCCTTGGGTCGAGAGCCATAATAATTATAAGACTGTAAATGTTACTGCCATTGCAGCTATTAACAACTAAAATATTTATTAAGTATTCTTTTGTGCCAAGTACTGTGCGGAGCACTTTGCACGCGTTATCTCACGTAATCTTCATAAGGCACCGTCAGCTCAGTTGTCTCTCCATCTCACAGGCAAGGAAACGAAAATTCACGGAGGCTAGGTAACTTGCATAAGGTTGCAGATTGGTGAGTGGCAGTCCCCGGATTCCTATTCAGATATGTCTGACATTGTAGTTAATCCTTTGAACCACTTTGCCTCAGCAGAGGCTGGTTCTGGAAACCTCATGGAACCAACCATAGGGAGAGTTTTCTTGGCTTCCCCATCTTGGCCCACCTGAGGCCAAACCTCCAAAGGGTTATTAGTCACTTTCTGTGCAGCACTAAGTGACCTGCAGTGACCCTGAGACTTTCAGTTTCCATTATTATCCCTGTTCCTACCACACGCTCATCGAGGTATCCTCTCTGTTAATGGCAGCTGTCTTTCCAGCGGTAGACCCAGAAACTTTAGGGTCACGTCTTTCTCTCACATCCTACCTTTGATCCATTAAGAAATCCTGTTGGGTTGGGGGCCCTGGGTAGCTCAGTCGGCCAAGCATCTGGCTCTTGATCTCAGCTCAGGTCTTGATATCACGGTAGTGAGTTCAAGCCCCTTGGTGTGGAACCTGCTTTTTTTTTTTTTTTTAAAGGAAATCCTGTTGGTTCCATTTTCAGAATATGTCTAGAATCTGACCACTTCTCATCATTTGCACCTGCTGCCTGACTGGTCTAGCCACCATCACCATTAACTTGGATTACTGAAATAGCCTCTTGGCTTCCTCACTTGTCCCACTCAGCCTTTTGTAAACTTAGAAGTGATCTTTAAAATCATGTCCCAGAGGGGCGCCTGGGTGGCTCAGTCGGTTGAGCGTCCAACTGGCTCAGGTCAGGATCTCACAGTTCGTGAGTTTGAGCCCCGCGTCGGGCTCTGTGCTGACAGCTCGGAGCCTGGAGCCTGCTTCAGATTCTGTGCCTCCCTCTCTCTGCCCCTTCCCAGCTCATGCTCTGTCTCTCTCTGTCTCTCAAAAATGAATAAATGTTAAAAAAAATTATGTGCGCTGTGAGGCTCTTCATAATCCACCCATACCTCCCTTCTCCGATGTCTGCCCTTCCCCATGTGCCTTCTCTCCATCCCCTTCTCAGACCTGTGCAGGCTTTTCAAGCACAGGGGGATGCACCTGCCTCCATGGTTGTGCACTGACTCTTTGCTCTTCTAGAAGTTTCTCTCCAGATAGCTCCATGGCTATACTCTCATCTTCAAGTTTTTGCTCAAGTATCCCCTTCTCAGTATCCACTGTATTTAAAATCGCAACTCTGCTCAATTTCCAACTCTCTTACTCAGCTCCATTTCCCTCTGTATCTTTATCAACTTACACTTGCTGCACAATATTCTTACACATCATGTTTCTTTCTTGTTATCTGTCTCCTCCCTGGAGTGTAGGCTCTGGGAAGGCAGGGGTTTTGTGTCTTTGTGTGCTAATATATCCCTGGCATCCCAGGAACAGTGTCCTGCTCCCCGGATGTGCTCAATTAACGGCTCTTGAATGAATGAAGTGATGGCTGCTGGATTTTTACACATCAATCCAATGGGATTTGCAAAACAGGATTCAGGGCAGTCCAGGTAATAATGTTTTCTCAGACTTCAGGGTCGTGCTGTCTTCGTTAATAAAAAAAACAATTTTTTTTAAAAAGGTTTCTTTTGGGGCGCCTGGGTGGCGCAGTCAGTTAAGCGTCTGACTTCAGCCAGGTCACGATCTCGCGGTCCGTGAATTCGAGCCCCGCGTCAGGCTCTGGGCTGATGGCTCAGAGCCTGGAGCCTGTTTCCGATTCTGTGTCTCCCTCTCTCTCTGCCCCTCCCCCGTTCATGCTCTGTCTCTCTCTGTCCCAAAAATAAATAAACGTTGAAAAAAAAATTAAAAAAAAAAAAAGGTTTCTTTTTATTCAGTTTTCCATTTTCTGGTCTGAAAAGTCATTGTCTTGTCAAGCCTTCCTTGGATTTCAAGTCTCTACCTATTGTCATTTAGATTACAATTTTCAGGACTTCACTTGTCTTCCATGGGGGTGAAGGTCCCAGATGTGGCTGCCTGGTCATTTTTATAAAGCTCATGATTATTCTGGTGCAGAGACAAATGTCTCCAACAATGCCCAAGACTCTGGTGAAACTGGCCTCAACTGCATGGGGTTATGGTGTCCAGGATCCGTTTGCTCAGGTCCTAGATGCCTTACTCGGATTGTAACTGATGGCTGGACCATTAACCCGTAAGTGAACATAGTTCAATGTATGTTTCTGTCAGCTGCTTTTCTGCTTCACGCAGCCAGAAAAGAACATTCTGCAGTTTCTCTCCACCGATTTGGCATTTAATTGTGAGAAATACTTAGTTGGCAATTGGGGGATTTCAGTGCACGCTCCCTCTTCTATTGCGTTTGTAAAAACGCAAACGAGTGCTTCCCCTGACCGTGATCCCCCAAAGGTAGCACTTTGCAGGTCTGCATCCACAGAAATAGTTGTGTGTCCTTATTATTTGCTTTGCAGTTGTAAGCTAGTTCCTTACACACAGCCTCCTAGCCTGTGGCAATTCATTAAAAATATTGTTTGAAGTACAGTTTTGAAAGTCTGTGCGTCTAGATCAAGTGGTTCTCTAGGCTCTACTTTGTTCTTACATGACTATTTATTTTTTCAAGTGGCTCCAGTGCAATTTAAGCATGAAATAATAATGATGGATAATTCATCCACTTGGACAGCATTTTACAGTCTATGATGCTTGATGGAAGGTCAGGGGTTTGGATACAAGTTTGAAACTCACCTTCGATATTTACAGGCTTTGAAACTCTGAGCACCTTACTTCTCCTCTCTGAACCTACTCTCCTTCACCTCTGCAAGGGTGGCGAGGCCACCCTGTGGGCCCATTATGCTGTTAAGATGGAGGGACAGTGCTTGTAGAGGGCCAGAGGGTTCCTGATGCTGAGCACAGGGCGGGGTGGGGGGGGGGTGGCTCACTTAATGTGGGTTTCTTTCCTTCCCGCTTTCCCAGAGACTCTCTCCTGTTAGGATCTGCATTGCCTCTACATGCCTGTTCTAACTACCAGGATTCCATGTGGAGGAGAGAAGTCTTACCCTCACGGAGCGTACGTGTTAGAGGTGGTGACAGAAATTAGGAAAGAAAGACACACACACACACACACACACACACACACACACACACACACAAGCGGGCAAGCAACAGTAGGCAGTGACCGGGGCTAAGAGGAAAGGTGGTCGGGTAATAGGGTGGGGATTAGGGTGAAGGTGAGATGGGGGAAGGGGCAAGGAAGGCTACTTCAGTCTATTTGATTCTATTACTTATTTATTTTTGTAACATCAGTTATTGTCAAGGTGGCTCACATACAGCATTATACAGTGTGCTCTTGGTTTTGGGGGGTAGATTTCCGCGACCCATCGCTTATACGCAACACCCAGTGCTCATCCCAGCAAGTGCCCTCCTCAAGGCCCATCATCCATTTCTCCCGTGCCCTGCGCAACCCCCCCCCCCCCCCATCCACTCTCAGTTTGTTCTCTGTATTTAAGAGTCTTTTATGGTTTTAATGGAGGCTGTTTTAGACAGAGAACCAGACGACGTGCCAGAGTGAGTTAGGAGGCGAAAGTGAGATTTGAATCCATGGGTCTTGACTCTCGTCAACTGCTTGCATTTAAGTAAGCCTAAGTGCAGTAAAGCTGTCCTTCCATTCCCCACCCCCCCAAGCTGGGGGGGTATGGAAGAGTGACACACAGGCCTCGAGTTTCCATGTCCTCCGCAGAGTCCTTCAGTGGGGAAGACACTTCAGCTGGCATTTAGTTCTCAGTCACAGGGGCCATTTGCAAGGACGGCAGTTCAGGGCTTTCATTATCGGAAGGATCCTGTAGCATTCACCTCTGACACCTCATTAAAACTTGTCCCTTTTCTTGACCTTTCAGAACTTCTGTGCTACCTATGCCAACGTGCCGCCATGTGTCCCGTGCAGACTTGTCTTACCTGGTCCGTGTGTCTCAATCCCAGCCCCCTCCAGTAGGCCTGGAAGTTTTCTGGGGCAAACTCACTGAGCTCATCTTCCTTGGAGAGACCACCAGGGCAGGAATGTCAGGGGACTCAGCTTTTCTGGGGCCGCCACTGGCTTTGAGGGTGTAACTCCCAGGTTCACCTTCCAGACACAACTTTCATTATCCTAATTCATCTTTCAAACTCCCGCTGATCTCTACTATGTGTTTTCCAATACATTTCTTTCTTTCTTTCTTTTTTAAATTTTTCTTCAGGTTTATTTTTGAGTGAGAGAGAGACAGAGAGTGAGAGGGGAGGGGCAGAGAGAGGGGGAGACACAGAATCCCAAGCGGGCTCCAGGCTCTGAGCTGTCAGCACAGAGCCCGACGTGGGGCTCGAACCCCCGAACCGCGAGATCATGACCTGAGCCGAAGTTGGATGCTTAACCGGCTGAGCCACCCAGGCGCCCCTCTAATACATTTTTTCTTTTGAAACTGAAGGACAAAGGGACTTTTAGACATGAAGTTCTATTCTCTCCAATATTCCTCCATTTCTTTGATAACAAAATTATCCTGAAACTTAACTATCTTTATGGTACCAAGGGGAGTCGGAAATCCTAAACACTCAAGATGGCTCTTTGGAAGAATACTCTCGGTAAGTTCTCCTAGATTAGTTCTAAAATATAGGTCAGGTCTGCTGTATACATATCTAAAACAATACTCAGGCACTAAATGCTACTCATAAAAAATTCAGAGGAATTTAGAGTGGTTTTAAAGTTTAGTGCCAATGGCAAATTGAAAAAATAAGCCATGTGGTAACAGAAATTTCATTTCTGTGTTTAGTGTTGAAAAGTTACAGAAATCCATTGCCAATGATTGTGGAAAATTGAGGTCTGGGCTATAAATATTGAAATTTTAGTTATTCAGATGAGGTCAAGAATGTTCTGAAAATTATGAAGTTATCCAAAATAGGTTCAGGTTGTTCTAAAAGTTTTAGGGCTTGGGGGAGGGTGATTGCCAGTATTTATGTGCTAATTTTCCCCCCTAATCTAATTTAATGGGTTTGAAAGTTCTGCATTTGACCACCTGTCTTGATGGAATGAAGTCAACCAAGTTGGATCTTCCTGGGTTTTATTATTTTGGTGAAGATAATTGGTGAAGATAATCTATTGGTGAAGATCAGGAAAACAAGAATTAAAAAGGTAGTGATGGGGGCACCTGGGTGGCTCAGTCAGTTATGCGTCCAACTTCGGCCCAGGTCATGGTCTCATGGTTCGCGAGTTAGAGCCCCGCGTCAGGCTCTGTGCTGACAGCTTGGAGCCCGTTTTGAATTCTGCGTCTCCCTCTCTCTCTGCCCCTTCCCAGCTCATGCTTGCACTCTATCTCTGTCAAAAATAAATAAACTTAAAAAAAAGGTAGTGGTAAAAAATTTTGAGGTCTTTGGAACAAGAATTATTTTTTGTTTGCTTATTAATAATTTAAATAAATTAGAAAAAAAGATTGGGGGAAAATGGTGATTTTAAGAGGAAAATATATTCTCAAGGTCCTTGTGTGCTAATAATGATTTGCTAGTTGCAAATCATCTTTATTCCTTAAAGCGATTTCTCTAAGGACTATTGGTAGATTATACTTTACCAACCTCACGTATCCTTTTTCTACTTATGTAAAAATAATGAAACTGTATTTCTTTAAAAAAGTATTTTGTCATTCAGACTTCTCGCTAACGAGGTGGGTCTTCTGGTTTTGTGCATTTTGGAGATTAGACCAGAATGGATATGCTGTTCATGAAGGAACACTGGGCAATCAGTTCGGTTTCTATGGTTTTCAGGAAAAATTAAACATTTTGCAGAAAAAGTCAACATCCTTGATGGCGTCAATGTACTTGTAGTATTTCCGTTGGCTTGGGGAAGGGAAATAGAATTTATCTTCTCTCTGCCTTCTGCTTGATTTTACATCTAATACCGTATATTTGGTGACAATTGTCTTTACATCTAATACCGTATATTTGGTGACAATTGTCTTCACTCCTTGTGTCTTTTAGCTCCAGATTTCTACCTTTTAATGATTTGCTTGAAAAGGATGAAAAATAACACCAAATTTGCCTTGGAGAGCCGACATTTATTCCCATTCTTTATGGCATATCTTTTATTAAAAAAAAAACACAAGACACCACAGAGCCCATATTTAGCGTCTTGATGATGGCAAAGGTGTTTAAATCCAAACTTTTAGATCTTTATGTTTCTGAGAAGGGTAGTTTCAGAGGCATCAGGGAAATAACAAATCCGCATAGACCATTCCTTTAACGTTTGTAGTAGATAATAATTTACTGGCCAGGTATTGAATGTAAATATTCTCTCTATTAAAATATCTATTATAAAATTTCACCATGGTGTATGCCTTCGTAGACAATGAAGAAAATTGTTTAGCTTAGTTTTTTCAACTTTTTCTTTTTTTAAAGTTTTTTAGTTATTTAAGCGATCTCTGTACCCAACGTAGGGCTCGGACCCATGACCCTGAAATGAAGAGTTGCATGCTCTTCCAACTGAGCCATCCGGGGGCCCAACTGTCCCAACTGTCTAATGGGTAGAGCTGTCCAACAGAACAATTAGACTGGTCCTCTGGGAAAAGTGAGTGCCTTCATGACTGGACAGCAGGCAGGGGCAGCAAGGCCATCTATCAGGGACACCGAGCACAGCATTCCTTCTGGAAAGAAAGGTGTCCTGGAAAGGCAGTATCGCCGACAACCACAAGAGTTTACGGCCAGTTCCCGTGACCTTGGAGTGCCAGCATAACTAAATCTGGAGTGCCCCAGATCAGTCATTTCTTGGTTCAGGCAGCAGTTTTTCCAGAAAAGCTGGTCTTTGCTAGAGCAGGAGCACTTCGCTGAGCTGCAGGTTAGACCCCTGGGTCCCGTTCTGTTCATTCACCAACTGGCCACGCACCCGTGGGCAAGAGGCTTCTTATCTGTGCACCTGCCCATGTGCTCATCTAATTAACGTAGGATCAGTTCTGCTGGGGTGAATTGACTCCCAATGTGGTCCCTTTCCTCCTCACATCCACTGGTTGCCTCAGAGTCGGCTTCCCCGTGGTGTGGTACGTGTCCAGGGAAAATAAACTTTTTATTAGCTGAGATAAAAATGTAGACAATTCTGACCAACAACCCCAAGAAGAGAAATTGTTATAGACACTTGCCCACCTCTTAAGGGTGGGTGAGAAGTTCTAGGTAGGGGCCAAGCAGGGATGAGAGAAAATTCTTAATTTGATCTCTAGGACACTTAACGAGAGCTTGAGAGGGTGCAACAAAAATGCATGGTCGGCCAACCCAACCCCGCTATGACCCTAGCAATATGCACTCTTGGTTTGTCCATACAGGTTTAGGGGGGCATCTAAGGAGGAAACCTACCAAACAGGTAGTGGTTTGGAGGGAAAGGTGGGAGGCTTTACATCAGCTGAGAGCAGTTAAGTGGGACCCACACCTTCACCAGAAGATTCCCCAGCCCCTCTGGGGTACAAGACTTACCACATGAGCCAGCACCCCGTTCTTCCCAGAACAAGGCGGGCAACTCAGTGACTGTATTTTGGGGCCACATCACCGGACTTCAACGTGGGTTGTAGGACTGGATCCTTCCCTTTATTTTCCTGCAGTTGCGGATAACCCTAAGTTTACTTTTATTCCTGGAACTTAAAAAATGATGTAATTTTGAGAGTTAATAGAACCCAGAAACCCTGACATCCGCGCACTGAAACTGGAGCAGGATGGCTTCAGCGGTTTTTGTCCGGGGCATGTTATGTTGACAAAGCAGGAGCTAAGATCTTGGGACCCTCTGAATGTCCTTCGCAGACATTTTCCCATGCTGTAGGAGTGATGAATTTTTCCAGTGTCATAAAGACTGAAAAACTATAAGAGAAAAGGCAGTAGAGTTACCGCCAATAAATCATTGATGATCTGAATATGCAAATGTCGCTTTAAGCAAGAGGGAATGTATTTGGGAGAAGAGCACAAGGGCTAGAAGTTTGTGATCCCGCCCGCCCTCTGACTTGGCCGTAGGTATGTGTTTGTGTGAACACGGACACATCACAGAACCTCTGCACCCTTGTTGGCTCATCTCTAAAGTGAGGAGGAGGCTGGTTGGTGCTTCTCAGCGTTTTCAACCAAATTTCCTTTCATAGAAAAAGAGGAAAAACATCTGGCTAAAATTGACATATCTGATGGCACCAAATTGTTCACGAGTTCTCCTTTGCCTACAGGATATTACAAACCCTTCCCCTTGCCATTATAACCTGGTTCTGATTGATCCCTCCGCGCTGCTGTGACATTATGCCCGTCGTTTCCTGTCTTTGTGCCTTTGCTTCATTGTCCCCCCCAGCATGGAAGGTTCCTGTTCTTTTCCCTACACTTCTTCATGCAATGCATCTCTTAAAGCCTGGCTCCAATGCCATTTCCTCTGCAAATTTTCTTCCATTCCCTCCGGAAGAATCCCTTCTCTGTAGCTTAACCTTGCCTTTCTTGTGGCACAACTCTCTACTTGGTTTTTGCGTTCACCACCTTACCGCCTCTGCTAATTTGTGTTTTTCTTGGGGATACGCCTGGCTTCTTTCCCATTTCAATATTTCCCCACGGGTTCCACTTCTAGCACGGAATCTTGCGCATAATTGTATTTCTATTAAGTTTCGTTGAATTAATAAACAAGCAAATTTAGCCTTAAATGGGTTAAGCAAGAGAGTGCTGGAACAATAATGATCCATCTGAATTGCTGGAAAAATCACTTCTAGAAATTTCCCTGTTGATCTTTCATTAATACTATAGCCTTTAGAAAAACTCCGTAAGTGAAATTTACTCAACCCTCCACGATTCTTAAGTTCTTTTTTTCATATATGGTTATATTTTGTTCCTAATGCAGCATTTGCAGGTACCTATAATTCTGGTATTAACCACCTGGAGTTAGCTCAGACTTCGGGAGTTAAGATCACAGGTTCCAACAAGACTGCCTTCACTTCAGATGCTAGCCGGAAGTTTGGGGGCCCTGCACTTATGACCAACTGGCTATAGCTTGGGGTTCCTATGACCCCCTCACGTTTGACGTTCAACTAAAATGACTCACAGAATTCAGGAAAGTGCCATAATTATGATGACGGTTTCATTATAAAGGATACACATCAGGACCAGCTAAATAAAGACCCAGGTCTGGTAGGTTTCCCAGTGCAGAGCTCCCATTGTCCTCTCCCCATGGAGTGAGGGCATTTTCCCCTCAGCACACTGATATGTGTCAGCAGCCAGGAGACTCTTCTGAGTTCAGAATTTTTATTGAGGCTGCATTAGGTAGACATGACCAATTAATCATAGGGCGCACGTTTAGACTCAGTGACCAGTTCCCTTTGCTCTCCAGTGTCCAGGAGGCTGGGCTGATAACACACAGCTCAAAGCCCTGACCCTCTAATCACATGGTTGGTCTTCCTGGCATGATCAGCCCCCAGCCTGAGTCATCTCCTTAGCAGAAACTCAGAGATGGTGTGGGGGGGGGGGGGCATGGGTAACAGATATTCCTACCAATCGGGAACTTCCAAGGGCTTAGAACACCCGGTCCCGGCAACCTGGGACAAAGACAGAGAAGTTCTTTATTATACAACAGTGGGAAATAGAGTGTTATCCTCATTTTATAGGTGGCACTGGGGGAAGAAGTGACTTGTTCAGTGTCACAAGGCTGCGTAGTAAGGGAGCCAGAGCTCCAGCCCCGAACCTCTAATTTCGAGTGTCTTTTCACCGCAGCATGATGGCTTCCCTACAGGAAGGGTAAATTCGCATTGGCATTGTCATTTCATCCTCCAGACTCTTGGAGTAGCAGGTTTGACCTCAGTGTCCTCTTGGGAACCATGATCACTGTTCCCAGTGTTGAGCTGCTCCTCCTTCGGTCTGGGGCTCACGAATGCAGAGAATGTGAAGTTGGCAGCCCGATCACCAGGAGGCTCCTTGTGTGACAGGTACACACAGTTTTGCAGACTTGGAAGGTGAGACATAAGCCCGAGCTACCCGCTTTGTTGAGCCGTGGGGAGCAGTGGAGCAAAGGAGTCGTAAATATTCAATATTAAGTGTCTGTTTCTGTAGGAAAATCTCCGTTCAAGATCAGAGCATCTGTTACTGGAAAGCTATCTATCTATCTGTCTCTTCTGTCCATATAATCCCCCTCCCCCTATCCCCCCCCCCATCATCTATCTGTGGACCAGTTTCTAACAGCCCTGCAGACTGAGTGTGGCCATGCCCTGCTTTTTGTATGGGGAAGGAGGAGTAGGAAGGGTTGAAGATCCCAGGCATGGCTGGAATACAAATTGCTGATTTTTTTTCCCACATAGCTGTCTTCTCCCTCGCCACCTTCCTTATCCCCCGCCCGGTGCCTCCTAGTCCCCTTTCTCAGAGTTTCACTCAGCAGTTTTCAGAATTTGCCTTTGTTACTTCTTTTCCTACACGGAGGCGTCACCCTCAGTATATGACCCTTCCTGTGCGTCAGGCGCAATTCTATATGTGTTGTATCTATTAACACCGTGATCTTCACTATCATAATCCCAGTTTACCTCTGAAGAAACTGAGGCAAAGAGATGTTTAGTGAACTTGCCAGGGCCTCTCAGCTGGTTAGTGGTCAATCTGGGTTTCAAACTTTGGCGTCCATATGAGACAGGGAAATTGAAGGACTCCATCAAAATCTGCTCTTTGCTTTTTTTTCCTGCTTCTGTTCTTGCTAGGACCTGCCTCTTTATACACGCCTGGTAATGCAAATAGTGTATGTCTTCCTTGTAAGGGACAAGGAGTTCATGATTTCTCTAGAATAGGTATCATCTAAGGAAGCACCAGGTGAGAACGAGTGGATGAAGCCATCGTGTGCGCATTCCAGGCCACCAGCGCTGGACATCCAGGTTCTGAGACCCCCCCTGGCTCGAAGGAAGGTTCTGAGACCCCCCTGGCTCGAAGGAAGAACAACTGGGCCCTTGTCTTAGTTCTAACTGGTTCCTGGATGCCTGAGAGGACGCGTACCCCAGCCCACAATCCTCGATAAAAACTCCAGCCCCTGGACAAACACAGGACTCCCTCTCCTTTCCTTTCTGAGTCTCCTAGATAGTGTCCATACCCGCACTCTCTCTCGATCTTCAGTGAACCCCGATTTCCCCTCCCACAGCTGGGACCCCCTCCACTGGTCCTGCGGGACCACCTCTGGGTCCCCAGACCCACCTGCTGGCGTCACAGATGCCCAAGTCTGTGTTCTCAGACATCCCACTAAACTGCCTTGATTAAACGAAAAGAACTTTACTTTCGGAAGTCATGTGAATTTCAGTTACATTGCTGTCTTTCCTCCTTAAGGCTTGTGGGACCTCGGTCAAGTTGGGTAAACTGCCAGGGCCTCAGATTATAGGCAGAGTAAACCAACTGTTCCTTGATTTGGAGCCACCAGGACAGAATGAGCAGCAGTGCCCTGTGCGTGGGTACTAGCACACTCATGTCCATTTCTCCTTCTCCCTCGCATGGAGGGGTAGAAGGACCTCTCTGGAAGGGATCGCTCATCCCCTATTGAGACCTGTGCTCAGCCCTGGACACGCAGTCAGGTTACCATCTTCCAGGCAAGCAGCTCCCACCAAAACAGCCTTCTGAAGCTGCACCCAGCAAGGAGCTGCCTCTGGCTCCTTATCACATCCCCACAGCTGTGCCCAAGTCACTGCAGAGGAGGAAATGGCTTTTTTTTTTTTTTTTTTTTTTTAACTACGATTTTCCAGAAAGTGAGCTGCAGTGCCTGGAAAGCCCAGATATGTCAAGTCACAGTACAGAAATCTATTTTGCTCTCCCCGGGGCTATTTTTCTTTCTGTCTGTCTATGCTGCTTATAGTCTCTGCCGCAGACAGATTGTGGCCAAGAACCTGTGACATGGGCTTTCTCATCTGGGAAGCTCAGTAGAGGCCAAAGTGGGCCGCTGACATTTTTCTCCCTGGCCTCAACTGTACAGCTTAGCAACAGCAGGGTCATTGCCCTATTTCTTGCTTTGTTGAGTGCCTAGATCCTTGCTTGGTATTTACCAACTTCTCTCATGGGTGATTGTTGAATTAAATAGTTGTGGGGCACTTGGGCGGCTCGGCTGGTGGAGCGACCGACTCTTGGTTTTGGCTCAGGTCACGAGCTCACAGTTTGTGAATTCGAGCCCCACACCGGGCTCTGGGCTGACAGCGCGGGGTCTGCTTGGGATTCTCTGTCTCCGTCTCTCGCTCCCCCTCCCCTGCTCGCTCTTGCTCTCTCACTCTCCAAATAGAGAAATCAACTTAAAAACATAAGTGGTTGTACGTGCCCGCCTGCTTTTGTGACTTTGCATAGATTAGTGTTGTTCCAGAACTTTCTACGGCCTAGGAAGTCATTGAAGGCATTCAGGCCGTCGGTCCTAAGGGGTTTCCTTGATCTGTTTTTAATTTTTCTCTCCAAATACTGATGCAGTCCAGCAGAGTGGAACAGCAGTGAGGTTGGTAACAGACAGACCTGCTTTCGGATCGTGATTCTGCCACTTACCACCGCCCTGACCCTGGGCACGTGCTTCACCATTTCTGAGCCTCATTTCACAGCTGCCAAAGGGGGTGATGGCAGCCAGAGAGCCCATCTCACAGGCGTGTGGATTAGAGAAGGGAGTCCCTGTGGCCTATTGGTCCCGCTCCCTTGGCTGCAAACCATTCAAGGCGGCTTTTTAAAAAATTATTTTATTTAAAAATTTTTAAAGGGAGTAGCATCTACTCCCAATATGGGGTTCAAAGTCATGACCCCGAGATCAAGAGTCATATGCTCTACTGACAGGTGCCCCTCAAGGCAGCTTTTAAGGGACCTCCCTCACAGGGTTGGCGTGAAGGCTAAATGAGATCGTGGGAGTAAAGAGTGTGCAGAAAGCAAGGAGTGAAATTGCTTTGCTTCTGGTGAGCAGAGTGCAAATAACCCCGTGCTGTTTCCTTTGAGCACGTCCGGTCCCACCACCCCCAAGCCCTCTCTCTGTCCCATACCGCGGGAAAAGCCCGGACAACACCCGATAGATCGGCCGTAATTTGTCACTGGAGGCCCATGTCTCCTCTGTGGGTGTTGTGCCCCCCCACCCCACCTCAGGAGCCCTGCCAGCCTTCGTTCTCCTCTTCCTCTTCACTCTCCCTCAGAGGAATTGTTTCTGGAAAGAAGTCGATCGCAGGAGTTGGAGCCTTTGAGCCTTTCTCTTCTTTCTAATTGCGGACCAGCAGGCTTTCTGTGCTGCTGGAGGTACTTCTGGCGTTCAGGAACATATGTGGTAGCTATTTGGGAAACGTGGACCCGTTCCTGGATCACAACGTACTTGCTTCTTCTGAGGCATAAGGCAGATCTGAAAATGGACCCTAGCTGGCCCAGTATCTTGCTGGCTGAAACACGTTCTCCTGGTTCCCTTGTAGATGCGCTGCATTTTCATAATCCCATCTTTGCCAGACCCCAAAAGAAGCCAGCGAACTTTAAACTGAGTGACGTGCACCCCAACATTCCCTCCGTGTCTCTGACCCCACCCCACCACCAGCCTCACCCAGGCCTCTTCATGTTTTCCTCTCCTTTTCTCTGATCTCTCCCGCTTAGCTCTACAGAACAGTCAGGACTGCTCGCGTCTTTGTCCCCGAAGCTCTTGTTTTCAGGCCAAGCAGAGAGAGTGGAGGAGAGCAACTTCCAGTTTCTTCCTGGCTCCCGGATGTGCCCTGAATCCCAGACAGGAGCCGCACGGAAGCGCCCTGTGACAGAGGTTCCAGGACACTGGAATCTCCCAAACGTCACCAGAATCTTTGGCTGGAGACGCGAGGGGATTGCTCATGGAGGACGAGATGGCGAGCTTCCTTAACAGGGATCCTGACACAGAGAAGGTGCTGGCATTTTACATGTTGAGTGCCCCAGTGGACCGAGCAAATCATGAATAAAGACATGACACGTTTATTGTCCTGTAGCCAGTCAAAAGGCTCCCAAAGACGTCAGAGCCGCACTTTGACACATGGCAGAGGAGTGGTGGTTTTTTTGTCCTTCTTTTAGGGCACAGAGGAGCTTGCTGGGGAGGAAGGCTGTGCATGTGGCACCAACTTGTGTCACCCTCCCCAGGGCAATCCCGGGACATCTCATTTCAGTTTCCTCCAAGAAGCAATGATGGCAATTGGGCCCCGGGTGCTGTCCCAGCCGGGTGGCCCCCAAATGGAAGAGTGAACTGTGAGGGATAGTGGGGACCATTGTCACAGGTTCCATACCATTAGACTTTTCAGGGGGTCTTACAGTCACCCCTAGAGGGGTCAGGCAGCGCTGTGCGTGTTGGCTTTGGGGGTCGTAGGTGCAGTTTTTTTGTTTGCCTGATTGAGAAAACGCTCCCCGGGCTGACATCATAATTCTCGTCTGGTAGAAAGAAGGTAGAAAGGAAGCTTCAGGTGGCTCACCTAAAGAATAAAAAGTTCTGGGCGATTCCTAGAACCCATGGATACAAGGCTTCTCAGTGCAGTCATCATCTGTATATAATCCAGGTGTTAGCTTGGGTTTCAGATATGACTTACCTGCAACCCTTTGTGTGGACCTCCAATGCCTTTCCAAAGGTTTCTGCAATTGCACGAAAGGCTTATGTTTTGTCATTATCTCTAGCTCTGAGCTTCTGCTGCCAGCGAATGAGTTTAGTTTCTAGATCATGCTTTATGTGCACTGGCTGTTCCACAGTGGTCAGTGTGGCTAAGGGAGCTCGGCTGTCTTCTATGACCATACCCGTGTGTGCATACACACACACACACACACACACACACACACACACACACCACAGAGTCTTTGTGGATCTAGCAGACGTCACTGAAGGATTGCAGGCTGTGAGAAAAGGCAAAAAAGTGTGACATTTATTTTGAGCAATGTGGCAACTTCAAATTCATTATGAAATGCCTTTTGATGAACTCTCTTTGTTCTACTTGATCTTCATTGTTTCGCTTAACTGTCTTTGAGATTAACAGCAGGGTCATTGCCCTGTGTCTTTCCTTGTTGAGTGCCTAGATCCTTGCTTGGTATTTACCAACTTCTCTCATGGGTGATTGTTGAATTAAATGGTTGTGGGGCGCTTGGGCAGGTCAGCTGGTGGAGCGACTGACTCTTGGTTTCGGCCCAGGTCACGAGCTCACAGTTTGTGAATTCGAGCCCCACATGGGGCTCTGTGCTGAGCGCAGGGTCTGCTTGGGATTCTCTGTCTCCGTCTCTCGCTCCCCCTTCCCTGCTTGCTTCTCTCTCTCTCGCCCTCAAAAGAAAGAAATAAACTTAAAAAAATAAGTGGTTGGGGCACTGGGTGGCTCGGTCAGTTGGGCGTCTGACTTCGGCTCAGGTCATGATCTCACAGTCCGTGAGTTCGAGCCCTGCGTCGGGCTCTGTGCTGACAGCTCAGAGCCTGGAGCCTGTTTCAGATTCTGTGTCTCCCTCTCTCTCTCTGCCCCTCCCCTGTTCATGCTCTGTCTCTCTCTGTCTCAAAAATAAATGTTAAAAAAAAAAATTAAAAAAAAAAGTGGTTGTACATGCCTGCCTGCATGAAGGTCAGAGAGCAAGGGAGACAGAGGATATGAAGTGGGCTCCACGCTGACAGCAGAAAGCCCAACGCAGGGCTCGAACTCACGAACTGTAAGATCGTGACCTGAGCCGAAGTCGGACCCTCAAGTGACCGAGCTACCCAGGCACCCCATGGACAGTCTGCCCTCTTAGTTGGCCAGCCTCTCTCTGCCCTTGCTTCCTGTTTATTTGGTTTGTTTTCTCTAGCTCCTCCTGTACTCAGGGTTTCGTCTTTTCTACCGGTGATTCCCCAAAGATAGTTCCATTTCTTTCTTTCTTTTTTTCTTCTCTCTCTCTCTCTCTCTTTTTTTTGTTAGTTTTTATTTAAGATGGTTCCATTTCTGCGGGGATTCTGCTGTCAGATGTTCAGATCATCACCACACGTTCCGACCCGTGCTACAAATACAACCAGAGCTGGTTTCAGATCTGTGCTTTCTGATCTGGACAGTGAAACCGAGGTCAGTAGGGTCACACGCGTTTCTATTTCATCTGCAGCCATTACGTGATAGCCTTTCAAGGAGCTGATTACCTTGTCCAGTCCATGTATCTTCATGGCCAGAGCGGGTTACCCCTGGGACCTCACTCGTTCTCAGCTGGTGTCTGATTAGCCTTCTCTGATGGGCTAACTGCTAGCCCTTCTGGATTTTGCCATCTGTCTGCTTTTATTCCTGAGGGTGGAGCTCAGCACTCACTTCCCCTTCTTGCTCTTCCCGGCCTTCAGTTAGGGGAAGCCCGCACCGACCCCTTCCTTCATCATCTTCCCTCTTCTGGATTCTACACCCGCAGAGGCATTGGACTCAGGTAGTACATGTCTGCGATCTCAGGTGAATGGACGAGGTCCGAGGACTCTCAGGCCGGCCAACTGTCATTTTCCTGGGTCTAGAAGTGTACATTTCTAGAAATGTAGCTGCCAGCTCTGATTTTAGCCCCGCAGGCCACTCTTACTGGTTTTTACATTGCTCAGAGACCAGCGAATGGGTTAATGTGAGCACTTAAAATAGCCGAACATCCTCCCCCCAAGCAGTGTAGACAGGAGCTGAGCCACCGCAGGGGAAAGTCCACATCTCGAGTGCTAACTAGAGTCAGAGAAGAGGTAAGTCCCACCGCTTCATCACGTCAAAGTAGCTCTTGAACTTCAGAGGTCTCTGCCAACAGAGCTTGCGACAGGACCGGGGTTGACCGCAGGGCCTGTGGGTGACCCCATGCGGCCTGCTGCCCGCATTCCCAGGCCTGCGTTCCACTCTGCAGATGGGGAGAGACATGAATTGCCAACATCTGTGGTGAAATAGCACTGGGGCAGGGGGATAGCACTGTGGGAAATACCCATCACCTCAAACGGCCCAGAGAAACCACTGCCGCAGAACAAAAGTTCCCTTCTCTTGCCGGGGTATCTGCACGGTGTGGAGAGCTGGGCCAGAGGCGTGTGTGTGTGTGTGTGTGTGTGTGTGTGTATGTGTCCAAACTCACTGCCAGGGGGCCTGCTGGGTGAGCGTTGGGGCTGGGGGCTGAGGAAGAAAGGAAATACGGGCTGGCGAGTAGAACGAGGAGTGTAGTCTGGTGGTTTGAGATGTTTTTCTGGGAGGGAAGGTGGCTTTTCCTCCACTTTGCAGGGGGCTGCTGGGTGCGGGGGGGGGGGGGTGGCGGCAGGGGAGGAGGAGGAAACCGGGCTCTATGCTTAGTGTGAGGTTGCGAGGAGGGAGTCGTGACCTGGCCCTTGTCGAAGGGCTCCGCCGCGCGTCAGGGTCACAGAGGAGCAGGGGCATCATCGCTGGACCCCGCACGTGGAATCTGCCTGGGGCCATGGGCTTGGGTGACACATTGCCTACACTCACTTGGCCCAGGGCGGCCTGCAGGGGGGCGACGCAAATGCCTTGATTTTAGATTTTAGCTGCGATGATGACCTCGCCTTCGCTGTCACTTCTTCAGGGAGCCTCGCCTGACCCCTCACAGTAAATGAAGTGTCCTGAAAAGTATCAACAGCTGTAATTTCCCTTATGGCTGCAATCAATCAATTCTACATCCACCTGTTTATTATCTATCACCCATCTGCGAGGTGACGTTCTATGAACATCTCTATCCCGTTCAGCCCTGTATCGCAAAGCCTGGCGTGGCCCCATAATTATTTGCTGAGCAAATGAATACGTTAAATAAATACTCCCCAAGCATCAATGGTGTGTCGGGGCCGAGGTAACTGCTCTGGCCGACTTTGCCCGTGGCTCACAGGCCGGTGGTGGAGTGATGCCAGGAACAACCCAAGCACCATGGGAATGAGCCCCAGGACAGGAATGAAGAGGTCTCAGGACAGGATGGCAATTAGTAACTCTTATTTACAATGGGCAGTTATGAAGACTGAATACACCAATTCATCAATCTTTACAACCAGGCTGTGAGGGGGTGCAGGAGGAGCTTTATAATTTCCTTTTTACAGAATGGGAAACCAATAATCAGAGATGGCCTGAGATTTGCACAAGATACTGGTGTCAGTTCTTCCCCAAGGGCACTGAGTTCTCATTCCTTTTGAGACAGATCTCGAGGCATGAGAGAAAATTGACATTTAGAAATTGGTGGAAAGAATGGAAAGAGACATCCAAGGGGGCTGGAACGTTAGTAACATCATGGCTGTTGAACGTTCCATGTGGGAGCCACAGCACCAAGAATGTCAGGGAACATTCTAGAAGGAAATGTAGATCATCTAGCCCGGGTCCTTTATTTTACAGATAAAGAAAGTGTGGGAGCCCCCGAGTGGCTCAGTCTGTTAAGCGTCTGATTCTTGGTTTCCACTCAGGTCATGTTCCCAGGGTCGTGGTTTCGAGCCCCACGTCAGGCTCCCTGCTGAGCATGGAACTTGCTTAAGATTTTCTTTCTCTCTCTCTCTCTTTGCCTCTCTCCACTGCTCACCCATGCTCTCTTTCAAAAAATATATCTCAAAAAATATATATACATATATAAAAGAAAGTGAGACCCAGAGAGAGGAAGTTGCCCAGTCCACAGGAGCAGAGCTGCTTATGTGAGAGGGGCTAGCTAGAACCAGGCTTTTGGCTGCTTGGGACATCATATCTGCCCCCACAAGGTGAATCCTTTGAAGTGGGTTCTACCATTATTTTCAGTTAGGGAAATTGGCCTTGGGAGGGTGAACAACTTATCGAAATTCACATTGCTACTGATGGAGGAAGCTGGGACTTAATCTGGGTCTCGGATGATCCAGGGTCTGTGCTCTTTTTTTTTTTTTAATTTTTTTTGATGTTTATTTACTTTTGAAGGAGAGAGAGACAGAGCGTGAGGGGGGAGGGGCAGAGAGAGAGGGAGACACAGAATCCGAAGCCGGCTCCAGGCTCCGAGCCGTCAGCACAGAGCCCGACGCGGGGCTCGAACCCGTAAACCACGAGATCATGACCTGAGCCGAAGTCAGAGGCTGAACCGACTGAGCCACCCAGGCGCCCCCAAGGTCTGTGCTCTTAACTGCTTAGTTATGGTCTTCCAGATCTTCCAAAAATAGTTTGGGAGCTGTTTCATAGGGAAAGCATCATAGTACAGAAGCCAATGGCAGAGCGGAAGCTGGCGTCTACATCTTGGGACGGGGCTGAAAGGTGGGGCGGTTCCTTTCTCTTACATCACAGTTAGTCTAATTTCAAGGCCTTGGAGAAGGCTGTCCTTCCTCACAAGGACCCATCACACCTTTCAGCTCGTATCAGGAATTCTATTAACTTGAATAAAGGTTTTCTTATTTCACAAGAGAATGCTTTCGACCTCCTTCCGAACAAGGGAGGCCACTCCCAGCATGTCATTTATCCGCACGAATTGTAACTTGAGTTTTGAGCAGGCTGAATTTGAAGAAGAGATGTTGAATGACCTTCGGGACATGCGAGAAATAACAAAGTTAGCGAGTGTGTATTCTGTGCTGCCTTAGGGCCGGGCCCAGGCCCAGGGCATACGTATGCTGTGTGTGATCTTTTACATGCTTTATGGAGTACTGTCTGGTTTTCCTCCTATTTTAAAGGTGAGGAAATGGATGTATAAAGAAGTAAAGACATTAGACTAGGGTTACAAAGCCAGTAAATGGTCGATCTAAGGTGTGAACTTAGGTGGGTTGTCCGTGCTGTTAACCACTCTGTGGGTCCAGAGCTCAGGACGGGCCGTGGAAAGTTTTAATATGTTTGATAATGAGAGACATTACTAAGAAATGGAAACAGCCCATTAGGTCAGTAAGTTCTTGATATTACTCCTTTTTAACAGACGTGGGCAACTGTGGCATTGTTTATTTTCAGGGTGCTTTTCTGGTCTAGTTTGTGAAGTTTAGAAAAGTGTGGGAAATCCTGCGACTTGATCTCAAACACGCAGAAAACGTCACGCTGCTCACCCTCACGTTTCAGCTTTTCTCCCAGTCCTCGCTCCCAGTTTCGGACGGGAGATTCTCCGTTGGCAGCCGTGATTTCTGGGATTCCATTTCCAGTGCTCTCTCTGATGGTTTGCAAGTGGCCGATGTCACGATGGACTGGGGCTCCGCTAAAGCGGACACAATGTGGCACTTAGCAGCCACCTCCTATGTCCAAAAGGTCGTGAGGGTTTGATTACCTGGAAGGAAGGGAGGGAGGGAGGGAGGCAAATTCTTTTGGAAGCTTAAATGGTGAGGTTGGGACTAAAGGAACTCGCTGACCTCAGGTTAAAGCATGTGGAGAAGGGCCTTCGGCATTGTCAAAATTTCCCCTGTTGCTTGGGGCTCTGTGGCACCATATAGAGTCCATGGCCGTTGGAGGTCAGCAATGTCCAGTTAACCCAAGGGGTATGCTGCCTTCAACGGGGCAGATTGCTGAGGTGGGTCTGGCCTCAGACAAGAACCAGATGGGTTTTGTGATAGCTGTGAGAGCTATCAGAGTCTGTGATAGCCATCCGATGGCTCGGTGCTTAGGGTTAAAAACAAAGTGCTAGTCAATACTGAGGGACTTCCAAGTCCCCCAAGAATAGAGTGCACTTGGAGCAAAGGGCCATTTTCTGTCAAGCACTGGAGAGCTCAAAAAGGAACTGAGCACAAGGTGCACGGCACGGAGGCTGATTTGATGTCTGTCACGCGCACGGAGAGGAGAGGCCTTGTGGAGGTTGATGCTTGAGGCGAAAGAACACTGTGGGCGAAGCCTTGCTTCCCACCCTGACCTTTGCTTGTAAAGTTCTTCTCTCAATACATCACGTAACAAGATCCTATGCATTTGCCCCAAACAAAATAAAACAAGCAAAAAACTAGCACTTTGCTGCTTACTTTCTTCCTCCCTTGTTATCATCAGACCGTGGCCTCCTAGAGGCAGGGGCTGTGACTCTTACTGGGTTTCTAGGGCCTCACTAGCATGGCACACTCAAGAATTGTCTTGAATAAAGAAGTCTTCCTTTAGTGCAAGGGTGGTTTGCTATTTGCAAGGCAGTGTGATATATCACATTAACAAGACAAAGGGTAAGAACCATAGGCTCATTAAAAAAAAATCTTTTTAATGTGTATTTATTTTTGAGAGGCAGAACATGAGCAGGGGAGGGGCAGAGAGAGAGGGAGACACAAAATCTGAAGCAGGCTCCAGGCTCCGAGCTGTCAGCACAGAGCCCGACGCGGGGCTCAGACTCATGAACCGGAGATCATGACCTGAGCTGAAGTTGGATGCTTAACCGACTGAGCCACCCAGGCGCCTCTCCCCACTCCCAAATGATCATTTTAATAGATGCAGAAAAAACATTTGACAAAGTACAAAATCCATTCATGATAAAAACCCTCAACAGAGCAGGTTTAGAGGGAACACACATCTACATAATGGCCATATATGAAAACCCCACAGCCAACATCATCCTAAATGGGGAAAAACTGACACCTTTTCCTCTATGGTCAGGAACAAGAGCACTTTCACCACTTTTCTTCAACCGTAGTATTGGAAGTCCTAGCCACAGCAGTCAGACAACAAAAAGAAAGAAAAGGCATCCAAACCAGTAAGGAAGAAGTCAAACTTTCAATTTGCGGATGACGTGACACTCTATACAGAAAACCTGAAAGATTCCACCAAAAAATTGCTAGAACTGATACACAAATTCAGGAAAGTCACAGGATACAAAATCAATCTTCAGAGATCTGTTGCGTTTCTATACGCCAATAACGAAGCAGCAGAAAGAGAAATCAAGGAATCTGTCTCATTTGCAATTGCACCAAAATCCATACGATACCTGGGAATAAACCTAACTGAAGAGGTGAAAGACCAGTACTCTGAAAACTATAAAACACTGATGAAAGAAATTGAAGAAGACACAAAGAAATGGAAAGACATCCCAGGCTCGTGGATTGGAAGAATAAATATTGGTAAGATGTTGATACTACTCAAAGCCATCTACACATTTAATGCAATCCCAATCAAAATACCACCAGCATTTTTCACAGAACTAGAACAAACAATCCAAAGATTTGTACGCAACCGTGAAGACCTCACATAGCCAAAGCAATTTCCTTTCCTCAAAAAGGAAAGCAAATCTTGAGGCGTCAGGATTCCGGACTTCGAGCTATATTACAAAGCTGTAGTCATCAAACCAGTATGGTACCGGCACAAAAATAGAAACATGGATCAATAGAACAGAATAGAAAACTTAGAAATAAACCCACAATTATATGGTCAGCTAATCTTCAACAAAGCAGGGGAGACTATCCAATGTGAAAAAGACAGCGTCTTCAACAAATGGTGCTGGGAACATAGAGAGCAACATGCATAAGAATGAAACCAGACCACTTTCTTACATCATAAACAGAAGTAAACTCAAAGCGGAACAAAGACCTAAATGTGAGACCTGAAACCATAAAAATTTTAGAAAAGAGCACAGGCAGTAATTTCTCTATCAGTCATAGCAACTTTTTTTCTTCTAGATAGGTCCCTTGAGGTCAGGGAATCAAAAGCAAAAATAAACTATTGGGACTACATCAACATAAAAAGCGTCCGCACAGGGAAGGAAACAATCAACACAACTAAAAGGCAAGCCACAGAATGGGCGAAGAGATTTGCCAATGACACATCTGATAAACGTTTAGTGTCCAAAATATATAAAGAACTTATACAACTCAACACCAAAAAACCCCCACATAATCCAATTTTAAAATGGGCGAAAGACACGAGCAGACATTTCTCCAAAGAAGCCATACAGATGGCTGATATATATATGAAAATATGCTCGACATCACTTATCATGAGGACAACGCAAACCAAAACCACAATGGGCCATCACCTGCCACCTGTCAGAGTGGCTGAAATCAATAACACAAGAAACAACAGGTGTCAGTGAGAATGTGGAGAAAAAGGAACCTTTTTGCACTGTTGGTGGGGATGCAAACTGGGGCAGCCGCTCTGGAAAACAGTACAGAGTTTCCTCCAAAAGTTAAACGTAGAACTACCCTACAATTCAGCAATTGCACTCCTATGTGTTTACCGGGAAGGACACAAAAATACTGATCCAAATGGGTATATGCGTCTTGATGTTTATAGAATCATGATCTACAAGAGCCAAATTATGGAAACAGCCCATCCATTGATGAATGATACAGATAATCGATGAAGGATAAAGAAGTGGTATAGATACACAACGGAGAATTATTCAGCTATAGAAAAGAATGAAATCTTGCTATTTGTAACAACATAGATGGAGCTAGGGAATTTAATACTAAGTGAAATAAGTCAGACAGAGAAAGACAAATGCCATATGATTTCACTCATACGGGCAATTTAAGTAACAAAACAAACAAGCAAAGTTAAAAAGAGAGAGGGGCAAACCAAGAAACAGACTCTTAACTGTGGGGAAGCAACTGATCCTTACAGAGGGGAGGTGGGTGGGGGGCTTGGTGAAGTAGGGACTAAGGAGTGCACTTGTCGTGATGAGCACCGGGTGATGTATGGAAGTGCTGAATCACTCTATCAAAATACAAACTTAAAAATAGAAGAAGTCATCTTCTAGACCACTGCGTCTTCTCACCTGATCAGGAAATCACTCTGTTACTGATCCTCTTTCTTGCATCATATACATGACTCATTCCTCCAAAGCTTGTTCTTGTCCACATTCTACCCCAAAGTCTTCTACTGCCCCGATTAGAGGCAGGGACTCTTCCCTGGCACGATGGGCAGAGCAAACTCATTGGCAATGATTCTGTTGGTGTTATGTGGTGACAGGAACACTAACCCCAAGGTAGTCAAAGAAGCCAGAGTGGAAATGGTGACTTAGTTTGTCTACTCCTCAGTCTGTAATAAAGGAGTCTGCTCTCTGTGTAGCCTGGTTTCTGACTTGGTTTCTGATAGCCACCAAGAGATTACAGACAACCAGATGAGACCTTCGACCTGCTTCCATGATCACTTCTCCCAATCTTCTTTTCCTCCTTTGGATGAAACATCTCTATTCTTACCCATGCCATGCCTCCCTCCAGGGCCCTGGACCCCACCCCCTTCTGTCCAACCAAGGATGTTGCTCCAGCTTTGTTTCTACTCTTTCTTGCCTTCCCTTCTGGACTTTCCAACCAACCCACAAACACGCTGTGCTGTCTCCTACCCGCAAACAAATTTCTCTTGAACATACATGTCCCATGAATACTGGCTCATTTCCCTGCACCCCTTGTGGCTGAACTCCTCAAAAGAGCTATTTCTACTAATTATCTCTGCTTCCTTTTCTCGCTTCTTCTCTTGAACACATCACAATGAAGTTTCTTTTTCCTTTGCCATTCAAAAAACTAAACTAAAGCCTGCTTGTGTCAAGGTCAGCAATAACTGGGATGATGGTTTATCTTATTTTGTTCACTTCAGTCCTGGTTTGTGCCTGTGGTCTTGACATATTTTAATTATTAAGAGCTTCTTTCTTCACTCAGAAATGTTGTGATTTGGGCAAAGGTCATGTGGTCGTTTTACCTACCAATAGCCTTCACTTCCCAATGCAATGTTCAATTCCCATTTTGACTCCCCTGATCAGCTTATTGTACCCTTATTCTGGAAATACTGCCTTCCCTCGCCCCAGGGCATATTCTTCTTGCAACTCGCTGGAGGCTGTTTTTCAGTCTCTTCAGGGTCCTCGATCCTCTGTTTTCTCCATTTTCAGGCTTTGGACGACCTCATCCAATTTCATGGCTTTACATTTTGATGGTGATGAAGACCAGAATTTTATTTTGTGCCCGGGCCCATCCTCTGAACTCCAACTCAGTCTCCATTTGGAATTCCCACAGGCACATCAAACACCACATCAAACACCATCTTCTGGTTTTCCCCCCAGACCATCCCTCCATCTCAGCAAATGACAGCCTACTTCCCCTTCCTTGGGCCCATATCCTGCACTATCCTTGCCTCCTCTCTCTCTCTCTCTCTCTCTCTCTCTCTCTCTCTCTCTCATAGCTCCATCCGATCCATCAGCAACTCTGTCAACCTTAAATTCAAAATGTGTGCAAAACGGAGTTGTTTTTCTCCATCTTTCCAACTTTTTCTGTAGTCTAGGCCACCATTGTATTTTACCTTCTTTATTTTGGTCACTACTAACTGCTCGCCCTGCCTCTACCTTGCTCCTCACCTCACTCAGAGGCTAGAGGCCACACAGACACAGCCTGGGTGATTCCCGCAATGGCCTGCGATCTCCCTGATCTGGCCTGGTACCTCTCTGACCTCATAACCTTGCACTCCAACTGCAGCCACGTTGGCCTTCTTGTGTTTCTAGCACACCGAGCACGTGCCCATTCCACTGCCTTTGCACTTGCTGTTCCCTGTGGTCAGAATTCTCTTCTCTTGGGTTTCCCCCATGGTCTCACTTCCTCGTGTCTCTGGTCAAGCGCCCCCTTGTCACCTTTCCTGACAGTTCTCACTCTGTACCATAACCTATCACTCTCTGCAAGTACTCTCTGTTCTGCCTCATCCTGCTTTATTTTTCTCTGGGATACTGAAGACCACGTGACACTACCTGATTGTTTTCTGTTTCTCCTGCTAGAAGATCAGCTCATGGAGACATGGACTTTATCTCCTTTTGTTCTAGGCTTTATGCCCAGCACCTGGAATAGTCACAGCATGTGAAAGGCACATGATACCTATTCGTTGAATGAAAGAATGCTTACGTCGATTTCTAGCCTTACGTGATGAGATTGAAGTCTCGTTTCCCAAAAATGTGCTGATGTCCAAGAGTTGATATCCATTGGCAATCATGACAGATAAGCAAAAGATACTGAAAAAGAGAAAAGGAAAGGAGTATACAATACTCTTCGTGATATAAAAAGATGATACCACCACGAAAATGTCCTCCAACAGAAAATTTTAAAAAACTATATCACACTCACATGGGGAATATTATATAACTATAGAAATGATTTTCAAGGGATATTTAATGGCCTGGGAAGATGCTGACAATATAGTACCAACAGAAAAAGAAAAAAGCTAACCAACTGGAGGGTCTTAAACATGTCAACACAAGTGTTTGTCCTTGGGAAGAAAAATACTAAAAGAAAATCCCTCCAAACATGGTTAGTGATGATTTCTAGGTGGTAGAATTATGGGCAATTTAAATTATCTTTATATTTCATGCCTTTTTAAAAATATTAATCATGAATATTTCTTATTTTACCATCATTAAAAAGAACTTCTTATATACTTCTAAAGTGATAGCATTCCAGGCCGATTGAAGTAAGATACTCCCCTGAGTCTTGGTGAGTATGATAAAGGATTGATTTTGCCATGCCCATGCATTCTCTCCAACCTTAGTAAGCTCAAAGTGTGCATTTGAAAGTCAGCTGCCTGAGCTCGGTAATCCATAGCCTGAGAAAACACGTTTTCGGAGTTCTTGGTAACAATATTCTCTTCGCTCATTCTCATTGGTTAGCACCTGGGTTGCCTTTATATAATGAGCAGGGGGCCATTCACACAATAATATTTAATATAGTAGACCTCTGGGTAATGCAGGCTGTGCATTTAACTATTATTAATCTTACTTTGTGAGGCTTTATTGTTACCATCATTAAACTGCAAACTGTACACGTGTAGGTTAATGAATAGGTTACAGTGAATTAGAAGCTTTCCTGAACTTTCCCCCAGTCTGACTCCCTAGTCCTGAGATAACTATTCTTTGAAATTGTGTAAATCACTCCTTTGCTTTTATTTATAGTGTTAGCATTTAACACATGTGCCCAATATATGGTTCATATATATAAAGGGACTCTACTGGATGGTTTACATAAATGGAACCATACTGGAAGTACTTCTCTGATGTACTTCCTTCTCACAATTTGAATCAAAATATTTTATGTTGATCTATAGAGCTGGAGTTTGTCATTTTTCACTGCTGTATAACATTCCATTGCATGGGTGACCGTTATCGATTCATCCATCCTATGGTTTATGGACATTTGTGTTATTTCCAGTGTTTGCTGTGACAAACAAGGCTGCTTTGGATATTCTTGAGTATAACTCCTAGAACACGTGTCCAAGAGTTTCTCTCAGTATAAACTTGGGAGTAAAATTCTGAGTCATTGGACATGTGCATGTTTAACCTAATTAGTTCTGTCAAACTACTTTCCAAAGTCCGTGTGTAAATTTATACACTAGAAGCCGTGAATGAGAGTTCTCCTTTCCTTTTTATAGTTACCAACACTTGGTATTGTGCAACTTTTATTTTTTAATCAATCTGAAAGGAGAGACTCTGTATCACTGAGTTCAAATCTGCTTTATCCTATTTACTAATGAGGTTAAGGTTAAACACGTTTTCATTTAATTTACGGATTCTTTGCATTTCCTCTTCTACCAAATACCTGTTCATAGGTTTTGCCCATTTTTCTAGGGTTTTTTTGTTTGTTTTTGACTGGTAGGAGGTGACTTTCTCCTGTAGGAGATATATTTTTCTGGATAATAATCTTTGCTCGTTATATGTGTAGCAAATATTTCTCCCAAATGATGGTTTGCATTTTTGTCTTCTTTATAGGTCTTTACATGAACAAAAGTTGTTAATCTCAATGTAATTAAATTTACCATTTTTTTTTAAGATTTCAGCTTTTGTGTTTTGTTTTAGTCATAAAGATCTCTCCTGTATTCCAAAAGCTTTACACTGTTCTCACATGTAGGTTTTTAATGCACCTGGATTTTTTTGTTGTTGTGAAATAAGGATTTTATTTCATTTCCCACTACCTGGCTAAGCAGTGGTTCCAGAATCATTTATTAAATTGCCTGTTCTTTCTCCGATATGCCGTGCCCTGTCAGTCACAGATCAAGTGAGCCCATTTGTAGGCTTTTTATTCTGCTTGGTGGGTCACTTTGTCTATCCCTTCCCCAGCAGCCCGTTGTCTTCATTGCCTACCTTCAAACCAAAGGTTACTCTCCATCTTCTAGAGTATGTCTCTGTCCCCCCACTCCTTACCTTTCTCCACCTCCTGCAGTAGTCTTGTCTGTCCTTGACACTTTGTTTCTAATTAGAAAGGTGTTGCAGTGCCTGTAGCCAGCCAGGGCCACAGTGAGGTGTCACTTCTCTCCCCTTTCCAATTGCTCTTTGGCTTTAGAGTTTTGAAAATCACACGATGAGTAGAAATAGTACTAGAGAAAATAGAACGGCCTTCGGTAATTTCTACATTTAGGGATTTTTCTCCCCCTCTCTTTTTGATCGTTCTGCTTACTCTTTGGGCTCTCTGTTACTCGACTGGTCATGATCTCAGGGCATGTAGCACGGAGCTGATTTGTAAAATGGGCTCTCAGAACCCTCAGGCTGCAAGTGTCAGCACGGGAGCACACCTTAAATGTGTGACTTCCTGTGGCCGCTCAGTTTCATTTTCTGCTTCTTGGACAAAGCAGCCTTGGTGATCACATGTGAGGCCTGGAGGGATGGGAGAAATACTAATGCTAGGGAAAGGGACAGGATGGGCCACTGGAGACATAAGTCAATGTCACTTTGTGACACCTTGCAAACGCCCTGCTCTGCTCTCCTCGACCCTTTCTTCCTGCACAGCCACTCCCCACCACGTTTCACAAACTTGCAGGGGAGCAGGGGCCCGGTGACAGCTCCTCCTACCCTTTCCTCATTGCTGAGATCTGCCCTCCAGTAGGCAGGGGAGTAGTGCGGCAACGAGAAACCCTGTGGCTTTCCCTAGTGGCCCCTGTGGGTGTGACCAAGTGAATGGGTACTTGTATGTGTGAGCATATGTCATTGTGGTGGGAAAAGAACAATAATTCTCCGTGCTCATTGTGGTGGGTGTCCCTCTCACTCCACCCAACCTCTTCTATTTTAATCTATATTGCCCCAGCCCTTACGTCCCTTGCAAATGTCACTACGTTCTCCCCTGCCTCCCCTTCCTTCTCTTCGGTGACCTTTTTAGGATATCCGGTGGCAGGCCTCCACTTATGGGGGTTGGATGAATGGTGCAGGATGCCTCCCCCCTCCGCTGTCAGAGGGACTGAAAACCACGTTGCTGGAGTCTGGCATATTTTGCCTAAAAGAAACACTTCTTAATTTAATTATTATTTAATTATTATTACTAATGATCTGACTTCTTGATTTCCCACATAAAATGATATGGAAGTCTCTTTCTCTCTTTCTTTCTCTTTCTGTTCTTTCCTTCATAGTAACAGCTGAAAAGGGGAGGCAGATGGAAATGAAGTCACATCTGCGGCAAGTTGGACGTCTTGGGTTGAGTTTGTCACCCTCCACTGAGAGTCCTTCCCAGGTACGGTAGACTATTTTCACGTGCCAGTCCCAACTATGGGTGCAGTGAGGTGAAGACAACTATTTCATTCACCGCGTTTTCTTTTAGGGAAAGCACTGTTTGTTTGGAAGAAATACTTAGGTCAACTGGTTGGGTTGAAGTGTGAGACTTCGGGGCGTGCTCTCAACCCCTAGAGCTTGCTCGCTAGCGGCGAGATAGGAGATAAAGCCAAGTATTCTGTTCTTGACAGGAAGGGGTGGAAGGAGAGAGGAAGGGGGGGGCAAGAGTGACTCGATGAGAGACTGTGATGTGTGATGCAGGATCCCTGACCCCCCCGCCTCCCCGCTGCAAAATCCGTGAACTTGCTGATTTTCTGCTTGCTCGTGCGAGCAGAATGCTGGACTCCAAGGAGCTGGGTTCCTCGTCAGTTTCTTGTCCTCACTGACGGGGAGCTGACATGGAAGTGTGTGTCAGCAGATGCCGGAGGCAGAAGGTACCATGAGAAGGCCTACATCGCCAGGAATGAGACGGAAGGAGAGAGTTTTGAGCTGTGGAATTTGAGTCTTCAACCTTGACCTCAATGTCAAGGCAGAATCCAAGCTGGCCTCTTCACAGCAGCCAGAAGAAACCCGTGTCCCTTCTATGCTGCATCATTGGCTCGCCGACTGTTCCAACTTTTGATGATTGGCACCGTCTGTGATTATGTGAGCTATAGGAACATTGGATGTTTAAGGGCGTCCAGAACTCAAGGTTCAGGGACTCCCTTGATCTCAGAATAACCCAATAAATGTTTTTGTAGTGGTGGATCTATACACAAGACAATGCGTTATGTCTGAACACCAGCGCCACCGTGGCCTTCAACAAAGCAAGGTATGCTGAAGTTGTGAGAGAAATTTCTGTGCGAATTTCATTTTGAATATTGTGTAATTAGAGATTCATATATCCATTACGTGTAAGAATCAACGTGTAGATTACTTCCAATCAGTATGGCAGAGGGAACTAACATGTACAGAGACCCTCCACTCCAAGCACATAGAAATACTGAGTATAATATAATATAATATATAATAAATATAACATGGCATGAGAGAAATTAATTTCTGAATTCAAAAATATGGCAAGGAAGTCTGTGCACGGTGCCCACAGAAGCAGGATATAAACCTTAGGTGGGGGGGAAGGTTGGGAACTTCAAAGACGAGATGATGTCTCAGACTCCTATGAGGTGAAGAGTTGAACCTGACCTCCCTGCGCAAAGCCAGGTGTCGCAAATGTGCCACCCGTGAGATAGATGAGAAAATCTGTCTGAGAGTCTGGAGACAAGCATGCGAGGAGGTCACATATTCTGGGCTATGGGTTGAGAGAGAGTAAACTCAGAGAAAGGAGGATCTCACACCGAAGCTCAGAGAGGGTGTACAACCCAGATGTATAGCACCTGCACAGTGTTGAAGCTTTAAGCAAGGAAACCAACAATCACAGCAAACTCCCCCACCGATCCCAAAACAGCGAAGCCGGTGAGAGCCCAGCAAAGGCCAATACAACACTGCTCCGTGAGGACCTCCCCACCATGGGGAGCATGAGAAGATGCTCCTTCAGAAGAAAACTTCTGCTACAGGCTTCACTTCCACACATAAATCTCAAAATATAGAAGGAATCCCATGGCCACGAGACAGAGAGCAAGCAGGAGGGAGAGGGAGAGAGAGAGAGAGAGAGAACAAAGTGGATGAGAGACCCAAAACTCAAAGAAGTACAGAAAAAAGAGACATCTCAGAAGGAGTTGTTTTTAAAACAACAATGGTTAGGGGCGCCTGGGTGGCTCAGTCGGTTAAGCGTCCGACTTCGGCTCAGGTCATGATCTCACGGTCCGTGAGTTCGAGCCCCGCGTCGGGCTCTCTGCTGACAGCTCAGAGCCTGGAGCCTGTTTCCGATTCTGTGTCTCCCTCTCTCTCTGACCCTCCCCGTTCATGCTCTCTCTCTCTGTCTCAAAAATAAATAAACATTAAAAATAAAAAGAAGAAGAAAAAAAACCAACAACAGTTAAAATAGTAAAAGAAATAAAGGTTGGAAATCGTAAGGAAGGGAGGGATATATTTTTCAATGATGCCAATAAACAATTGAGGCTAATAATAATTACAGCCTCTCAATAGGCATTAGATCAGACACACCTGAGAAGAAAATCAGCAAATAGGAATTTAGGTTTAAAGAGATTAATTCGTATGCAGCACCGGAGAGAACAATGTGGGAAATGTAGTAGAGAGGTTATAGGAGACACAGAGTGGGGGTGAAAGGGTCCTGTATACGTCTCACCGAAGTTTCAACAGGGGAACCAGAGGCATTGCAGGAGAAGAAAAACCCAAAGTGACGATGTCTGAGAATTTAGCACAACTGATGAGAGAGATGCGTTTTCAGATTGAAGGAACGTATGGTTTCAAGCAGAATAAATAAATAAAAAAAAATTATATACCCAGACACATCGTGGTGGAACTGAAAAACATCAAAGACCAACAATTCTTCGAAGCTACCAGAGAGAAAGGCCAATTACTTAGAAAGTAGCCAAAAAAAAAAAAAAAACCTTACAGACAACAGACTTAAAATAACAACAGTAAACGCCAGAGGATATTATGGAATGATGTCTTCAAAGCGTTAAGAAAAAGTGTATGTCAGCCTGAAATTCCACAGTCAGTTACATACGAATAGGAGACAAAATAACGACATTTTCTGACATACGAGGACCCAATTTCCTGCTAATTCTTAGTGAAAGAATTAATAAGTATATACTTCTGGAGGAAGAAGATTAAACCAGAGGGAAGGACTGGAATGTAAAAATCAACTGAGAATAGAGAAATTGGTAGGGATGCCTGGGTGGCTCAGTCAGATGAGCGTCTGTCTCTTGATCTCGGCTCAGCTCATCATCTCCCGGTTTGTGAAATCGAGCCCCACGTCAGGCCCTGAGCTGACAGCAAGGAGCCTGTTTAGGATTCTCTCTCCCTCTCTCGCTGCCCCTCTCCTGCTTGCATTCTCTCTCTCTCTCTCTCTCAAAATAAGTAAATAAACATTAAAAAAAAAAATTGGTGATACGCTGGTGATCCCAAAGTACGTATAGATGTAAAAGAGGATTATTTGGGAGAAGAAGGGTTAAAAACTAGGTGTAGTTAAAATGCTACACAATGGTAGCGTAGGAGACAAGGGTTTTACGATTTGAATTCAAGAGTTCTGAAATTTTTGTGTGAGGAGGGCAGACAATAAAGAAATTGCTAATTTAGATTTTCTTGAGGAAAATATGCACGTTAAATAAACAAACTCCAAACAAACAAGCTTTCCGCCTGCCACTGGTAAAAAGACGTGTCACAAAAGAAGACACGTCACAACATAAGATGTAACGATGACAAGTAGGCACATTAAAAGAAGTTTGCCCGTTAGCTGCTAAGGAAATGCAAATCAGCACCACAATGGAATATTACTACCTACCTATTAGAGTGGCTAAGATGAAAAAGACTCAAAGACTCACCACGCCGCGTATTGGCAAGGATGTGAACAACCGCAAACTCTCATACACCGATGGTGGGAATGTATAATGGTAGTTTAGCGATTTCTCAAAAGTTAAGAATACACCGACAAGATAATCCCACCCAGTCATTCCACCTCTAGATATTTACCCAAGAGAAAAATAAATACATGTTTCTATAAATAATTATACAGGAACGTTCATAGACGCTTTGTTTATAATGAAAACCAACTCAAATGTGCATCAACAGAGGAGTGGGTAAACAAACTGTGGTATATTCACACGGTGGAATACTATTTCGCAATGAAGAGGAAGGAGTTATTGAGGTGCGCTAGAACATGGATGAATCCCAAAGCAGTGTTGGGGATGTAGAGGCAGGAAGGGAAGAGGGAGAAGCAGTATGTGAGTGATGGGTATGTCCATTTTCTTGATTGTCACTTCATGGCTACATACATATGTCAGAACTTACAAAGTTGGACGCTTTGAACGTGGGCAGTTTATTGTGCGTTAGCTATACCCCAATTAATACATCACATTATTTTTGAAACAGACACGTGCATTTCAGAATTTAGGAGTGACCACTAAAAGAAAAGGAATAGAATATATAACTTTCAAATTAGTGGAGGGAAAGGAATTGATTCTATTGGATAAGGAAAAAAAAAAAAGAAGTAGTCAAAAGTCTGGCTAGAAGAAAAGAAACGTAAGACGGGGATAGCAAACTTTTTTGTGTGCGTAAGTCTAAATAGTAAAATTTTTTTACTTCTCAGGCCACATGGCCTCTGATGCGGTTCCTCAACTTTGCTACCAAAGCACAGAAGCCACGGTAATAATGCATACACAGCAGAGTTCCAATCCCACTTCATATCCAAAGCAGGTGCTCGGTTAGATTTATCCCAAGGGCCGTATTTTGCCAACCCCTTGTATACATAAATTCAAATGTAATTACAATGTAAGGGGAGTAAACCTGCCTCATTGAAAAAGTAGACTGTAATATTCAGCCCCACGTCATTTACAGACCCACTTGCAACATGATAAAGACAGGTTGAAAGAAGTCATGGCAGCAATGTGCCACTAACATAATAAATAAAAGTCAAGAAGATAATAGCAAATCTAGCCAAACCACCATTTATGGATCCAGATACTATGGTAAGCGTCCAGTGGTTGTCCGGTCAGGAAATACGGAGCTGGAATCCAACCCAAGCTGGGTGTCTTCAAAGCCCACATTCCTAAACGCCACCACATTTTGACTGCCAGACAAAATTGAATTTGAACGTACAAAGTGATGTTACTTAATAAAAGGAGAGAAAAACACCTAAGAAGTAACAACTGCGAACCTATATACATCCAACGATGTCAGCACAAATACACACAAATAGATACACCCGCACACAGACAGACACAGAGAGAACATAACGAGGAGCAGTTGACAAATCCAGAATCTTAGTAAGAAATTTCAAGACTTCTCTTCCAGATCGTGCAGAGGAAGCACGAGAGCAAATACATGTGAAGGCATCGGTACAGATAACGGCTTTGATTTTATGTATTTCATTTTGCACCCAACATATAAGAAATGTGTATCCCTTTTAAGTATCTATAGAATATTTCCGAAAATTGGCCACAGTGCAAGATAAACATAAAATAATGACCATTACTAATATTCTTATATGCCTACAACACAAGGACTCTGGGGCCAGCGTATCTGCACTCAGATCCTGGCTGCTGGATTTTCTATATGTGTGGCTGTGAGAGGAAGTCATTGAGAGGATGCGACTATTGGTTGACCCAATAGTGAGGTAGGCTTGGGCAATGGTAGACTCCTCACCCCCTCCCCCTGACCTTGGGATGTATGTTCAACCTACAGTTCTCATAGTAGAAGCTGTCTCAAGGTCAGACCCGTGAGAGAAAAGCATACTGTTGAGACCATATACTGAATATGGGACTGGACCCAGTTAAGACCTCTGTATTAACTTTTAAGATTTTGGTGAGTGGTGTGGACTTGTCTTTTGGCCATCCAAGGCAGCCTCGTATGTAAGCTCCCTTGATTATGAAAACTCCCACTTAGTAATCTGGAACGATCTGCCTTATTCTTTGGTCTCCCCTGCTCTCCATGTATGGGAACCGGTTTTGAATTTCACCCAGGGAACTCTCATGGTTGTGAACCTACAGTGACTTGATAAGGTGAGTCCCTTGACATCTCATTCGTAACATAACAAAGAATGGGGGAAACAATGGTTCTATGTCATAAGGGTGTTATGAAAATGAGTGACTAATTTATAAATGAATTAAAATAGTGGTGTGGTACATATACATGTTTGTTAAATGAAAACCTAAACATGAGCAAAACCTGTAGCAGACATATTGTAAAACATAAAAGCAAACCTAAATCAAGGAGCACAGACCATGATTCAACATTTAAATATGCCAAATCTCCCCAAACTAATGAATGCATTCAAAGTAGTTCTAATAAAAAAATACCATCAGAGTTTTGTTCATTTTCTTTTGTCAAGCAGAGTCTAAAATTCATATATAATAATAGATGGTCAAGAATTAGCAAGGCCATTATAAGATGAACACGGAGAAGAGACTTAATAGAGCACACAAGTAAAAAAGGATATAAGCATGAGATTAATCAAAGAATCCACAAAAACAGAGCGCACAGCCCAGAAAGAAACTAAATCACATAAGAGACCATAGAGATAGTGCTAAAAATCACTGGCAGGTAGGATGGACATTTTTAAATCTATTTTGTATAGTTTCTGGCTGTAATCCACAGAAAAAGCATAGTTTATAACCTAGTAACAACCCAGTATATATGCATGCCTATGTGTTTTCTGAAACACCATTTACTCTTGTCACATGCAATGTAGTCTGATGTTTTCCATATTATTTAACTTTCTGAGAAATGGGGGCTAAGACCCACTAAATTGTTTTCATGTCTCATTAACAGATTGCAGATCTAGAGTCTGAAAAATATTACACTATTATATATATTAATAAAGGATATATACTCTTATATACTAGTATATAAATATATACTATAATAGTATAGCTAATAAGTGTATGGAGAAAACTCGCTTTTGGTGAAAAATATAAAACTACATACTGACCTCACATTATACTCACCACCAAATTCCAAACAGATTAAATGACCAAATGTGAAGAACCTTTCAGCTGTCGTATGATTTAATATTTTGATGGCATATTTTGATGGAAATATTCTTAAGGGAAAGGGAAAATAACAAAGGGAAACATTGATTAGTTTGACAACTTCAATTTCAAACTTCCCAATTACTTCTACATGGCTGCGGAAGTAATTTGCAAGATTGGTATCCAGAATATTAAAGGATTTTTTAAAGACCAGTAAGAAAAATCTAACAAGCTAATAGAAAAATGGGCAAAACAGACTAAGAGACCATTCACAGAAAAGGGAGTTTGGAAGGCTAACAAATACATGAAAAACGCCCGGACTTTTTACTAATCAGAGAAATGTAAGTTAGAACAATGAGATGCTATTTCATAGCCATCAGATTGGCAAAAATACAGACTGGCCATACCAAGTTTTGGGGGAATAGGGGAAATAAGAATTCCCATACCCTGCTCTTGGGAGCAAACCGTAAAATATAGACAGTAAAAAAAAAAAAAGTTACAGGGTAGTGCTTGCCTCTGCTGGGGGCGGGGGGGGGGGGGAAGGGTAATAACACGGGGGTGGGGCTTACTAAAAAGACTTCACTGTATTATTTTTTAAGCATATCTGGAGGAAATGAGGCACTATGTTACTGTTAATTCTGAGTAGCCAGGACGCTGATAATTGTTATTTCATTCTCTGTACTTTCTTTAAATGGAAACTCTTTTTTACCTAAAAAAAAGATATGTAAAGAAAGACATGCTTATGAAATTTACTTTTCTTAACTGAAGGCACGACCCCATAAATGGAATTAGCCATCGGCATTAGCTACAGTTCAAATCGCTGCCCCCTCCGCCTCCCCCCACCCCTGCCTCATTCCCATGCAAATTGTCCCTAAGGTCCATAGCTGGAGGGGTGGGGGCGGATTCTGATAAACACCGTTGTTGCCCCTCGAGGTTGAGCGCCATACCTCTGCACTCTGATTAGGTTTGTGTAAGCTGCAGGGAGACCTTCTGAATCGGTGTCCCAGGAAATCTCAATCCTTCAGGGGTTCTCAAGGTTGAGCAGGGACAGAGTGGGGGAGAGACGTGTCAGAACCACCAGGCGCTTAAAAAAACGCACCTGTGGGTTGAGAGCTTCCGGCTGAATTTCTCAATTACTTTGATTCCATCACAGTTCATTGATGTCCATAATATCCCGTCTTGACTCTGGTCAACTTCAGAGAGTAGGTTCAATCAGTAATTGTTTTTGTTTGTTTGTTTGTTTGTTTGTTTTGATGTTTGTATTTATTTTTGAGATGGCGAGAAAGCACGAACTGGGGAGGGGCAGAGAGAGGGGGAGACAGGAACTGAAGTGGGCTTCACGCTTGACAGAAGAGAGCCCAATGCGGGGCTCAAGCTCAGGAGCTGTGAGGTCATCAGGGTTGCTGTGTTCAGTTGAGCAGTTTGTACACTGTACAAGAGTGTCCAGTTAAGAAGGCAGGAGGAAGCTGCAACTCCCCTAAACACTCTTCCTTCAGCCCTGTATCTGTGCGGCTGCTTTCCTAGTTCGTCCAGAGGGGATGCCTTTTTATAATTTGCACAAGGGAGGCATACAGGCTCGCAGGTAGTCTGGCCGCAGTTGAGTACCACCCACAGAACTTAAATATGTTCACTGCAGAGGTACCGCTTGAAACGCGAGGGACTGTGTGTTTATCTCAAGGAAGAAATGACTCGGAAGACATATTGATGAAACGTCAAAATGTTAGGACCTGAAAGGATTTTAGAAAACATGAGGTTTAAACCATCATTTTCATCGTTTCTCGGCCTTTTGGCCAAGCTCAAGTGTCAACCTGCAGAAAATGACTCTGACTGTTTTAGAATTTAATGGAAAGCTGGATGTCCACTGCTCTGAAGCTGGTTAGTGGCCGAGCGAGTCACAGACACAAGTCACGTGGCATCAGAATTTTCTAATTCAATGCAGGAGACCTGGGCTCTGCCACCAACACCCGATGTCTAGTCCTGCCTTCTCTGCGGGACGCCCGTGGACAATCCGGCCACATCTCAGGCTGTGCGCCTCGCCTCTGAAGCTCTGTCCAGGCAGTCATTCTTCTCTCAGATCTCCCTGTATCCTGTCCCACTTCTGAGTCTGGCACAGGAACTGTGGTTGGCGTGATGGCACTTTCGCATGTAATCTAACAGCAAATAGAAAAATCACTTTCTCTTCTGATGTGATCTCTTCTCCTTGATCTAGGGCAAGGGGAGGGCGAAAGCTGAACATCTTGGTCTCGCTCTGCGTCTGTCGGGTGTTATTTTCCTGCCACAGGCGGTGCTCCCCTGGGATGAGGGCACAGCTCTGGGGAGAGCTGTTCTGGAGGGAATTAGGTCTGGCCTTGGTATTGTCATTTCCTTAGAATGTCAGAGAACCGGGGGGGGGGGGGGGGCGGTGCCGCCTTTCTTCCCACCGCAAGTGGGGCACAAGTCACCATCTCTCTCGGAGTTCCTCTGTCTGACGTCGACAGGACCTCAGCTGGGGCATCTGGACAGGATCGAGGTTCTAGAGGGGACTGTATGAGATGGGGGTTCTGATGGACTGCCTCGAGTCCTCGGGCTATGCCACATAGCGGTGCCTTAGGCAAGCCGTTTTATCCCGTGAGCACCTGCCTCGTCACGAATGAGATGGACATCATCATACCTGCTCTGTTTTCTCTTACCAGGCTCATGGGAGGATCAAACAAGGTAAGGGACGTGAACATGCCTGGATCGTCTGTGCACGAGTCCTGCGACCCTCTTGGGGATTCCTGGCAGTGAGCCCTGGGGCTGGGGAATGGAGGGCGCTCCTGCAAGCTGGAGGAACAGGGTGTGTGTCCTCAGATTCCCATGGGGCTCTAGATGCCTTCAGTGTGGGAATGCAGCTCCTGACCATCTAGGACACGTACTGAGTATGGTTCTCTGGCAATGTATTTTTGTGCTCCAGAGTCCAAACGAATGCTTGGCAGAATGTTTGCTTTGCTGTGCAGGCTTCCTTTAATTTTTGGTGTCATTCCTCACACGTTGAGCATCGCGGTAGCTCGCAGGGCTCATCTCTACTCTTGACATCGTGGCGCCTCCATGGATGTTCCTGGTTGGAGAAAGGTCCTGTGAAGAAGAGGTGGATGGAAGAAGGAGCAGATCGAAGATCTTAGAACTCAGGGATGGACGGAAAACATCCCTTCTCACCTTTTCTCTCTCCCTCTCTTAAGAGGTCCTTCAGACTCTTCCCAGTATATCCAGCGATGCATCATTTTCTGGATCTCAAGATAGCACATTCCATTTCTGGACCACTGCCACTGGGAGAAAATAATGGAGAGTGTTAAGCCGAAATCTGCTTCCCTATATTTTCAATGCTTTGGTCTTAGATAATACCCTGTATTATCTCTCCTCTTAAACAGACCTTCCCTACATTATGCAGTCAAGAGATGCTGTCATAAAAGTTCCATGTTGTCTCCAGGGATTAAATCAGAGTTTCAGGCTTGGTAGAAACCATAAAGTTTGTTATTTAAATTCAAGTTAGTTAACATACAGTATAGTCTTGGCTCCAGAAGTAGAACCCAGTGATTCATCTCTTGCATATGACACCCAGTGCTCATCCCAACAAGTGCCCTCCTTCGTGCCCATCACCCATTTGACCCATCCCCCCCCCCACCAGCAACCCTTAGTTTGTGCTCTGTATTTAAGAGTCTCTTATGGTTTGCCTCCCTCTCTGTTCTCTTTTTGATTTTTTTTGCGGAACCTCCCTACTGTTCTCCCGCACCAGTTTGCATTTCCACCAACATCGCGTGAGGATTCCTTTTTCTCCACAACACTTGTTTCTTGTGTTTTTGATTTTAACCATTCTGACAGCTGTGAGGTGATATCTCACTGTGGTTTTGTTTGTATTTGCCTGATCTTCAGTGATGTTGAGCATCTTTTCATGTGTCTGTTGGCCATCTGGATGTCTTTGGAGAAACGTCTGCTCCTATCTTCTGCCCATTTAAAATTGGATTTTTTTTTTTTTTTGGTGTTGAGCTGTTTAAGTTCTTTATATATTTTGGATGTGTCATTTATCAGATGTGTCATTTGCAAATATGTTCTTTCATTAGGTAGGTTATCTTTCAGTTTTGTTGGTTGTTTCCTTTGCTGTGCAGAAGCGTGTTATTTTGATGTAGTCCCAATAGTTTTGTGTGTTTGCTTGTTTGTTTTTGCTTTTGTTTCCCTTGCCTCGGGAGACACATCTAGAAAAACGTTGCTATGGCTGATGTCCGAGAAATTACCGCCTGTCCTCTCTTCCAGGATTTTTATGGTTTCAGGTCTTACACTTAGGTCTTTGGTCTATTTTGAGCGTAGGGTGTAAGGAAGTGGTCCAGTTTCATTCTTTTGCATGTTACTGTCCAGTTTTCCCAACTCCATTTGTTGAAGAGACTTTTTCCCAGTGCATATTCTTGCCTCCTTTGTTGAAGACTAATTGACCGTATCATTGTGGGTTTATTTCTGGGCTGTCCATTCGATTCTATCGATCTATGTGTCTATCTTTTGGTGCCAGTACCATACTGTTTCGATCACTACAGCTTTGTAATGTAACTTGAAGACTGGAATTGTGATACGGCCAGCTTTGCTTTTCTTTTTTAAGGTTTCTTGGGCTACTGGGGGTCTTTTCTGTATCCACACAAATTTTAGGATTGTTTGTTCTAGTTCTGTGAAGAATGCTGGCGGTATTTTGATAGGAATTGCATTACATGTGTAGATTGCTTTGGGCAACATCAACATTTTTCTTCTAAGCCATGAGCATGGAATGTCTTTCCATTTGTTTATGTCATTTTCAGTGTCTTTTGCCAATGTTTTATAGTTTTCAGAGCATAGGTCTTTCACCTCCTTGGTTAAGTTTAATCCTAGGTATTTTATTATTTTTGGTGCAGTTGTAAATGGGATTGCTTTCTTTCTTTATCTTTCTGCTGCTTCATTATTGGTGTATAGAAATGCAACAGATTTCTGTAAAAATATAGGAACATTAAAAAAATCCCTTAAAACAGTGTACAAAGGACCCATCTGTTGCACAGCTATTATGCTAGACAACTTTTTTGGCGATGTATCTACAGCGTAAGCACAGTTGACAAAGTGCCTGCCCTCAGGAAGCATACGTTTGAACGGGTGTAAGTCCAACCATCAAGTAAGTGAGCAAGACAATTTCAGAAAGTGATAAACACTGTGAAGAAATGAATAGGGCAACAATACAGTCACTCTAAATTTATCTATGACTTTGGAATAGTAAAATATGAGTTATTTTACTTTTCTTTATGAGTTATTCTTTGGGGATATGGTTATAGTGTTCTTTCCTTATCCACAGGTAACAAAGATATTCTGTATTTTCTTCTTCCTTCCTTCCTTCCTTCCTTCCTTCCTTCCTTCCTTCCTTCCTTCCTCACTTCCTCCTTTCCTCCCCCTCCCTCTTCCTTTCTTGCTTGCTTGCTTGCTTTGTAGTTGTTTTTTAAATCTAGACATTTAATATATTAGGCATCTATTTTTGTACATGGTGTAACATAGGAAACATTTTATTTTTTCTCTGTAAATTAAGCAAAAGTTTCCAACAACACAAGTGAATAATATATCTTATCCTCATTTGGTCATGGTATATATATATATATATATATATATATACACACACACACACATATATATATACACATACATACACATATATATGTATATGTATGTATATATATGTATACACACACACACACACACACACACACATATATATATATACACACACACACACATACCATGGTATATTTGGTCATGGTATATATATATGTATATACACAATGGTATATAGATATATAGATATAGATATATACACAATGCATTTCATAACCATAATTCTGAGCTTTTTATTGTTCTGATTGCTCTTCCTTAGGTTAATACGAAAGCGTATTTTATTCACACAGCTTTGTCTTATGCCTTAATATTAAGGACAATTTTTTCTTGTCTGTTTTTCCTTTTGCAACTTGCTTCAGCTATCTGTGAATATCTTTGTATCATACAAGTTGAAGAATGAGGTTAGAATATTTCTTCCCAAAATTATTTGGAAGTTCCTATTGGAATTACATCGACCACTAGAGTAACTGGGGGGGGGGGGGGACTGACATCTTTACAATGTCTGTCATCTACTTCATCAATACTTATATATGTCTTCTGTGTCTTTTAATAAAGTCAAATTTTTTTATATTAAAGCAGGATGGATATATTATGGAGCAGAATGCAAAGTTACGGATTTTAAAGATAAGCCATAGGGCTTCAAGGAAATATCCCACTTGCGATGTATGGCAAGTCTCCTTATCCAGACTTTCTCACCGCTGGGTCTCTGTCCTCTGTGCATAAAGACCTGGTTGAACAAGATTTAGGGGCACTGCCTTTCCCCATTTCCCTGCTCTCTTCTGCCTGCGGGGCTAAGTGGATGGGTGCTGGAGGCAGATCACTTGTGTTCAAATCCCTGACCACAATGACTAATTGTGGAACCTGGGGCATGTGCACCAACCTCTTTCAATTTTTAGTTTCTTTCTTTTTTTTCCCCCAGGAATAAAATGGAGAATCAAATATGATAGTGCATGCCAAATGCTCAGCAGAGTGCCAGATGCTCAGCAGAGTGCCAGATCTGGAGTGAATGCTTACTTGTTAGCTACTATGCCGAACAATTTTAAGCTACAGTCACCATAATGTAGCATGTGAGTACCCGCAAAGGCAGCTGCGGTCTAAAGCTATTCTTTGTTCTGTTCAAAATGTATAACTATACATTTGTATAGTTATAACAAAACGTATAACAAAATGTGTAACGATATCAAATGCGGGAGGGTAAATAGTCTCGGTAAATGAAGAACTGAAATAAGCCATAAGAGAGTAAAGGTGAGGCGACAAGAAGCTGATACAGTACGACATACTTAACAGAAAGGAGATAAAGGGTTTGCAGTGACAATTAGGAATCATTTCGTTAGTAGGTATTATATTGGGAGTGACATTAGGGATCCAGAGGCCGAGAGAGACTGAGGGTTAGTACTTAGCAAGAGTTTTCACTAGTCTGGGCCTGGGGCGAGGGCAGAAGCAACAGGAAGCAAAGGGTGAAGGGTGTTATATTAAAAAGTTAAGCTGTAGTTGGGGAGGAAACCACAGCTCTGAAGATGACATTTTCTTGAAGGAATTGGTGAAGGCAACCGCGTGAACAAGTAGGTGTTGGTGCTGACACTGGGGAAGGTGGTTGCCCGGGCACGGGGCTTCTTCCGGTGAATTATCTCTGAAGTGAACATCCCACTCCCGTTAGGCCCCACTGGGAAGAGCGTGGCCCCCAGATGTCCAACTCTTAGGAGCAGTCGCCTCTATTGCTACTGGAACTCTGAATAAATACGCAGGGTTAGGTCCAATACTGATCGGGGGCCCCTGGGTGGCTCAGTTGGTTGAGTATCTGACTCTTGACTTCAGCACAGGTCGTGATCTCATGGTTTGTGAGTTTGAGCCTCGCCGTGGGCTCTGTGCTGACGGATGGAGGCTGCTTGGGATTCTCTTTCTCTCTCTCTGCCCCTCCCCCACTCTCGCATACTCTTTCACTCTCTTTTTCTCTCAAAATAAATAAATGAACGTTAAAAAAAAAAATCAAACGCTAAGCCGTAGCAGTTGAAGCAGGGCAGTGGTGGGTGTGGGTTGAAGGGAGAACTCAGGCCCTCTCTGGACATGACTTTCCTTTTAATTTTGGTCTCAATAGTGATTTTTCTTATTGCGGAAACGTAAGGGTAGGTAATTTATGCTTAGTGTTTGTTTATAAAGCTCTTTTAGTGAAATTGCATTTTTATTGAAAAAGCATCATTACTATAGATCCTAGAAAATACTAGGAAACAGTTTAATGGTAGGTCAAGTGGCCAATATGATTAGTTCTTGGTAGAAGGAATGAGATTGAGAGCATAGTCTGGAACACATAACCACTTTCCAGGGGGCACACACGTATAAATTCAAATTATAAATATATACATTGTTGGAAGAAGGGTAAATAGATTTGGTCGATACCTTGGGCATAATACTGTCAAGCTTTCCCCTGGATCATTCCCATCAGCATCCACACTTGATAGCATTTCGCCCATCTAACAACCAAAATAAACAAAAACGCTCCCTCGATCCAGTTTCCTCCTTTCCGCTACAGTCCCTTTTCTTTCCAAGCCTCTATGGTGACATTTGGGAGGGAGCTGTATCCCAGCGCTGTTCTGCTTAAAGGATTATACGTACCGGCTGCCTCCTGTTCTTCTCCCAGGCTCTCTTGAACTCTCCTCAGTAAGGTTTTCGCTCCTACTGGCCCACTGAAGCTTCTCCCTTCTGGTCATCTGTGCTTGTCGTGTGTTAAACCCAGCTGTCACTTCTGAGTCCTCATTTTCTGACTGATCTCCAGCATTTGACAAAATCGCTCACGCTGTTCCAACAGATACTCTCCTATCTTGGTTTCCAGGGCACCACATGCCCCCGGTCTTTCTTCTGTCTTTCTGACTACTTCTCAACTTCTCTTGCTGTTTCCTCCTCGTCTCCCCATCCTGTAGACTTCGGGGTGTCCCAAGGCTCAGTCCTTGACCTCTTCTCCGTTTCTGTTAGCTCTCACTGTGTTTGTGCTTTCATCCCTTATCATGGCTTTAAATGCCACAGATATGCTGATGACTTTCAGTGATTACTTCCAGCCCAATATTTCCTCTGACCTCCTGACCTAGCTCCCTGTCTATGTGACATTTCCATTTGGATGCTTCCTAAGTGTCTAAAACTCAACATGTCCCAACCTCTTCATATTCGTCCTAAAGCCAGCAGCTCCTCTGTTTCCTTCTCTCAGTTAATAAGAAGAGACACCATTCTTTCAGCTGCTTATATCAGAAAACTTGGTGTCACCCTCGACTTTACTCATTCGCTACCGTTCTACACCCGGTTTGTCAGCAAATTGCATCAGTCTTACCTTCAAAATAGAATCAGTGTTTGAGCCTTCCTCACCAACCCCCCGCCACCACTGGTCCAATCCTCCCTCATTTCCCACTTGGAATAGCCTCCATGTGGTGTCTCAGTATCTATCCCCGTGCCGTCTATGGTTAGCACAGCCACCAGACTGACCCGTTGACCTAGGTCAGATCGTATCACACCTTTTCACCTTCTTATCCAGTGTCTTCCCCCCCACCCCCAATTCAGAGTCAAAGTCAGTCTTTAACAACAAACTATAAGGCCTGGAATGGTCTGGCACCCTGTCACCTCTATGACTTCATCGGCTACCTTGTCCCCTTTGATTTCTCAAACCAGCTACTCTGGACCTGTTGGCTACTTCCTGCCTGGACCAGGCAAACCCCTGCCTCAGGGCCTCTATTATTTTCTATCTCCGTTGCCTGCCTAGAATGTTCTTCCCTCCTTTGCATGCTTGACTCCCCCATTCCCTTCAGCTCTTTTGTTCAAAACTTGTTTCCTCCGTGGGGCTTTTTCTAGCGACCCTCTCTAACAATCTCGGTTACCCCTTCCCCAATATTTCATTCTCCTCTTCCGTGTTTTGTTTTTTCTCTTTAGCACTTTCTGGTATATAATATATTTTACTTGTTTAATTCTCTTTATTGTCTTGCTTTCCGGCCAAAATGTTTGCTCTTCGAAGTCATGGATTTGGTTTTGTTTACTCTTGTGGCCCCAGTTCCTAGGGGAAAAAAGAGACTGACATGTTGCAAGCCTCAATAAGTATTTGCTGCGCCGATGAATGTAGCTAAATGAATTGTGGGCAAAGGCAAACATTTCCTAAGAACTCTCTTCTGCTGTTCTTTCCAAACATACATTTACAAAGGTTGCTTTCATCCTCTCGAGATGAATGATGCTGGCCGTTGGTGGCCACAGAACCGCTGTAATCTTTAGCCACCAGAACTTTCAGATACAGAGAAGCGACAGCATTAATTGCCGCTGCGTGTGTGTCTTAATCGGTCATTTATCAAGGACCTATTTCGTGCCTAGGACTGGCCATCTGTTGCACTGTCACTAGAAAGGGGACGTCCGGAGGCCCTCAGCTTTATCGTTTCCCCACTGAGCGACGCTGCATAGATTTAGAGTCACTAAGTCTTGCCGGGCCTCAGTTTCCTCCCCGTGAGTGGAGACAGTGGTATGCCACATTCCTGCGAGCTGAAGGGTATGTGAAAGTCTAATACAGGCATTATTGCACACCGCTTGATATCGCCACCAAAGAAATACACTGTCACTGGAAATAATTATAGGTATCACAGATTAGAACCACTATGTAAATAAAGACCGTTGCTCCGGTATTAAAATGTTTTTACCATGTGCGCTTTTGCAAGCATTACAGATATGGCTGCCCATTCCTTCCCCTCAGCGGGAAGTAGGACTTGTCAGGGAAGACAGGGGCCAGAAGAATAGAATTCCACCCCCCCCCCCCAGTTTTATTGAGATACACTTGGCATACAGCGCTGTGTGGGTCTCGGGTGTACAGATCATGGATTGACTTAGACGTACTGTGAAGTGACCACCACAGCAAGTCTATTTGGCAGCCATCATCTCATACGGATACCCCAAGGCCAGCAGTGGGATGTGGAAAACCACCAAGGAAGAGTCTTTAAGCTCCTTTTCACATCCTCATAGGCACTCAGTGGGATGAAAAATGCCTGTGGCTTCACGGGTGCCCGGCCAAGGAATGTACCGTGAGATGGAAAATGGCGGTCCAACCAACAAGCCTTCTTCAAGGGGCTATCATGTTCCTGCCCCTGAGGGGAGTACAGGCGAGACTGGGTCACTGGTTTTGGTTGGCTGGCCGACAACCTCATCAAGATTCTCTTACCTTGTATCTGATTCCATGTACCACTCTGCGTAAAGACTCCAGGGGCTCCCCCCAAACACCCCAAAGTTGACATCCACATGCGTTGGTTTCATAGGTGAAATTCTGTGCCATCTGGCCTCTTCCCACCTCTGCTTCTCGCATCTCACTCCACACCAGCTTGTCCCGTCAATATCCACATCTTTGCTTTCTCCATCCTCTCCATACCATTGGGTTTTTCCTTTGTCCAGAAAGCTGGAGCACCCTTCCTTCCTTCTTTAACTAGAAATCCCGACTCATCCTTTGAGACTTACCTGAGTGATCAGTCTTCTTTCCTTATGTCCCACGCTTACCCACTCGGGGAGATGCCCCTTCTCTGTGCCCCCGGAGAACCCTTTATTGTTTTTAGTTACTGAATAGTTACTCAGGGTTACAGCTTTTTTTCTTGATTCACTCATTGTCCCCAGTACTATCACTGGGCTTGGAACTGCTAGATGCTTAGTAAAATGTCCATTGTATGAATGGGTAAAATATGAGTGAATTGTCAAATATGAGGTAATGATCGCAAAACAGTTTTACTTGTTGAGGTGCTTGGGTGGCTCTGTTGGTCAAGCGTCTGACTTTTGATTTTGGCTCGGGTTGTGATCTCATGGTTTGTGAGATCGAACCCTGTGTCGGGCTCTGAGGCTGATGATATGGACCCTGCTTGGCATTCTGTCTCTCTCTCTCTCTCTGCCCCTCCCCTACTTGTACTCTCTCTCTCTCTCTCTCTCTCTCTCTCTCAAAATAAATAAACATTTGTTTTAAAAAACCCCAATTTTAATTGTTGTGTGTAGCCTAGGACATGAAACCTGGAGCTCACATACAGCGAATATCCAGAGGCATAACCTCAACTGCCATACCTCTGGTCCCAATGCCCCTCAACACCACGGAGTTTGATAAACTACTTTCAGGGGTTCAAGGAGCATCCTAGTCAGACTCACACTGAGAAGGTGCTTAGGATCCCCCCTCATAAAGTAAAGGCAGTGCTTCTCCAGAGGTGCGAGGTAAAGGTCATGGAGAGCCACAGGGCCATAAAGATATCAGAGGAAATGTGCCTTTGCCACATGCACCCCACATAATACAGTACACACAAAGCACATCACGTTAGAATGCTGTAAACCAGAGTCACATGGTGAAGTATCAGGAAGAGAGAATCACAGTGGGACACGTATGTCGTGGTGAATGGAACAAAAACCAGCTTTTCCGTGCATACCACGGCTCACCCAGAGCCACGCATTTCTAGAACGGCCCACCTGACTCGGTTGGCTCTTTTCCCAGCCTGCTGGTTAGGCGGCTGCACGGGTGGTCCCGCACCCGGGGGGGGGAAATGTCTAGCTGAAAAGAGGGGCCCGAGAACCTTAGAGTCTCTCTCCCCTGGAAAGTCTAATGAGAACCAATTCCCTGGTGGTTTAGTGGTTAGGATTTGGAAAGTCTAATGAGTAAGATTTCAGGTGGGTGAATAGCAGAGGCTGAGAAGCTTGGTGGTGAGGAGCAGGCCAGCGTTTTCCCCCTCAGCCTTTACGTCTCCTCTACACAACGCTTTCGAAATAGAAGCCATTTCCTCTCTGTTCTACCACCTGCTCCCAGCGTCAGCTTCAAGGTGGTCTACCACAAACATTCTATACCGACGGTGGAGAAACTGCCAACCTTCCTGCCAGGCACTACACCGAGCAGGGGAAGATTCAGCCCGGGCCAGACCAAAGAAAAAAAATCGCCTTTGATGTTCGGCTGGTCAACACAAAGAGGGAACGGAGGTGGCAAGAAGCTCATGGAAAAAAACACATCACCTCTTGAAGTCTGAATGTACACAGGGGAAGGGGTACTGGTGATCTGGAGACTCTGCTTGGGAGATCCCTGAGTATGGGAAGTTTTTTCTGGACCTAGAACCAGCGTAACACCTAGTCCTGGTAGGGACTTGAAAATACTCAATAAACGATTGAATAAAGGAAAGAGGAAAGACGGGATTATTCTCCAGAGGATAACTGGGTGCTTTCCACGTAGGGGGAAACTGAGTAGAAATCAAATTTTGTCTTGTTTTCTATGGGGGGAAGGGTCAAAAAACCAAACTAAACCAAGACCAAAGCAAAAAACCAAAAAACCAACAAACCAAAACACCCAGGAGGGCTCAGCTATTTCCCTTGAATAACAATGGAGAGTTTGCACCATGGAAATCACATAATTGCTTTGAAGACACCATTTCCCACCACACAGAGGAGATATTTTAAGTCGTGATTAAGACTTAATTGGGATGGGGGCGGCTTCTTTAAGGGTCAGGGTCTAGGTATTGAATAATACTCTCAGTTATCATGGGTGGGGAAACTGCACAGATAGTTGGAATAGACCATCCTAAATGCAATTTGACTGAAGGAAGTGGTATTCCACACAGAGGGAACAGTGTGCAAGAAGGCACTGAGGTATGAGAGAGCAATGTCTAACAAGTAACTTAATAAATGAAGAAAGATCAATAGGATTTAGACAATGATCCTAGAAGTTCTAAGCAAAAGGAGAAATGTAGTAATTAATTCTATTCTTATGAACCAGCAACTATGGAATCATGGACCAACTTTCAAGAAGAGGTGCCTGAAAATCAGAGCTCGAGTTTAAGTATATGGCTTTTGAAGCCACCCTTACCTAGAAGCCGCCTCTGGACCCTTTCCCTCCTCCTACCTTAAATAAAATGTCAAAAAGGTACTGCATTCTTTGATTCTTCCTGGAATAAACAAATCTTCAGGTTGCCTCAGTCGTAGAGTGAGAAGGAAAGGAGGAGTTTGTTTTATGGCTCTGTTACTGAATCTCTGTATTTCAGTTTGAGTTTCAGAATGTTCCTTGTTGGCCTTCCTATTTTTTTTATTAAAAAATAATTTAAAAAATTAAAATTAAATAATTAAAAAATAATTAATTACATAATTACTTCTTTTGATTTGGTCTTTGATACCCTAGTTATTTTGGACACCATTCATCTGTCTGCTTGGTTTCCCTTCCCGTGTCCTGAAAACTGCCCCTGTCGCCATCCCATATGTGAGAGAAACCATGTTCTTATAATAGAGTCTTCATCCCCCTGGCAATGGCTGATTGATCCAGGAGTGAGCATTTGACTCAGACTCTGGGCAGAAACTTGGGACTGGGTGTAAGTGATTCCAGGTTTAGTCTGGATGGGACTACAAACAGAAAATGGAAGCCAGGCTTCAGCAAATGGTTCTGGGAAAACTGGACAGTGACATGCAGAAGGATGAACCTGGACCACTTTCTTACAGCATAATAAGCACACAAAAGTAAATTCAAAATGAATGAAAGACCTAAATGTGAGACAGGAAGCCATCAAAATCCTGCAGGAGAAAATGACAACCTCTTTGACCTCGGCCACAGCAACTTCTTACTTGACATGTCTCTGGAGGCGAGGGAAATAAAAGCCAAAATGACCTATTGGGGCCTCTTTGAGAGAGAAAACTTCTGCTTAATGAAGGAAACAATCAAGAAAACTAAAAGGCAACCGAGGGAATGGGAGAAGATTTTTGCAAATGACATATGGATAAAGAGTCAGAATCCAAAATCTATAAAGAACTTATGAAATTCAAAACCCAAAAAAAGAAATGGGCAAAAAACATGAATAGACACTTTTCCAAAGCATCCAGATGGATAACAGACACATGAAAAGATGCTTAACATCACTCATCATCAGGGAAACACAAATCAAAACCACAATGAGATACCACCTCACACCCGTCAGAATGGCTAAAATGAACAACTCAGGAAACAACATATGTTGGCGAGGATGTGGAGAAAGGGGAACGCTTTTGCAGTGCTGGTGGCAATGCAAACTGGTGAAGCCACTATGGGAAACAGTATGGAGGTTCCTCGAAAAATTAAAAATAGAGCTACCCTACAACCTAGCAATTGCACTCCTAAGTATTTATCCAGGATACCAAAATGTTGATTTGAAGGGGCACATGCACCCCAATGTTTATAGCAGTGCTATCAACAATAGCCAAAGTATGGAAAGAGCCCAAGTGTCCATTGACTGATGAATGTATAAAAAAGATGTGGTGTATATATATACACACACACACACACACACACACACACACAATGGAATACTCCTTGACGATCAAAAAGAATGAAATGTTGCCATTTGCAACAATGTGGATGGAGCTAGAGGGTATTATGCTAAGTAAAGTAAGTCAGAGAAAGACAGATATCATATGATTTTACTCATATGTGGAATTTGAGAAACACAACAGATGGCCATAGGGGAAGGGAAGGAAAAATAAGATAAAAACAGAGAGGGAGGCAAACCATAAGAGACTCTTAAATACAGAGAACAAACTGAGAGTTGCTGGTAGGGTGTTGGATTGGGGGATGGGCTAACTGGGTGATGGGCATGAAGGAGGGCACTTGTTGGGATGAGCACTGGGTGTTCTATGTAAGTGATGAATCACTAAATTCTCTTCCTGAAATCATTATTACACTATATGTGAAATAACTTGGATTTCAATAAAAATAATAATAAATAAATGAAGCGATAGATAAATAAAAATAAATAAAACACCTTTAAACCTTTAAAAAGAAAAGAAAAAAAAGCCTCATGGTCTCAGAGTTGCACGTAGGGCTGCCCGACAAAGCAAATAAAATTACGGACGGTCCAGTTAAATTTGGATTTCAGATGAACAGCATATGACTTTTAGTACAAGTATGTTCCAGGCAATAGTTAGTGTATACTTATACTAAAAATATGTGTTGTTTATTTAAAATTCAAACGTGACTGGGAATCCTGAATTTTATGCGGCACCCTGGTTTCAGGAGACTTCGGAAGAATTCGGTCCAATCTTGATACAGAAGCATGCTCTGCAGAGAAGCATTTCAGGTTCCTGCCCCACAATTCACTCAACTCCCCATCTTCAAAGAGCAACAAATCATGTAGGAACAGAGTGTGCCTGGTGAGCGTTTTGCGTTCACATGAAAAATCTGGGGGGGGGGGGAGGGGAAAGGAAGGCTAAGTATCCAGGTAAATCAGGAAAAAATCCCATTCAGGTATTTGTTCAGCAAAAGCAAAAGCAAGTATTTTCTTCTCTCGTTACTGAATTAAATAGGTAACCGTCTTCACAGAACCTGACTCTAAAATGTTCTGTTAGGAATTTTCACTGTCAAGTACATAAGATTTTGCATGATATTAACACTATATTAATAACACTCACTAATATATGTTGAGTGCTTAATACATGCCGGAAACAGTTCTACATAGTTGGCACGTGCTAACTCACTTAATTCTTGCGTCAGGTCTGTACGGTAATTAGTATTATCGCTTCTTTTTTTTCTATATAGAAAAACAGAAGCACCGAGAGGTTAAGTGCATTAAGCAACTGGCTGAAGTTCACGCTCGAGCTCCGTGATTGTGCATCTGTAACCATGTACAATCACAGCACTAAATATCTTCTCGAGCATAAACCTGTGTGTAGAAATTTTCTTGTCACAAGACTCTAGCGTATGTTCAAATGAAAATTTTTGGTTTTAGTTTTCAGGGAACTTTGGAATGGAAATTCTGTCCTTTAACGTTCCATCGTGATTCTATGTGCGCTGCCCTTGCTGTACCAATTTTTGTCGTTGAAGAGTAAAAATTAGGGAAGTATTTTCTATTTATTTATCTATCTATCTATTTATTTATTTATTTATTTATTTATCTATCTATCTATTTATTTATTTATTTATTTATTTAGAGAGAATGCATATGAGCAGGGAAGGGACACAGAGAGAGAAAGAATCCCAAACAGGCTCTGTGCTGTGAGCACAGAGCTCCGTGTTTCCAGCACAGGGGGTTAGAACTCACCAACGGTGAGATTGTAACCTGAGCCGAAATCAGGAATTGGATGCTTAACTGCCTGAGCCACCGAGGGGCCCCAGGAAATATTTTCTTTCTTTCTTTGTTTTTTTTTTATAAAGTTTATTCATTTATTATTTCTGAGAGTGAGAGTGACAGAGAGAAAGAGAGAGAGAGAGAGAGAGAAGCCAAAGCCTAGACTCCGAGCTGTCAGCACAGACCTTGACATGGGGCTCGAACTCACGAACAGTGAGATGAACAGTGAGATCGTGACCCGAGCCGAAGTCAGACGCTTAACCGACTGAGCCACCCAGGTGCCCCAGAAATATTTTCTTTTGTTTTCAGTCTGCTACTTTCATCTGAGGATTTAAATGTAAAGAGCGAAAGTGTTTATAGTGAAAGGCAAATGAGATTGCATCTTCCTGGTCTTTCACCCTTTGTCCTTCTAATGTTTCTTTTATTTTTGAGGGAGGGAGGGAGGGAGGGAGGGAGGGAGAGAGAGAGAGAGAGAGAGAGAGAGAGAGAGAGAGAGAGAGAGAGAGAGAATCCAAAGCAGGCTCCAGGCTCTGGGTTGTCAGCATGGAGCCCAACGTGGGGCTCGAACTCAGGAACTGCGGGATCATGACCTGAGCGGAAGTCGGATGCTTAATCGACGGAGCCACCCAGGAGCCCCACCCCCACCCCTGGCCTTTGTCCTTCTGTAAAGCAAAACATTTCACCAAACCAAGTTGTTTTAACTTCTGCCTGGGTGGCCTAACGTCAGCATTTATGGAAATGTGGAGGGAGCCGATAAACCAAGGAAAGCAGTTCTGGGTTACCCGACATTAGAGACAGCAAAGAGTGACTGGAGAAAGTTTGCTTCATGTGACTAAGTTTAGCCTCTGGGGAAGGTCTCATGGTGGTCTGAGTCTAGGGAGGAATGGTTTTGAAAGTATTCGTCACCGCTGGTGACGAAATTTCACTGCAGTTTTGGTTACTTTCAATAAACCACATAGACCCGCTGTGGATTAGACTGGGGGCAGCACGCATGCGTGTGTGTGCCTGGGGGCGGGGGGGGGGGTGGAGTGAGGGGGAGGAAACTGGTAATAGCTGTGGTGTGATTTGCCTCCTCGCTGCTGCTCTCTTAGGTGAGGAAGCAGGCTTCAGCAGTGGTCCTCTCGCTGTCAGTAGACCTTTCCGCCTGTGGTTTTTTGTGCTACTTTATAAAAAACAATCCCAGATGTTGTTTCACTCCTTTTTGGTTGAGGTGGATTCTGGGGGGTTTAATGGTTCTCCTCCCCAGATGTGGGTGAAAACAAGAAACAGGTGGGCATCACTGATTTAACCCAGGAGCTGCACTTCTTGGACTCTGTCTCGAGAAATGATTGGACAACTGCACCGGGATCTATGGGAAAAGATGTTTCCTGCAGTCTGGTAAAAATCGCCTTCTCCCCCGGGCGCCTGGGTGGCCCAGGTCATGATCTCACGGTTTGTGAGTTTGAGCCCTGCGTCGGGCTCTGTGCTGACAGCTCGGAGCCTGCAGCCTGCTTGGGATTCTGTGTCTCCCTCTCTCTCTGCCCCTCCCCCGCTCACACTCTGGCTCTCTGTCTCAGAAATAAGTAGACATTAAAAAAAATTAAAAAAAAAAATCGCCCTCCCCCATTCAAGTGTTCTGAATGCCCATCACGATGAGATTAGTGAAATGAGTTTTGTTACCTGCATCAGAGATCCTCGACGGTCATTAAAATTGATACGACTTCTATATTTGTGGACTTGGAATATGTCATGAATATTTTACGTGAGAAGAAAAAGAGGCTAAGGGCCCGTATATAGAGTATATTTTCATTTTTGTCATCTATCTGTACCTATGTGCCTAGCAACTATTCTGGAAAGACTGGCACAGAAGTACTGGGAATGGTTATCTCTGGATAGTAGAATTTTAGATGATTTTAACTTCTCTTTTCTGTTTTCCAAACAATTTTCTAGAGTCAATAGTCATCAAATGGCTCATAAAAAACAGAAATAAATAGTCCATATTACTTCATCTTTGTTTCTGTAAATACCATTTCCACAATGCAGCCATCCCTAACTACTAGAACAGATATAGAGAATTTTTCCAACGATATCTGGTCTAATGTAACTTCAATGGACCCATCTTAGTGGGAAAGGTTATACTTGCTCTGATGAATTTTACACTCCCTTGTCAAAGATCAGTTGGCTCTATTTGTGTGGATCTATTGCTGGGCACTTTAGTTCGTCCCACTGATATAATGATCTATTCTTTTACTAATACCACATTGTCTTGATTAGTGCAGTCATTGACTTTTCAGAAGTTGCTACAGCAGGTGTCCTAGAGAGTGTGACCCGTGCATTATCCAAGATTCAAACTCGTGCCTCTGACCAGTGCTGTGAGGACCCACCTGTAGGCAGTCCCACAGCGTAATTTGGGAATTATTCCTGACTTAAACATGTTCTGTTGTTTGCAATGAAGAACTCGCATGGAAAGAATGATCTCTGTAGAGAGAAAGCCAAGTTTTATTTTTTAGTAGTAGAAGCTCTATGATTTGAGAAGAATAATTAAACGTTAGTACAACCTCCAAACAAAAGAAAGAATCAGTGAGTCTTCGAACCAAGGTGGACCCATAGAAGTTACATGTTTACACTAAAATATCATTAGAAGTCTCTGTACCTGTTCTGGTTAGTGAGGCATGGGTTCGCTGTAGAAGTAGAATTTCTAGAAACGCTTGCTCCATATAAAACAGCACCTCCACCCTATTTCCAAAATCTCTTGCCACCTGCTTTATTTTAACTCATGGCTCTGTATCATCACCACTTGACACATTTTTGCACATTCTGTGTGTTGTTCTTCTCGCTCTGCTAGAATCTAATGCTGGTAAGAGCTGAGGCTCTGTTTCACTATTGAATCGTCAGCCCCTCAATAAATATTTATTAGCTGCATACATAAATAGAAACTAACACTCTTGTAATTTGATTCTTTCCTCTCAGAACTAGAAACAGAAGCCCTGTTCCGTTTAACTCAGACCTAGCTACTTGACGCTGGTAGTGGCCCAGTGTGACCAATAATATAAGGGGGAAAAAGCCAATGGATATGGAGACTAGAATAGGCCTTAAAATATAATCTGGCCAACCCACCATCTTTTTACAGATGGGAAAACGAATTTACAGTGATGGACCTTCTCCCTCCCTACTGATCTCGTCCAAATCTGAACTCGTAGACCTAGGTTGATTGGTTCACTTTATGCCAATGATGGGTTAGAAGTGGAAATCTGCGTTCTCCCTTGAGGAAACAGGACTGAGATATGAGAACTTCCATAGACATAGGAAGCCATATTGCCACTATTACGACAAATGCCCATGACAGACACCAATGTGCAAAGGGGGGGGGGGATCCACCTTAATATTTTTAACAACTAACTCCATTATAGGCATAACAGCTGAATAACTAATTCACTCTCTTCTCCCCACTGAAAGGGAAAAAAGTGTTTTCTCCATTTTGACATTTTCTTCCTTGAATTTCTATATGTGCACTTTTTGGGATGGGGTGGCTCCTGCCAGAAATGCCTAAAGTACACCTGTCACTTTTAAACTGCTCTCAATACATTCACTTCTAGGAACTGTTTATTAATAGGATTAGCATTTCCTCACACTAGCATTTTAAGCACAAAATAAGCAAAGTTTACATATTTATGCAATGCCTTCCATGCCGGTTATGCAAATGTAATTACCACTAGCAAATTTGTTTTGGCTGAGAAAACTCCAGATGCTGGAAAAACATCTAAAGGTATTTTTTTTTAATGTTAGGATTATCAACTGATGCTATCAGTGGGATAATGATTCCATCTTTGGCTTTGACAGTAAACCCAGAAATTCATGAACGTGGCTATTCCAGCAGGAAATAAAAATATAAGGATTAAAAAAATCTCCCAGGGGCGCCTGGGTGGCTCAGTAGGATAAACATCTGACTTCAGCTCAGGTCATGATCTCACAGTTCTTGGGTTCAAGACCCGCGTCGGGGTCTGTGCTGACAGCTCAGAGCCTGGAGCCTGCTTGGGATTCTGTGCCTCCCTCCCTCTCTCTCTGTCCCTCCCCCGCTTGCACTCGATCTCTCTCCACTCAAGTCATGTCATTTACAGAGTGTCCATCAAGGAGTAGATGTGCTCTAATCAACGTGGGTTTCCCCCATTGTATTGTAGTTTTAGACCTTTGCTCTAACTTCCACTAAGCCCTGCTAAGGATGTAACAGAGTAGGCCTTGGTTTCATCACTGTAACTTGTTTTCACATTTGTAAAAAAGATGGTGGACCAGCAAGATGATGATGATGATGATGATGATGATGATGATGATGATGATTATTATTTTTCAAGTAGCCTTCACACCCAGTGTGGAGCCCAATGCAGGGCTTGAACTCACAAACCTGAGATCAAGACTTGCGCTGAGGTCAAGAGTCAGATGCTTAACTGACCGAGACACCCAAGGGTAGGCCTCTGATGAGACAGTATCTGATCAATTTGATTCTCCAGCCAACTCTGGGGACCCCTTCAGATTCAATCCAGTATTGTACCTCCTAAGGTAACACGCGCAACTCTCAGAATCCGCCTGGGTTCTGCATGACAGATGTTTACTGGTCGTGGGGTTAACACTCTATAAAGTGATTGAGCCTCTGTCATCAGGGAGTCAATTTTGTTTTTTCACTCTGTTCTATCAAAAACAAAGTTGAAGACATTTTCACTAGAGATGAAAAGAAAAGATCCTTTTGGTTAGTCAGACAATTAGGGTATCCATGGCACTCATTATTCCACCATAAGGAGGTCTTGCATTTGTGACTGATCCTTTGGGATCAGATGAAAACGTCTTCCAGCTGGAGGTCAAAGGTATCTGGTGGCATGCCCATATCTTCGTTTTGATATGTCAGATACGGGGAGGAGACCAGGTACAGGGCGGCAGAGAATCATAGGTTTGGCAGACGCCAAAAAAATCAGTCATTATTATTCATCGAAATAAAGTCACAACCTCTGATGAAAACCACACATCTCTTCCTTGTCACCAGCTTCTCTGGAAGACTTGGCTCCGGTCTCAGAGTCTTTGTGATGATTTCAGTGTTTGCCTTTTGATCATATTTGCTGCCATTTATGGAGTCCCTTTTATGATCCAGACATGTTGCATGTTCTGGTTCTAATCCCGATGCCTGTGAAGCGGGGAGAATTTTGATTCTCCCTTGTGAGAAACCCCTCGTAGTGGTGAGCTGGGATACGGAAAAGACCCACTGACCTGGTTTTATAGCTCATGGTTCCCAGGGCAGTGGTTTCTCAGGGAGAGGCTCCTTCTGAGGGCTGCTGGCCATGGTCCTGGCCAGTGCGTGTTTCTTTCCAGGCCAACTGAGTCTGCTTAACATCCGATTGAGGAGATCCATAAATGCTTTCAATTCTGCACCACAGAGGATTTTACGTTGATGGCAGATTTCGTGACCAAAATGACAGCCTTCTGATAAACCCAAACCAAAAAACCCTACGCTTTTGCTTACGGATTTTAATTTCCTGGCAAAGTGACTAACGTGACATCATAGAGACTAGGCGCCTTTCTTCTTCCCAGCCTAACCTTCCCTGGATGGTTGGTTATTTTGACGCTATGGCTTGTTCTGGTGAGATTCCCCACTGGCCTGGGAACAATGAGCAGTGTAATGGAGACTATGTATCAGCAACTTCTGTGTGGTGGTCAATGTGCCACATTGCCTCTGTCACCTTGAGCCTGTGGACTCCTGACCCTAAGTGATACCTGCCTATGCAGTGCAGAGCAGTGGTTTTTAACCTGTTGATAACCACAAGCCATTTAGAAATTTCTTTGAGATTTTTGGTGTCCCTTTTATCGAGACACAAGGGTGAATATGAACCCACTGAATGAGAATATGCCTGCCTGTCCATTGCACATACTTTCACTAACAAAGAATAAATAAAATACCTATAAATGACACAGGAGCTTGAAATGTCAGAAGCTAGGTCTTACTGGGTTTCTTCCTCACCCTGTCAGCCTGACCATGAGATCGGTAACTTCCTGGGGGAATTCTCATAAATGTTTTGGTGTATTTCTTTACGCCTCAACCGCCCCCCACCCCCACCCCCCCGCCGCATGTTTTATGTAGTTGAATTCTACTGAACATATTTGGCTTCAATAATGCATACAAGTCGGGGATTCAAGCTTTTTCTATAAAGAGTCAGGCAACAAATATCTTAGGCTTTGAAGACCATGTGACTCAGCGACTCTGTTGTCTTAGTGTGCAAACAGACATCAACGATACACAAGCAAACGGGCATCGATGTGTTCCAGTAAAACTTCATTTACAAAGCATGAGCTAAGTGTGTTGTGCTGACCCCTGACGTATGCTGTTGAAACAAACTTATTATTAATAATATCTATCAGTTATAGATAATATCTGTCTAGCACAGTTCATTAGAATTCACTAATGAAAACACCCCCCCAGCATGGGGGTTTGACCATCCTCCATAATTTTATGGGTTTGACTATCGTGACTCAAAGTCCATGGCAGGAAATAGCTATTTTTTTCCCTGTAATTCTTGTATTTTGGAGGGTAAAAAATTATCCTTGCACAATATCTTATGTAAAAAAATAATAATAACCTATCAAAGAAAAGTTAAGCCATTCCTTATTAGGGATTTCTGGAACTACCCGGCCTCGGTTATCATATTAAGTGGTTACTGAATAAGACATTTTTTTTCTAAACTGTGAAAAAAAGATGTACAATTTTATTGGTAAATCAGCAGAAGCAGAGTAGTAATCAGGGAGGAAATGACCAGACACAGGATTTGTCCACAGGTTGGAGAATTCAACCGAAAAATGTATCATCCAACTGGATTTCTACCCAGCACCAGCTTCTCTGTCTCCATCGGTGTTGAATTCACCACCAAACTATCTCCAACCCTTCTTGCTCTAGGACAGGCTCTAGCTTGGCCATGGTTAGCACCTACCCCTATCATCCTACATCATGCCTACACCATACCTCCCTAGACAGAATCCATGCTCTAGATTGGTTTCTTTCTTTCTTTCTTTTTTTTTTTTTAAAGATTTTATTTTTTTAAGTAATCTCTACACCCAATATGGGGCTCAAACTCATGGCCCTCAGATCAAGAGTTGCACACTCCACCGACTGAGCCAGCCAGGCACCTCTAGATTGGTGTTCCTGAAATGCATCTGCAGTAGGTTTAAGGCTTCCGTGAAAAAGGGTTCTGTAACTTAAAAGTGTTTAGGAAATGCTGGGATAGCCATGTTTTACCACGGCACTTCTCAGAGCTTTTAATATGCACGTGATTTCATGATGTGCAAAATTTCCCAAGGTTATTAGAAACGAACTCCCTTCTTGTTTTTTTCACAGAATAATTTATAGAACTAGTGTTTGGTATGAATTATTTTGAGAAATCCTTATGGATCTACCTGTCATGTTGTTCTTCGGAACTTAGCTTCTTTGTGTACTCCCTTAGGGACCTTCTCTGCTTCACAGGGTGATAGTCTATCATGTAATGTATTAACCATAGTCCAAAGTTAATACCTGAGAGTGGGGCTATATGCCTTATTCATCCCAGGAGTATTTGAGGCTCCCGGACATCCAATGTTACATTTCAAGTAATTGATCAGGCTACTATAGCACTTGTCACGTTGCAATGCGTTATGATCGATAGATGATAGATAGATAGGTAGATAGATAGATAGATAGATAGATAGATACAGATGTAGATCATTCACCAGAAGATGAGTCATGACTTGTTTTTTTCTTTTCTCCTGTTTCTAAGACAGTATCTTACACGTAGTAAGAACTGTCTTCAATAAATAATTTTATGAGTGAGTGATTTTAATGGAGAGATTTTAGGTATTATGCCAGAACGATGGGAGAATTTCTTTGGGTCAGTTCAGCTTTTGGTGGAAACTCAAAAATCAGAGTATATTATTGACTTATTTTCATATTACTCACTGGCAGCACCTGTCAAACTGCTTAGAAACTCCTGGGAGCGCACATAGGTTACTTCCTCAATTCGTATTAGATGCTTCTCTCTCTCTCTCTTTACTTACCTTGAACTTAAAGATAAAAATGTATCCACAAACTACCTAACTTTCTTAATGTCATTTTTCTAATTGCATTCTTGTCTGATAGACTGTGGTCTAATTTACATGGCGAAAATAAAAGAGCATGGTTACAAAGTAGACTTGTCATTTGTATGTTATCTGAGTATTTTGTTGACATAATATTACCAGTTTCCACCGTATTTCCGTGAGGCTGATGGATGTAAATGTCGGAGCACTGAGTCACTGAAAGGCCCAAATGGTTGGCTGATACTTCAAAGCTAGTTTGTGGTAGAACCTTTCCTGATATTCATGTCATAGGGTTTCTTTTATTCCCTCTTCAGTGGTGTTTCTTTGTGACATGTCACTTATTTAATAAGTCAGAAACATGTAGCTGAAGTGATAAGTAGAGTTGTGTTCATGATTGATTTGGTGAGCGTCCCCAGAGAAATATCAGAACTACAAGATACTTTCCCATCATAGAAACTCCTGGTCTAGATCTTAGACAAGATAAGAGAACTAAAATGTTTTATCTGTATTTTTAAGCTGAGCTTTTCTGTCAGAAAACATATTCTTGAGGTTTGCGGGGAGTATCTGTGGCTCCTGTTGGAAATTAGAATGGCATAAATATGTACGTAGCTCGGATCCTCACTTTGTGTGTGTTACTAGCATTGCAACAGTCAGGCGATTTAGTAGAAAAATAGTTGTAATAAATATGACAAAGCACTTTCACCAATGAAAAAGAAAGATACAAACATCCCCGTGGAAATGGACAAACATTTGAAGAGGCAACTCCTTAAAGATTCTCAACCTCGCTAGTAGTCAAAGCGACTGAACAACAATAAGATAGAATCTTCAACCTTTCACCTATAAGTTTGCAATGGCTGAAGTGATTGACGAAACCCACCGTTGGTAGATCTGGGACAACAGGTACCTTCATGCCTTGTTGGTGGGGGTGTAACTCAGCCCCCATTTTTGACTTTAAGCTGCAGTTTCATACATCATACATCCATACCCATGAACTGGCTGTCCAGGTAATGAATTTGGCTTTGTAGACCAGTGGACAAGGAATGACCACTGAGAGTTATCTTATGTGGCACTAATTTGCCAGCCAACTTCATGTTTACCTATTCAACTTTTGCGCATCTTCTTGAGAAAGCAGTGTGTGTGAAAGTAAGACACCATCTTGTGCAAATTTCCTGGGGGGAACTTATGATGAAGAGATACACAGAAAAAGTATGAAAAGTTCAAAAACATGCATATTCTCCTTGCTAGGTGGTCTAGGGTTAAAAAAAAAAAAAAGAAAGAAAGAAGCCAGGGGCTAGCAGCAGGGGAGTCGTAGTGCATCAGAAGACATCTAACAGGGCATTGGTTTTGTGGGTTCGAGCCCTGCATCGGGCTCTGTGCTGACAGCTTGGAGCCTGGAGCCAGCTTTGGATTCTGGGTCTTCCTCTCTCTCTGCCCCTCCCCCGCTCATGCTCTGTCTCTCGCTCTCAAAAATAAATAAACATTAAAAAATATTACAAAAAAAAAAAAGCTGGCTTTGGAATCTGGAAGGCCTGAGTTCGAGTCTTCACTCTATTATCACTCAGCTTTGTAATTGTGAGTGAATTCCTTAACCTCTCCTAGCCTTAATTTTTCATCTATAATATGTAAATAATGACTCTACTCAATGTATTATATTGTGATAGGGATTAAATGGGCTAATGCCCTCAAGAGCTTAGCACAGAGCCTTATGCACTTCAAGTGTACAATGAATCTCCAGCCATCGAATGCTGTAGAAAGGTAGTGAAAGGATATAATATACACAGGTATTTACCTAGAGAGCTGTCTGGAGGAAGGTCCATGGCTAAATTGCCATCTCTGGGCAGTGGGATTTGGGTGAATTTTTCTTTTTTTTCTTTCTTTCTTTTTCTTTTCTTTTCTTTTTCTTTTTTTTACTTTTCTGTAGTGTCTGATTTTTTTTTTACAACAATTATACTGTTTTTTTTTTTAATCAGAAAAAAGATAACAAAATGATTTGAATTTAGGGAAGGAAGCTAAGTACAATTTAAGAGATGTTATACTGGGAGCATGTTTTAAAGAAAATAATAGTCACAGTAATCTTTCTTTTATTTAAAATATTTTTTAAATTTTTTTTTATTTATTTTTGAGACAGAGAGGACAGAGCATGAGCAGAGGAGGGGCAGAGAGAGAGGGAGACACAGAATCCGAAGCAGGCTCCAGGCTCCGAGCCGTCAGCACAGAGCCTGACGCGGGGCTTGAACTCACCAACCACGAGATCATGACCTGAGCCAAAGTCGGACGCCCAACCGAGCCACCCAAGCGCCCCTCTTTCTTTTATTTTTATCTTAAAAAAAAATGGAACCTTGTGCACGGCTGGATTAATCATAGCGGATTGGCTGCGTCCAGGCATGCGAGGCCTTAACTGTTCTTTCCAGGCACGGATCTCAATTACATTTCCCAGATGCAACCCCCTTCTCCCACTCTCTCCTTGTTTCTAGGTGGGACCAGATACCTAGTTCCTCCCAGTGAAACATGACCAAAGAATAAATGTCACTTCCAGATCAAAGTAGTAAAGAATAGGCATGCCTTTTCCATGGTCTTCTGTTCCCTGTCCGGCAGCAGGAAGAAAGGACTCCCAAGCCCCGAGGGCTGGTTTTGCCCAAAGGTAGCAAACCTCCTACTGGAGGGAGGCCTCCAAGAGAGACAGCTGACCAGGAACTTCTGCATTGATCTTTGTGTGAGTGAGTAGTAAGCTTTTATTAGTGTTATGCCCTTGAGAGTTTGAGCTGATTTGTTACAGCGTTTGGTCTTATCTGAGTTCTACCATTATACATCATCCTCTTTGGTCCGTGTATGACCCTCTTGGATTCAAGTCATTACATCGTATAATGTACCACCACAAACCTACCCCCAATGAGAAGAACATTCCGAATAACTTACATCTATGTGCTCCTTCCCTTTGATCTATATCTATATCTAATCTATATCTATATCTATCTATAGATCTAGGAGTAGAGTTTTTGGAGCTGCACAGTATTTAAATGGTCAGCTTTAAATGATAATGCCAACTGCTTTTCTAAAGGTTGTACCAGTTTCTAATGCCATAAGTAATACACGTTGTTCCATATCTTTGCCATCACAGAAGTATTATTAGACTTCTCAATTCTGGCCATTTGAGTAGGAATAAGATGGGGTCATGCTGTGGTCTTGATTTACATTTTCACGATCACTAGTGAGCTTATGCCAAAATCCCTCTGAAGAAAAAGATAAGAAAAGAGGGCCTGCCTTGCTAGAAATTAAGGTTAACTTATAAGGCCACAGTAAATAACCTAGAGTAGTGTGAGCCAAGCATAGACAAATTACCAATGGAACAGACTAGAGAATTTAAAACAGATGCACATAGATGTGGACCTTTGATATATGACAGTAGTGTGGGAAAAGGAGAAGCTACTCCAGAACCACAACTAGAAAATTCAGTTATCCAAAGAGAAAAGAAATGCATTTGGATGTCTATCTCACATCGCATACAGAAGTAACCACCAGAAAGGTTAACCATTTAAGTGTCCAATGCAAGACGTTAAAACCGTTAGCAGGGGTTGGTCTTTCTGGCTTTGGGGAAGGGAAAAACTTATTAGGGCACAAAAAAGCAATAACCACAGAATAAAACATGGAGAAATTTGGTTACATGAAAGTTAGTATTTTTTGTTTATCGAAGACATGGTAAAGAAAGTGAAAAGAGAAGCTACAAACTGAGACAAAATATTTGCAACAGATGTAGCAGACACAGAATTAGTATGGTGAACACATAATTTTCACATATTGCTAACAAAATAACAAATTATCTAGTAGAAAAATGGAATGCATTCTACAGAAGAAGACATTAAAAATTTTTTTGTAATGTTTATTTATTTTTGAGAGAGGCAGAGACAGAGCTTGAGCGGGGGAGGGGCAGAGAGAGAGAGGGAGACACAGAATCCAAAGCAGGCTCCAGGCTCTGAGCTGTCAGCACAGAGCCCAATGCAGGGCTCGAACTCACGGACCATCAGATCATGACCTGAGCCGGAGTCGGACACCCAACCGACTGAGCCACCCAGGCGCCCCCAGAAGAAGACATTTTTATGTGGATCATCTATTATGTATGAGGAAATACAAATTAATTTTTTTTCAGATGAATAAAAATATTCAGATCAAAAACTAAAAAGAAAAGAGAAGATATATTGTGTTTCCTTACTTATATCCTTCATAATTTGTATCTTCTTCCCTCAAAAGTGAATGGATTCCTTCAAAAATGGATTCTACCATTCCATTGTGAGGTCACACACACACACACACACACACACACACACACATATGGCACTGATGTTTCAGAGTATAAATGTTTATGTTTGCTTGTACTTATGCATGCTTACTCACTCATAGGCTTATGTACTCTTAAACATTTACATTTATTCCAAATATATAATCCAGCACCTTCTCTGTGTCAGGCATTGTCCTAGACTCTGAGGAATGAAAAAGATGAACAATTTCTGGAAAGAGATGGCAAATTTTAAAAGTCAGCAAGTAAATTATTGTTATATTACATGGTGCTGAGTACTATGAATGGAAGTAGAGAAGCAAGGGGAGAGCAAATGATACCAGAATTGGCGTGTGGGTACAGTTTTCAATTGGGTGGTCAGAAAAAGCCACAGTGAGACAGCAATGGGAGCGAGACATGCTTATGTCTATGGGAAGAGAATATCAGGCAGAGTAAACAGCAAGTGAAAGGGCTTAGAGGCAGAAGCATGGCTGGCATGTCTGAGAAACAGCTAAGAGGTCATAGTGACTGCAGAAGAGGGATAAGGGAGAAAGAGTGGCAGGAGACAATGTTAGAGAGTGAGAAAGGAAGGCATAGGTCATGGAAGCATTTGTCAATTCTCGTGAGGATTTTGGGTGCATATAATTATATGCATAGTAATTTTATAATTTTTGTATCCTCTTGATGGATTAACCCCTTTGTCATAATACGATGTCCTTTGCCTCTTCTGACATTTTTGATATAAAGTCTATTTTGTCTTAGTATAGTTACCTCTGCCCTCTTTTGGTTTCCAGTTGCATGGAATATCTTCTTCCATCACCTTACTGTGAACTGATATGTGTCCTTAAAGCTGAAGTGAGGCAACACATAGTTGGTTTTTTTTTTAATCCAGTCATTCTATGCTTTTTGATTGGAGAATTTAACCCATTTATATTTAAGAAATTATTGATGGGTAAGGACTTACTGATGCCATATTTTTTTTTCTGGTTGTTTTGCAGTTCTCTTGTTTCTTTCTTCCTCTCTGTATTTATTTGTGAGTTAGACTTTTAGCAGTGTCATTCTTTGATTCCTATCTCTTTATCTTTTGTGTGTCCACTATAGGTTTCTGCTTTGTGGTTACCATGTGGCTTGCATAAAACATATTACAGATATAACAGTCTCTTGTAAGCTGATAACAACTTAACTTCAATTGCATATTAAAACTTTTTATTACCCAACCCCCACATTTTATGTTTTTATGTTATAGTTTGCCTCTTTTTTATATTGTGTATCCATTAGCAAATTATAGTAGCTATATTTATTGTTAATACTTTTGTTCTTTAACATTTACACTAGAGTTAAGTGACTAACACACATTGGAGCACCGAAATATATCAAATAATGGTAAGAGATCTGCAGGAGAAAGAACCAATAATACAAGAATAGCAGGGGATTTCAATACTCCACTTTCAATAATGGGTAGATTATTGAAACAGAAAATCAATAAGGAAACATTGGACTTGGACTACTATTTAGACCAAATGGACCTAAGAGACATATACGGATCATTCCATCCAACGGCAGCAGAATACACATTCCTCTCAAGCACACACAGACCATTCTTCAGGATAGATCATACTGAAGGTCACAAAACAAGTCTTAGCACATTTAGGAAGATTGAAATCATACCAAGTATGTCTTCTGAGCAGAAGAGTATGAATTAGAACTTAGTAACAGGAAGAAAACTGGAAAATTTACAAATATGTGGAAATTAAACAACGAACTTCTGAAGAAACAATGGGTCAAAGAAGAAATCAAAAGGCAAACTAAAAAATATCTTGAAACAACTGAAAATGGAATCATAAAACTTGAGAGATTCAGGAAAGGTGGTTCTAAGAGGGAAGTTTATAGTGATAAACACTTACATTAGGAGAACAAAAGATCTCAAACAACCTAATTTTACACACTTCAGGAAACTGGAAAAAGAAAAGCAAACTAAGCTTAAAGTTAGCAGAATGAAGGAAATAATAAGGGCCAGAGTTACAAGAGCAAATTCTTTTTTCTTTTTTAATTTGATTTTATTTTCTTTATTTTCTTTTACTCTATTTTATTATTTAATATTTCTCAGTTTTAAATTTTTTAAAACTTTTTTCCCTTCTCTTTTCTTTCAATAATCACTTTAAATGTAAATTTACTAAATTCTCCAATCAAAAGACATAGGCTATCAAAATGGATAAAAAGCAAGACCGATCTATATTCTGCCTACAGGGACTCACTTTAGACCTAAAGACACCTGAAGATTGAAAGTAAGGGGAGGAGAACCATTTATCGTGCTAATGGACATCAAAAAGAAAGCCAGAGTAGCCATACTCATATCAGACAAACTAGATACTTAAAAAAAATTTTTTAATGTTTATTTTATTTTTGAAGGAGAGAGAGACAGGGTGTGAGTGGGGAGGGGCAGAGAGAGAGAGAGACAGACAGACAGACAGACAGACAGAATCTGAAGCAGGCTCCAGGCTCTGAGCTGTCAGCACAGAGCCCGACATGGGGCTCGAACTCACAAACCGCGAGATCTTGACCTGAGCTCAAGTCGGACGCTCAACCGACTGAGCCACCCAGGCGCCCCCAGACAAACTAGATTTTTAAACAAAGACTGTAACAAGAGATGAAGAAGAGCATTATATTATAATTAAGGGATCTATCCACCATGAAGATCTAACAATTATAAATATTTATGCCCCAACTTAGAACACCCAAATATATAAATCAATTAATCACAAACATAAAGAAACTAATTGATAATAATACCACAAAGTAGAGGACTTTATTATCCCACTTAAACAATGGATAGATCATCTGATCAGAAAACCAACAAGGAAACAATGGTTTTGAATGACACACTGGACCGGATGGACTTAACAGATAAATTCAGAACATTTCATCCTAAAGCAGCAGAAGACACATTCTTCTTGAGTGTACATGGAACATTCTCCAGAATAGATCATGTACTGGGTCACAAATCAGCCCTCAACAAATATAAAAAGATCGATATCATACCATGCATATTTTCAGACCACATGTTATGAAACTTGAAATCAACCACAAGAAAAAATTTGGAAAGACCACGAACACTTGCAGATTAAAGAACATCCTACTAAAGAATGGATCGCTTAACCAAGAAACCAAAGAGGAAATTAAAGAGTCATGGAGTCAGTGAAAATGAAAACAGGACAGTCCAAAATCTCTGAGATGCAGTAAAGGCGGTCATAAGAGGGAAGTATATAGCAATCCAGGCCTTCCTAAAGAAGGAAGAAATGTCTCAAATACACAGCCTAATCCTTGTCTGGAAAAAAAACAGCAAATAAAGCCCAAAACCAGCAGAAGAAGGGAAATAATGAGGTTAGAGCATAAATCAATGATTTAAAAAACAAAAAACAAAAAACAAACCAGAACAGATCAATGAAACCAGGAGCTGGTCTTTGAAAGAATTAACAAAATTGATAACCCCCAAGCAAGATTTATCAAAAGTAAAAAGGAAAGGACCCAAATGAATAAAATCATGAATGAAAGAGGAGAGATTGCAACCAACACCACAGAAATATAAGCAACAATAAGAGAATATTATGAGCATTTATATGTCACAAACTGGGCAACTTGGAAAAAATGAATAAATTCCAAGAAACATATAAATACCAAAACTGAAACAGGAAGCAATAGAAAATTTGAACAGACCCATAATGAGTAAATAAATTGAATCAGTAGTCAAAAAACTCCCAAAAAGGGTCCAGGGCCAGATGGCTTTCCAGGGGAATTCTACCAAACATTTAAAGAAGAGTAAATTCCTATTCTTTTGAAGCTGTTCCAAAAAATATAAATGGAAAGAGAACTTCCAAACTCATTCTGTGAGGACAGCATTACCTTGATTCCAAAACCAGACAAAGACCCCATTAGAAAGGAGAATTACAGACCAATTTTCCTGATGAACATGGATGCAAAAATTCTCAACAAACTAGCACACCAAATCCAACAATACAGTAAAAGGTTATTCGCCACAATCACATAGGATTTATTCCTGGGATGCAGGGATGGTTCCATATCCACAAATCAATCAACATGATACATCACATTAATAAAAGAAAGGAAAAGAACCACATGATCCTCTCGATAGATGCAGAAAGAGCATTTGACAAAATACAGCATCCTTTCTTGATAAAAACCCTGAAGGAAATAGGGATAGAAGGAACATACCTCAAGATCATAAAGGTCATATAGGAAAGACCCACAGCTAATATCATCTTCAATGGGGGAAAACCTGAGAGCTTTCCCCCTAAGGTCACAACAGGGATGTCCACTCTCACCACTGTTGCTCAGCATAGTGTTGGAAGTCCTAGCCTCAGCAATCAGACAACACAAAGAAATAAAAGGCATACAGATTGGCAAGGAAGCAGTCAAACTTTCACCCTTCACGGACAACATGATACTCTATGTGGAAAACCCAAAAGACTCCACCAAAAAATTGCTAGAACTGATATGTGAATTCAGTGAAATCACAGGATATAAAATCAATGTACAGAAATTGGCTGCATTTCTATATACCAATAATGAAGCAGCAGAAAGAGAAATCAAGGAATTGATCCCATTTACAATTGCACCGAAAACCATAAAATACCTAGGGATAAACCTAACCAAAGAAGTGAAAGATCTGTATGCTGAAAACTATAGAAAGTTTATGAAAGAAATTGAAGAAGACACAAAGAAATGGAGAAACATTTCATGCTCATGGATCAGAAGAACAAACATTGCTAAAATGTTGATACTATGCAGAACAATCTACACAGTCAATGCAATCTCTACCAGAATAACAGAATTCTTCACAGAGCTAGAATAAACAGTTCTAAAATTTGTATGGAGCCAGAAAATGGAACCATAATGTTGAAAAGAAAACCAAAGCTGGAGGCATCACAATTCTGGACTTTAAGCTGTATAACAAAGCTGTGATCATCGAGACAGTATGGTACTGGCACAGAAACAGACACTCAGATCGATGGAACAGAATAGAGAACCCAGAAATGGACTCGCAAACGTATGGCCAACTAATCTTCGACAAAGCAGGAAAGAGTCCCCATTGGAAAAAAGACAGTCTCTTCAGCAAATGGTCTTAGGAATACCGGACAGCGTGACATGCAGAAGAATGAACCTGGACCATTTTATCACACCATACACAAAAATAAACTCAAAATGGATGAAAGACCTGAATGTGAGATAGGAAACCATCAAAATCCTAGAGGAGAAAACAGGCAACAATCTCTTTGACCTCGGCCACAGCAACTTCTTATAACATATCACTGGAGGCAAGGGAAACAAAAGCAAAAATGAACTATTGGGACCTCATCAAGATAAAAAGTTTCTGCACAGCGAAGGAAACAATCAACAAAACTAAAAGGCAACAGACAGAATGGGAGATTTTTGCAAATGACATACCAGATAAAGGGTTAGTATCCAAAATCTATAAAGAACTTATCAACCTCAACACCCAAAAAATGGGCAGAAGACATGAACAGACAGAAGACATGAACAGTGAAGAAATGGGCAGAAGACATGAACAGACAGTTTTCCAAGGAAGACAACCAGATGGCTAACATACACATGAAAAGATGCTCAACATCACTCATCATCAGGAAGACAGAATGAGATACCACCTCACACATTTCAGAATGGCTAAAATGAACAACTCAGGAAACAACAGATATTGGTGAGGAGGCAGAGAAAAGGGAACACTTGTACTGCTGTTGGGAATGCAAACTGGTGTAGCCACTCTGGAAAATAGTATGGAGGTTCCTCAAAAAATTAAAAATAGAACTACCCTATGGCCCAGCAATTGCACTACTAGGTAGTTTTTTAAATTTTTATTAAAAAATTATTTTAAAGAATGAAATCTTTACATTTGCAACTACGTGGATGGAACTGGAGGGTATTATGCTAAGTGAAATTTAGTCAGTCAGAGAAAGACAAAAATCATATGACTTCACTCATATGAGGACTTTAAGAGACAAAACAGATGAACATAAGGGAAGGGAAACAAAAATAATATAGAAACAGGGAGGGGGACAAAACAGAAGAGACTCATACATATGGAGAACAAACTGAGGGTTGCTGGAGGGGTTGTGGGAGGGGGGATGGGCTAAATGGGTGAGGGGCATGAAGGAGGGCACTTGTTGGGATGAGCACTGGGTGTTATTTGTAAGTGATGACTCACTAAGTTCTACTCTGAAACCATTATTACACTATATGTTAACTAACTTGGATTTAAATTTAAAAAAATAAAGAAATCCTGTGCTCATGGGTTGGAAGAATTATTATTGTTAAAACGTCCAGAGTATCCAAAGCCATTGATAGTTTATATAATCCCTATCAAAATTCCAATGGCTTTTTTCACAGAAATAGGAAAAACAATCCTAAAATTCATGTGGGATCAGAAAAGATCCTTAATAGCCAGAGCAACCCTGAGAAAGAAGACGAAAATGGGAGGCATCACACTTCTTGATTTCAAACTATATTCCAATTCTATTGTAATCAAAACAGTATGGTGTTGGCAAAAAAACAGACATACAGTCCAAGGGATCAGGGTCAAAAGCCCAGAAACACACCCATACTTACATAATCAATTAATATTTGACAAGTGAGCCAAGACTACTCAGTGGGGAAAGGACTGTCTCTTCAATCAATGGCGCTGAGAAAACTGGATATTCACACGTAAAATCGTAGAATTGGACCTCTATCCCAAACCACTCACAAAATTTCACTCCAAATGGATTAAACATCTAAATGTCGTCCCTAGAACCATAAAACTCCTAGAACAGAACATAGGAGGAAAGTTTCTTGACATTGGTCTTAGCAGTGATTTTTCAGATATGACACCAACAGCACAAGCAACGAGGTAAAAAATACGTAAGTGGGACTCTGTCAAACCCAAAAGCTTCCGCACAATATAAAACAACAACAACAATCAACAAAATGAAAAGGCAGAGTGGGAGAGAATATTTGCAAGCCATCTATCCGATAAGGGGCTACTATCAAAAATATATCGGCAACTCCTACGACTCACTCATTAGCAAAAAACGAAATTATCCAATGAAAAATAAGCTGAATAGACGCTTTTCCAAAGACGTACAGGTGGCCAGCGGTAATGTGAAGGTAGTTGGCCATTAGCGTCCGCGCATTCGCAGGCTAACACATCAGCCTGTTTTGTCCCAGGTTTCTATTTTCTTGTCGCCTAATTCTTCCCCACCAGAGACCGTAGTCCTGCTTTGAAAAACTGGAAGTGAATAATTCACTCTGAGAGTTTAACCAATTTCGTTTCAATATGCTAAAGAAAAATTCAGCCGTGGGTCAAATTGTCTGTTTGATTGAAAGCCTAAGAGGAAAATCACAGGCACAGGAGCCTGCCATCTAGTGGGAGACGCAGAAATATAATTGAGCAGGGCAATAAACTATAAAAACGGTGGTGGAGACAAAGCTCCAAGGGAGCACAGACGATGGCGCAACTCAATTTTATCTAGAGAATTCAGGAAAACATGCAGTTTCCAAGTATGGAGCTGGGATGGGCATTGGGAAGTGATATGTGGGAGGGTGTAAGCGCGGATGGTATATTTGGTTGAGCACACACACATTTGTTGAGACTAGGAGGTTCGGGAACGGTGCGTGAGGGGCAGAAAGGGAACCTGAAAGGGAAACGTTCTATTGATCTTGAACGACCTTGTGTATGACAAGAAGAGACCGGAAATAGATTCTGTAGGCAATGGATATTGGCAAAGAGCTTCTCAGGAGGGAAATGACACCATTGAGACATTAGAATGATTAGTCTGGCAGTGTCGCGACAATAGATTGGAAAGGCGGGGGGAGACCTGACACTGGGAAACCAGTTGGTCTACTGCAGTGGTCCTACTGAGATTGACGAGGGCTTGCCTAGAGCCACTGGAAAGAGGAGCAGGTGTACTGAACAGCTACCTAGAAGGTATACTTAGTGCACCTTGGTTGAGGGCGACATGTGAGTGGATAGCAATGAGTCTACGATGGCCCCAGGTTCTGTGTTTCGATAATGGATGGACAATAGCATCATTTTCCAGGTCAGGGAGGAATAGGAGGAAAAGCATTTTGACTGGAGTACCAGGAAGGTGCCACGGATATACTTGAGTCCTGCTAGAGGTCTGCGAGTGGAAACTACATTTGGGGAAGACTCCATGGCGACAGGTAGCAAGAACTAGAAGATGGTCTTACGATTTTGCCGAGTGATTCTACTTCTGGTTACTAAGGGGAAATGACTCCATATCTGTTAATGAAAACTTACCTTATAGACGGGATCTATGTGACAATGTTAGAAGGGAGGGGTTTAATGTGTGTGTGTGTGTGTGTGTGTGTGTGTGTGTGTGTGTGTGTATCACAAAGACTGTGAAGGACCGTGCGAGGATATTTTACACTGATGCTAAAATAGTATTTGGTCACAAGTGTGCAAACATGTGTCTACCCATAGAGACTTACTGGAAAAAATGTTAAAGATGAACGCTGGCAGGATGGTATGATCAGAGACAATTGTCTCTTTCTTTCTTTCAAAAGAAAGTTCATGTCAGGCCAACTACTTATCAAGAGCTTTTTAGAAGGTAGATATTAATTTGTAATAAAGCAAACATGTGCATGCAGACATGCTCCAAACACTCTTATTTAACTGCTTCTTGGGTATGGGGGTGGGGGGGGCGTGTAAAGAAATGGGAGTCATTCGAATGAGGGTCCGGGAGAGGAATGAGAAGAAAAAGTGGTTGAGAAACTCAGGGCCCCAGCAGCAGCCCTTTGTCCCCCAAGGCGGTTTCTCTGGATGGCATCAGGGACCTGGGGGGCCACGGTGGGGGAAGCCTCACGTCACAGCGGATGTGACATGAGACAGGTGGGGAAGCAGGACCGCTGTGACCACCGCACCTCATTTCCTTACACTGTCCCCACACTGGGCCACGGTACCGATGTGTCCTTGGGCCATGCCTGCAGCGGAAGATTTGAACTCAGATCGGTGGCAGGAGATGAGACAAAACCACGTTCCTCGTCTGCTTGCATTTGGTTTCACTGACACATTCACCACAAGGGGCCAAGGCCACAAGGTGTGGGGTTAGCGCGAGTGGGGGGGCGTGGGGGGGGGCAAAGGAACTTTTTCTTCGGAGAGAAAGGCATCTGTACTGCAAAGACTTTCCACGATTCCACACCCACCCCGAAAGCCCCCTCTTACCACAGGAAGTGCGCTCACCACTGGAGGAATAAAGAGGCTCTTGAGAGCGGTCGCATCTTCACTCTGCCTGCACAGCTCAGAAGGACTTCAGCCATGAGACCTCTCGTCCTGGCCCTGCTCGCCATCTGCTTTCTCACCGAATTCATGGCTGAAGGTAAGCTGATAGGTTCTGCGTGAGACGGGCAACAGATAATGCAGGCAGGTGGGCACACGTCTGGGGTCTGAGTCAGGTTCTGACTCGAGAAAACTGCTTTCCCCGGGGTCAGCCTCAGACTTCCCCTGCGCAGAATGGGAAGGGTAATTTTGCTTTCGGGGGACTTGATGGATGCCGAAGACAGACAGAACTCGCTTAGAGTCTGGGCTCCAACTTTTCGTAACTGGGTGACTTGAGGGTACGTTTCGTAGCCTCTCTGGACCTACACTTACTTGTAAGTTGAATATCATGACAGACACTCTCACCTGGGCTTAACATGTAAACGAAAAAAATTAGGGCGACTTAGCAGATTTCCTCATGAGTAATAATTTCTTGATTAACGTTAGCCGTGGCCTGGTGGTGATGATTGTCTATGCCTTTGTAGCTTTTGCCTGTTTAATAGCTCCTTTGATCCATTCTCAGAATTTTGGAAATTTTTGCCACAATGCGAGGATGAATTGGAGGGTGTATGTCTTGAGGCAAATCATAAATTTCTGTTTGAAAAAATGAATGGGAGCTCATGCCTTCATACCCAGGAAATCAGTATCACCTTCAAGTAGGAAGGAGAGTCTATGATTACTGCTATGAATGTTGTTCCCATTAATGATAAACTTCTTTAGTTTATAAGAGACCATGTGATAAGGGCTGACAGATCAATGCCTTATACCCATTCAGAGAATCCTGTAAGACAGACCAAGATGAGACCTAGCTATACTAAGCCTCACCTGACTGTTCTACATGTTTCTTTCTTTTTTTTAAGTTTACTGATTTATTTTTGAGAGAGAGAGAGAGAGAGAGAGAGAGAGAGAGAGCAGGAGAGAGGGAGGGAAAGAGAGAGAATCCTGAGCAGGCTCCGCACTATCAGTGTGGGACCCGACGTGGGGCTCGAACTTACAAACCTGAGATCACGACCTGAGCCAAAATCAAGAGTCAGACGCTTAACCGACTGAGCCACCCACGCACCCTTACGCATCTTTATTTCTTAAAGGATCATTTCCCCCCACAGTTGATTGGAGTTTACTTCTCATGGCTCTGGCAGTAAGAGGGACTATCCTTCGAGTATAATTAAGGTTTCAGCTAACTCTCCTTTCAGTCTCTTAATTTGTAGCCAAGTTTCCTCCCTGAGTCACTTCCCAAGTTTCTTCCCTGAACGACCGCTACACGTCCCACTGGGGTTTAAGCCTCTAGCAATCTGTGCTCTGACTCAGCTCAGCAATATGAGCGAGGGCGATGCCTTCAGCCGTAACACACGCGCACAGACGCTGCTGGGAATAAGAAGATGTGGGGGTTTAGAGTCTAGAGGATTCTTGGGGTCTTGGGGAATCCATGTTAGGTGCTTCTCAGAGAAAAATGCTGTTTCCCAAGCAGTGCCCCACATCAGGCTCAGTGCTGACAGCTCAGAGCCTGGAACCTGTTTCGGATTCTGTGCCTCCCGCTCTCTCTCTGCTCATGCCCTGCCTCTTTCCCTATCTCAAAGATAAATAAAAATTAAAAAATAAAGAGATTCTACCAAACTCTTAATTATTATTACCCCTCCCCAGTTATTTCCCCTTCTTCAATGTAAGATGGCTGTCTAAGCTGAAGCGTAATCCCCCTTGTGGGGGTTTCTACTGAGGACGAACAGTTGATGAACAACATCCTTTATATATCTCACACTTTAACATTTAAAATAATACATGTGGCTCCCCCACATTTTCTGTTGCCTTCCCCAAATTACTCTTTATCACATCACCCTTTGTCAGTTTATTCGTAGCATTGCAACATTCATGCTATTTGAAACGATATTTTATTTTTGTTTGCTTGGTTTTCTTCACCAGGCGTGGGGAGTGAAGTTCTAGAAAGGAGCATCTGCGTGAGCCTGACGACCAAGAAACTGCCAGTTAAAAACATCAAGACCTACACCATCAAGGAGGGCTCCATGAAAGCAGTAATGTGAGTTTGTTTCCCCAAAATCTGGGCTTGATGGGACACAGCGTATAGAAATACTGCCCTCCTCAGGAAGTTGGCCCAGAGGAAGACTTCAAGCAAAGCAACAGCCCCTTTGTTTTTCTGTATTAGCCACGTCTTTACGGAGCACCGAGTGGCAATTTTTGAAAGCAATTTGGCAATCAGATAAAGAATATCATCCTTCTGTCTGATTTAGCTTAGCAGAAGAGTCTGACTGGGAATTGGATGAATATTGTGCTTCGTTCTGAAGGCTAGGTTGGGAGATGGCTGGTTTGGGTCAGGATCTGACCATAGGGCCACACTGGTGTGAGATGCTTCCCTTCCCCTCCTTTCCCTCACCCCTCCCTTCCCTTCCCTTCCCTCACCCTCCCTTCCCTTCCCTCACCCTCCCTTCCCTTCCCTTCACCTCCCTTCCCTTTCCTTATGGTGTGCTAAAGTCGGGCGCCATGTTTTAGCAGTTACTGTATCTTGAGGAAATGTGTGACGAACTAGCCTACAGGGAACCATTGTCTTTCCAGGATCTCATTTTCAGAATAGCAGCTCCCCCAACACATAAGTGCAACTTTACCCAAAGAAATTAAATAAGGAAATCACCTTTGTCCCCAAAACAAGACGGATGTGACTGACTCCATCTTTGCCTTGCTTTGCAGATTCATTACCAGACGTGGCCTCAAGGTCTGCGCGGATCCACAAGCCGAGTGGGTGAAAAAGGCAGTAGAAAACGTGGACAAGTCCACCAGAAGAAACATGAAACAGACCAAGCCAACAGGAGCCCAACATTTCACCAATTCAGCTGTGACCCTGACCACATAGTGGCCTTCTGGCACCTTGTTCCCTCGCTAGCCCGCCAGCTCATTTCCCTTTACAAACTCCTGGACTAATTAGATTGTATTCACTTTTTATAAAAGTGCTGCACGAGTCCACTTATTTTCTTGTATTTTTATTTTTCGTGTCTCTCATATTCATGTAGATGCTTTAATTAATAAATATTTATTACTCAGAAGAGTCTCAAAGCCTATGCATTGCGTGTTGGGAAAGCGTAATACATCACGTAAGTTCTAGCTCCGTCCTAACCGTACCTCCCTTTGACGGAACTCATGACGGGAGCGATTTTGGCCAGTGTCTGTCAGAGACGAGAGCCGTATTCACCATTCTCAGGTTCCAGCTTGCAGTGGTCCTCCACACGCGAGTCACAAGTGACAATGGTGACCATGGAAGCGATTTAAGATCTACCTCAACCTGTTTTCCTAATAGAGTTCTGTTTGTGGAATAAGGGAGAAAATACTGTCGTTGCATTTCTATCCTGAGCGTCCACCTACTCAAAAAGTGGCTTCAGTCATGTTTGATCTCTAGCAAATTCTCTTATCCCTCTGTGTTTCTTTGGGTCTTCCGCGAAAGAACGCAGGCACAGGACGTGTCGGTTCTTTGTCAAGGTAGCAAAGGTCAGACGTTTGGTGAGAAGATACTTTATTCAAATGACCGTCAATGCTCTTTGAATGGGCAATGCTGCCTTTCTGTGACATCTGTAATTGTCACCACTTCAGGGAGCGTTCTAGGCACGCTTGCCTGCCAGTAAGCTTTTAAACACCTCAAACACTGTCAACCTGGAACATTCCTTGAATGTGATCACAACTTGCGGTAAAGTTTTAATGAAAGGCGCATCCAGGCGCTCAATATCCCAGACTCACGCTCTCTCATGTTTTCATTAAATTGCCGATTTGATTCACGTTTATGGCTATACTACCCCAGTAGCTGGTGATGCGGACATCTAGGTCTGACTCTAAACTGCAGGAACTTACTGTGCTTTGATCATTTGAAGCGAAGAGAGAGGACTTACTACTCTCTAATCCTCAGGGGGCACTCCACGCTATCAAATGCTTTCAGAGAGTAACTGAGGGCAGCTGGTTGGAATCAGCTCACTTCTAGTCATTCAGCTAGCGAGCCAGAGCGGAAACCACCAGAAAGCTGCTTCCCAGGACACTGTGGACCCATCTATCCCTCCCGCTTCAATTTGCCCACCCTAAGTTGGAAAGCCGGTCTTGAAGAAACGAGCACCAAGGATAAAATACTCGCTTTGTGAGGGGCGACTCACGGCAAAGTCACGGATGGGGAAGGCACAGATTCTTGAATGAGCTGCGTATGTGCCTCTCCCCAATGTCTCCCAGACGCTACAGGTTTTCATGAGATCATGGGATATGTGGAAGAATGTATGTATGTGCGTCTTGTTAACTTACCACATTATCTAAAGAGGTGCTGTGTGATGCCGAGGGGTTTCAGCCAAATGTTGTACAGCACCTCCCTCCTTCTCTCTCTCTCTCTCTCTATATATATATATAGTCAAAATTTAATTTTTTTTTACATTTTTATTTATTTTTGAGAGACAGAGAGAGAGAGACAGAGCACACGTAGGGGAAGGGCAGAGAGAGGAGACACAGAATCCGAAGCAGGCTCCAGGCTCCGAGCTGTCAGCCCAGAGCCCGACGCGGGGCTTGAACTCACGGACTGTGAGACCATGACCTGAGCCGAGGCCGGACGCTCAGCCGACTGAGCCACCCAGGCGCCCCATGTATATGGTCAAAATTTAAATAGCACAAAAGGGCTGCCAAGGAAACCCACAGTCCCCGGCCCTATGAGTTCTCTTTTCTAATCTTCCTCCTTACAAACAACTGCTTTTCACTCTTTTGGCGGAGGGTCCTTCCCATAGTTACCTTCAAATCACCAAGAGTTTCACACCACTGTCTTCCGGGTTGTCGATTTGGACATTATCTGTGACTGCCTCTACGAACCACGAGAACTTAGCTCACTTAGCCCCAAGTTTCTGCCATTGTCTCTGTATGATTACGTGGCTATTTTCAGTTCATTCTGTTTATAGCTTTAAGTCATAAACCTATCATTTATTTCTTGTCCTGTCACCTACAGGCAGCATGTCCTGACTTTGCATGTGTTAGTACCGTTCTGTTTTCTACAGCAAAGACTTAAATAGGGGTGACTACATCACCAGTGCTAGTGGATTGCTTTGCAACTGTTAAGACAGTGAATCTCATAACCGACCTCGATTGGAGACAAAACAACGAACGTATGCAAATTGTGAGGCCTACAGCTCAGATCTGAGCCCCTGGAGGTGTGGTCCGAGTTCAAGCTCGTGACCACTAGGTCGTGCTGCCTTCCTCTCCTCAGAGGCCAGTCCCCTGAAGGCCAGACCACATACACAGAACCCACGAAGAGACGAGCAGGCCTACATAATACCTTCATCGAACCAACTAATTAATCCGTTCGTGTTCTTTCTCGCACTCATCCGGCAGACGCTTATGTGTGCCTGATGCACGCAGTCTGGATGCTTTTCTGGGCCCTGGGATGCAGGGTGGGGGAGGGGGGAGCCAGACACAGTCCTTCCCTGTGGGGAGCTTACCCAGCTCAGGGGACAAGTTCACCAGAGGGCCACAGGGGTGACGAGAGGGAGAGCGGAGAGTGGGGGCAGTCACTGGCAGGCGTAAAGCTGTCCTGGCTTCAGCCTGGGGACAGGACGGGCTTCCCCTGGAAAGTAGCCTTTAACCTGAGACGGAAGGCTGAGCCAGTTGTCCAGAGGCGTTCCAGGCAAAAAGAACGAGCAGCCGGTCAAGCTGCCTGCAGGCGAGAGAGATGGGTTGAGGAAATGCACAGGGTTTCGTAGGACTGAGGGACAAAGAGAAGGTTAGAGAATAATTTGGGTGGGGGCAAAAGTGAGGGAGAGAGATAGAGATGTCGCCGGGGCTTTGTCAGCCAAAACAAGGAGCATGCCCACACGTGCAAGGCTGTGGGAAATGAGCCTGGTTTCGAAGTAGAAATTGAAAGGCAGAGAATGAGGCGGGGGGGGCTGGGGAGCCAGTTGGGAGGTGGTTCTGGACCTGGTGACTTTTGAACTTGGCCTGGCCTGGGGTGACATGTTTTCCCTTTTCCTCTCGGGCCTTTTCTGCTTAGCCCGGGTGCCCATCAGGGACGCGTGACTGCCTGACTCTGACCGGGTGGCTCAGCTGTCACGCCAAATGCCTCAGGCCAGCCAGTTGGGTCCCCGATTCCTGGGCTGCGGGCGGCCAGGGCCGGGATGCGGAAAAACCGCATTTGTGGAATCACCTTATTATTTGCATTATTTACTGGCTAAGACTGGATCTGTGGGACCAAGATGAGTCAACCACCAAGAGGAAGGAGGAGGCTGGGTTGAGAAGCCATAAACCTGGTATCGGTGGGGGTTTTAGAGATCCACAGCCCAAACCTTTTGATTTTTCGGTTTCCTGCGAATTTGCTGAGCCCTTGCCAAGTACAGGGGGCACAGGATCTGGTCCACTGTTATGGAGCCCGCGGTCTCGTGGGGGAGAAAGTGCAGTCCCCAAAGCCGTTCCCACTTGGACATTCCCAGAAGCTCAGCTCAGGGCTGGTCTCTTCTCAGAGCTTTGGGATGTCCCCAGCCTAGGTGACGGCCTCGCATGTGCCCACTCGGCCCCTGGGTTTAGCTCTGTTATGGCTCATCTCACTCTGAAATACCAATTACTTTTCTTTATTTCCCGTCTTCGTCGTGGAGGTAGGGACTGTGAATTTGATCTCTCTGTTTCCTAGTGCCTGGCATAGTGCCCGGGACATCGCAGGCTTCCAATTGGTGGGATATAGACTACATTATACGTATCTCTACTCTAGCAGTTATCGGAAAAAGCAATAGGCATGGAGAAGAGAGAAGAGTTCAAAGTGCCCCAGGGAGGCTAGGAAAAGCTCTGCAGAAGAGGTGATGTAAAAATTGCACCTTTACACCCGAGAAGGAGCTTTCCGGGAAGAGATGCTACAGGCCGGTGCTCCTTCCCCAGGGCGGGGTCCCAGGTATGAAAGCCCGGAGGCAGGAGAATCCAGGAACGTCAAGGGACACTGCTTCTTTCTGGGACTGCTGGGGTGAAGACGCAGGGGGTCATAAAGGCAAGGTCGCTGAGGCTAGACTGAGAAGCCCCGAATGCCCTGGAAAAGGGGAGGGGTTTCACAGGAGCACCCCTCGGCGGGGCAGCATGATCAGATTGAGGTTGGAAATACTACCTTGGGGTGTGTGTGTGTGTGTGTGTGTGTGTGCGTGTGCGCGTGTGTGTGCAGAAAATGGTTGGGGGTGGGGGGGAACAGCGAGGTGACCGCTGCATCAGGCCGGGCTGGAGGAGGTGGTGGCCCGAATGAGGTGGCGGCGGTGGGAATAGGAGCCAGAGCCCCAAGGCGGGACCGGCATGGCTTTGGTTGTCAACCGGATGTGCGGGCGGAACCAGTGGGAGGAAGGAAGTGGGGCTGTTCCGAGGCTTCCAGCTTGGGTGGCTGGTCAAGAAAGAGCACAGGTGATTAATAAGATTTTCGTCGAATTTCTGGTGAGGTTACTAATGGATCCGGAAGTCAAACAGCACCAAGGAGAAGGGGATGAGAAGGAGGAGGCCTGGGAGCGTAAAAAGACTGTATAGGCCCCAGCGCTCCAGTCATTCAGACAAAAACCCGAGCTACACTCTTATTCCCTTTTGACAGACCCTCTTTTGCCAAGGGCAAGGTAAAAATAAGACTGAGTATCTGTGAGATGCTCTGTGCCACTTGGGGAAACAAAGGTACCCATAAATGGAATACAGTATCCGCTGGGTGAGTCACCAGTGTTATTTTAAGAGGGATTTGTCACTCGGCAGTGGGAGGCAAAGAGGAGAGGAGAGATGAATCTGTAATGAGAGAAGAGAGAAAAGAGATACAAAAAAAGGTTGGGAGTGGGAATCGGGGGTGACTGTGAGGCGGTGTTTGAGGACAGGGGGGCGGGGGGCAGAGGCCAAAGGGACTTGTCTTTTTTCTTTCCTTGGGAGGAACTAGTAAACATTGGGACAGACGGCTGAGGGGGAGAGGGCACAGGAATGAGCAGGGGTGATGAGCTTGGAGGCTCGGGGGGGAGGGCACAGGAATGAGCAGGGGTGATGAGCGAGGCCAGACTGAGATGGTCTTAATCTGAACCAGCAGATGCTGTGTGAGGGGCCATTGGATTCTGTTTCTCTGACGACTGGATGGGGGTTGGGGGGGGAAAGGGGTAGATGGGGGAGGGGAGCACTGGGAGACTAACCCAACATAAGCAGTGGGGGAAAGAGAGAAGCCAGGGGTCCTCGTGCGATCTCCCTCCCCCTTTCTCACCACCCCGGGGTAGATACTAGTGTGGCCCTTAGGAGCCTTAGCTCCTCCTGGACTCCTGTACTGTCTTTACCACTTACTATACAGGTGACCACGGGAAAATTCCTCAATTCCTCGGTGCCTTCGGCCACCTCATTTATGAAATTGGAGTAATGATAGTGCTGAAGATTATCGTGAGGGTTAAAGCAGTTAAAACACAAAGGCCTCGCACAAAGGGAAGGCTCAACGAATGTTAGCTTTTATTATCCCTAAGTGGGTAGGATGGGAAAGGATGTGGTAAAATGGAGGGTGGGTGGAAAAAGGAATAGATACGTGGCACATCCACCAGATTTCCTGGAAGCTGACACATACTGGCTGCGGCCTCGGTCTCCATCATTTAGGCGAAACTGGATTGAGTTTCCTCCATTTTCTTTATAATTGCATCTAACCCACCAAATCCTAGAGTGTTCTATGGAATACTTGTACCACGAGAGTCGCCATTTTTTTTTAATACAAGCTAGTATGGCCATATGCATTTAGGAAATGATCACACTATCCCCCCTCCTCTTGGAGGATCACGGTGACGTAGCTTCTCCCAGTCTCAGAGAAGTACTGTGAAAAAGACAGTGTTCAAGCTCACTTATCTCACTGCGTCCTCAGGTTAACCTGAGTACAAAGCTCCTTTCCCTATACCATTTGCCAACATCCGAGGAACACCTACGTTTTTCAAAACACTGGAGACCGAAAATCTACTCAGATCCATAACCTTGCAAGAACGGAGCTGCAATCTGGTAACAGCACCAACACAACCAGAACGAGGCATCTACTCCAGGTCTGCTCATTTCTTGTCTCTGGTGGAGCCTAGAGACCCACTTTGGAAAATGTCTGTTATCGTGGGGCTTGTGTGTGGGTGTGCGTGCATGTGAGGCGCTCCCGGACCCTTTGGTTCCTTTGTGTTGTCATTGACCAGGTACTGCCTAAAGTGTCTACTTACCAGCCCCTGTTGGATACCTACTATGAATGAGATGTCATGCCAAGTACTTTGGAGCCAAAGGAGAATACTTGAAGGATCCTAAACTTTCCTCTTCCTCTGGCTTTGCGTATGCCTTTCTTTATGCCCGGAGAGCGACACCTGCTTCCTCTTTCCTCCTTCTCCAATCGTCACTGTCCATCTCAGATGCCACCTCCTCTAAGAAACATTCCCCGTGCTTCCAGCTGGATTTCATCGGTGGCTTCTCTCAACTTCCAGCCTTTTCTTAGGCTATTCGTTGTACTCTGTCTCAAGTTGTAGCTATTTGTGAATTTTTATCCGTCAAAAAAAAAACCCACCAAAAAACGGGGGGTTGTTGGCAGGAGGGACTGTGTCCCATTCATCTCTGTATTCCCTGTAGTGCCAACAACAGGGCATCCCCAGAGTCCATGCTCAACATACAGTTGCTGAGTTAGAGTTGTTAAAAGTAACATAAGGTGTGGTCCCTGTCACTGAAGTCATTTATGTTGTGGTTGTGGAGACAGTACGCACAAAGGGTACAAAGGTACCAAAGGGTACAAAGGGTACAATGGTACCAAAGGGTACAAAGGGTACAAAGGAGGGCACAAAGACAACAGAAGGTAGAGGTGAGTAGTAACTGGCTAGTTAATGGGATGGACTGAGGATGATCTTATATTTCTTTCAAAGAATCAGTTCCAGTTGATTGGTAGCGATCTTCTGTATTTGGTGAGATCTTGAGGGTACTTCTTGGCTCCGTGGAAAGAGGGCCGTGGTCAGTTATGGGTGTCTTCCTGGTGATATGAGCTCACTGGTGGCATGAATTTAGATTATTTGGTGATGCTTATGGTCAACAACGCATGAGGCTGAGAAGAAGCAGGTTATTAGGGGCCGATTGGGATTGGTCACAGAGAGCTTGTGCCATGGATAAAGATATTGCAACTGGACCATGGAGAGGGAGTAGGAATTACAAACTCATGGGGAGGGGCGCCTGGGTGGCTCAGTCGGTGGAGCGACCGACTTCGGCTTGGGTCATGATCTCATGGTTTGTGAGTTTGAGCCCTGCGTCGGGGTCTGTGCTGATGGCTCAGAGCCTGGAGCCTGCTTCTGATTCTGTGTCTCCCTCTGTCTCTCTGCCCCTCCCCCACTAATGCTCTGTCTCTCTGTCTTTTTAACATAAAAAAAAATTAAAAAAAAAAAACCTAACGGGGAGAAGTGATGTAAGAGAAAAGGTATGGTGGGGGTAAAAGACCAAGATATTTTTGTGGATTATTTAATGAATTTGCCTCTTCTCTTAGACTATCAGTGAAGTCAAAGCTCATTTTTGCTCTCCTCATGACTGTATACCAATGGCCGGCAGTGTGCCCAGAACTGCCCGGCAGTGTTTGAGTACAAACACTCAGCAAATATGCACTGAATGAGCCAGGAGCATGGCCAGGAGAGTTAACCCGACAAGTAGGATAAATGCAAATGTGGCTTAGGAAGGCTTCTTGAGACTGAAGAATCACCTTTATTTTGCAGTCCCTCTGGAGAGGTGAAATTATTTAGGGGACAACTTGAGTTCCCCTGAGACATCGGTGGTGTATTTGAGTCCCTCTGGGGAGGTGAAATTATTTAGGGGACAACCTGAGTTCCCATGAGATGTCGGTGGTATTTGAGTACTCTATTTCACAGCTGAATTAAGGCGATGCATTTAGATCCGTCTCCCATGATTGGACCTCATCACAGCCTTACACACCTGTACCCACGCCAGTAGGAAATGTAAGTCTCAGTAAAGGGTGGGTGCCCAGAACACGTTTCTGGGGCTGTGCACAGAGGCTCCCCAGGTTCCCAGGGAGAGAGCACTCTCACCTGTCGCAGGAGAGCAGGCCGTTTGTGAGTGGGCTTCAGGGCCGGGACATAGTCATGAACACCTGCAGCCTGAATCCTCTCCTCTGGCCTCATGGCTCCACGAGGGGCAGCTCAGTTTGGGAGGAAGATTCATCTCATTCCACAGGACAATTGCATGAGAAGAGCTGTGTGTGAGGCCTCCCTGCACATCCCATCACAATGGGTTGAGAGAAACAGTGAATATTTACACATCCAAGCCATGGACTTTCCACCTGGACAAAATATGGGCCTTCGTGTTTGGTTTTCATGGTAAACAGACAAGGCAAGTGGTCATTAGTGTGGTGTCGTGACGGCTTTAATCACTCCGGTGATTATTTTTCTGCCTTGGCTGGAATTCTCGGACTGACCCCCTCATCACAGTGTTGACATTTTGTGGCGTGTCTGGAAGAAGTTGTCTCGGGTGTCAAGGAATCAGAATTACTTAAGTGTTTTGATCGACAACAGCAGGGGAATCTAATGGTTAGATTAGATGACAGGTCGTTCTACTCATTGCTACCAACAGTCCTTTCCCATTTGTCCAAGAAACCGTTCGGCCTATGTTTGGATTAATGCTCACATTTACGTGGACTGAATGTGACTATACTAAATTTTACATCCCATGTAATAGACTTGTGATATTTAGTAAAGAATACTTTGAAGATGGACATTAGATCCTTTTTTTTTTTTTGAACACTAGATTCTAAAGTGAGTCGCTTAATGTAGTTGGGGTTGTTTCTTGATCTGCCTAGTGATTGTACTGGGGTGTTCAGTTCATGAAAATTCTCTTAGTTGTTAACTTATGTGTATTTGTCGCTATGTGTGTTATCATTCAATAAAAATGGAAAGAAGTTCACCTGTTCTCATCATATTTAATACTGGAATTCTTTAAGAATCCACAAGAGTTAAATTTGACAAAATTTTGTATTTATGTATTTATTTAAGGATTTTATTTTTTTTAAGTTTATTTATTTATGAGAGAAAGAGGGAGAGAGAGTGCATGCAAACAGGGGAGGGGCAGACAGTGAGGGAGGGAGAGAATCCCAAGCAGGCTCTGTGCTCTCAGCGCAGAGCCCGATGCGGGGCTCAGACTCATGAATTATGAGATCGTGACTTGAGCTGAAACCAAGAGTCAGATGCTTAACTGACTGAGCCACCCGGCTGCCCCTTAAGGACTTTATTTTTAAGTGATCTCTACACACAACATGGGGCTTGAACTCACAACACAAAGGTCAAGAGTTGTGCGACTCAGTCCTCCAACTGAGCCAGCCAGGGGTGCCCCAGTAGCAGATTGTCTTAAAGGTGAAAGTTTTAAGGTCCCTAGAAGTGGAAGAAGACAGCTATTTCCCATTACGTTCACCTTGAACAATTAATTTCATGGAGTTGATATAATATTATTCATAATCACCAGTGTGGAAATCTTGCTCCCCCTGCCCAATGAAGTGTTTCTCCATTTACCTGGTCAGAAGCAAGATCAACAAGCAGAGGAAAACTGCATCCAAATAAAAAGATCCCAGGACACCCTTGATGTATCCCCCTGGCGTATTATCTTGATGCCTTGAAAGTAAGAAACAACGCCAAATGCCTCTGTTTGCAAGTGTCCTTTGTGAGAACATTTTCCCTGAGATCAGGGAGGAAGATGGGAATTGTAATGTTTACAAATGAGGACAAAGAGGCTGCCCAGCCAAGGTAAGGACTCAGCCATGGCTTTGACTCTGGTCGGGTTCTGTGTTCTATGTCCTTCAAGTATTCATTGAATATTTACTATTTTAATAATTAGGATCGATGTAAATAAGGATCGTTCAGCAACAGACACGCATAACTCTTTATCGAGTGTCCATCCCGTATAAAGCAGAGGGCTGGGTGCCTTGGGCAGTGGAGAGGATCCACAAATCCTTTCTAATTAAGTGTGTATCTTCCTCCAGCCAGGTCCTTGGCTTTCTCAAGTTGGGCGGGGTGCGTTTTAAAAATTACGAGCAAACTGCAGTAACTCTTGCATTAATGCTCTCTCTTAAGACACTGGCAAACTGTTTTCGAAGCTCTGAGGACCTGAATGTGGCACGGAAGTTCAAGAATAACTATGGGAGCCAAGCCATCCTTAATTAGCACAGCTAAACCCAGGGCCTGTGACTAGGGAGGGGCAATCTGCAAGGATCGCGTGAAGGTACAATGATTTCTAACTCCAGCTCCTCCCGAATGAACGTGATGTATCGCTTCGTGCGCAAATATATAGTATTTTATTATTCTGTGTTGAAAATGGATGCATGAGTGATTTCAGGGTTTGCCGACAGGCTTCGCCACAGATCTTGGGGGAGGAACCTTATAGATGGCCTAGGAATTTACGGCAAGGAACTTAAAACACTGTTTTGTAAAGCTGGCTGCGGATTTCGGATGGAAAAGCTTGTCTCCGTTTTGCTACTATCCTGTGTTGGCATACGAGCCTGGAATATTTTTTTCCTCTTGGGCCACGATGGTGTCAAGATGCATTTTTTTTTCCTCCAAGCATCATATTAAGGTTGTGTTGAGCCCCAAACTGGAATTGGGGTTGGTTGGCTGCAGGAGCTTACTTTACCTCCGGTCGTAACCATGGTGATGACTCTCAGCCTCGGCTACATGACCGAGTCCTCTACCTCACCTTCTGGAACCCCAGAGAGAGGACGAGGGAGGATATTATTGGCTTTCTTTCTGGCTAATGGGTGTGGTCTTTGGAGGAAGCACCATCTTCTATATAGAACCGCCTCTATGTTCACAACATAGGGACGGACCATGCTCCGTCCCTATGTTCACAACATAGGGACGTCCGTTACCAAGGGACGGACATGGGGGCTTGGTAATAGCTTCCTGTGTTTTTGGAGGAGAGGTGGATCCTACTGCCATTACCCAAGGTGCCGTATTCCCTTTCTGTTCTTTCTTTTCTCCCTGGCCCTAACTAATATGCTCAGAGCATTCTGGTTTCATCACCGTGTCCGTAAGTACGTCTGTATGTTTGGAATATGTCGAAGCTATAAAGGAAGAGATGGAAGGAATAAAACTGCAAAAATGGAGTCTCTTCGACACTGAGATGAGCTTAGGCATAAATATTTTCTTCTTTCCTGGATTACATCTTGTGTGCACACCTCTTGAGCAGAAAAACAATTTCAAAAGGTAGAGCTATCCTCTGATTACACTAATAAATCACACGGGTTGCTACGAAGATGTGTAATATATTACACTCTGGAGGAAGAAGGTTACTATGATGAATTGGTGTCATCCGTCTTACATATTCCTGCCCTTCTAATCTTGATGTTAGATTGGATTTATGTGAGCGCTTCGAATTTTTAATTTTTCTGAAGTGTGTTTATTTCAACTTTTAGGACAAGAAGGTTGACTTCTTTACGGGCTGGAGCAAATGTGAGAAAGCCAAGAAAGCCTGGCTACATTTCTTAATTTTTTGTAGATCAGGCTGAGGTACACGGATTCAGAGAATTCAAAATCATTAAGACCATTAACTCTGATCTACGAGGAACGGAGGAAACAAAACTTTGCTCAGCGGGATCTGGTTTAACTGCTTTTCTTGGGAGTCTGTCTTGACGTAGTGATGATGACTCCATGGCATTGGAGTCAGACAGCCCTGGCCTCAAATTCCAGCTTGAATAATCACTGGCTGTGTGACTTAATCAACTGCGACACCTCTCAGACCTTCAGTGTCTCCCCCTGTGAATAAGACCTATCTCACGTGATAATTATGGGACTCAAATGAAATAAAGTGATGAACAAAACAGACCAGAGACAAGATCCCTGTCCTCATGGAACTGCCTTTCTAGGCAGGGTGGTGGGGAAACTGCACGCGTGTGCGCGCACACACACACACACACACACACCAATCAATCGGGAAGTGATGAGTACTGTAAAGAAAATGAAACCATTGTAAAAGGACAGGGATGATGGGGGGCAGGGGGCAAGGAGTGGTCTTCTTCTTTCAAGAGGGCATGGTCAGGGAGGTCTTCTTTGATAATATTGAGGAGACCTGAATGACATGAGAGTGGCCATGAAGACATCTCCATGAAGAATATTCCAGGCAGGGGGAGGAGTTAAAACAAAGACCCTGAGGCAGGAACAGGATTGGTATGTTGAAGAGCAGGGGAAGACCTGTATGGCCAGGACTGATGGGTGACAGGAGGATACTGGAGGGGGAGTCAGGGGGCTCACAGAACAGAGCAGGAGCCCCCTATTGGCCACAGAACTCCGGATTTTATTCCGAGCTGAATGAGGAGTCATTAGAGATTTCTGGGCAGAGTCATGATGCAATTTGTTTTATATTTTGAAAGGATCCATCAGGTGCATGCAAAATAGATTCTAGAGGGTCAAGGTGGAAGCAGAAAGTTCAGTTCGATTAGTAAAGTAACCTAAACAAGAGATGGTGGCTGAGGTGGTGGGTAGGAGAGGTGGTGAAAAAATGGTCATATTTGGAAGATTGTTTTCTATTTTTTAAACAACTCTGTTGAGGCATAATTTACATACCATACACTTCATCCATTTTAAATGTACAATCAGTATTTTTTGAAAATTTCTAGATTTATGCAACCATCACCCCAACCCAGTTTTAGAACATTTCCACCAGCCCCCAAAGATCCCCCAATTCCCGTTCACGTTTCACTCCTGTTCTCACGCCTGGTCCCAGGCAACCACTAATATGCTTTCTCTCTCTGTGGGTTTGCCTTTCCTGGACGTTTCATATGAGTGGAATCATACAACATGTAACCTTTTGAGTCTTGGTTCTTTCACTTAGCATTTTCTTTTTGAAAATCTAGGTTGTGGCATAGAACAGTAGTCTATTCCTTTTTTCTTTGCTAAATAGTATTCCGTTGCATGAAGACAGTGCATTTTGTTTATCTGTTCACCAATTGATGGTCATTTGGATGGTCTTCCTTAATGACTACTATGACTAATCCTTCTGTGAATATTCATGTACAAGTCTTTGTGTGGACATAGGTTTTCATTTCCCTTGGGTAGATACCTAGCAGTAGAATTACTGGATGTTACTGTAAGCTTATATTTGGCATTGAGCATTTCTTATGTTAAGAAAGTGAAAAACTGTTTTCCAAAGTGACTGTATCATTATGTATTAACACTCAACAATGTGTGAGGACTCAGGTTTCTCCATTCACTCACCAGAGCTTGTTATTACCTTTTTTAAATTGTAGTCATTCTAGTAGGTATCTTGTGATTTTAGTTTGCCTGTCCCTCATCACTAATGATGTTGAACATGTATTGGCCGTGTGTATGTCTTCTCTGATGAAGTATTTAAGTATTCGACTCACTTTTTGATTGACTTGTTTGTTTCTTTACCTTTGAGTTACAAGAATGCTTCTTATATTTGGGACACAAGACCCTTTGTCGTATTTATGCTTTACAAATATTTTCTCCCAATCTGTGGCTTGCCTTTTAATTTTCTTGACATATATTCTAAAGCATAAAATGTTTAAAATTTGATAAGGTCCAACGTATCTACTTTTGGTGACATATCTAAGAACTTTTTTTTCATTTTAAAGGCAAATCTAACGGAATTTGATGATGGGTTTGATGTTGGGTCGGGAAGAAAAGAGGAGTCAAAGATGACTGAAGATTATGTTCTGAGCAATCAGAAAAAAAAGGAATTTTCATTTATCAAGTGAATAAAGACTGGGAAGGAAAAAGTTAGGCAGTGGGAACCCAAAGTTGTTTTAACCAAGTTACATTTGAGATCCTCGTTAGGTGTCAAAGTGAGGGTGTGAACCAGGCAGTTAGATTTAGATGGTTAGAGTCCAGCTGTTTGAGATAGAAATACAAGAGTCATCACAGAAAGAGAGTATTTAAAACCACAGCTTGTAGGTCATGCCTTAGGGTATGAATGTGCACAGAAGAAAAGATTTCAAAGCACTGACTCCTGGAGCACTTACATTAATAGAAGTGAGGGAGAAGGAGAGAAATCAGAATGGAGATTGAGAAGGGTGTCAGGCATGTCAAATGAACCACCAGAGTGGTGTTCTGGGGGACAAGTAAAGAAACTGGCTCAAGGTACAGATACGTGAGGGCCGTAGGACCGAGAATTTGTTGTTGGATTTGGCAACATGAAGGTCATTGGTGTTCTTGGCAAGCACAGTATTCGTGGAGTAATGAGGACTAACGTCTGATTAGAACGGGGGAAAGAGAGAATTGAAGGAGAGAGTACAGCGTGTTGTTAGGGATGACTTTTAGCCATAACGAAGAGATGAGCCACAGTGAAGAGAAGAAACATGGGATAGTAGCTGGACAGAAATGTGGGGTGGAGGGAGGTTTCTTTTCCTTCCGCACCCTCCTTCTCTCCCTCCTTTCTGCTCCCCTCCCTCCCTTCCTGCCTTTTAAAAAATATGGGTGATACTACAACAGACAGCGGGAAACTGATGCCAGGAGAGAGGGGAGATAATTGTAGAAGTGAGATCCCTGAGGGTGTGATTGCTGAGCCTTGGTGAATACGTGCCTATAGAAAGGAGCATGAGTGGTTGATCACTGTAAAAACAAACCGGGTTGTTCATAAAGAGAGGTGTATATGCTGGAACTTGGTGGTGGGAGTACGGGGAAGCTTGCTTCTGTTTGATCTTATTGTTTCAGGGTTATCAGCTGAGAGGGGAAAGGAGGAGAGAAAGGAATTGTTAGTTTGGGGGAGAGAGAAGAGAGCAGAAAGTTGATGTCTAGGAGAGTGGGAGTTAGTGGATGAGATTGAAGGAGGGAAAAGGGGGCATGGATGTAAGGGAGAGATAGTGATGATGAATCCTGGAATCGAGGGGAGGTGAGTGAGGACCTTAGGTGACAGCCAGTGGAAAGGTGGTAAGGTCAATGTATTTGGGGCCATAGTGGAATGCGGTCAAAGAGTTGTTGGAATCAGGATACTAGAATGAATGAGATCCAAAGATAGGGTATGTGGGTCAGAAACCAACATGACGGGGTGCCTGGGTGGCTAGGTCAGTAAAGTGTCAGACTCTTGGTTTCAGCTCAAGTCATGATCTCATGGTTCGTGGGATGGGGCCCTGAGTTGGGCTCCACGCTGACAGTGAGGAGCCCACTTGAGATTCCCTCCCTCCCTCTCTCTCTGCCCCTCCTCCACTCATTCTCTCACTCTCTCTCAAAAAAAAGTAAACATTAAAACAAGAAATCAGGGGCGCCTGGGTGGGCCGGTCGGTTGAGCGTCCAACCTCAGCTCAGGTCAGGGTCTCACGATGTGCGAGTTCCGGCCCCGCGTCCGGCTCTGTGCTGACAGCTCGGAGCCTGGAGCCCGCTTCGGGATTCTGTGTCTCCTTCTCTCTCTGCCCCTCCCCCACTTGTGCTCTGCCTCTCAAAAATAAATACATGTAAAAAAAAGGAAAGGAAAAAAAAAGAAGTCAACATGACAGAGGAGATGTCATCCTCTGGTGATGGCAGTGTGTAGAGTATGACCACAGGAGTGAGGATCTCAGGCACAGTGGAAAACAAGGGGTAGGGAAGAGGGAGAGCAGGCCAGTATTTGAAAACACAAGCCACGTGGATATTGACGCCGGCGAGAATCACAGCAGGTGTAATGAGACAGAGTCCAGCACCGGAAGTGAGCATTTTCAAGCAATGAAGGTCAGGATCCTTTGATTCTCAAGAAGCCTGCAACCCAGAGGGTGGGTTGGTAGTATTGTCTCATGATCCCGTCTCCGGCGTCTGCAGGGAAGGCGGGGGAGAGGGAGAAGCAGCAGTTTGCAGGCAGCAATGAATGCAAGGAGGCTGCTTAATCTGTCGCCAGATGAGCCATGTTTGACGGGCAGGAGACAAAACGGCCATCGTGTGCCTGGGTCAGGGCAGGTGCGCCGAGAACATTCATTCCCTTTTCTGAGTCGGCAGCAGGCGCTTCCAAACCTGCACATCTTGCTTTTCAAATTGTCATTTGCCTTCGCTTCCAGTCTGCGGCGGCATGGCCTTCACGCTACTTAAAATCTGCTTTTTAAGGCACATCCATGCTTGGTTCTGTTCTAGCGGACGGCAATATTTCTTGGGACGCGCGCACACACACACGCACACACACAGCGATCCTCCGGAACACCCTCAAAGCAGCCACAGACATGTCATTTTCCCTCAGCGTGACACACCCTGAAGGTGGGGTGGTGGGTCAAACTTAGTTCTCTTCCTGTGGCTGTGAACTTGCGTTTTCTCTACGTGAAGTTACGTAACTGTTTAAGGGACACGAAGCCACGAGCGAGGGTCCTTTTCTGCTGTTGTGTTTGCACCCAGGCAACGTCAGCTTTTTGGATCTAACGGGGTCCCGGGAACAGGCATGCAGGCTCTACACTCGTTCCCGGGCCCCTTACGAAGCCACATTCCTCCCAGCATTTCTGGGGATCCCTAAGAGGGCTCTTAAAATGATGATAATAGCCCTACTCCTCGCCGCTGTGGCTTCTGCGACTGTGCAAGCTCAGCAGCCCTCATGGTCAGCAGAGCTGCTAGTCCGGCCACCTGACGGGTGTGCTGAGCTGAGTCCTGTCTCTCTAGCTGGTCTGTCGCCTCCTGGTGCAGTGGCTTACCTCCAGGACGCTCTTTGGCTGTAAGAGTGAGAACGTGCATTCCAAGGACGTGTAGGTGGGGGAGGGGAGGGTCCCATAAGAAGGCCACTGAGCCCTGAGGTGTTAAAGCGGGTGGCCATGCAGTGGGTTCACACAGCCCCCCACCCCCCGCCATATATCCAGGTATCTGAGTTCACACAAGTTCAAAGCATCCATTCTCATAAACGCTCCATGACTCCCTCCCATTCAGAGAGTCTGGTCATCACAGCAAAGGTCCTTTGTCCGTTTCAGACTCTGTCCCATGTTCCTGCAATCTCACGGCAACGCGACCCCAGTGACAGCTTTCTCCCCGTGACCACCACAACAAAGGGATCCAACCGCGATTTCTGCATGTATCCCAGAGCCAAGGATGGATTTGCTGTATGTTTTCCCTTCTTTCTCTCGGGTTTTCACCCTGTTCTAGGCTCAATGACCCTGTTGTCGATCGCTGGATGCAAGTAGATGCTTGGGGGTGGGGTGCTGTCCCCTCCACAAAGGAGACCCGCTTGCCATACATCTCATTGTGCCTCTGTCCCGCTGGATCAGATAGAATTTGACCTAAGCAGACGCTCAGCAGCTGAGAAGAAAAATTTATTATATTGGCATAAGAACTTCTGCAAAGAATGGGTAGAACCTGTGAATATTCCATTTTCCATCCCTATCGACTCAACCGGGCTAAACCCAATTTATTCATTCTGATATAGACCCCAGAGTCTTTTCAGTGTCAGCTCTCACCATACTCCCTGTCGGTTCTGTGTATCCCTCAATATGTCACGGTTATTAGAGTATATGCCTTTAAAGTATTTTTTTCCTCATGGGCTCTTACAAACTCCTCCCCCCCCAAAAAAAACATAAAAAGTAAAATTTGTGGTTATAATACTAAATCTAGAGGACACACAAAAGTAAAAAGGAGAAAACAAAAATCAGCTATAATCTTAGGATCCATAGATATCACGGCGTCGTTACTAATTCTCTTTTGCTTTCCCTCTGCCCCTAGGATTCTTTAAAAATTGAATGGGGGGGCGCCTGGGTGGCTCAGTCGGTTGGGCGGCCGACTTCGGCGCAGGTCACGATCTCGCGGTCCGTGAGTTCGAGCCCCATGTCGGGCTCTGGGCTGATGGCTCAGAGCCTGGAGCCTGCTTCCAATTCTGTGTCTCCCTCTCTCTCTGCCCTTCCCCCATTCATACTCTGTCTCTCTCTGTCTCAAAAATGAATAAAACATTAAAAAAAATTAAAAAAAAATAAATAAAAATTGAATGGGGATTATATTTAATTTTGTGCCTGCCTCTAAAGATAGCAAATGTTATAAGCAGAGGTTCCTTTAGGATCTTATTCCTGATGGATTTGGTTGAAGAAACAAACCAGGTGAAATAAAGTGAGATTTTAGTACAGCTAATACAAAGCATCCGCCGCTGCTGATTTTCCTTGGAGGCGACCCTGGAAGCCTCTTTCGGAGCCGAGCTCCTACTTACTCTGCAGTCTCAGCCACAAGAAGAAGAAAACATTAAGCCAAAAAAAAAAAAAAAAAAAAATGCAGGCTGACGTCTTTTCCATTTCTGCCCCGCCTCGGTGTAATAGACCTGTGCCTTCACTTCCTGGGAGTGCGCCGCCAGCTGCTACGATTGGTAGGTGCCACTAGGACCTCAAGATGTTGGGAAGAGGGACAGATCATAAACGCCACTCAGTGGTTCTGAGTTTGGTGAGATTTTTGTCCCCACCCGAGAGATGTCTGCAAAATGACCCGTGGGTAATCCGAACTGGCTCGGCCAACTCCTATTTCAAGAGAATTGAGAAAAGGGGATTTACGGTCACCCTGTCTGCCTATTTTCTAGGCTGATGTTCACCACATGTTTTTTGGGGAAGGCTGGTTCTGCTGCTGTTTCGTTCTCCTGACGAGCCCTTGCCTTCCACGAGGCAGGACCACTTCATGTTGGAAATCAGCTAACTGACTTGATTTTGGCAAGAAAGGCTCGTAAATCTGAGGTACTAAAGAACACAGTGATGCAAACTCTTCTTAGAATATGTATTTATTTTTGGAAATGTGTAGTTATATACACGATACCCACAGGCTCCGTGAAACAAAGCAACATGTATGCTGACCGGTGTAATACACATTTAATTCCATCATTAAAAGAAATCTTTTGTTTGCTCTGACACCTCCACTTTTATGCTTATGAGGGGACGGAAATGTCAAATTTAGCACCCCGGGGAAAACTGTCCATCGGGTTCAGGAGGAACTGAGGCAAATGGTAAGTCTGATGGTAGGAAAGCATCCAGACCCACGTTGTTCTGTTGCACAACCCCCGCTTTGCAAGTCAATCTCTTACGTCACATGTACCACAGGACTGATGATGGGCCCTGGAGACAAGCGTGTCCCCTGCCCCCTTCCCAAACCAGCGGCATGAACAGTTAGTGAGTTTGTCATCTTTGAGATCATCACGGAGACACAAATAGCAAGTGTACATTTCAGTCTACAAACAGAAGTGTAGGAGAAACCTAGTTTTCTTTGCTTTCCAAATCTCTCTCCAATGTTAATTTCAAGCCATGTTTTGCTAGGATGGGGCAGTGTCTTCTCAGCCAACTTGGAGTCTTCTCTCCCCACTACCATTATCATCCTAGGGTTTAGTCTAGCTTGAGGAGATATGGGAAAGCCATCACATGGGAGCAAGGGTCCATCCAGTGCTCGGTTCACACGGGCATCCGCTGTTCCATGCAGCCACCATTGGGACATCCCCCCACTTGTGTCCACGTGACTGTCTCCTCTAATCCCCGGCAATGGAATCACGCTGCTGCTTTTGTGCCCCATCTGGGGTCCCAGAACTTCTTCCAAGGCCCAAGCTCTGTCTGTATAGCGTGGTCTTTTCTGGAAGAGCCATCCTCCTGCTCATCGCAAGACCCGGTTCACCTTCACTTCCTGCAAAAGACCTCTCCTTGTCCCTCCAGAGCCCATCTCCCCTCTTTTCCCTTTAAGACTCCATGGTGTTCACCTAGCACTTGCCATGCAGGGATTGTCTTGTCCTGAGGGACCAGAGTCCTTTTCACAAGTGTCTGTAGGCCTTTCTAGGAATGGGCTCAGATCCTCACTGATACGTCTTCCTCAATGAAATTAGCACTCCATCCTGCCACCAAACACCCCTCAAGCTCACGTACAGAAGCAAAGAAAGGAGACACAGGTAACAAGTAGAAAATGCAGACGCATGTAGGTTACCAAGATTATGCCCGACAAACCAGAAACGTGCCGTGTATATGTTTGATCTTCTGCACTACACTATCACTCAAAGGCGGCGTCTCTGTGTTAATGATTTTTTTTTTATCTTCACCAGCATCCAGCCCAGTGACTCAGATGATGGATGCATCTGTTCTATGCTGACCCCAAGTACGATGAAGAAATAAGAGGGAAATTAAAAAGCAAATAAAAATCCCCACCAAAACGATATTTCTTCTTAAAATGTTGACCGGAAAACTGCAGACACAGAAACGATAGATAGATAAACCCTAATAATGGACTGCTCTATCAGCTCTGTTAGTAACACAACAAATTCAGTTCCGTTCAATCAGGGTTGTCTCATTTCTTCAAAGTGCTGCTGGACGAGGCTCTGGTGATAGAGAGAAAAATAAGACATGGTTATAGGGTTACATTTGATATGACTGCTTAGGATTTCCTAGCGGGTAGGCGTGTTATGCACTCATAAATAGGAACACAGATATGCAAGAAACTAGTATTTTCTTAAATAAAACACTCATTTTTAAGAGGAACCCAAGGGGCCCAGCTAACTCCTAGAGAAGGGAAACATATAAGGTACGGGGGATCAGAAGTCACCTACAACCTCTCAAGTGGGAAGTTCCTCAAAAACCAAAACACGCAGGGGCGCCTGGGTGGCTCAGTTGGTTAAGCGTCCGACTTTGGCTCAGGTCATATATGGTTCATGGATTAGAGCCCCGCACCAGCCTCTGTGCTCAGAGCCTGGAGCCTGCTTCGGATTCTGTGTCTCCTCCTCTCTCTGCTCCTCCCCTGCTCATGCTCTGTCTCTCTCTCTCTCTCAAAAATAAATAAAACCTTAAAAAAATTTAAAAACCCCCCCAAAAGATGCAATATTGTGTTAGCTTCAGGTATAATAATACAATGTTGCATGGCAATTATACCTCAATAAAAAGAAAACAAACTTTTTAAACAAAGAAAAAAACCAAAAAACAAAACAGATGCCATTCTTGGTAGGTAACTAAGGAGCGATTCTATGCATACGGCTGTATACAGATCTTTATTAAAACCCGAGTCACCGCTATTTGGATAGGTCTTGCACAGAATACACATACCCATTGTTGTGTAAACTGAGACACTTTGGGAAGTCAAAGGGAGCACTGTCCTTAACAATTACTCTGTGACCACAGCTGACATAAAGCTGGAGTGCGGCCATCCTCGTCCCGCAATGCTGTGGCCATCCTCGTCCCTCAATGCTGTCGAAGTGAAGGAAAAGAATTAAGGGCAAACCCAAACATAAAGACACTTGAAGACCCTTAAAATCCCTTCTCAATATCAAACCCTCGCTGACTCAGAGGTAGATTCTCCTCTCCTTTGCAGTGAGAGGGAAACAGTTTCCCCAGAATAATTTCACAAAATTTCTGCCACCTCCAGAGCTTACCTTTTGTGAAGTCCCTGCACCGGGGCTTTCCTGTTTTCAGATCTGAAATTATAACAATGTTTACTTGTTTTGGGGCTGGTGGGAAAAGAACCAAAAAATGGTGAATATTAGATGCCAAGAAGACAGTATTATTTCAGTGTGTTTGCATGGGACGTTGAATTTGTGACGGATGCTGAGTATTGAATATATACTTAAGTAACTTCCCTGTAGGCGATTTTAATTTTTTTTCGCGTTTATTTATTTTTGAGACAGAGAGAGACAGAGCATGAGTGGGGGAGGGTTGGAGAGAGGGAGACACAGAATCTGAAACAGGCTCCAGGCTCTGAGCTGTCAGCACAGAGCCCGACGCGGGGCTTGAACTCACGGACCGCGAGATCATGACCTGAGCCGAAGTCTATGCTTAACCGACTGAGCCACCCAGGCGCCCCTAGGCGATTTTAATAACATACATTAGTTCCTTTTATAAAGTAGTACATATACACTTATTGTTTAAAAAAAAGTAAGACAGATATACAGAAGAAACCAAAATCACCTATCAACCCATAGAGAGAAAACATATTAGTATATTTCTATTTGTGTATTTCAGATAGTTGAGATTATACTATATATGTACCTTTTCCTTCTTTTCTTTAACTTTTTTTAAACATTTATTTACTTTTGAGAGAGGCCACTCCACATTTTTCAATACGGAGGGGTTTCATGCAGGAAATGTGAGGCTTATATAACCTTGTATACAGCGTCGCCTTGGAGGAGAGCACTTGGAAGAGATCAGGAAAGCCCAAGGTCTGGAAGCCCAATTATTTCTGCGATGCCACTGCTGCTGAGCACCTGCCAGAGGCTGGCCCCCCACCCCTGTCCCCCGCCCCCCCCCACCCTGTGCCTAGAACTCCCGCCAGAAATAATGGCCTCTCCTTTCCTTCCGCCTTGCAAACCAGGAAAAGTGCCACCCACTGATCAGATCCAGACACCTGCTGAGAAATAACAGTATCCGGGCTGGCAGCACCTGTGACGTCCGGGAAAGCTTAGGCGGACAGGGAAGATAATGCGGCGCGTCGGTTCATGTCAGGGCCACAGGTGATGCGACAAATCCGACTTCACTTCATTTTTCTCCCTAATTGTACATTTCAGTTATTGCTCCGACCCGTGGCTGCGAATGGGACGGCGGTAGCTCAGATCGCAGCGCTCGCGGCCCCACCCGCATCCGTCTTAAGTACGCGCCCCGTGTCGGTTCCGCCTGGGGGCCCGGGACAGCCCACCCGCGGTTCTCCCCCCACCCCCGAGTCCACTCCCGGCCCGGCCGTACCTCCAGCCGCACCGCCACTGGAGGGCAGCACCTGCCCGCCACCCGTGCAGCGGGAGCGGCTCCGGGGCTGGGTCCCCCAGCTGCGGCCCCTTCCATTGCCAAGGCGCGGCTCCGGTCCCCCCCCCCCCCCCCCCCCCAGCGGGCTTCTCCCCGGAGGGACGGCTGCTCCGCGCCAGGGCCGCCGCTTCTTTCCTGAGCACCGCACCGCGCTTTCAAGGCCGCCGTCTCCTTTATGGCAAAGCATCTCCAGCCTGTGTGGATGCCCCCCCCCCCCACCGCCGAGGGTGGACTTGACCCCTGGGCCTGGGTGGAGGCCCTCTCCATCGGCCCCTACCTCCAGCCGGGCTTCCCTTCCGGAAGCTCCTTTCCCCGTGAAAATCAGCTCACGTGGGGCCCCGGGGTGGCTCAGTCGGGTTGGGCGTCTGACTTGGGCTCAGGTCATGATCTCCCGGTTTGTGAGTTCGAGCCCCGCGCGGGGCTCCGAGCCTGGAGCCTGCTTCCGATTCTGTGTCTCCCCCTCTCTCTGTGCCCCTCCCCTGCTCACGCTCTGTCTCTCTCTCTCTCACTAATAAATAGACGTTAAAACATTTTATAAAAGAAAATCAGCTTGTGCAAAAGGACGCCATTAACTGCCAACTCTGACATTTCTTGGCACGTGGGTTTATCGTCTGAACCTGTAGCACCCAGCGCTGCCAGGAAACTTTTGGACATCACTCTTTGCCCACGTTCTTCCCATAGATTCCCAAACAACGGAATTACTGTATACAAGAGAATAAACATGAAGGTTTGATACATACTGGCAAATTGATTCCAAAACCTCTTACCAATTTATACATCCGCCAGCTAGTTAACAGTGCCTCTCCTGGAACCCTGGCTCACTGCACTTTTTGCTGAGTGGTATTTTATCTGTATCTATTTATCACCTATGTAGATATTTCCCTATATTATATATATGGGATATGTAAAGTATACATATCCTATTGCATAATGTATAACATTTACAACATAGATCTATTTCCCACAGGCTGCTTTGTTCACCATATTAAAGCGAATCATGCCCCAACCCTCTCTCTCACGTATATCCTTGAGGCTCCGAAAACCAACACCTTCTAAAACTGTGAGGAAAGTTAACACCCTCCTCATATTTGTCTCAGTCAACGGTAATTGTGGCAGTTTTAATTGTGGACGGAATAAAAGGTGTTCTTCCACAAGTTGAAGGTGTAGATCACTAAGGAGTAGGTTGAGCCGTGGGTGGCCAAAATCCCAAATACCAGTGGGTTAAACCAGATTTTTTTTTTCTCTTTGTCATAGTGGGTCTCCTAGTGGCTCTCCCCTGGTATGAGAGCATCTGAACCAGGTTCATCCACCTTCCTTTCCCAAGTTTGCATCCACCCAGCAGGAAGGAGAAGGGGAAGGCACGCTTCTGCTTGCTAGAAGATACTTTGCAGAAGCTGCACATAACCCTTCCTCTTAGAGCTCATTGCCCAGAAGGTAGCCAGCCAGCCAAGTTCAGCTTCAAGGAGGGTGGGAAATACAGTCTCTGTCCAAGTGTCAGATGAGTTCAGCAGGGAACACATACCAAGGAACAAATAGTGGTCCCTGTCCCAAAGGCACAGAAGTACAAGATATGTTGGGTTTTTTTCCTTAAATGGCACAGTTTACTTATTTCCTGGAATGCCTGTGCTCCTCCTTTACATAGAAAATACAAAGCTGTGGATAAGAGCCTATTGTTTTCCTTTCTTTTAATTATAGTCTGCTTTGACATAGATTATAGCTTCAGAGATATTTCAGATTCATTTTGGAATTCACATGGCTGCAATTTCTCATGCTTTGCTCCCTTTCCTCGCCCAGCCTCTCTGTCTTGCCGTCGACGGGTCTGAGAATACACACTCAGACGTAGCAGGTGAGGTTTGCTTCCCGTCCCTTCCTTGACAAAAGAACAAGGAAAGCTTTCGAAAACATCAGGAGGCAGAGAAAGAAACTAAGAGAGAAGAAGGAGAGATAGCAGGTCTCTGCGTTGAGCATCTCAACTTAGAATGAATATAGCCTCCGTCATGCAAATTAAAAAACCCAATTTGGATGGGCCAGGGAGGTTTAATGGAAAGATACACATCAGGAGACTTGGCAATTTACAGGGGCAGGATCTCATCATGCTTCTGTACACATCTCGTGCATCTCATCAAGCACACAACAGGCCGAAATTACAATAATCCAATTTCATAAATTATTGGCCAAATAAGTGAAGACAGTGATGTAAATTTTGGGGATTAGAGACCGTAAGCCAAGAATAGGCACTAGCTTGAGCAACGGATCTCAGGGAGCCCTGAGTCTGCTTATCATCCGAACCACTTGGCGAGTAGCCTTTCTGCTGACCAGTTGGTTGGGCCAGAGTTCTCTGATCACTTGCCCATCTTTCCGTTCAGTTTTTGCAAACCTCTCCTGAACCACATATTCATGCAGTGCGCTCTACTCGAGAAATACTTTCTAAATGAAGCAGTGTGTGCATAGTTGATACAATGATGATGAACTTGAAGTTGAGGGTATTCGCATAGTAAGTGGCAGAGAGTGGGAAACTTCCTGCTCAAGGTTCAAACGCTCATCGTTTAGGGAGTCCAGCCCCCCAAATTCTTCCGAGGTCGGCGGATCTTCAGGTGCCCCCAAATCTGAGCTGTTGCTATAAGCTTTTAGCCTCTGGTTAAGGCTGGCTTCCACGCCGCCCCTAGCTTTGGGTGTCTGACCATGTGACTGAATTCTTGTGAACGGTGTGTGAATTCAGTCAAAACATATCTGGAAAGACATTTAACTGAAAACCTCAGAGTTCAAGGAGCTCTATTCGAGAGTATGCAAACGTACAAGAAGAGGATGCACAAAAGAACCCAGTGGAGGGGCGCCTGAGAGGCTCAGTCGGTTAAGCGTCCGACTTCGGCTCAGGTCATGATCTCACGGTTCGGGAGTTCGAGCCCCGCGTCGGGCTCTGTGCTGACAGCTTGGAGCCTGGAGCCCGCTTCGGATTCTGTGTCTCCCTCTGTCTGCCCCTCCGCCGCTTGCACTCTGTCTCTCGCATTGTCTCAAAAATAAATAAACATTAAAAAAAAAAATCCCGTGGGGTGGATCTGATGAGTCTTGACATGGGGGCAAAAGTGGGTTAGCCTGGGACATCAGGACTTAAGCCAGCCTGGGAACTGCTGGTGAGGGTCTAAGTCTTTGGAATCATTAGAAGCTCAGTCATAACAACAGGAGGAGGATGGGGCAGGGGCTGTTTTTTCCTCTTTACAGTTGAGTGCCTGCCCAAGTCATACAGTGCAGGGCAGCGGGGAGGGGAGGGGAGGGCGCTGTGATGAAAATACAACTCAGGTGTCCCGACTTGTAGGCCAGGGCCCTTTCTATCATGCTGCAGCCGCCTGCTTCCAAGAGAGCCACATTCGATGCCCAGAAAATGCCATGCAGAAGCCTGCTGTGACTATTCTAAGTTTGAGTGGGGGTGGCTGGGGTATATGGTGGGTAGAGCCAGGGGAGGGCTGTGGGGAGGCCATCCTGCCATCCTGGATATGGAAGCCTTTTTTTTATGGCTTACCCGGTTCCAGCTGGCATAAACAAGGCAGAGCTGAAGATTAAATGCCCTGGACATTATTAAGCCCATTAGGGTTCTGGATACCTCCCCCCAGACTTCTCTTTACATCCCCAATCAAGTTTGATCAAATTTCTCACCTGTTCATGAAGAGATGTCCCTCTTCCTCGCCTCTCCTCAAGGAGCAAATATTCTCTCATCTACTTTGGGAAGGAAAAAAAAAAATTCTTTTAGTCCAGAGTTCAAGTCACCAAGAAAAAAAATGCGTTGCTGTCCTCTACCCGGCCTTGGGGGACCAACTTGTCTCAGTCCGCCCGGGACTTTCACAGTTGAAAATCTCATGTGCTCCCTTTAATCCAGGACAAACTGGGGTTCTAGGTCATTCTTGCTGCCTGGGGTGGGGGTCGGGGCACTGAAGCAGACCCTGCAAAATGCTTTGTTCTTGCTAGATAAAGACAGTGGGTGTGGCTACCTACATCTAACAAAGGCAGAAGGATTGGTGAACTGGGCTGCTAGCCTCTTGCTCTGCAGGACAAGGAGCGTCCCCATGAAGGTGAGGGCAGGTTTTTTTTGAAGCCTGGTCTTCCAGTGTGAACGGAGAGGCTCCTTGGGGTGGAAGAGAGTGGCTGCGGCCGGTGGGGGTGGGAGAGGAGGGGCTGGGTGCCTCATGTTGCCTGCAGGCAATTAGGCCTGTCTGAAGGAGCCCGGGGAAAATTCTTGTTCCCGGGGTAGAACATTCTGGTGAAGTCAGGCTGGGGGCAATTAGCCTATGGGGTAATCGACAAGAGCACAAACCAGTCTGTGCTTCCTTTCTCTTGGCTGGCTCTCCCTGGCCCACGCGAGCGGGCGGGACCCTCACCTGCCCTGCAGGTGCGGGGAGGCTTGCGCGGGGCCCCTTCCCAAGTGTTCCCGTTTCCTGAGGAAGAAGGGTTCCCTGCTCAGGAGGAGGCAAGGCCGCCTTTCTGACCTGTCACAGGGTATTTGCCGCGTCTGGATTTGTTGTCTCGGGGCGCGGCTCTTTGACAGCTGCAGAGGGGAGGACGGTCCAGCAGCATCGCAGCTTTCACCGTCCGGCCAGGAGTTTGGATGCCCGGGAAGCTGAATTCAGCGCCCCTGCGCGCGGGGCTCATGCAACCCGCCGGCAGCAGCTAGGCGCAGGGCTCCAGGGGGCGTGCGGGGGCAGGGAGGCGGCGGGGCGGGCACCGCACTGCAGATCGCAGCCGGGAAAGCGCGCTGGGAGGTTCGGCGCCCGCACCGCCGCAATGCGGAGCCCGCGGCGGGGCTGGAGGAGCGAGCCCCGGCGCAGCCAGCCCTGGTGCTGGGGCGCGGAGCCCTAAATCCGGCGATGCTCCGGGGGCGGGGCTGGGGATGGCGGGGAGAATTGCCTTGTGGCAATAGGTGGGGGCGCGCAGCATGGGAAGGAGCTCAGGAGACCGAAGAGAGAAGAGAAGGTCCGAGGCCTTCCGGCAGTTTCTAAGGGGGAAGGCAAGGCGGCAAGCCCCTGTAACTGATCAGCAGCAACTGTTTCTCTTTCGGGGCCGCTGCCCCGCTCTTTCTTCCCTGTAACTTGCAGCCACATCCCTCCCCGTCTTTGATCCTCCTAAACCACGGCCCACGGCTGCCCCCCTCAGCTTCCCTGCTGGAGTCCTGTTTGAGGACGCTCCCATGCTGCACCGGGCAGGTGGTTGCAATCCCACAATATTAATTTGACTTGATTCTGCACAAGGAACCAGGTTAGGCCCTTCAGGGCATATTCCTGGCCTCTGGGTATTGCAGGGTACTGGTAAGAAACGACAAGGGCCCGGATAAATAAAGCACATAGCCAAACGTGGAACCTGAAAACCTCGAGGGAGTTACAAAGTATCTTTTGTATATTTTCTCTATAGCTTTTTTTTCCCTGTAGGTACAAACTGTGAGGAACTTTGTCTCACCTCTGCAAATCTGATTGGGTAGTCCAGAGAAAGCTATAGGTTTTCTTTTCTTTTCTTTTCTTTCTTTTTTCTGTTTTGTTTTGTTTTGTTTTGTTTTGTTTTGTTTTGTTTGTCTATAGGTTCATTTCAGCTTCCATCCAACATCAGGAAATTCACTCTTTCGGCTTGGGTGGAGTAAGCCCGCTTTTAAAATCAGACAGACCTGTATAGGCCTTGGTGCTGCCTTTACTTGCTCTGTGTTCTTGGGCGCGTCCGTTCACACGGTCAGTTTTCTCAACTGTGAAGTTGGGCTGAAATAAAAAGAGGTTAAGAGCACAGGCTCCGATGTGGCGATAGGAATCCACCGCTCACTGACTGTGTGACCTGGGTAAGTTGCTGAACCTCCTGGTGCCTCAGTTTTTTCACCTGGAAAGTGGGCATGCCAATACTACCTACCTCCTTGCGTTGCTATAACGATTGAATGTGTTAATAGATGCATAGAGCTTAAAATAGCGTCCCGCACAGAACACATAATAATGACGATAACAATTTCATCACAAGGTAGCTATGCCGTCTGAATTAGACAGTGCACATAAAAATATGGGGAGAATAAATATGCATACAGGTGACCATCACCCTCCTTTACTTCCAATGAGTTAGGGAACAGCAGAAGAGCCCTTCTGGACTAACATTCTGTACCACGGAATTGAGTCTAGCATGAGTAGATAATTTTTCCTTCTTTTGCCACTTTCCCTTTAAGAAAATGGAAAGTAGGGGCGCCTGGGTGGCTCCGTCGGTTGAGCGTCGGACTTCGGCTCAGGTCATGATCTCACGGTTCAGGAGTTCGAGCCCCGCGTTGGGCTCTGTGCTGACGGCTCAGAGCCTGGAGCCTGCTTCGGATTCTGTGTCTCCCTCTCTCTGCCCCTCCCCTGTTCATGTTCTCTCTCTGTCTCAAAAGTAAATAAAACATTAAAAAAATTAAAAACAAAATGGAAACTGAAGTTGATATAGGGGATGATTATCACTATGACATACTCTTATTACATTACAAGGTTATGCTAAAGCACACTTTTTGGAAAAGTAAAAACATTATGATTCACATACAAATATAAAAATGAATAAACTCCAAATACGTTATTTAACCCATTCATTAATTGGGGAGTGAGTAAGATGCTAACATCTGTTCAAAGGACGATCTGAGGAACACACACACACACACACACACACACACGCACACCCCAGCAGGAATGCAGAAATGAATTTGCTAATTGATGCCACACTGGTTAACAATCTAGTGCAGGGGCACCTGGGGGGGCTTGTAGGTTGGGCGTACGACTTTGGCTCAGGTCGTGACCCAGCGGTTTGTGGGTTCAAGCCCCACGTCGGGCTTTGTGCTGACAGCTTAGAGCCTGGAGCCTGCCTCAGATTCTGTGTCTCCCTCTTCCTCCTCCTGCCCCACTCACGCTCTCTCTCTCTCTCAAAAACAATTAAACGTTAAAACAATTAAAAGAAATCTGTAGTGCAGCCAAATACAGCATGTGGGTTAACTTCTTTTACGAGATGGAAACCAATCAAATCTCTACCAGACAAAATTCATTTGCATTTCTATAGGCAAGGATCCTTTGCTTTACTCTCAGTTTTCCAAAGCTTAACTTCTATTCCTCCAGAGCTCTAAAGCTGTCCAGTGAGCGGAGACAGGGGAAGATGCGCGAGTCCATAGTATCCAATAACCCTCAGAGAGTCTGGGGTGAGCCTGTGCCTCGGTCATTGCTGCAAGAGCACCCAGTCACGTCCCCGACAGTTAAAGATAAACCAAGTGATAAAGTACCATGTTGGAAAGAGGGGGGGGATTTATTTGCGGGGACGTATGCACACTTGTTCGTTGATTGGGTAAAATGAGATGAACCTATATTTGTGATGTCACCTTATCCAACACCGTGGGTCCCCAGGATCAAGACTGCCATCCTGCAAATGTGGAACAGTTTCGAGGTGGTAGGTGACACCAGCAGAGGCTGCTCACAGGCTTCTCAGAGAGCTTCTGTGGCCGGCCAACTCCTCTTCCAGAGGCACTGAAGCCTTGAGAGAGAAATCATGCCCCAGGTCTGCAAGGGGGTGAGATGGAAACCCGAGGTTGGCTCGGGCAGGGAGGATCTAGGCTCCTGTGGCCTGATCCGCCCTAAGCCCCTGGGCCCCAAGCTCCCCATGACGTATGTCCGCTCTTCGAGCACCGTCTGTCGTGAGTCCGTGAGCCGTGTTCCGTCTCCATGAAGTGGGAGATTGTTTTTTCCCAGCTCCTTGGAACACAGCTATGGGCTGAGAGATCAGGGGACAGCTTCCTCGGTTCCTTACTCAGACCACGTGATTGGGTCTCATGGGAAGTGATTCTAGAGGGTTCTCAGAGCCTGTTTTCCGTTGCCCTTGCCCGAAGACCGCAATCACAGTGCAGATGAGCGTTTTCCGTCTTACCATAGGAGAGGGACGCCGACTCTTGATAACGAAGCGGCAAATGGCAAGCGGACGTTCACTGTGGCTTCTCTGTCCGCAGATGGCCACTAGCGTGGGCGTGGGGGATGGAGGGCCAGAAGACACACTTTGTGTCCTGAACGGATGCCACCCTGTTCCGACCGCCTGCACGCTGCCAGGAGCCGCTAAATGCTGTGCTAATGCCGTCTTTTCACGCTGCTGGACGAGGGGCAGGGGGCCAAGGGATCTTGTTTCTTCCTTCCTTTGCTTCAACCTGAGCAAAGATCTTGTTTTTTCCTCCCTTTGCCGGCTGAATGGCTTTCCCCAAAGTATACCGGGCCCTTGGGATTTTTCTAACCGAGAGAGCATTGCAATTGGGCCGCATTAGAGATCCACGCTGATTTTGACCTTCAATCTAAATAATTAGAGCCTTCTTACCTAACTAAACAAAGAAGATCTGGGGCAGCACGGGACAGATTTAGAAATAACCCACCAGGAGATCAGAACTCGGCCTGAGGAGGACAGCACTGTGCTATAACCCAAATGGGAGAAAACTCATCAGATGGAGGCAGAGACATGCCTCCCTATCTGCATCACCCCCCCCCCCTTTTTTTTCTTTTAACAGAAAAATGACTTTCAACAAGCCCCTTCAACAGACAAATCAACCTCAGATGAAATCCCCAGCGGACCTCCTTCCCTGCCAGGAATAATAAACTACTCCTGGGCTGAGCAGCTGTCCAGCATCACTGAGGGCTGCTGTTTCCTTCCCTCCAGTCCTGGGAGAGCCCCGAAGCCCCTCCTCTCGCTCCTGGCCAGTGCTGCTAAATTTAGCTCTTCCAGCATGTGCACAGTCTATATTTAGTGCCTGAGAGTCAGAGCTCAGCGGACAATTCATCAAGCCATCCGTCATCCCTCTATCCAAGCGACACGTAGAGAAAAATCCTTCCAAAGACCAGCTTGCCCTCCGCTGGGGTGGAAGCCATTCTGATGATGGGGAATCCACGGGGCCAAAGGGGTTTTCTCCTCCCGCAGTGGTGTTAGGACTGCCTGAGCTCACCAGGCCCGCAGCCAAGGGGTGGAGCGTGGCACTGGAGAGCCAGAGGGCAGCGGGAAGAGGAGGGAGGGAAGCCGGACTCGGGGAACGGCCTGCAGGTGCGGGTGCGCTTGTTCTATCCCCTTTGCGATCGTAGGCGACCGGGTGTGGATCTTAAGGCTCTAGCTTAGATGCCACTTCTTCATTGGAATTGCCTTGAGACCACTCAAAGTGGGTTAGGAGCCCCCGCCCCGCTGCACACTGTATAGAAACTACCCCCTGCACTGTAATGTGCATATAAATCACGGGGGGCGGGGGTGTTGAGATGAAACTTCCCATTCTGTGTATCCGGGGCCTCAGATACTGCATTTCTTATGAGCTCTGGGGGCAAGAGATGATTCCATTTGGACTCTTCCAAGAGGGAGCACATGTGTTCAGCAGCAGTGTCGCAAAGAAGAGGACAGTGACCTGGCATTATAGACAAATAAAGAAGAATCACGAGGAGGGTCTTACCCTGAGAACATTCAGAATATCGGAGGGCGCGGTGGTCCTTTGCCGGTAGCCATTTGAGAAACCCGAAAGGGTAGGGGGTTCCTGAGAACAAAGGGGTGAGAGCATTTCTAAACCTTTGTTGTTCTCCCGGAGCATAGGACTCAGGTGAGTTTCAACCTGTCAGAGTGTAAGGTGGGGACAGTGAAGTGTGGAGTCGGGCTCGGATAAGCGACAGGTGTCTGTGGACCAGCGTAACCTGGAGGTGGTGGTGGTGTGGAACTGGCTGGAACCTGTCCTTGAGAGCTCATTGTTAAACATACAGCTGGTTGCTAAACCACTGGTAGGTTGAAATTGGCCATGGTGGGAGTATTTATACCATGAAAATTGGCAAACACTGTAAATCAGTGTTCCTCTTCTGCCCACTCATCTCCAGAGCTTACACATTTATCAGCAGCCCACTGCCCAGAAGGCCCTGTGGAGGAGGCAAAATTCGAAATGGACCTTAAAAGTTGGGAAAAAGAGCATCTTGTCTCTCTCCTTCACAAGGTAGTGCCAGAGAAGAGACGGCACGATCCTTCGACTCCAAGATGAAGTGCCCAGAGTTGAAATAGAAATGAATTAAGCATTGCTTTAAGTAAGGACATACGGTCTGGACAAGAATTTTAATTTTAATTTTGAGATGGGACAGAAGGAAAGTTGTGACATGTAGATACAGTACTTGTGAGCCGTTCCCAGCATCCAGAGAGTTCTGTTCAACAGGCGTCTTCCGAGCATCTATAATCTAGTGGTTGTATTATGACATCTCTGTTGAGTGCCTTCTGAATTGTCCAAAGCAAGATCACTTTGTTTTTTATTGTTTGATTGTATATTTTGTGGCATTATGATTACTCTTTAAACAGTGTTTTTAATGTTTATTTACTTTTGAGAGAGAGAGAGAGGAAACAGGGGAGGGGCAGAGAGAGAGGGAGACACAGAATCCAAAGCAGGCTCCAGGCTCTGAATGCGGGACTCGAACCCACAAACCCTGAAATCATGACCTGAGCTGAAGTTGAACACTTAACCGACTGAGCCACCCAGGTGCCCATGGTTACTCTTTAGAAGTGTGACCATTGTATCTACCTCCTTTTTAGTAAGTAAGCTGATATCCCGCATCATTCAGCGATAGCCAACAACATAATTCAGTACGGGCATGGAGAAAAAGCCATGTTATGCCATATCAGAGTAAGATATTCAACACTTTTCGTGCATTTCTCTTTCAAAGGGGGCTATATGGTCCAGTCATTGTCCTTCTCATCCTTTTACCCTGACCGTCTCTTCGAATCACGGTTCTTTCACTATTATTGTTATTAGAAAAATTTTAATTCCTGTATAGTTAACATACGGTGTTGGGGTAGTTTCAAGTGTATGGGTCAGAGTTCTCTCTCATAAGAAGAGTTCTCTCTCTCTCAACTGTTCCTTAATTTTTTTTTTTTTTAACGTATACACTGCTAAAATCAAGAGTGGTCAGACAAGAGTAAGATTATGTTAGGACAAACGTATTCCTCCTACAGAAACGGAAACAGAAACAAACCCTTCCGAGGATATATCAAGTTCAGGACTCTGCTTTGAAGAATAAAGAGGAGGTAGTTAGACATAGGAGGTGGAAGGAATTCCTGTAAAGGGAGTAGCATTTCGTCGTGCTGTTACGCTCTAAGGCATTCACGATTGTCGTCACCGAAGCATGGATAGGCTTGGGGTAAAATGAGACGTGGGCTAGAATAAGGAGGAAGAAGGTCAGAATCAGGCAGTGGTGGTCACACCATTCAGAGCTTTATGGTTTGATCTTACTTGGGAGTTGGAGCTTTATCCTAAAAGCTCCAGGGGAGTCTCAAAGGATTGGGATCAGAGCAGCAGAAGTGTGGTTCTAGGCTGAAAGAGGATTACACAGAAAGCTGGTAGTGACCCCAAGTGAGGGGGCTCTGTGCGGAGACTGGCAGGTGGTTGAAAATTCAGTTCCAAAGGTGTTAAGGGGGTAGTGTCTGCCATCTTGGTGATGTGATGTGATTGATTGATTGATTGACTGGATTTGGGGATTGAGAGAAGGAAAAGAATAAAAAAGATTCAAAGGTTTTTGTGTCTAAAGACTGAATGGGTAGTGTACCATTTACGGATTGGGAATACAAGAGAATTTGGACCAAATGCATTCGACACATATCTGGGGAAGAGCCCCTTGGAGAAACTCACAAACGTTTATAGTTCCTTTATGTTCCCTAGTAACTTGTTATGTATTTCACCTGTAACGTGACGTAAGTGGCCTGTCTTCATGATGGTTAACTATGGGTATACAATAATGATATGTGTAAATCAAATAGTATATGACTAAGAATAGACAAATGTGAATCTATATACCAGCGAAAACCTCCAGTAGCTAGCCTTGCTCAGCCGAATGATGAACTAGCTGAGTCACGAGCGTGCTCACGTGAATTCCACTGACTGCCTTATAATCTCTTTTACTATCACTTAAGCTTCCATTTGTGATGAAACACACTTCAGATAATTATTTTATTGCTTGATCTTTTAAATCAGCAGTGGAAACAAAACACATTATTGTTTTTAACAAAATTAACTCACCGGAACCCATTTTTGAACGCGTGGGGGTTTGCAAACCACCATTGTAAGAACATTGATATTCCTCATTGTTTAGTAGAGACCCGACATCGAATAAGTATATGTGCTCCCGAGGGTAATATTGAAAAGCCTTTTTTGAAAAAGAAAATCCATCCAGAATTAGATTCAGTTTTATTGTAATAGTATATGATAGACCTACAAGTTTGATATTGCTTTTAAAATATATTGGCGCACTCAATGAGCATGATCAATATTGGTGAAAACGTTCCAATCACGTGGACCTCCTTATTATTTTTGACTTTCACTCCTACAACCTATAAGCATGTCTGCGTCACACCAGTCCTTTCTTCCTTTTCTGCCTCATTAGAATGTATGTCCTATTTCCTCTCTGAAGCTGTCTTTTTCAACTGAGTCTCCAAGTTCTCAATGCCTTCTGCTTCCTCTGGGGCTACACCCAACCTCTCTCTACTGTACGTTCAATCTCTCCCTTTCGAGTAACTATTCTAAATGTGAAATGCTCATCTATTTCTTGAAATAGTTGTTTATACTGGGTGTTACCATTTTACCACCTTTAATGAACTCTTTAGCTCATAAGGTTTCTGTTCTCACTATTTCCCTGAAATTACTCTTACTGTGGTTACCTCTATATCACCAGATCTACAGGCCACCTGATCGTGGATTTTTCTCTGAGGTGGGCAGTGAACAGAGGAGTGACACAATGTGACCTGTGCCTTTTCAAGGTCACTCTGAAAGGTGCAAGTGTTCAGGCAAGGAGACCAATGAGAATGCTGCGGAAATAGTTTTTATGAGACGTAATGTTGGCTTGAACTACAATGGTAGTAATGTAGGTGGTAAAAAAGGACCAGATTCTAGGGATGTTTTAAAGGCAGAATTGACAGGATTGGCAGATGGAGTGGAGACTGAATGTGAGAGAAGGGCAGGAGTCCAGGGTGATTCCAAGGTTTTGACCTGAACAACTGGGAGAGTACTGGTCAGTGCTATTCTTTCAGGTTGGGCCATCACATAGGAAAAACTCAGACCATCCTGCCATCCCGATGAAAATGGTGAAGACTCTGGGTGTTACTCTGAATGCTATGAGAAGCGGGGAGATTTTAGAGCAGATTTAGAGTAAATCACAATCTGATTTACATGTTAGAAGATCATTCTGCTGATGGAGAAGGGACTATAAGCGAACAAGGGTGGGGTAAAGGAGATTTGTGAGATAGTTTTATAGTAATGCAGGTGAGAGGTGATGGTAGATGGAACCAAGGCGGGAATAGTGGAAGTGGTGAGACGTGGTCAGATTCTGGCTATAAATTGAGAGAAGAGTTGCCATGATTTGTTGATATGAAGGATAAATGAAGAGGAATCAAGGATCACTTCGGGCTTTTGCCCAAGCAACTGGAAGAATGGAGTTACCATTTACTGAAATGGGGAAGGCTACAAGATAAGCAGATCTGGGGATAGAATGGGAAATTAAGAGGTTAATTTTGAGGCGTGATAAATGTGAAATGTTTACTAAAAATCCCGTGGAGGGACACCTGGACGGCTCAGTTGGTTGAGTGTCCGACTTCGGCTCAGGTCATGATCTCACGGCTTGTGGCTTCAAGCCCTGTGTTGGGATCTGTGCTGACGGCTCAGAGCCTGGAGCCTGCTTCCGATGCTGTGTCTCCTTCTCTCGCTATACCCCTCCCCTGCTCATACTCTGTCTCTGTCTCTCAAAACTAAATACACATTAAAACAAATTTAAAAATCCAGTGGAATATTATGGGGAAGTTGTATTTACGAGGCTGGTGTTTAGAGAAGAGATTAAGTTCGAGGCATAGACTGGGGGATCATCAGCATAGACATGGTATTTAAGTCTATGAGACTGGACGAGATCAGCAAGAGCATGGGCATAGATGGTGAAGATACCTGAAGGCTAAGCCCTCGACCTGTGTGCACCTGGATGGCAGGGATACAAGTAGGAACCAACAAAGGGGATTGAGGAGGAGCAGCCAATGAAGTAGACAAGGAACCCAGAATGAGGTCCCAGAAAATAAATATTTCAGGAAGGAAATCATGATCCTCGTGGTCAAGTGCTATTGTTAGGTCAGGCAAGATGAAGTGTGAGAACCCCTGGATTTGGCTACGTGTGTGGTGTGGAGGGGGTTGGGGACTGGAGATTTTGACAAGAGCAGTTTTTAAGGCATCCGGGAGAAGGAAAGTCTTACTGGAGTGAGTCCAAGAATGAAAGGGAAGGTGCTGCATGGAGACAAATGATGACCGTTGCTATCAAGGGGAGCAGAGAAATGGGACAGTAGCTGAAGGCAGCAGTGGGGTGGGGAGATGCGTTTAAAACGAGATAAACAACGGCATGTTTGTGTGCAGGTAGGAAAACTCATCATGGAGGAAAGAGATCGGACGCTGGAGGGAGCAAAATCTTTGAGAAGGCGCAAGGGGTGAGACCGAGGACGCGAGTATAGGGTCGGCTTCAGCTGGGACCATGGGTAGTTCATACACGTTGAGCCAGAAGATGGCAGCTCACATAGGTGGAGCTGCTGGTAGGTTGGTAGGTGGAAGCAGGTGGAAGTTCTTTTTTGATTGTTTCTGATTTCTGTAGGGAATAAGCAGTGCCATCAGCCAAGAAGGAGAAGAGTCGTTGGAGATTTAAGGTGGGAGGAGAGGGGAATTTCTGGTCCAGGAGAGGAGACCGAATGAACCAGAGATATGGAATAAGATGGCAGGCCACCACCGAGAACCTCAGGGAGGTTAGTAGCTGTCCATTGAAAGTGACACTCGTTAAGCACGGTTGGATGTTTTCCTCCAGCCAGGCTGAGGTTTAGGGAGAAAACGACGGGCCACCAGCTCTCTTTCTGTCCTCATTGTTTTCTTGCAGCAAACAGGACTCTGAAGCTCTTGGCACTTTGCTTCAAACTCCGAGATGACGGCTGGGGGTGAAAGAGAAACGGCCCTTTCTTTGGAATGTCTGTTCTTCCTGCCGGTCAACATTCATCTGGCAGGACAGCCTTCTACTGCACTGGTATTTTAAGCATCCAAATGTGTTCGCAGCCAGACTGGCGGCTCTTCTATGCAGGCCATGCCACTTACGTTTATGCTAGAAGGGATTAGGGGACCCTGGGACTCAAGGGGACCCTGGGGACCTCAGTCAGCATAGCCTGGTCTGCATCGCGACGGAATCCGTTTGCCCAAAGGACACTAACAGACCGGATTCAGAGATAGACAAGTTTGGAGTTTTTCTTAAAGAAAAGAGAGGGGTCAGGAAAGGAGGCAGCTGGGGGAGAAGTGAAGTTTGTGTGTGCTTTCAATAAAATAGACTTCAGAGAAAATGTCCCTCCCCTCAAAAAAAACTGCACAAAGTAAATGACATGAGAGGTTAGCCTGTAACCTAGACGTGTAGATCTGTGTTGATGCCCTCATCTCTGTAGGCTGCAAATAATTATTTCATCAAGTAGTTCAGCATTCAGATCCATAAAGTACTCAGGACAGTATCTGCCTAAGACATAATAGTAATGCCAATAAGCTATTATCATTTTATCATTGCGCCTTGGCCAGGGCTAAACTGCTTCTTGTTTCTGTGTCTCTTTGCAGACCGTGGAGGAAATATTATTGAAACAAACAACAAAGTTTAATAGGCTGATTAATGTGGCCTTTTACAAAGATGGCAGTCACATCTGTAAAGCACATCACAAATGTGACACGAAGTCATGTGTCCCTCCCGCGAAGTCATGTCGGGTAGTGGGAAGACATGGGGTGTTCAGCCAGAGACTGAAAACTTGGCTACTTAGGTACTTAGCCAAACTACCTGGCTGTAAGACCCTCACTTTTCTGATGTGTGGACTAAAGAAAAGAACACCTAGCCTTGAGATTGTTATCAGGGTTCAGTAAATCAATACATACAATGTCATGGGAATAGTGTTGGGTACGTAGTATCTATCCAACAATGGTAGCTGTCATCACTAGTAATTTCCTGAGTGGGAAAATCCTTCCTCTTCTTCTCCACGTAGGGAGAAGTTTACCTTTCAGGATAAACTTGATGCCGGCCTCTGCAAGAATCTTCTCTGCAGTCTCCAGGGCAGATTTAATCTGTTTTTCTTCCGGGCTCCTCTTATACTTTGCATCATTCCTCTCTCCCCACCCCCCCCCCCCCCCAAATTCATCATGGAAGTCTTCGTTCTCTCCTGTCTGTTTCTTGAGATAGATTTTAAGATACTTGTTTTAATCCCTCTCTGAATTGTCTCACCAGTTAGCCTAAAGGCCAGGATGTAGGAGGCATCCAACAAAGGCTTATAGAATTAATTGGGAGTTCTCTCTAATCTTCAAAGCCCGGAAACAGACCTGCATTTAGAAGGGACTCCTTTCTCTCTCTTCCCCAATGTTTCCTATCAGAATTTTGAGCACACTATGGAGTAGTGGTTAACTGTATTGTCTCTGAAGCCCGTAGACGTCTTCCGGAATCCCATGTCAGCAATTGCATAGCATATTGCCTGGCATGTCATAAGTACCCAAGATTACACTTTCTATCTATCACGGTTATTGCCATTGCAGCTACGATCATCGTCACTAACACACAATACCTTTCCCCCTGATAATCTCGGTAGGGCAAGAGGATACTTGAGTCATGAAACCGGGGCGTAGTACAAGACCGATATTTACTAGCCTTCGCTGGATCTTGGAGCACGAGGATGGCAGGGCTGGCTCCAGCCAAGAAAAGATCACTTTCCAGGCATGACGGAAGGGAAGAAAACTATTTGCAGGTAGCTCCAGCTGCTTCCTGCGCCAGCTGATCAAAGTAATTAGAGCAGATAAAGGAGGCGAGAAATGGGACCCTCTTCCGTGCCAGGGATAAGGTGACATGTTATAAAGATGTACACCTAAAACCCTGAGGACAGGGGTTAGTCATCAGATCCCCAGTGACTGAGAGAGTCTCAGATTTGGTGCAGAAAAGAGACTGTTAAGGGCAGGGTCGGCCAGAGGAGGACTTCGTGGTCACTAAGCTGCCACTGGGCTCTTCTCCTGCCATGACTGGGGCTCAAGTTATCGACATCCAGGAGGAGAGGAACTGAAGCTGGAAGGCACGTGGCAGTGCGGAGTCATGGAAAGAAAAGGAGATTCAGTCCTGGATTGATCTCTGACTAGCTCTGCGGTTTTTGCAGGTAACTTAATCACAGTGAATTTTTGTTTCCCAAGGAGGGTTGGGGCATTAGAGATGATGTGACATGCCCATGCTCTGATTTTTTTTTTTCCAGTTTGAGAAGAAAAATCAAGTAAGTAACCATAAACAACCTTAATTGCAGTTAAGATGTTCTGACCGCTTCTGGTTTTGGCCATGGGCCTCCTAAGACCCTTCTTGCCCTGGATCAAAACTTCAAGAGACAGTAAATTGGCCTTTTTCCATCCTGGGTCCATTTTTGTACCCCAAATCTCAGCTTAGAAAATTGTTTAAAAAATTTTTTTTAACATTTGTTTATTTTTGAGAGACAGAGACAGAGGACAAGTGGGGGAAGAGCAGGGAGAGAAGGAGACACAGAATCGGAAGCAGGCTCCAGGTTCTGAGCCATCAGCACAGAGCCCGATGCGGGGCTCGAACTCATGAACTGTGAGACCGTGACCTGAACCGAAGTCAGATTGCTCAACCTACTGAGCCACCCAGGCGCCCCTAGAAAATTCTTTTTTTTTAAAGTTTTTTATTTAAGTAATCTCTCCATCCAACATGGGGCTCAAACTCATGACCCTGAGATCAAGAGTCACATGCTCTTCCAACCGAGGCAGCCAGGCGCCCCTCAGCTTAGAAAATTCTTGAAATGATTCTTAGGGTCACTGAGCTGGGGTATGGGAAAACCTTGGTACCCACTCCTTCCTACCAAGGAGAAAATTGCTCAAGGGCACAGGGGCCCGCTGATGGAGGATTAGTGATGTCATCTTCCTACACGAAGGACATTAATATCACAGTGACTCACACTGTGTGACTCTCCAGGCACTTACCAGAGGGGGTTGGTCAACTGACAAGGATAGGGAGAGAGGAGGAGAAGGACTGAGATTTAGGTGGGATATTTTAAATGGGGGAGTAGTACCTTCTTTAGCTCTGAGAGATGAGGAACATGGGAGTCATTGGTGGGCAAAACTCAAGGTAGGAGAAACAGGGAACCTGGAAAGGGAGCCAGAAAAGGAGAAGGAAAGAGATGGATGGGGAAGGAAGGAAGCAGAAAAGAGGAGGCACTGAGGGGCTTGGGGAGAGGATAGGAAAGAGTGTCGTTGCTTAGGACTGAAACTCAAGCTATGGTGTCACCAATAAAAGGTTAAATTTGTAAAATATGCCCGAGTCAAAGGGGTGCCAGAAGGAAGATGTTTAGGAACATCGAAGTCAGTGGCTTTTGAGAATTAGATGAAATCTGTGGATGAAAAAAAGCATGTACGTTTCAAATGTGCAGTCTCGGGAGTTTGGACTCTCCTCTCGGGGGACTCTGCTTTCTCTATTCATGCATATTATTTTGAGACAGTGAGTGGTCTGGAGCTTTCTCAGGAAGGTCTGAGAGCCAAAGAGTTTATTAATATATTTTTTAAAATGTTTATTTATTTTTGAGAGAGAGATAGAGGGAGCATGTGAGAGTTGGGGGGGGCAGAGAGAGAGAGGGGGACAGAGGATCTGAAGTGGGCTCTGTGCTGACAGCGCGAGCCGGACACAGGGCTCGGACTCACGAACCATGAGAGCATGACCTGAGCGAAGTTGGATGCTTAACTGACTGAGCCGCTCAGGCACCCCCAAAGAGTTTATTAATATTATCTTTTTGGTGTCTTTTCCACTGTATGAATGTCACCTTTTTTTTTTTTAATTTTTAATGCTTATTTTTGAGAGAGAAAGACAGGGCATGAGCAGGGGAGAGGCAGAGGGAGAGGGAGACACAGGATCCGAAGCAAGCTCCAGGATCTGCGCTTGTCAGCACAGAGCCGGACGTGGGGCTCGAACCCACCAACCGTTAGATCACGACCTGAGTGGAAGTCTGACGCTCAACTGACTGAGCCACCCAGGTGCCCCTACTTTAATTTTAAATTCCAGGACAATTAGCATATAGTTAATTAGCATACAGCTAATTAGCATATAGTTAATTAGCATATAGTTGATTAACATATAGCTAATTAACATAGTTTCAGGTGTAGGTTCAGGTCATGATCTCGCGGTCCGTGGGTTCGAACCCCACATCGGGCTCTGCGCTGACCGCTCAGAGCATGTGAGCCTGCTTCAGATTCTGTATCTCCCTCTCACTCCCTGTTCCTTCCTTGCTCGCACTCTGTCTCTCTCTCTCTCTGTCTCAAAAATAAAGCTTAAAAAAAAATAAATATCGTGGTTGATTTAGATAATGGACCCTCTGGGCCCCTTGTTTTATTCACCAACAGCGAGCCTGCAAAACCCTAGGTCCCCCTCTACCCTCGACCCCAATAAAAGCAGAATTCCTGCTCTCTCTGGCTCTCCACTGGTAACCTTGCTTTGTGGCCCCAGGTTGTGCTGCGTACTTTCCAGGTCTTGTAAGAAATCAACGTTTACTTTTTCAAAGTTTCCTGGTGGCTATTGCTGAAGGCGGTCGTGCGATTCTAATAAGAAGCACCAGGGCGAGTCCAAACACGGCACTGGTTCTTGATGGGCTGAGACCCGCACAAAACAGGGCACCAGTCTTTTTGAGGCTGCCGGAAAGCGATTTGTTGGGGTTTCTGTATGTGACTGGGCTTGTGTAATGTAAACACGGGGAACTAAGGAAAACAGAAGGCGGTTGCATGGGCCTCGTGAAGCATCAGGAGGCGGGGCCACACAGGCTGTTGTTCAGGAACTGGGTCGTTTGGGGTGGCTTGAATACCCCGGTCTTCTCCTCCCCGCTGAGCAGCTGCTGACCTCTGCTGTCGCATTTCCCCGCGGTGGTGGCTCTGCCTCTCTTGGCTGTTCTCCCAGCTCCGCCTTCTTGCTCCTCAGTACATTCTGCCTTGGCAGTCTTCTGCCTCGCTGTTTCCTCTAGCCATCCTTCTGGTCTTCTTCCCATTAAAATTTTTTTTTATTTTAATAACAATATTGTTATTAGTAATTATGTTATTATTTTAATAACAATGATCGTAATAACATAATTATGATTTTATCAACACATATTGTTTTATTTATTATATATTTTATTTATTATATATTTATTTTATTAACGAATTAACATTATTTTAATAACGTAACTCATTAATAATACTGTTATTATTTTTGAGAGAGAGAGAGAGCACACGAGCAGCAAAGAGAGAGAGAGAACAGAATCCAAAGCAGGCTCCAGGCTCTGAGCCGTCAGCACAGAGCCCAACGCGGGGCTCGAACCCACCAACCGTGAGATCACGACCTGAGCCGAAGTCGGACGCTCAACCGACTGAGCCACCCAGGCGCCCCTCTTCTTCCCATTTTTAAGTGCTGGCTTTTTGTGCCCGAGAGAGTCACTAGTGGGTCCACAATCGCCATCGTCCCTGACAGACTCTTTCGTGGTCCTTCTACAGTGGCTGCTCCTGAGGCACATGTCCCCCCCAGGTCTAGTGTCTGTGCCCTGACGTCACTAGCGTGTAGTCGGAAACTTACAGCAGAACGGTTTCTTCTCCAGAGCAGTATCTATTGGGCTTATGTTCACGTGGCTTATGTGTTCACGAAGCTACACTCAGACTTACACTCACACCTACCACATCATCTGACACTCGCAATAACCGTTCCCCGCAGAGGGAAACAGTCCAGGTCTCTCACGTAGCCAATGGTAGAGCACGGTCAGTTCTGGCTCTTCTGACCCCAGAGTCTCTCCAGACAACATTCTAGGGTGGAGAAGCGGGGGCGGGGGGGGGGGCGGGGGGGGGGATATAAGAAGGGCTGACAAGGAAATGAAATATTTCAGGGGAGGAAAGCAGAAGTGGGAGGGGCCATGGCAAAGACTGAAAGCTAATGACCTTGTTAGACGTCAAGTTTAAACACCGGTATCCCCGATATCTCAAATATTTCCTCAGAGGGCCAAAAGCTGGCCAGAGACTGGTTTCTGTGTATTCCCACCCCATCCGTAAACCACCCTACGTGGTCGTGACTTGAAGACCAAGGGTGGGGAGCAAGGCCTCTTCTGGGAAGCCCCACATTTCCTTCCCAACCTGACATTTCAGGGGCTAAGATGCCTTAATAGCTATTCAAGTTAACCTCGAAACTGAATGTCCTTGAGAGAAGTCAGAACATCAAATCCCTAATAGATATATTTTTTAATTTTTAATTCATTTTTAAACTTTAAACCCAGGCTAGTGAATATATAGTGTACTGATGATTTCAGGAATAGAATTTAGTGACTCATCGCTTACATAGAACACTCAATGCTCATTCAGATCCCTAACATCTTATGTGACATAATTTCTCAAATTGCTTTTCTTTTTTCATTAGAGAAACTACAGCAGCCATAAAGAGAAGTGAAACACCCTGAACGGTCAACAGGTAAAAAGAACATTTGCTCAAAGCCTCCTCATGCTGCTTCGGGCCAGGCCTGGGGGCTGGCCCCGAGGAAGGGAAAAGGGGGGAAAGGCGTACAGGTGCCAGGGCACATGTGCTTTCACCAGTGGGCAGTTCATCCTAGAGACAGATCGGTGACATCAGTGGAAGAGAGAAAGGCCTCGGCAACATCATGCGCAGAAGCACCTAGGGCAGGTCCCCTGTGCTGTGAAGCTTGCCTCCTCCCCAGTGCCCTGTAGGAATGTGGCTGTGCAGGCAGACAAGTCACTGTCGCTCCAGAAGTGCATGAGATATCCTGAATTCTTCAAGGCCATTTGGAGGGCTTAGAAAGCTATATGTTTCCTTCCCTAAATTCTTTCTTTTCTTCCATACATTCATCACGCACTGACTCGGATATTGATAGTGGAACATTCTACTTGAATCCCCACACTTCTCATCAAAAGAGGGATAGCGTGGGACTTTTCTATTCCTGCCATAAATCTTAGGACAGCATCTGGCATAGAATAGATAAAATTTAGTTAACCCACAACTTTCAGCTCCTATTTGTTAGTATGAGCCGGGGACCCAAGAACCAAGTTTGGCTCGAAGTCTCTGGGCTGAAGAAAAGATTGGGGTAAACAGCATGGGGAATGTTTGTCATGTTGGCCTTGGCATGTAGTAAGAGAATGACATTATTTTTGGAACATCAAATTCTGCTTGTGTTCTTGTATTTTTATGGGAACCTATAATGCTCTCTCTCTCTCTCTTTTTTTTTTACCTCCAGAAGGAACTTGTCTTATTTTCTTGTGTCTCCTACTATGCCTTACTTTGAGTATGTCTTAATCATGGTGGATGATCTCCATTCGTCCCAACCTTATTTGTCCACGTCCTTAGCAAGCATTCTATCTAATGAATTCTCATTCTGGCTTCTACCAGGCCTCGGCATCCTACGTACCAGATGCGAGGTGAAAAGTTGTACACGGTCACATCCTGGTAAGAACATGAGCTAAGTTCTTAGTGTGCCCTGAGCTGAGACAATGGTAGAAAAATATACTTGGATGCATTTGACCCCCATAGAAACAATGATAGATGATGGCAACTAGAGAATCTGACCTTCGATAGTGATGCTAATCTACTGTCAATGGCCAAGACCTGTCTACGCCTAGGAAAACCAAACTCTTTGAGACACAAACCAGCAGTCATTGATTCCTGAATTATACCGAGGAAAGAGAAATTACACACTTTAGACAGCACCTTCACAGGTGTTCCAGAGAAAAATCAAGCAGTTTTAGCCAAGTTTCTAAGGCAATCCTAGAGTCGTAGGACATCACAGAGCCTGGAGCAGGGATACAGACTTTTCCTGTAGAGACCTGTCCTTCAGAAGAAAGCAGATTGAATCAGAAAACCATTGGTCCAAAATAAAATTTTACCCTGACGGTATTCCATCATTTGGTGTCACACCAAATGTTGTTAATATAAATCCCTGAGAAGCGATGAAACCGAATTAAAAAGTTAACATTGGAGTCCCTCATATTGGAAAGGATTTGCTGAACGTCTGCCGAAGGTAGTTCTGTTAGATCCACTTCTGTTTTAATTCCCTATTAAATGCACCTATTAAGTGCATTTACAACGAAGCAGGATGCCTACTACTGGAAATGTCAGCAGCCCTTGCTGTGCCCCAAGTTTCTCAATTACTGAATTTGGAGTCCCACCCGTCGTAGGAGGGACCATCTGTTTCAGTGATGTTTTCGTTGTCTCCAGCTTACCCAGTGCACGGGAGGGTTGGTGGGGGGGGGGGGGGTGGTTCGTAAGGCTTTTTCTTTTCAATTAAAAATTAAAAGAAAAAATTTTAATTCCAGTTAGTTAACATATAGTGTTATATTAGCGTCAGTTGAATTCGGTGATTCAACAGTTCTGTACATCACCCAGTGCTCATCACAGCGAGTGCACTCCTTAATCCCCATCAATGATTTCGCCCATCCCCCCGCTCCCCTCCCCTCTGGTAACCATCAGTTTGTTCTCTATAATGAAGAGTCTGTTTCTTGATTTGTCTTTCTTTTTTTCCCTTTTGTTTATTTGTTTTGTTTCTTAAATTCCACATATGAGTGAAATTATATGGTATTTGTCTTTCTATGACTTATTTTGCTTAGCATTATACTCTCTAGCTCCATCCATATCCCTATAAATGACAAGCTTTCATTCTTTTTTATTACATTGTATATTACATATATATTACATTGTATATTACATATATATTACATTGTATATTATGTATATATGTATATATGTATATATATGTATGTATACACACATACATATATACATATATCTATATATGTATCTATATCTATATATATATATCTATATACCTGGTATATATCTATATATGTATATACCACTTCTTTTTTATCCGTTCATAAATCAATGGGACACTTGGGCTGCTTCCATATCTTGGCTATTGTAAATAATGCTGCTATAAACATCTGGGTGCCTGTATCCCTTTGAATTAGTGTTTTTGTATTCTTTGGGTAAATATCCACTAGTACAATTGCTGGATCATAAGGTAGTTCTGTTTTTAACTTTTTGAGGGACCTCCATACTGTTTCCCAGAGGGGCTGCACCACTTTGCATTCCCACCAACAGGGCAAGAGCATTCCTTTTTCCCCACGTCCTTGCCAACACCTGTTGTTTCTTGTGTTGTTGAGCCTAGCCATTCTGACAGGTGTGAGGGGGTGTCTCATTATAGTTTGGCTTTGCATTTCCCTGATGGTAAGTGATGATGAGCATCTTTTCATGTGTCTCTGGGCCATCTAGACGTCTTCTTTGGAGAAATGTCTGTTCATGTCTTCTGCCCATTTTTTATTGTGTGGGGTTTTCTTTCTTTCTTTTCTTTTTTTTTTTTGGTATTGAGTTGTATAAAATTTCTCTATATTTGGATACTAACCCTTTATCAGGTATGTCATTTGCAAATATCTTCTTCCATTCCGTAGGTTGCCTTTTAGTTTTCTTGGTTGTTCCCATCATTGTGCAGAAACTTTTTATTTTGATATGGTCCTACTAGGTTAGTTTTGCTTTGGTTTCCCTTGCTTCGGGAGACATACCTGGAAAAAAGTGGCTGTGGCTCATGTCAAAAAAGTTACTGCCTGTGTTCTCTTCCAGGATTTTTATGCTTTAGTTGTGGGTCTATTTCTGGGTTCTCTATTCTGTTCCATTGGTTTATGTGTCTGTTTTTGTGCCAATGCCATACTGTCTGGATGAATACAGCTTTGTAATACAGATTCAAGTCCAGAATTGTGATGCCTCCAGCTTTGCTTTTCTTTTTAAGATTGCTTTGACTATTTGGGGTCTTTTATGGTTTCATACAAATTTTAGGATTGTTTGTTCTAGTTCTGTGAAGAATGCTGTTGGAATTTTGACAGGGGTTGAACTATATGTGTATATTGCTTTGCGTAGTATAGACACTTAAGCAATATTTGTTCTTCCAGTCCATGGACATGGAACGTCTTTCCAGTTCTTTGTGTCGTTTTCACTTTCTTTCATCAGTGTTCTACAGTTTTTAGAGTACAGCTCTTTGGTTCGGTTTATTCCCAGGTATCTTTTAGTTTTTGGTGATATTGTAAATAAGATTGTTTTCTTAATTTCTCTTTCTGCTGCTTCATTATTGGTGTATAGAAATGCAACAGATTTCTGTGCATTGATTGTGTATCCTGTGACTTTACTGAATCTGTGTATCAGCTCCAGTTTGGGGGTGGAATCTTTTTGGCTTTTCTATATGCAGTATTATGTAATCTGCAAATAGTGAAAGTTTGAGTCCTTCCTTACTGATTTGGATACCTTTGTTCCTTTTTTGTTGTCTGATTGCTGCGGCTAGGACTTCCGGTACTATGTTGAATAACAGTGGTGAGAGTGGACATCCTTGTCTTGTTCCTGACCTTGGGGGCCAACCTCTTAGGTTTTCCCCGTTGAGGATGAAGTTAGCTGTGAGTTTTTCATAAATGGCCTTTATCGTGTTGATGTATGTTCCCTCTAAACCTACTTGGTAGAGGATTCTTATCACGAATGGATGTGGTACTCTGTCAAATGCTTTTTCTGTGCCTATTGAAATGATCATATGATGCTTTTCATTTCCCTTATTGACGTGATGTATCATGTCGATTGATTTGTGGATATTGAATGACACTTGCCACCCAGGAATAAATCCCACTAGGTTGTGGTGAATGATTTTTTCAAAAGTATTTTTGGGTTCAGTTTGCTAGTATTTTGTTGAGATTTTTGCATCTCTGTTCATCAGGAATATTGGCCTTTAGTTCTCTTTTTTAGTGGTGTCTCTATCTAGTTTTGGTATGAAGGGAATGCTGTCTTCATAGAACGATTTTGGAAGTTTTCCTTCTTTTTCTATTTTTTTTTTAGAACAGTTTGAGAGGAATAGGTATTAAGTCTTTTTTTAGATGTTTGGTAGAATATGCAGGGGAAGCCATATAGTCATGGCTACATATCAAGAGGAAAATCTTTGTTCTAAAGTCTATTTTGTCTGAAATAAGTATGGCTTTTCCAGCCATGTTGGGAGTTTTTTGGTTTTTGTTTTGTTTTGTTTTGTGGATTACTAATTCAATTTCTGTGTTAGTTATTGGTCTGTTCAAATTTTCTCTTTTTTACCCTTTCACTTTCGGTAGTTTATACGTTTCTAGGAATTTATCCATTTCTCCTAAGTTATCTAATTTATTCGCATATAGCTTTTCACAGTATTCTCTTATATTTGCTGTATTTCTGTGGTGTTGTTTGTTATTTCTCCTCTCTTGTTGGTGATTTTATTTATTTGAATCCTCTCTTTTTTTCTTGATAAGTCTAACAGTTAATCAATTTTATTGATTTTTTTTTCAAAGAACTGGCTCTGGGTTTCATCGATCTGTTTTATTGTTTTTTGTTTGTTTGTTTGTTTGTTTGGCTTTTTAGTTGCTATATTATTTATTTCTGCTCTAATCTTTATTATTTCCTCCCTTCTGCTGCTTTTGGTTTTGTGTGTTGTTCTTTTTTTAGCTCCTTTAGGTGTGAGTTTAGGTTGTTTGAGCTTTTTTTTTTGCATCTTGAAGTAGGCCTGTATTGCACTAAACTTCCCTCTTAGAACCACTTTTGCTGCAGATTTGGGACCATCTTGTTTTCATTTTCACTTGTTTCCATGTACTTTTTAGTTTCTTCTTTTATTTCTTGATTGATCCATTTATTATTAACATGTTATTTAACCTTCATGTATTTGTGGTCTTTCCAGATTTTTTTCCTGTGGTTGATTTCCAGTTTTATAGTGTTGTGGTGAGAAAAGATGTGTATATGACTTTAATCCTCTTGTATCTGTTGAGGCTTGTTTTGTGGGGTAACATGTGATTATTCTGGAGAATGTTTCATGTGCGCTTAAAAAGAATGTGTGTTCTGCTGTTTTAGGATGGAATGTTCTGAATATATCTCTTAAATCCATCTGTGCCAGTGCGTCATTCAAAGCCATTGTTTTCTTGTTGATTTTCTGTTACATGATCTGTCCTGTGATGTATATGGGGTGTTAGGTCCCCTCCTATTATTGTATAATTATCGATTAGTTCCTTTATGTTTGTTATTAACTGTTTTACGTATTTGCGTGTTCCTTGGGCGCATATATATTTACCACTGTTATATCTTCTTGTTGGATTGTCCTTTTTTATTTTTTTTGTTTATTTTTAATTTCATTTTTTATTTTTTTAAATTTACGTCCAAATTAGTTACTATATAGTGCAACAATGATTTCAGGAGTAGATTCCTTAGTGCTGCTTACTCATTAGGCCCTTCCCCCCTCCCACAACCCCTCCAGCAACCCTCAGTTTGTTCTCCATATTTATGAGTCTCTTCTGTTTTGTCCCCCTCCCTGTGTTTATATGATTTTGGTTTCCCTTCCCTTATGTTCATGTTTTGTCTCTTAAAGACCTCATATGAGTGAAGTCATATGATTTTTGTCTTTCTCTGACTAATTTCACTTAGCATAATACCCTCCAGTTCCATCCATGTAGGTGCAAATGGCAAGATTTCATTCTTTTCGATCGCCAAGTAATACTCCACTGTATGTATGTATGTATACATATATACCACATTTTCTTTATCCATTCATCCATCGATGGACATTCGGGCTCTTTCCATACTTGGGCTATTGCTGATAGTGCTGCTGTAGACATGGGGGTGCATGTGTCCCTTTGAAACAGCACACCTGTATCCCGTGGATAAATGCCTAGTAGTGTAATTGCTGGGTCACAGGGTAGTTCTATTTTTAGTTATTTTTGAGGAACCTCCATACTGTTTTCCAGAGTGGCTGCACCAGCTTGCATTCCCATCCTTTTTTATTTTTATATAGTGTCCTTCTTTGTCTCTTGTTACAGTCTTTGCTTCAAAGTCTGTTTTGTCTGAAATAAGCATTGCTACTCCAGCTTTCTTTTGACATCCTTGTCCATCCATGATAGATGTTCCTCCATTCCCTCACTTTCCATCTGCAGGGGTCTTTAGGTCTAAAGTCGAATCTCTTGTAGACAGCATATAGACAGCATCTTGTTTTTTGAATCTACTCTGTCACCTTTTATCTTTGGATTGCAACATGTAGTCCATTTACATTCAAAGTAATTATTGATAGATAGGTATTTATTGTCATTTATACCTGTTTTGTGGTTGTTTCTGAAGATTTTCTCTGATCCTCTCTTGTCTTTCTCTCTGTCCTGGTTTGCTGATTTTCTTTAGTGATATATTTGGATTTCTTTCTCTTTATTCTTTGCCTGTTTATAGGTGGTTTTTGATATAAGGTTACCATTGTGTTTTGTATATAAGATCTGCATATAGCAGTCTATATTCAGTTGATGATCATTTAAGTTTGAACCCATTCTTTACTTCCCTCTTCCCCATGTTTTTGGTATATGTTGTTATATGTTACATCCTTTTATTTTATATGTTCTTTGACTGATATTTCTGTAAGAAATATTTATGTTTACTGCTTTTGTGTTTCCAACCTTTATGCTGTCACTTTTGGTCTTTCCTTTCCGCTCAAAATGTTCCCTTTAATATTTCTGGCAGGGCTGGTTTAGTGGCCATGAACTTCTTGAGTTTTTGTTTGTCTGGGAAGCTCTTTATCTCTCCTTCTGTTCTGTATGATAGTCTTCCTGGATGGAGTATTCTTGGCTGCAGATTTCTTCCCCTTCAGCACTTGACTGTGTCATGCCACTTCCTTCCGGCTTGGAAAATTTCTGCTCAAAAATCCCCTGCTAGCCTTATGGGTTTTCCCTTGAAAGTTACTGGCCTCTTTTGTGTTGCTGCATTAAAATTTTTGTCTCTATCACTGTGTTGTGCCAACTTAATTACAATACGTCTTGGCGTGGAGTTGCTTCGTTTTTAAATTTTGTTGGTGTTTCTCTGTGCTTCCTGGATCTGGCTATCTATTTCCTTCCCCAGCTTCGGGAAATTTTCGGTTATTATCTCTTCAAATAAACTTTCTGCCTCCTTTTCTCTCTGTTTTTCTTCTGGGACTCCTTTAATACAAATGTTATTACTTGATGGAGACACTGAGTTCCTTAAGTCTATTACCATATTGCATAATTGTTTGTCTGGTTTGTTCAGTGTGATTACTTTCCATTACTCTGTCTTCTAGTCATTAGTTCGTTCCTCTGCTTCTTCTAGTCTGCTGTACATTCCTTCCATCAAGCTTGTTTCTTATTTCATTTGTTGGCCCTTTATCTCTGCCCTGTTATTCTTTATCTCTGTTTTCAGGCTCTCACTCATGTTTGCCATTCTTTTCCCAAGTCTAGGGAGTATCCTTATGATCATTACTTTAAATTCCCTACCAGACAAGGTGTGCTCTGGTCTGTTTGTGAGATGAGACCTGTCACCACAGCTGTTGGAACCGAGGCTCCAGAAGACTTTTGGGTCAGGAGACATTCAGAGTTTGGGCCAGTCTTCTGGGGAGGAGGGTGTATGGGTTCACTGCACTGGGACTGAGTCAAGCATGACTGGGAAGGGTGATTCCACCAGATCATGGAAGGGGGGCCTTGGAGGGGCAAGTTGGATAGTGAGTGTGAGTGTAGGGGCTGTGTTGGTTCCTTCAGGTTGCTCTGTTCTTATGCTGAGGGGTGGGGGAGGGAAATGGCACCTGCCAGCTTCTTTTTTCTAGGAGGGGTCTCAAATGAGCGAATAACCTCCCAATATGTGCCCCAGGTACTCCTTAGATCACTGTTTCCACTCTGTGTGTCTGCATGTTGTTGGACGGCCTTCTCTCTAAGAGCAGCACAATATCTCCAGGCTTTCCCAGAGCCAAGCACCATGACCGTAAAACTCTGGGCTTTAAGCCCCACTTTTTCCAGATGTCATGAAATTCAGCCCCTCATGCTTTATAAGCCAATAGCCACGGGGGTTCGTTTTCCCTGTGTGCTCCCCTGTGTGCTAGCCTGTCTCTTGTCCTTCTCTGTGACTGTGGCTCTCGCCCCAGCACAGCAGCCAAGATCCATTTCTCTCCCAAGCCCTGTCTCCATACTTCCTACCTTCTTCGATGTGGCCTCGTCTCTACCTTTAGTTGTGGAGTTTGTTCTGCAAAGGCTTCGTATCAATTTCTGGGGTATTGAAGCTGGTTCCTCTTCCCTCATCAGACTCTTTGATGTTGGTATCCCACTGGTCTTGTCTTCTGTATTTATCTCCCTCTTCTCCCTCTTCACATCTCTCTTCCCCATTCTGCGTCATTCCCTAATTATGTATCTGTCTTCTCAACTGCGAGCCCCTTCATCCCTAGACTATCTCTCGATCCCCAGCACCTAGCGTAACACCTGACGATGGTGGTGTTAATGAATATTTGAGGGATGGATGAAATCATTGATTTGTTCATCTCCTTGTCCTTCAAGAACACACAAAAGCAACCATGCCTGCCATTGCAGAAACCAGGAGAAGTGGTCACCGTAAGAAGACGAGGGTATGTTTTCATGAGATGTTATTGTAAGTGATGCTCAGGCCAGTTTCTAAGGCCTTTTTTTTTTTTTTAACTCAAAACAGGGCAATAATTATATTATATTATTTTAACTGCATCACATGCTTTGTGCTCCCGCCCTTACCGAGACAACCTAGAAAGCGGGGAGACTCCTGTCTCCTACTTGTGCCCCTCAAGTGGTGAAGGTCAGCACAGGTCACTGGACCCTGGGAGAGACAGGCCCCGCTCCCAGGTTGCTCAGATGCCTTTCCATTGCCCCCCCCCCCACCCCCTGTGTTGTGTTTACACCTGACTGAGGCCAAGTGCTTCAGCCAAAGCGTGAACGGACCCAAGCCAGTCGTCATGTCCAACGGGTCCTGACTACAAGGAGAGCTGCCTTTCCCTCCAGTCTGCGCTCCGGGGTCCCGCCTTGCCCCCAGCAGACACAGGAAGATTCGAGTCCCTGATGGAGCCCTTAAGAGGTGGCCTGACGTCCTCTCCAGTTCCAAGCCCTGCCAGTGCGGATGCTTTCCCTGATTTACTGTCTCCCTCTCTCTCCCTCTCTCCTTCCTTCTCTCTCACCCTCCCTCCCTCTCTCTCTTTCTCTCTTTCTCTTCCTCCCTCCCCCTCTCTCCCTCTCTCCCTTCTTTTCTCTCCCTCACTCCCTCTGTCTTCCTCTCTCTCTCTCCCTCCCTCCTTTATTTCTGGCTCTTTCCGTCTCCCTGTTTCCCTCCCTCCCTCTCTTCCTCCTTCCCTCTCTCCCTTCTTTTCTCCTTTCCTCTCTACCTCCCTCCCTTTCTCTACCTTCTCCCTCTGTCTCCCTCTCCCTCCTTCTCTCCCTCCTCCCACTCCCCAGCCTTTCTTCCCACCTTGTCCAATCATCCTGATCCTAATGTCACTAGCACGTAGTGACATTAACGAGGGAAATCATCAACTTCACGTAACCCGATTTTAAACAGCTATGGCTTAGGTGCCTGAATGAACTGTGGGTTTGACATGTCTCTGTGACATTTCGGGAACCAGGTCCCAGGGTAATGGCATGACGAGCAGTTTGGCTAAAACAAAGGAGACTTTGGGAATAAAAGAACATTTGTTGGGGGAGATACAATGCCTGATTTCCGGAAAGGAAGCTTGTTGGTGAGGAATGCTGTTGTAACAAGGCCTGGGTCAGCTAAACAGCTTCTTTTCAGACCAGGCAGTGGCAGAAAGTTATCCCCAAGGCAGCCAGGCCCAGAGTCACGACTAATTCCCCAAGTCCCACCTCTGGAAGAGTTCCTGTTTTTTTTGTTTTGTTTTCTCGTTTCCCCCCCCCCCACCCCCCCACCCAGTTTTTAATATATCCTGAAACAACCCCAAAGAAGCTTCTAACAGTTTTAATTATCTAAATAATGACAATAATAATAATCACTTGTTATGTGACAGGCGATGCAGCCAATGATTTGCATAATAATATCATCGAATCCTCATAATGTCCCTGTGGGGTATATGCAATGGTTATCTCCACATTACAGATTTCAAAAAAAAGAGGTCTGGATGGGGCGCCTGGGTGGCTCATTTGGTCAAGCGTGTGACTTTGGCTCAGGTCACGATCTCATGGTTTGGTTGGTGAGTTCGAGCCCCACATCAGGCTCTGTGCTGGCAGCTCAGAGCCTGGAGCTTGTTTCGGATTCTGTGTCTCCCTCCCTCTCTGTCCCTCCCCTGCTTACACTCTGTCTCTCTCCCAAAAATAAATAAACATAAAAAAAAAAGAGGTATGGAGAGGTTAAATGACTTTCCCAAGGTTATACTCCTAGTTAGCGGCAGAGTAGAATTAGACAGTTTAGTCTTCTGAAGTTTAGGCCAACGCTCCTTCCATTACATTTTAGCTGTTCTCAATCTTTCTAGGTACAGCGGGGATAGTGATAGCCTTGAAAACTCCACTAATTCAAGAAGACACCGTGGAAGGAGGGTCAGCCCCGAGTCCTTCAACGGCAGAGGAAGCAGTCATAAATGACAGGGTTTGTCGTGAGAAAAATAACTCCTTAGACTAATGAATTCATTTACTCAGCAAATACTTATTGAAAACCTGTTAGGTGAGAGGTCTCATTCAAGGAGCTGGAGATACAGTGGAGAAAAAAGGAAACAATAGGTACTTCTTCTCCCCTCATAAAGCTTGTATTCCAGTGGGAAGAGATGGATGATAAACAATAAAATTAAGTGTTATATAGATAATTAAAATCAATCAATGGGATAGAAAGTGATTTAGGTGACAGATTTTTTTGGTAGACGTCAAGTTGATTTAAATGGAAAAACAAAGGATCTATGAAAGCCAAAGCCATTAAAAATTTTTTTTAATGTTTATTTATTTTCGAGACAGAGAGAGACAGAGCATGAAGGGGGGAGGGGCAGAGAGAGAGGGAGACACAGAATCCGAAACGGGCTCCAGGCTCTGAGCTGTCAGCACAGAGCCCAACCTGGGGCTCGAACTCACGGACCGTGAGATCATGACCTGAGCCGAAGTCGGACGCTTAACTGACGGAGCCACCCAGGCGCCCCAAAGCCAATATGTAAGGAAAAAAAAGATTCTCGACTCTTACCTCATAGCAGATATAAGAATAAACTTGATATGGGTCACCGCAGGGCCAAAGGTAAGAGCTCAAACCATCAAACTTTTAGAAGAAAAGAGACAAGAAAATCCCAGTGACCTTGGGTCCCTCTGAGAAGGCTGGAGTCCAGGAGGGGAGGGAGGTGAGGATCTGGGCACCAATGGAGAAGTGGGCAGGGCTGGTCAGGTTGAAGGTTAATTTATTTGCCAAGCATCTTTCATCAAGTTGCTGAATACTTCCAGAAGGAGGTATGTGATGTTTGGTTGTCCCTGGATTTATGTTTAAAAAAGGTCATTCTGAGTGCCGTTTGGAGAATGTTTCTCAGTGAGGTCAAAGGACAAAGGGGCAGTATGGTTAGGAGGCAGTCGTGGTGGTTGGGATGAGAGATTTGGTGCCTTCCTGGGGCGTGGTACCAGTAGAGGTGGAAAGGAGTGGACAGATGGAGATCATGTTTAGGGAGTAGAGGTGAATGGACCCGGCGGATGGGTTGGAGGTAGTGGGTGACAGGAGAGAGGGACAAGAGTCAGAGAAGCTGCTGGATTCTAGCTGGAGCCACCGTGGGGTGGGTTGATCCCTGAGAGCGGTAGCGACACTGGCTTGGGACTCTGTGATTGGCGAAACTCTTGCAGAAACAGTATCTCTTTCGTTTTTATGACCAAACGGACTCTTCCTGGAGCCAGAAAGAATCCGGCTCATCAGCACCACGACCGTGGCTGAGTACAGTCACTTGACTCTTTTCTGCTACTGCTCTGTTTCAGGTTAATTTACTTCATACTTAACGACTGGCTCTTCGACAGTTTCACAGCTATTTCAGCCACCTATTTCTGCCAAAAGGTGCACCGTCCCTATTTTTGGAAGCCAGATGACGCACAGGAAAGGTAATGTGATAGCGAACGTTTTGCCCCTCATAAATCGCTGGCTCAAATCATAGCCAGATTACCAGGGATACAAATATCCTAATGACTCGTTAATGACACCCCCAAAGATGCCAGAACACGGTTATATTCCTCTTTGATGTTCTCATAGTATTTACATACAATGATAAGGACTATTTACTTGAAACACATTTTAGATATTTTACAGACATACTCTGTACAATAACCACTACTTTTTACAATAACACTGCAAGGCTCAGGGAGGTTATTTTCCCCAAACGTCTAGAAAGTGCCTCTTTGCATATTTGATTCCAGGTCTGAAAAGCCAAAGGTCATGCTCCTCTCACCATGATCCTACTTACTGAAGGGAGGAAATCTAATGCTGCATAAAATTTTACCACTGTCCTTTGGAGATTTTTTTGTAAATGTCCGGGGAATTTATGAAACCAGTGATCTGTTGACTTTAGATCTATGATCTGTGACACTATCTGCTGACAGCTTTCCAAAGACGATAGGCGGTAATCAACGTAACGTTGGTGGAAGTTTGGTTCACAAAACTGAAGGCAACATTTAACCTATGTTCAACAAGGAAGATCTAAGTCTTGATATCTGTAGTGGAAACTTGGTATGAAATGCAGACATAGAACTTGAATAGAAGTTACTATTAAACATAGATCTCTTTGGGGGATTTTGCTTGCTTTCGTCATCGTGTAATGGCAATCAGCCGAGTTTCACTGGGCAGTAACTAACCCTAAACTCTTGTAGGCTGGGAGTAGGACACCAGGCTGAGGTCGTGAGAGCTAGATGGCCCTAGTGGGGCCACTTACTAATGGCTGTCTGCCTGTGATGAAAGAGGTTTCTGGAATGAGAGATTCAGCCCTGGCTGCTTGTATTTTCTCTAAGTGCAATACAGGACAACACAAAACAGAGAGCGTTCTCTCTTTTCGTTCTCTCTCATGCTTGTCCTTGCTTTCTTTCTGATACACCCATGCGGAGGAGGCTGTGTGCGCACGTGTGCACATAACCTTGCTGAAACTTTTCTTAGAATAAACAAGTGGGGATCACTCGTCCTACGCTGTCTGGAGATTTCCAGAGTGACGTACATGCCTTCTCCCCTGTGTCCCAGATTTAGCAGTTGTTTTTCTGTCTGGAGACAGAGGTGCTAAAGTTTTCATAGGTCATACGTGAGCTGAGGCCAGAGCCTCCTGCACGAAGAGCTTGTAATCTGGCAGGAAGGACGATGGCATCCTGGAGCTGGAAGGAGACATTGGATGTTTTTTAGTTCAGAGCCCCACTTGAGAATGTTCGGAGTCCATTTTTTTTAATTTTGGAAAACATTTTACTGCCAGATATTTGAGACTATCAGCAAAGGTTAAAGATGGCCAGGAAGAAGGTTCTGGCGGAGGAAGGCTGGTGCCCAAACTGGGTGCTTTTACCTGACAGCGCCGGAAGGCTTCAGAGATGAACACAATGGTACCTTCCGAGCATGTGCTGCTATGTCACGCACTGTCCTGTAGGGGGAGCTGAGCCATCCAACAGCTTCAGCGGCGGCGCTTAAGGCCCTGAGACTTCTTGTTGCCCGTAACTCATCTTTCTTCACTACACTCTCCATGGCTTTCCAGCTGCCACCGATGTCATAAGTTTGATATGATGTGTCACCTACTCTTGACGCAAGAAGAACAGACCCTACAGAGCAGGGGAAAGAAAAAGTCAGCGATGGAGGAGACGGTGATTACATGGATGAGTACGGGCCAGTCGGCGTCTAGGAAATCTTGCCTTCCCCAAGTTTTCCTCTTCAGCCGGCCTCGGGGTCACACACGCCCTTCTCAGAGATGAGGTTGATTGCTGAATCGAGGCCGTCTTTACTCCACAGGGCCTTGCAAAACCACACGTCTTCGTGAGGCGGTTTGTCCAGGGTGCCCGACAACCATTTCAAAGGAAGTGGGGGAAAAAAGCCAAGTGATTTATTGCTGAGGCTAAAACCCTAAAAAATGAATGGGAGTCTAGGTAAGTTTTGACAGACAGAGAAAGAGTGGCTTTAAGGTGGAGGTGAGGCCTGGATCCGGGAGTAGGGGGCTGAATGAGGGATCTTGGGGGCCCCCGGGGACCGGGCAATTAGGTTCGTGTAAATGGGATTGTTTCCTTAATTTCTGTTTCTCCTGCTTCATTATTAATGGACAGAAATGCAACAGATTTCTGTACGTTGATGTTGTATCTTGTGACTTTCCTGAATTTGTGTGTCAGTTCTAGCGGTTTTTTGGGGGGACGTGGGGTTTTCTATATATAGTATTATGTCACCTGCAAACAGTGAAAGTTTGGCTTTTTCCTTACTGATTTGGGTGCCTTTTGTTCCTTTTTTGTTGTCTGATGGCTGCGGCTAGGACTTCCGGTACTATGTTGAATAAAAACAGTGAGAGTGGACATCCTTGGCTTGTTCCCGACCTTAGGGGCCAAGCTCTTAGGCTTTCCACATTGAGGACGATGTTAGCTGTGGACTTTTCGTAAATGGCCTTTATCGTGTTGATGTATGTTCCCTCTAAACCTACTTGGTGGAGGGTTCTTATCACGAATGGATGCGGTCCTCTGTCAGATGCCTTTTCTGTGTCTGTTCAAATGATCATACGATGCTTTTCATTTCCCTTATTGATGTGATGTATCATGTCGATTGATTTGTGGATATTGAATGACACTTGCCACCCAGGAATAAATTCCACTTGCATTTGTTGGGAGATCTTTGATTACTGGTTCAGTTTCTTGGCTGGTTATTGGTCTGATGAAATTTTGTAGTCCTTTCCTTTCAGTTTTTGTAGTTAGTGTATTTCTAGGAATTCAGCCGTGTCTTTGAGGTGGTCCAACTTGTTGGCACATTGTATTTCCGCGGTGGTGGTTGTTATTTCTCCTCTCTTCTTTAGTGATTTTTATGTAATCGAGACCTTTCTCTTTTTTCTTGATAAATTTGTCTAGGAGTTTATCAATTTTACTGATTTTTTCCCCCAGAGAATCAGCTCCTCGTTTCCTTGATCTGTTTTATTGTTTGTTTTTTAGTTCCTATATCATTTATTTCTGCTCCGATCTTTATTATTTCCTTCTTCCTGCCGCTTTTAGGTTTTCTTTGCTGCCCTTTCCCTAGCTCCTTTAGGTGTACGGTTGGGTCGTTTCTTTGAGATTTTTCTTGCATCTTAATGTAGGGCTGTATTTCTGTAGAATCACTTTTTCTGCAACCCAGAAGTTTTGGACTTTAGGGTCTTCATTTCCGTTGGTGTCCATGTGCTTTTTAATTTCTTCTTTTATTTCCTGGTTGACCCATTCATTGTTTGGGAGCATGTTGTTCAGCCTTCATGCATTTGTGGTCTTTCCAGATTTTTTTCCTGTGGTTGATTTCCAGTTTTATAGTGTTGTGGTGAGAAAAGATGCATGGTATGACTTCAGTCCTCTTGTATCTGTTGAGGCTTGTTTTGTGGGGTAACGTGTCATTATTCTGGAGTAGGTTTCATGTGCACTTAAAAAGAATGTGTGTTCTGCTGTTTCTGGATGGAATGTTCTGAATATATCTCTTAAATCCATCTGTGCCAGTGTGCCATTCAAAGCCATTGTTTCCTTGTTGATTTTCTGTTACGTGATCTATCCTGTGATGTAAATGGGGTGCTAGGTCCCCTCCTATTATTGTATAATTATCGATTAGTTCCTTTATGTTTGTTATTAACTGTTTTACATATTTGCGTGTTCCTATCTTGGGCGCATAAATACTTACCATGGTTATATCTTCTTGTTGGATTGTCCCCTTTATTATTATATGGTACCTTTCTTTGTTCCTTGTTACAGTCTTTGTTTTGAAGTCTATTTCATCCACTGTAAGTATTACGACTCCAGCTTTCTTTTGGCATCCATTTGCATCCATTCTCTATCCCCTCACTTTCCATATGCAGGTGTCTTTAGGTCTAAAATGATCTCTGTGGGCAGCATATCGATGAGCCTCGTTTGTTTACCTGTACTGTCGCCCTGCGTCTTTTGATTAGAGCATTTAGCTCACTACATTCAAAGTAATTATTGATAGATACGTATTTATTGCCACCATTTCATTTTATTACCTGGTTTGTGGTTGTTTCTGAAGAGTTTCTCTGATCCTTTCTTGCCTTTCTTTCATGGTTTTCTGGTTTCTTTTATCTGGATTTATCTCCCTTTCTCCTTCGCATGTTTATTAGTGGGTTTTGATTGGTAATTACCATTAGGCTTGTAAATAACCTCTCCTGCATATAGCAGTCTTTATTAAGTTGCTGATCGGTTAAGTTTGAGCCCATTCTTTACTCCTCGCATTTTAGGTATGTAGTGTCGTATTTTATAAATTTTTAAAAAAATGTTTATCTTTATTTTTGAGACAGAAAGAGCAGAGCATGAGGCGGGGGCGGGGGGGGGGGGGGTGGGGGGAAAGGCAGAGAGAGAAGGAGACACAGAATCCGAAGCAGGCTCCAGGCTCTGAGCTGTCAGCACAGAGCCCGACGCGGGGCTCGAACTCATCAACTGCGAGATCATGACCCGAGCCGAAGTCAGACGCTCAACTGACTGAGCCACCCAGGCGTCCCTATAGTGTCATATTTTATATCCTTTTATGTTGTGAGCTCCTTGACTGATATATTACAAAAATATTCATATTTACTGCTTTTGTGTTTGTTACCTTCATACTGTCACTTTCTGTCATTCCTTTCCACTTACACGGTCCCCTTTAATATTTCTTGCAGGTTTAGTGGTCATGAACTTCTTCAGTTTTTGTTGTCAGGGAAACTCTTTATCTCTCCTATTCTGAATGAATGATAGAAGTGTGTTGGCAGCAGATTTTTCCCCTTTAGCACTTTGAATATATCATGCCACTGCCTTTTGGCTTGGAAAGTTTCTGCTCAAAAATCCCCTGCTAGCCTTTTGGGCTTCCCTTTATGTAACTGTAGTCTTTTGTGGTACTGCTTTTTATTTTTTATAAATGTTTTATTTCTTTTCTGAGAGAGAGCACAAGCGGGGGTGGGGGCAGAGAGAGAAGGGGATAGAGGATCCAAAGCAGGCTCTGTGCTGATAGGCTGATGGCAGTGAACCCGATGTGGGGCTCGAACTCGTGAACTGTGAGATCACGGCCTGAGCCAAAGTCACATGCTCAACCGACTGAGCCACCCAGGCGCCCCTGTGTTGCTGCTCTAAAAATTTTTCCTCTATCGTTATATTTTGCCGATTTGATTACATCGTGTCTTGGGGTGGCTCCACTTTTGTTGATTTTCTTGGTGGTTCTCTGTGCCTCCTGGATCCGGATATCTGTTTCCTTCCCCAGATTAGGAATGTTTTTAGCTATTATCTCTTCAAATAAGATTTCTGCCCCCTTTTCTCGGTCTTTCTTCTGAGACTCCTCTAATATCATGTTTGAGATATGTGTGCTCTCATTTTGCATAATTCTTTTTTCTCTGTTTTGGTCAGCGTGATTGCCTTCCGTTGCTCTGTCTTCCAGGTCATTAGTTCGTTCCTCTGCTTCTTCTAGTCTGCTGAACATTCCATCAAGCTTGTTTATTTCATTTATCGAGTCCTCTGAGATAAGCAAATAACCTCCCCTCTGTGTGCCTCAGGTACTCTTTAGATCTCCTTTTCCACGTGGCGTGTCTGTGGGTTGTTGGCCTGCTTTCTCTCCAAGAGCAGTGCAATGCCTCTGGGTTCTCCTGGAGCCGAGCACGCTGACCTTTAAGACCCTAGGCGTTAAGCCCCGCTAGTTGCCAGAAGTCATGGGATTTGGTCCCTCTTGCTTTTTAAGCCGATTGTTGTGGGGGTTCATTTTCCCTTTGAACTCCCCTGTGCGCTAGTCTGACTCTCACCCTTCTTGGCGACTGTGGTTCCCTCCCCACTGCGGTGACCACAACTCGTTTCTCTCCCAAGCCGCATGCATCTCCACCTCTCCTACCTTCTTTGATGTGTCTTCTCTACCTTTGGTTGTGGAGTTTGTCCTGTCAGCCTTCATGTGAATCTCTGGGGGTATTTAAGATGATGTGATACTTACGTACCTTGCATTTGCAGAAGGAGGTGAGCCTAGGATCCTCCTACTTCACCACATTTTTCTCCTCTTTGGACGTGCCTGGTTTTAATATCCGGTGTTTGAGGGATGCTACATCCTAGAACATGTATAATCTAATTGAGTTCTCAAAACAGCCCCCCATGAGGCTTGCTAAATGGGGACATATCATGGAACACACTTTGGGAAACACAGGCCAAGGAGTTCCTGTGTCCACTTTCCATAAAGAGGGAAAATTCAAGGATATATATAGTTCTTTTTGTATTTGTAAGTATGTGGAATGATGAATAGCTACCAGAGTAGTGGGATCTCATCCTGTCTTGACTTCTATAATATTCTCCAGACACAGAGGAGTTACAAGAACCATAGAATTTGAGGGCTTGGAAGGATGCTTTTCTCCCTGTTCTGCAATTCAGTTTGACCAACCTGCACACCCGTATGTGTTGGTCATAAGTATGGGTCTGTCCCCAGCTGGTCATGCAGACACCTCCTCAGGACCTGCCCTTGTTTCTTCCTGACCTGTTTTTGCTCCCATTGTCATCTCCACTTAGCTAGGAGTTTTCTAAAATATCCTAAACCTCAGCCCCATCTTTGACCCATTTAGCCTTTATATTTATATCCATTTTTTCCCCCTCAGTCTTTTCCTACAAACTGAAGGGGAAAAATGAATATGGTCAGGTCACTGGAGCTTCAAGGGAAGGGTTTGTGAATAGTAGCAGAATCTGGAGTGAAACTGAAAAGGGTTGAGTGCTGAGTGGAATTGGAAAAGAAGGAAATTAGTGATGAATGTAAGAATTTGGGGTGAAAGTGAAGAGACATATGGGAAATTCACTTGACTAATTTAGCAGGAAGGTTTGCATGAAAGTTCATAACGTGGGGAATGACATAACATAGGGAATGTTCACAACATAGGGAAATGCTAAGCCGAGGTCGTTCTAATAGCCACAAAATTCAGCAAGGTAAGCGATTAAGCCCTGATTCTGATAAGGGAGGGACCCACTACTTAGTTGGGTAAGAAGGTTCAATGAAAGTTTCACGTTTGTATTCCCTATGAATTGAGCACTTGGCGACCAACCAGTGGCAAAGCAACCAAACTTGGATGTAAAGCCCATATACGGTAATGTGAGCTCCTCGAGAGCAAGGCCATGTTCATATTAACACTTCCTCTGTAATCCCTTACGGGACTTAGATTGCTAAATACCTATTGATGCATAAATTAATGGATCAAATTGGTTCTTCCCAGAGGTTGGAAGAATAAGTTTTACCTCTGCAGGTGCAACAGCAGAGAGCCTGAGCCCCAGGCTCTCTGAGAGAGAGAGGATATATTAACTGAGAGGATATCCTAAGAGACGCCCTGGGAATGTGAAAAAGTTTGACTATGTTCAAGGCCAGCCCTTACCTCTTTGACCTCAGCTCTCATGGCAGACCTCCCTTTGTCCCTGACCCACACAGTTCAGTCCATTTCTTATGACCAATTAAAGCCTTTTAAAAAAAATTTTTTTAATGTTTATTTATTTTTGAGACAGAGAGAGACAGAGCATGAACGGGGGAGGGTCAGAGAGAGGGAGACACAGAATCTGAAACAGGCTCCAGGCTCTGAGCGGTCAGCCCAGAGCCTGACGCGGGGCTCGAACCCACAGACCGTGAGATCGTGACCTGAGCCGAAGTCGGCCGCTTAACCGACTGAGCCACCCAGGCGCCCCATGCCTTTTTTTTTTTTTTTTAAATAAACTCCCATTTTGACAATCTGGTTTCATTCATTTATTCAACAAGTATTTTTGAGCTCCTGTATCATCAACCTGTGCCGGGGGCAGATCCCTCCTGCTGTCATGGTCTGGTGGAATTAATGAATTAATGAAAGGATCTCACAACAGGTGCATAAACATGCGGAGAGCAAAGTGTCATGGAGGAAAGGAGTCTGACCCCATAAGAGTCAAGGGCAGGCGAGCACCACCTGCCCGGCCTCAGGGAAGTCTGGGGCTGAGAGCTGACAGATAAATGGGTGACAGCTGGTAAGGGGATCGGAACTCGGATGAGATTGGGGGGCAGTTTGTTCCTGACACAAGGAGCCATGTGCAACTCTCACGCAGTGGGAGTGGCATCTTTGGGGAGTTTATAATGTGGCTCAGGCATAAATTAGAATTAACCCTTGCCTGATTGGACTCCAATGAGCAAATTGCCCATCCTTTTATTCCCCCCTCCGCATTTCCTCAGAGGCAGACCAGGAAGTGGTTTTTACTCACCTGATATCGAAAAGCTCTCCCAGGTACCCCGTGACATGGTTAAAGGGCCGGAACAAAGTTAGGGACTCCACACCGCTTCAGCTGGGCAAAAGATGGGGGGAGGGAGGGACCCGAAGAATGGAGGGGGAACATCGTCCACACCAGGTTGTGCCTATTAATGGACTAAACGGTCATTTGATTCTAGCATTCGCTGCCACTGTCCTTACCAGGAGTTTGAGGGAAGTGTCCCCAAACACGTTCTTCCAGAAACCAATGCTAAGATGGCTGCTTGAGCCTACTTCCTGAGAGGTAGTGATCGCTAAGGAGCTCAGGAGCATGACAGTGAAGGAAGAGCAATCAGGGGATTTGGTTCTCAATTTTAAAGCAAAGCAAAGTTTCCTTCATTAAAGACCCGGTGAAGAGAAGGGAGAACAGGGTGAAAGGAAAATCGATAGGCAGCTGTGGTCCTCGACCCCCTGTTGGCCACCCAACTGATCCATCGGTATGCTGTCTCCCGAGGGCACAGCTCATTTCTGTGGCAGGCAGAGGACGGAATCTACTGATGGAAAGAAATATTATAAGGAAAAGGGCAATCATGGTTTGCAAAGCAAAACAAAAGATCGTGGGAAGCTTTCAAAGCATCTTTTGCAAGGTTGAAATGAAAGCTCGTGGATCCAGCATTTGTGGGACCCCAAGTGACCCCCTTCCAAAGTCCCTTTAGGGACCATGCCTTAGGCTTCCTTCCCCAAGTTCTTGTCCTTGTCTCACATTTATCCCCCAGCAAAGCACTGGCTCTAGAACGAGACAGACCTGCGGGCAAATCTTGGGCTGTCTTTGACCACTCGGCCCCTGTATCTTTGTGAGGTTAAAGAATCTGATGGCCCACATCGTAGGGCTGGGGTGAGGTTCAGCTAGTTAATACCTGTAAAGTCCTCAGTGTCTGTTGCTCCCAGCCTCAAATGAAGGTTCCATGATGACAGGCACGTTTTGTGCATTTTCGTCCACTGCTGCTTCCTCAGTCCTTGGAAGAGTGCCAGGCACAAAGTAGGTGACGATAAATACCTCCAGGTGAATGAATGACACGTGGTTCTCCGGAAGCGTTACGTGTTGTTATATCCATCTTGCGACGCCAAGCGCCGTGAGAAAAAAAGAAGTCTTCTCTTCTTCTGTGACTTTGTACAATATCTAAGGCAGACTGTAGCTCCCTGTGTCCAATCTTGCCCTTCTTCCGTGTGTATCTCTGCTCTTTCCCTAAACCCTTTCCGTGCTTCCTCATGTGCTTAGCATGAAGCCCAGGACCCGTAAGGTGGTTTACGTGCTCGTGTGGACTTGGCCCTCGCGTTGACTTGTTCTCATCCTTGGCTCCCCGAGAGCAACTTCTCCTGGCCAGTGCCCGTGATAGAGCAGCTCTGTGCTCAAGTGTTATCGGACCTCGTGGTTCCTCCAAGGAGCGCTATCATTTTGCTTCCAGGACTCCAAACATGTTGTCACTTCTGCCACTAACATTCTTCTCTTCTCCTTTGGCTGGCTGTCTCTTACTCCTTCTTCGAGCTTCGAGCCAGATGTTTTCTTTCATGGTACGGTGTTCATTGACTCTCCAAACTAGGTTAGATATTTCTGTGGTAATTACGTGCCCATAACACTCCATACACCTCTTTTGTGTCACTCAGTGTACCGAAGTATTTGTCATATTGGTTTTGTAACGGATTGAAGAATCCACGAGGGCGGGCATCCAGTGCAATACAGATTGTATTGTTCAGAATGGTATCCATGCAGCCTCGTCTAATGTATGGCGCTCAGTAGGTGCTCACAGAGATACCTGTAAATAAATGTGTCAAGTGGAGAACACACAAAAAGCAAAGGCCTTGGAGTCAGGCACGTCTGGGTTCTGGTTCTACGCTCGCTGTCTGCTTGTCTTGTGATCTTGGCCAAGACACTTGCCTTCGTAGAGTCCTAACTAATGTTTACGTAGGTAAAATAGAGATAATACGACTGACCTCACAGGGTTTTTCTTAAAGGGTAGGTTAGATACAGTATGTAAAATGTCTCAGACAGTAGTCGGCTCATGATATATGCTTAATAAAGTTAATCATTATAATTATTATCACTAGTAATCTGATTAAGCCTGGCCTTGTAGATAAGCTACTTATGTACTCATTGGGAAGGAATAATACTCAACCAATAATGAGGAACACCTGTTTCCTTTACTGCATTCCTTAATTAAGCTCTGATATAAAGCTAAGCTAAATGTACTCTTGGCTTAAGGATGGAAAAAAACCCCACAAATGAGTGTCCTTGCGCTAAACCAAGTGACCACCTTATTTCTAATTCTTCCTATAGCATTTGGGGCTTCAAGTTTCTCTTCTTACCTCTGGGTCCCATATATTAGAGTTGTTATATGATTCAGGCGAGCAGAAGAGTGCTCGTCATTGTGCAGGGCCCTTCATTTCCATTCTCCCGTGTGCTAATTATTGGCAAATAAATAGAGAAAGCCTGTGGTAGTTAAGAGCCTGGCCTTTAGAGTCAAAGAGATCTAGGTTCAAACGCCAGCTTACCCCAACATTTAAGTGGGCCACCTTGAGCAAGCTTGTAAGGTAGAGCCACAAGTGTCCAATGAGCGGTTAGTACGATTGGGTTGTGAGGCTGTAACGGGTAGACATTTGCTACGATAATGATTTCCTTGTTGTGTGTGTGTGTGCGCATGCAAGATTAAGAAGAATTTCCCGAGTCTTCACAGACAGACATGTTGTTTTGCACAGACCATAAACTGTTCCAGGACAGTTCTCATCACTTTGTTACTGGAGAATGTTGATCGTCACTGGCAGTCGTTCGACTGTCCAGTAGGTGTGTTTCTTGGAGCAGAGACGGAAGCTGAATGGGAGAGTCTGAGCAGGCAACTGCTGTGTCGAAACCACGACAGGTGTCACTGAAGGTGAAAGGGCCTGAGTGGCCCTTGTGAAATTGAAGCTGTCCCGGTAGATGACTGCCCTGTTTGGAGGGTAAACGAATGGATTCCAGCGGTCACGAGGGCAACAAGCCGGGAACAGGAAATAATTCAGCAGAGTTCTTGAAATGCAGTTGCAGTTGTATTGCTGGAATGTGGCAAGCCAGCAACCACTTTGCCACTTATGAAAGGAGTCTACTTCCGAAACTTGGCTGTATTGATTGTATTTTCTTTGGTTGTATTCTCTAGTGACTTAGCAAAGAAATGCCTAACTGGCTCAATGTGCAGAAGGAGCAATGGGAAATAGAATCAAATGCTCTATGACAAGAATCAAGGGTTGGGGCAGGTCCAAGAGGCAAGTAGATAAAGGCGTCTTCCAGGCTCCTGGGTAGAACACTCTTCTCAGTTCATTCTATTGCGTGGTGTTTTGTTAAAAAGAGAATTCATTTTTGTTCTCTAATGAGGAGAAAATGGGGGAAGGAGAAAAAATACAGGAGAAAATGATGTACAGAAACCACGCGAATATTGGGAAAATGGTAGACGAAGGAAGAAAAAAACGTCCCATGGTGGTCTGTCACTCTTTGTAAGTGGGGTTGCGGAAAGAAAGCGTTCGAAAGACCAAAGAGCTTCGTCTTACTTATTCCCTCTCTCTCCCCTAAGCTCAGATGCTTCTAAAATGTTCTTCCTCTTTTCTTTTGTACGGAGGCCTTAATTTTTGCCTAGGGGTGTTTTCAGGCTAAGCATTTGGTATAATGTAGATCAATGAAAGCCAGACTGTGCCTGGCATATCTGTGATCAGAGTATGTCCCGACGTTGCTTGTCACCACACACGAAAACCCCAAGTCTGTTTTTATCGATCAGCTTTTAGAACACCCCCAATGTGAGCAAACGCTCCAGCTTGGATTATAGACGGTCAATATTTAATCAGCTTTTGATTATTACCAGTCACCTGACATTTATCTGAACCAGTTTTTAAAAGTTTACTTCTTTATTTCGAAAGAGAGGGAGAGAGTGGGGATGGGTAGAGAGAGAGGAAGAGAGAGAGAATTTCAAGCAGGCACAGAGCCCAATGTGGGGCTCGAACCATGAGAAAGAACATGACCTGAGCCAAAGTTGGATGCTGAACTGACTGAGCCACCCAGGCGCCCCTACATTTATTTATTTTTGAGAAACAGAGACAAAGTGTGAGTGGGGGAGGGGCAGAGAGAGAGGGAGACATGGAAACTCTCGGCAGTGTGAACGTTTCTTTGCTATGGACCCTCCGGAAGTTGATGGGGGAAGATGCACAATAGATTGGTGTAGCTTGGAATCAACCAACGGCAACTTTGCTGAAGGCCTTGTATTTTTGCTCTGTGTGTTGGTGACAGATATGGCATAGACACACAGCACGGGGTGACTTTGGCCAATTCCACCTGACCCTGCCATGACTGACGGAGAGTGGAAGTCAACCCGCAACTGAGTTTCGTTCCTGAAATGCCAAATGGATTATGCTCTTTTTGTCCTCAAAAATGACTCCTCTCACCCAGGTGTTTGGTACAGCGTGACAATCTTGACTGGTGGATGTGGGGAACGAAGGTCTTGACCTCTGGCCCCAACTTGGGGCAGCTCTGAAAGGCCCTCCAGCCCCAGAGCCCCTGTAGGATTGGCTGAGCCCTTTGTGACAACAGGTGACAACACTGTTTATGATAGCGAAATGCTATTTCACATACACCTGCGAAACTCCCAATTCAGAATGTTGTTGCCATTTTTAGTTCGAGAGACAGTGGAAGGGGACAGGGAAGGCGCGTTTAGGTAGATACCAAGGTGTTGGTAACTTCTAGTCCTTAAGGTGGTAGTGGGTTTATCGGGGTTTCTTAGTCTGCTTCACAACCTCTTGTAAGACATAAAGGTAGCATGTAAGTTCCGCATCCAATATTACATTGAAAAGGAGCCATCTGGGGGAGCCTGCAGAAGTGTTCATTCGTAGCCCATCCTGAGGATTTTAATTCAGGACCAAGGATCTGCATTTTTAAAAAATATTTTTATTTATATTTGAGAGAGAGAGAGAGAGAGAGACAGCATGAATGGGGGAGGGGCAGAGAGAGAGGGAGACACAGAATCTGAAGCAGACTCCAGGAGCTGAGCTGTCGGCACAGAGCCCGACGCGGGGCTGGAACTCGTGAATGGGGAGATCGTGACCTGAGCCCAAGTCAGACACTTAACTGAACAGCACTGGCAACAGGCTGGGACCTGGAAGTTTCACGGTGTCAGGTTTGCTACTTTCTATTGTAGAAAACAATCACATGGCGAGGTCAGAGAGAAGGCACGGAGAAATGGACTGTCCCTTAGGATGTGAGGAATGGAAAGGCCATTGTGAAGAAGTGTGCATACAGGGATGGGCGGGATTATTGCAGCCATCTTTGTAAGGAGCATACACATTTGGCCAGAGTGTCTTTAGCACTTCCTTTTTTTAACCACTTTGTGGAGGTATGAGGGACACCTCTTGAAGGGTACACAAAAAGAAGAAACCAGTAATACTAGGCTTCTTAGAGGAAGAGTATGGACAAGTGGGAAACTGGGGTGTGAAGGAGACTTAGTTTTGCATTGTTTGACTTTTATATCACGAGCATGAACCGTTACCTGATCGAAACCCGCGAGTGGAAGAAACAAATTCATTTTTCTTTCTCGCCTACGCACCTTTGAAGAATTTCAGAAACAGCGGTTTAAAGATTTAAGAGAAAATAAGATTTAGATGTCTGTGAATGGCTAGGACAATGCTTTTAAGATAAAAGTAGGATGCTTTGGCCAACTCTGATCTTGGCAGAGGAGAGGACAAGGTCATAACATTGAGGCTGCCTGGCGGGAGCCCAGAGGTCTTGGTAGGATACTGGTTTTATCTGTTTCATAGACATCCCTAAAAAGCAGGTTTATGCCCCCCCTCCTTGTAGAGTCTTATTTTAATATGAAAACAGGGATCCTGTATGATGAAGGAAAGGCAATTTCTCCTAGGAAAGTCTTTTTTCATTTCCTCATTAAGGCAGTTAAAAGCAGACGTTTTGGAAACCATTACTCGGGTCCCTTTTCCCAAGTCGCTAACTTGGACGATTCATTCCATAAGCTTGTTTTCTTAGCTCTGTGCAAGGAGGGGAACCTGTTATGAGAACCTCACTTGAGGTTGCTGACCCTAAACACCCAAATGTCCTGCAAGGAGAGGTTTTGCTCATGGCTTGAAACAACCTGTGATGTGTCTCCGAGATGGAAAACCCGAGCTGAGGTCCCCGAGGGTGGCCGCTCACTTGGCTCAGACCAGATACTCCTCGTCTCCAGCGCACGACCAGCGGTCCTCTGTCCTTGGTTCTTAAAGAGAAGCTGTTATTTGGCCATGTGCCAGGTTCCCTGGTGAGCAAGATTGAGTAAGTGTGCCACCCTCCGTGTGGTGAGGGCCCCGCGGACCCTGGCGGACCCGTCGCCAGCCATGAACACACTTTATGCACCTGTAAGGCCCGTCCAGATTTCATTACTTCCTTTGCCCTATTATGGACTCAGACCAAGCCTCTTACGCACCCGTTCCCTGTCCCCAACTTTTAGGTAGTTTGTGCCTGAATGAGACCTGGAGTTTGAAAACGTCTCTGGCTCCAGAGAGAGGTGTAGGTCAGTAGATGTTGGCTTTGGAGGTGGGGCAGGAGCTCTCCCGCCTTGTCCTGGCGAAGGTAGAAATGTTGCTTGTGACACCACAAATGGGTAGACGTCAGAGAAACCGGGAGTGTTTCCTGCTGTTCCTCAGACCTCAGGTCCTCCTTGGGGATTTCCCCTGACCGAGCTGCGTGTTCCCACCCTGGGCATCCGTCCAGGGCTGACGTCCCCCCTCATCCCCCTTGAACTCAAAGGTCCTTGAAGGACACTCTTTTTTGGGCTTTTTTCCCTCCTGAATAGAAGAATCATGGCAAAGACAACCGAATTTAGCTGTTCCTCCTAGGTGCTGGGCGTGGGGCCAGGAGTTTAACACATATTTTTTCATTTCATCGTTTCCCAAATCCCTGAAGCAGGAATTACTGTCTTCCCTGTACAGGTTAGTGACCTCAAACTCAGAGTTAAGTAACTTCCCCAAGGTCATTCAACTAAACAAATGGCAGAGGCAGGATTTAGAGCCAGGCCTGACTTCAGTACTCGTGCTTTTTATAAAATCTCCCTCCTCTGCCCTCTTTTGGTGGTCCCTAAAATTCCCTCAGCATGTGGTTTGTTTATTTACTTTTCTTTAGCCCAGTTAAGTGAAAGCTCCGGTTAAAAGGCAGATGTGTCCCGGGTCAGTACCACATGAAAAATCCACAAAGATCTTGTTGTGTTCGAAAGGCAAAATAAGGCAAAGTAGGCAAAGGCTGCATACTTTTAAAAAGCACCTGGGTGGCTCAGTTGGTTAAGCGTCCGACTCTGGATTTTGGCTCAGGTCGTGATCTCATGGTTCTTGACATGGTTCATGAGTTTGAGCCCCAGGTCAATGCAAGAGGCTGCTTGGGATTCTCTTTCTTTCCCCCCGTCCCTGCCTTGCTCACTCGCGCATGCTCTCTCTCTCTCAAAATAAATAAACTTCAAAAGAAAATAACTGAGGTTTGACAGAAGTTTTGCATTAACAGAGCCTTGCAGACACATCAACAACTGTGACAAAGTCCTGTCTTGTGGGGTTTATGGGCATGTTAGAGCCATTCGTCTGTAAATAAATGGAGAAATGGCTCAGATTGCTGGGCTGGGAGAAACCAAGCAGGCTAAGGGGCCCCAGAGTGGCTGGGATGGGTGGGTGTGCACGGGAGTATTCTGCCAGGTGGACCAGAAAAGACTTTCCTGGGGAGGTGAAACTGGTATAAATGGGAAAGAAGAATCGGCCCGGAGAAGTCCATTTCTAGCAGGGGGAACTGCATGGGCTGAGGCTTGAGTCCAGAAGAGGCTGGGGGGAGTTCAAAGGACAGACAGATGGACAGGGAAAGTGAAAGGCGGGGTGGGGGGGGGCGGTGGGAGAGGGGATGGGGGTGGGAGGCACTCCGGGTCATGACGTGCTTCTGAGGCCAGGAGTCTGCTTGGTTCTAGTTATAACAGGAAGCCACTGCAGGGTCCTAAGCAAGATGATCTGATTTTTGTTTCAAAAAGGTTACTCTTCCTACCATAAGAATGGGCCATAGGGGAGCTAATTGAAATCAGGGAGATGACTATGGAGGGCGTACAAATGATAAAGATGAGACAGGCTGAAGGACAGGACTGGGCGAGGCCGACTATAGTCCAGGGACCATGGCCGGCCCTTGTGGCAAGAGTCTGCCAATCCCTACGCTAGGAGATCGAAGGTAAGTGGTACCTTGAGAAGCTATTTCAGACGTGGGGGGTGACAGGCCTGGGTTGGATGTGAGGCAGAAGGGCAGAGTGGCAGAGAGGGAAACAGCGACCCCATTCACAGAGATGGGCGAGACCCAGGGAAGAGTGGTTTTGAGGCAGGGAAATTTAAGGCACATTTTAAACCCGTGCGAACAGCTAACCAAACCCCATTTTTAAGGTTTGAATGACTTTTGTGCATTAGGACGGTAATAATGATGAACCCAAACTGTCCTGTCATTGACACTCTTAGTCCCATTTTCTGGATGCCTAAAACTTGCATGTTCTGGACCCTGTCCACACTATGCTCTCTGGCGAAGAGTACGCGCACGATAATGTGATTGATCTGTAGTATTATTGTCGTTTTACTCCGATCGCTCAGCAAAGCCCCATTCCTGAAGCACCTAGAAGACCCGTATTCTATACCCGTACATTTGGTTGCCAAAACCTGCTCTGTCTCTTTCTCTGCGGGGGGAGAATGTTAATAATTTTCTAGAACTGTGCCCTGCTGAGTCCTGCCTAGCGAGTCTTTTGTGTGTCCCAGGGGAGCTTTCTTGGGGCAAACGAGCGAACTCATTTCGGGGGGTTGATATGAGTTGTTCTCCCAAACAACATTTTGAACGCTCGGGTGTCTCCTCAAGCACCCAGCCACCCCTTCTCCCAGAGGACCTTGATCGTCACCTCGCGGGGTGTGCTGCGGCCATCAGTCAAGGGCACCATCACCTTCGCAATCCTTTCTTTGTTTGACTACCGCTTCGGCTTTTATCTCCATCTTATAAAGACCCTGAGTCTGAGAAAATTAACTCGCCCACTGTCATTCCTAGCACACGGAAGAGCTGGGGTTCGAATCAAGAATGTCCTCCACTGCCCCTAAGTATTTAGACCACCTCCCCTTGCAAACCAGGGTTCATTTGTTGACTTAGTAAAATGAACATTTGGAATTTGAATACAGGTTTCCCTTTGCCTATCAGTCGCACGGGAGTGTATACTTTCTTCTGTATATGTTTTCACTCTTCCCAACTGCATGTTGTTGAGAATTTCCTTACACTACCTGGGGAGGGAACATTTTATCGCGTGAGGAGAACAAGGCCTTCTTGATGGTAATCCTTGGTATCTGTGTAGATCCTCAGGCTGTCACTTGATCCTGGTGTGGCTCCTGTCCTCCCGCAGAGCAGATGGGTACTTCTACCATCCACCAATTGTTGATGGAGATGGCAGCCATGCTCTGCTGGGAAGTAACAAATGAGTATGTGCCCATGAGATTCAGAAATACCTTCAAAGGAGAGAGTGCTGTGTCAACGCACTCCAGTCACATGCAGTAGAGTCCCCAGTCCCTTGTCTCCCTCGTGCCCGTTGCGCCGGAAGGAGGTAGTCAAGGGGCACGGTTGTGGGATCTGTTCAGATGTCTCAGTCCCGGTTATGTCAGTTACCTGGAATGTAGAACGCCAGTTGGTGGAGCCAGGAAGAACTTTTGTTTTCCATTTGTTTTTTTTTTTTTAAATTCAACTTTATTGAGGCACCATTGACAAATGAAATGGCAAGATATTTACACTCTACATTGTGGTGATTTGATACACGTGTTCCACTGTGAAGGGGATCCACCCTCCCCCCCCCCCCCCCCCCGCCATGTAGTTAATTAATCCGTCTATCACCTCACCTATGCGTTTCTCTTTTGGTGACAACGTTTACGTTCTAGTCCCTTAACAGATGTCAAGTCTCAGCATTATCAACTCTGGTTTCATGTTTTACCTGAGATCCTCGGTCGTTATTCATCCTCAAAAAAAATTTATTATTGAAGTGTTGTTGACATGCGATGTTCTATTATGCGACAATAAACGTGGGAGTACAGAAATCTTTTCAATATCCTGCGTTCATTTCCTTTGGGTATATACCTAGGAGTGGGATTACTGGATCATGTGGCATTTCTATTTTTAATGTTTTGAGGAACCTCCATGCCGTTTTCCACAGAGGCTGAACCCATTTACATTCCCAACAGTGCATGAGGGCTCCCTGGGAAGACCTTTAAAGCCCCTAATTTTACCATTTTATAAGTACAAAACGTTGAAGTCCAGACATGTCAAGTGACTCGCCGAGCCACTTTTGGGAGAGTCGGGACTGACCCCAGGTCCCCTGACCCTCAGCACACTACTCTTTCACCCTCCGAGAGTCACTTGAGGTGACCGAGCCCTGCGTGTAGGGACACATGGCGGTCTGGGAGCTTGGCGATTCTAGCTGTTCCTTCATTGGTATGCACCATGTTAACTCCTGAGCCAGGCTGATGATTTCCCATTTCCTCAGACTCCTCTGGGGATAAGAAGCTCGGAATTCTAATCAGAGGCTCTTCGACTCTGAGCTTTTTAATGGAATGTGTCCTACTATCCTTGTGAATTGGAAAGACCAAGGGCAAACATGCTTTCCACTGGCTGGGGAGTCAACGAGTTCACAAAGATTACCTTGATGCCGGCGGGGGAGGGGGGGTGCCTAGCGAGCCCTGCAACAGCAAACCACAGCTCTTCGCCACATTCATCATTTTAGTCAATTAATTAGATCCCAGCCTAAGAGGGCCATTAATCTCTGTAGACTTTTGCGTGCCAAACTCCAGAATCTCTTCTGTTGAAAAATATGCTGATCCACTCGCAAGCTTGGAGCAGAGAAAAGGACAAGACAAACAGCTGGCTCATCAGATCTTGGCCAGCGATGCTCACCATCGTGGGCTGACTCATGTTCTTGGCTGGAGAAACGGATGCCAGTTCAGTGCCCTAGAAACTTGCTTTTCTACTGTGAAACTGGGGTCTTAACAGCCGCCAAAGGTTTATGCCAGATTGCTGAGAAGTACTGGAAAGATCATTTCTAATGTGTTCATCCCTATCCCCTCTCACCCCAGCTTCCACCTCTAGCCCTTGAGTTTCTAATAAAAAGCCACCCCCCCACCCCCGCCCCGGCCCCAGTCTACATGTTGTAGTAGAAAGAGCACCACAAAGATATAGGCACTTGATCTCTGTCTATACTCCTGTTTAGCTGGGAGTCCCGAGCCAAGTTGCTTAACCTCCTTGGGCTTTGAATTCGTTTCTTGGTGCTGCTGTAACACGTGACCACATACCTAGTGGCTTGAAACATACATGGAAGTTTATGGCCACAGTTCTTGAGGCCAGTTTGAAGTCCGACTCAGTAATGTTATGCCAAAAGGAAAGACGCTGGCAGGTCCGTGCTCCCTTAAGGGGCTCTAGAGGGCATCTTTCCTAGCCTCTTCCAGCTTCTGGGGGGTTGGGGAGGCATGCCACTAAAAGTGGTATTTTACGGCATTTTATTTTATTTAATGAATATTTACTGAACACCCCTTCTGCTCTTACAGATGCTGGGAATACAATAGTGAACAAAGCAGATAAATCTCTGCTCTTGTGGAGCTCGAGGCTAGCTCGAGGCTAGCTAACTTATGAATAGTTACAGGATTCCTTAACTGAAGGGTCATGAAGAGGAGACTTATTTCTTATTTCTTATTTCACCCACTCACCACCCTACTGTTGTTACCTGCTGACTCCCTTCCAGTCTTTCAAAGTTTGTCTTAAATGCCTCTTCATCCATAAAGCCTCCCTTGATCCAGCCCTGCGCGCGTCGACTTTCTTCCGAATTCCCCAGACACTGCCCTTTACCCCAACTGTGTTTATCATATTCTGTTAGTCACGTCTGAGAACTATCCTCTCTACGGTCTCTTGAGGGTCCCTCCCCTCAGGGCTCCAGCTGGTGGCAAGAGAAGCACACGGCTGGGGGTCCGGGCTCCCCCTCCACTCGACCTTGACTGTTTACCTCCTGAGCTTCTAGTAGGATGCCATCTGAAGGACTTCCGTGACCAAAAGCGTTTGGTAGTAGTTGGTCTCCATCATTGTGTATTGACCGAAGCCATCGCGACAGCACCTGTGCCTCCCATTCAACTACGCCAATGCCCAGCTGGAGCCCATTCCTCTTTTGCCCAAAGACTCTGGTTCAGTAGGTCTGTGAGGCGGGGGGGGGAGGGGGGGGCGGTGCACAAGCTCCGTGGGTCATCCTCATGCCCCGTCAGGTATCAATGCCACTGCTTGACACGGCTCTCCGTCGCACCCGTTGGTAGGTTCCTTGGAAAGAGTAAACACTTTCTGACTTGTCTTGATTCAAAGGCGCTCCTGGGAATTTCTGGATCTTTAAGACACTCGGGAGGGATGGTTAGGTTGCTGCGGCAGCCACAGCGAAACAAACCCTGTGGTGAGACTCACATTCCATCATGGGGACAGAGCTGGCAGCTCGCTTCCTTATCTCCTCATCTGGGATCCAGGCCGAGGAAGCAGCCACCACGATTATTCGGGGAAGGAGGGTCCCACATTTGAAAGGACAGATGTCGCTTCTGCTCCCAGCTCGTGTGTCCGGGACCCTTTCTACGGCCTCGTGCAACACTCACGGGGCTGAGACATGAAATACTACCATCTATTTGTATCATGGGACCGAACCATTTGGAAACCACTTAGTCACCGGCTGAAAGCCTAGGGGCTCTGGACGATGCAAAGCAGCCCCTCTGTTGGGGGGTAAAGCTCAGTGGGGTCCACGTCAGACCTGGACGTGACTCATTGCCATGCGCAGCTCTATGAACTCAATTAAAAGGCAAGTTGATGGCCCGTATGACGTCCTGTGGCTGCCGTAACAAATTACCAACAATTGGTGGCTTAAAACAACGGAAGTTGTATTCGCTCGCAATTCTGGAGACCAGGGGTTTGGAATCGAGGTGGCAGGGGGGCTGTGGTGTCTCCAAAGGCTCAGGGGGAGACTCCCTCCTTCCTTCGTCCAGTTTCTAGCAGCTGTAGTGTCCCGTGGCTTATGGCTTCACCGCTTGTCTCTCTCCTGCTGTCTTCACACGGCTTCCCCCCTGCTGTCTGTGTGTGCATCTCTCTGCGTGTGACACCGTGTGTCCTTGGATTTAGAGCCCACCTGGATGATCCAGGATGATCTCATTTCAAGAGCCTTAATTTAATTACATGTGCAGAGACTCTTTTTCTGGAATAAGGTCACATGCATAGGCTGAGGGATTAGGATATGGACATCGCAACTCACTATAGTCTTTCCTCTGGCCCAAATTCACTTTCATCCACAAACAAAATAAATGTAGCCCCTCATCCCAACACCCTCCGGATTTTTAGCCCCTAACAACGTCAGCTCTAAGTCCCGATCTTATCCAAATGTCATCAGTTCAAAAAATCCCCACTGCCATCACCTGAACCATTTAAATCTGATATGGATGAGACTCTGAATATACTTGACCCTGGGGGAAAATTCCTCTCTACTTAAGGACTCGTGAAACTAGAACACAAGTTGTCTGCTCCCCAGACACCATGGTGTGATAGGCATAGCAGCATAGAAATTCCCATTCTCAAAGGGAAAAATCGGAGAAAATTAAGAGGTCCCTGGCCCCGAGCAAATTTTAAGCCTAGCAGGGAAAATTCTGGTAGGTTCCAAAGTCCGAGAGTAATCCTTTGTGGCAAGACGCCACTCTTGGGGTCCATTACAGCTCAGCTGGTCTCTGTGCCACCTGTTATGACCCTGCTCTTTCTGCCCTCTCAGCCGTCTTTCCTTTTTTGTGGGTAGCACATGTCTGCAGCTGAGTAACTCTATCAACTAATTTCCTGACTGTGGAATTTTGGAAATCCCACAGCCGCCTTTCATTTTTTCCTGTCTCTTCAGTACAAACTGGCAGTGATTCTTAATTATAACTGCAAAGATCCCCCCCCCCTTTTTTTCCCCAAATAAGGTCATGTTCCCAGGTTCTGCTGAGTGGAATGTGGACAGATCTTCTAGGAGGCCACCATTCAACAACCCACTGGATGCTCTGACCCGCATGTCTAATATACAGTCATGGAATACAGACAGGATGCCTGAAATAAACACTTCCATTCCGAAGCGAGAAGAATGTGAGACTCTCCAGTCACTGGTCTGTTGCAGCCTTGAACTCTCACCCGGCAGATGTGTTGGATGCGGGAAATGCTTCTTGAGTAACCCAGACCCTTGGAATAGTTCCCCAGCCCGATGTTCTCCATGGATCTTCCCCAAGTCTACCTTTGGGGGAAAGTCTTCTTTTTCCCATAATCCTAAAATGCCATTTTAGAACATGCCCTCCTTGAGACCTGAACAGCTTTCTCAGCCCTCGACTGGCGGGATCCAAGCGTCATGTCGAATTTTGAATAGCCACAAACGTTTTTGGTCCAGGCTCACAGTTTCTTGGCAATATAACCTTTAAAAACTCACTGAGATCCTTATCTGTTTGTTCCTTCTCAGTTCTCTGTGCCAGTGGCCACACCTATATAGTTCTTTCCCAGACATTTGTGACTTTTATGCTTTCTTTGTCTCCTGCCTTTCTTTCAAATTATTTGTGAGTTTCTCAGGCTTTGGTATGAAAACCACATGTCTAATCTCTTCTCTCTTGACTGTTTTGCTCAAGTGCAGCTATATCCTGGGTAACCTGAAATTAAATGGATCTCTGCTCTGAAACGTCTTATTACATTTGGAGGTTTCACAAATGGGCGTTATTTACGGTTGCGCCCTTGATTCCAAGCTTTACTCAAAGCTGAATTTAATAGTTTTATCTTTTACTGCTTAGCATAATAAAATGTCGCCTTTTCCACCCCTACACATAGCCAAATTCCTGGATATTCTCTATTTTTTCTTGTGCCTTGTCAAATTCAGCCAGCGAAATAAACACATGCCGCTACTGTTCTTTTTATAGTATTTTCTCCCAAACGCAGAAGTTCATTAGGGACCTCATTTGCCTTCTAAGTTATTATTGGCAGCATTTTTATTAAATATCTTGCCACTGTTAGTATTCTTCCAGCCTCCAATAATAGTTTCAATTTCTCGATCAGCTCGGAAGTATAGGTGTTGTTGAAGTAGCAAAAGGCTTCCAAAGGCTTTTAAATACAAAGTTTTATTTTTTGCTCACGCTGTTCCTCTGGTGTGATTGGCTGGGTGGGTGAAGGTTTGTGTCTCATCTTCTGCAGCCCCACATACCTTCACGCATTAGATAATGGTTGTTGTGCATCACATAATTTTTAATCCTAGCCTCCGTCGTGTTGTCTGCACGTTAAGCACTCTTGGCATCAAAAAACAAAAACTAGCTACACAATTTATTTTCACTTGTAACACGATCACTAGCTGCGTTCAAATAGAAAACTCACAGCTGAAGCTACTAATTTCTTTCTTTCTTTATTTGAACAGGCTTTGAGTCGCTTTCTTTTTCTCAGATGACACCAAATGGTGGCCACAGCTGGAGCCTGCTGTAGGTCTTTCCGAGACAGGAGTGAGTTCCTGATAGGGAGACTTCGTGAACACAGTCTCTTTGCAGGGGTCAGGGTCACCCCTGGCTTTAGGTTTTGGAAATGGCCCCAAAAGTGTCTGTGGCCAAGTTGCCAGGACAGCAGTGCAGCCCCTGGCCATGGCATATAGCAGTCATCAATACTGGCCATCATCAGTAGCTTCTGGGGCACAGGCTGGGATGATGCCTTGGGGGGGTGGCTTCACATCATGGGGATGATGGAGAGCGTGGCCAGGATGATGTCCCCATGGACGGCAGTGGCTACCTCCTTGGAGCACTGACCCCCCAGACCGACCTGTCCATTGTAATCTCTGACAGCAACAACTGCCTTGAACCTGGTCTGCTGGCCAGCATGGGTCTGCTTTTACGCAGGCATGATCTTTAAAACCTCCTCCTTAAGGGATACCCCCAGGAAAAAGCCAACGATCTCAGATCCCCTAGTTTTTCTTGGAGAAGAAACTGAAGCCATCTTACGTCTTTAGATGAGCAGACTCTAGTTCTGAGTTATTGAGCAAAACCAACCTGACGGCCGAGGCGTTGAACGTTTGTGGCCCACAGCAAAATGAATACCACAGTGATTTCTCCTTGCCTCGACACATAGAAGATTTCGATGGAAATCATCTCAGTTTCCATGCCGGTCACATTGGGACGTGGGTGTGGTGCCGATGAGAAATATATCCAGTCCTTCCCCCCGCACTTCCAGACCCCTGGGTGGTTGGATAGGTCTGTGGCTATTTCTGACCCCTAAGTGGTAAACACAGTGAGACCTTCAAATATTTTCTCTCCCCTTTGCCACCGTGACCAGCAATATTTGAGGTGATGGCCGTCTAGTCGGCCTGGGTTCGACAGGAAGGAGATGAGAACAAAACTCGAACTTTGTGTTTAAAAGCCGTCTGAAGTTTCTCTGTTCCTTCAACACAGTCTATGCCTCCTGCTACAGGAATTGGAACCAGTCACGGGGGGCGGGAAGAACCAACTTGCAAACGTGACAAGTTAGAAGGAGAGTGCATTGCACACATGCTGGGCTATCTAATAGGTCACAGGGGAAAGTTGAACCGCAGCAAAAAAGCACTTTAAAGGCCTTGGACGCGTTGGACCCTTAGGAGCCAGTGCATTTGAAGCCCGAAATGTGCTCCGGGCCCTTTCTTTCAATTCTGCGTTTGCCACACCTCCGCTTTCTTCCACCCTCTTTCACCACAGGTCAGTCCTTCCCCAGATGAGAAAATATGGCTGTGGGCAGTGTTTTAGTTTTCTGGATTACAGTGTTGATCGCTTGAAAGGGACTGGGCTAATTTTGGCCAAAGTCCACAAGGAAATCCAAAAACTAGACTCGTCAGGGTGAGCCAGTTATCTACCCTTGAACCGATCAGCTGTTGTTGCAAGTGGGGAACGTGACCACCCTGTGCTCGTGTGCATAATGCAAGGGCTTTAAAGGGGGCAATTCCTGCATGGGTGCCCTCACTGCTTGTTCAAGTTTGCTGGTTAAATAGGTCAAATCAACCAGTTGTTTTTGGACTCGTTTAAGAAGAGCAAACATTTCCTTTAACACATGGGGACAACAGGACAAGCCATTCATGAGAGCAAGGCCAAATGTTTCCTAGCTGAACTAACATAGTTTCAGAAAGCCTTTTATACACTTGAGCTGCCAGTGGAAGGAGAGTTGGAGAGGGCTTGATTTATTTTTTTAAGGCACTGTGGGTCTCAAAAGGCTTCCGTTGGCCATACTGAACCCTGGTACCTCTAAATATTTTATGTCCCAGCCCAGAAATAATTTTCCGCTCATTTTTCTGGGTTTATCGTAGCAGCGTGCAACATCAAAATTATTACTTAGACATAAGTGGAGTGACTCACAACTTAATGGTGATTCCAGAAGCTTTGGCTGGCTTCTTTCTAAAGAGTGGGCATCCATTAGTAGATGCTGACACCACAGAAAATCATTGCCATCCTTCGTTAACAAAGTTAACCATGCTGACCCCCTGTTCGGAGGGCATGCATTGTACATCTTGAGCATTTCCTTTCCTAAAATGGAGGTCACTGACCTCATATCAAAAGGATATACTGATTTTTTTAATTTGTTTCTGAATGGTTTCTCTGATCAGAGCTATTTGCTATTGCTTAGTTTCCTTTGATGTATGCATTTGAGAGATGTATGACAACCCTTCAGAGTTTGACTTATTCACCTGTTGAGAGTTTGAGGGATAACAACTGTTCTAGAGAAAGAGAACAAAGTAAATAAAGTCCTTGGAAGGCTTGGGCCCTCGGAGCGATCTGAGACAGCCCAGCGGTTTGGATGGAGAATTTTGAGCATCTCTTCATCTCTATCAATGTTCCTAATTTGCTTGTTGTCATCAACAAGAAGGGCCCAAAGCTGAATTTTTTAAAAAATACCTATCTTCAACATAACAATCTTGGCAGTTATGAGATGAAAATATAATAATGATCACTTAAAAATATAAGTGAGGTTAATATTTACTCAGAGTGAAGTGTTCAGCATCAGGTTCCTTGAAGCAAACAGGTTAAAAAAAACCAATCAACCAACCAAAGAACAGTAGAGAACCAAAGGCCACTCATTTTGCCAACTAACAGCTTTTTGTGTCTGTCTCACTTGAGTTCATGCCAAACGTTGGGTTTACGATGATGAACAAGAATGGTATTAGGTTAGGGAAGGAGGTCAACAGAAAATACACGGGCATGTGAATGACAAAAATGAATTACATATGTTTCAGTTAGAGCTCCTTTCACCCCTTGTTAAACTCTATTCTGAAGATTCTATGCAAGTTTCATTTTCCATCTGATTTCTCACCTAGACTTTGATATGATGCAGTAGCTTGGTTTTCTCTCCCTTTTTTGATGTTCAGGCTTTCGCTGCCTTTTTACAAACTCTCTTCTTTCTGTGCTCTTCAAGTAATTTCTTAAAACAAAAGCCTCATTATATCACTTTCAACTTCAAAGCCTTTAATAGTTACCTGTTAGGAACACTGTAAATTAGGGGTTATAATTTTGAAATTTAGAAACCACCAGAGTTGGCTTTGAGTAATCTGAGATCTCAAATAAATTCTTCAGCGCTTCTAATCCTCAAGGTCTTAATTTGTAAAAAAGAGGCCCTAAAATTATTTTTCTCACAGGATTTTGGTGAGGACACATTCCCGAGTTTATAATAACTCGATAAATGGTAGCCATTGTAGCTGTTATCTGTGGATTATAAGGCGCAATTTCTTTAATACATTACTTTATCAAGGATGCTATGGAGGAGATTTCTCACTGGCTGAGACTAGTCTGGACGATTTTGAATATCCCTTGTAATTCAAGGTTTTCTGGATCTTTGGCCCACTCTACCCTTAAATTTGTATTACAGTCATGAGAGAATAGTGTTTAGTATAAAAATCCCTGGGAACTGGCTAGAATAACCCTTGACTCATCTCTTAAAGGCCACAGCATGGTAATGAGACAAGGGATGAGCCGTCTGCACACTGCCGACGTCAGCTGGACGCCGACCAGAGACACTGACGTGAAGGACTTGGTGACTTGGTGGCGATGTTCCCAAGGCCTTATGGCCAGCGGTCCTGTCTTCTGCGGTGATCGTTATTTACAGCCTTAATTTCTTGGCAGTCCCTAAAAATTTCTATAATACTCACAGGTCATAAGTGCTTTATCCAAAATGCTTGTATATCCTTCTTTTGTCTGTCATAGAGATGAAATTTTCTTGAAAAACAGCGTCAGAGCGATATCCCAATTCAACTCTAGCAAAACTAGAGTCTCTGATCTGGAAAGTTTCTTCCCAAGTGTATTTGGGCATCGTCCCAGCCCCTTCTTGGTTCTTCTGATAGAAGAACGTGGTAAATGAAGCTTGATTCGAAAATTTCACAGTATTTTGCAATAATCTGATTGGGTGGAAACGATGTGGCAGGGTATATATACAGAGTTGTGGCTAGATAGGGAAGTATTCTGCTTCATAAATACTAGGTACATAGAATTCACTTATTTATGACGTCATAGGTGGTTCATGGAGACGAACAACAGCAAGGCACTGGCCAAAAACTTTGAAAAAGGGAAATAAAATTGTCCTCAGAGATAACCTAATCTCACAGATAAAACATGTAGTGCCAGTTTACTGGTGAGAATAGGCCAGACTTCACTATTGGGAAAACCAGCTCAACGGTCGCCATGGTCAAACATCAAGGTTTGTTCCTTGTTCATTATATGTGTTCTTCACAAGTTATCTGAAGGCCTATGTTCCATAGTTTCTTCTTCTTGGGACCTCCAGCAGACCTCATCTGGAGCATTGTCTGTTGTTGGGTATCTTGGCAGATAAAGAGAACTCGGGAGAGTTTTATGCTGGTATTTATTTACACGTTCCAGTCTAGAAGTGACACATGGATATTTCACTTGAAACTTACTGGTCAGAGCTAGTCACATGATCTCCCCAAATTCAAGGAGGCTATCAAGGGCATGTGCTCAGAGTGGGTCCCTATAATGACTACTAGCCCATCTTCAAGAAAATGATTGGTCGACAGGCCAACATGACTATGGACTGTAACCACACTGAAAAGGTTTATGTAGCTGAAGAATACAACAATTAGATTGTACATGTAAGTCAGCTGCCTTAGTAACACAGAAGCAGAGTCATGGATTTAGATACTGGCAATGGGCTATTCAAGCTCTTTCTGGAAAAGAGGGGTTTAGATAGACACAAGGACTTGGTTCTTGTGACCTGTCAATCAATCCCTGCTGTACACGTGGAAGCATTCATTTAGCAAAGCCTTAAGTCTGTTCACTACTTGATTCTTTCAGTTTCCCTTTATCTCATTTTATGAGACCCAGGAATCTTTTCTGTGAAGAAAGGGATAGTCAGGTGGATACACACATCCAGTTCACTCAGTATAGTTTTACTTTAAATTAATACTTTGATATGCTGACTCTAGAAATTGGTTTCTGGTGAGATTTATTAGCTTGAATCAGCTTCTTACGTTAAATCAACTCCAGGACGTAGAGTCTCTGAACCCACGCAGCTGAAAGTCAGGCGCATAGCTGTAGAAAATTCATCAAAGAAGGGGTTCGTTTTGTTTAGCTTTTTTTGTTGTTGTTGTCTGGTGTTTTGTCAGGGAAGTTAGCTGGCTTATGCTGTGTAACAAGTGACGTTCCCTAACTTTGTCACAATCTCTTTCTATGTCATCTTCTCTGGGGAGAAGGCCAAGGATATGGCTGTGTAACCTTTTGTTGAAGAGACGGCTCATGGATCCAGTCAGACCTCTCAGAAGAATCCTGGGATAGACATGGGATTTTCCAGGGAGACTCTGTCAAGAATTCTCTTGTCTAATGAGTGGGTCCTCTTGACATACACAGGGGACCATGAGATTTTGGAGAACCAGTAGAAACATTTTTAGGTTGGACCTAAATGGGCAGTGACTGAGCATAATTTACCCACAAGCACCCCCAAAAACCAGGTTGTCAGCTTTCCCAGATTCTACAGACAGGAAATGAGCCCATAGAGTTATGAGGCTGCACACACGTGCTCCTCTTCCAGGAGGAGGAATGACCCGGAGGATAGAGATGCAGCCCCGGGGACTCAGGGTGATGGAGCAGCTGCTGAGGGCACAGGGTGGGGGCGATGGGGCTGCTGTGCAGGGGTAGGAGGTGATGGAGCCGTGCACCCAGACGGTGGAGCCTCGAGCCACAGAAGACTCTTCACAGGCCTTGTAACCTACAGGAATTTTTCTTGTTGGATGTTGAACTCTACTGAGGCCAGTGACCCCTTAATTCCTTCCATTTTCTCCCTTTGGGAGTGAGAATACTGACACCTGTCCCACTGATGTATTTTGGAAGTAGATTTGCCTTGTAGTTCAGTCTATACCTAGAGTCTCTCACTCATACCTGACTCAGATGACTTAGGTGATGAAACGGAAGCCCTTTTGAGCTGATGGTATTTAGCGAAGACCTTGGACGTAGAGTTGATGTCGTCATGGGTTAAGACTTTGGGGATGTTGGGATGGAATGAATATATTTTTTCACAGGGAGTGGACATGAATTAAGAGACCAGAGGGCAGGGGTGCCTGGGTGGCTCAGTCGGTTAAGCATCCGACTTCGGCTCAGGTCACTATCTCACGGTTTGTGAGTTCAAGCCCCACGTAGGGCTCTGTGCTGACAGCTCAGAGCCTGGACCCTGCTTTGGATTCTGTGTCTCCCTCTCTCTTTGCTCCTCCCCCACTCATGCTCTGCCTCTCTCTCAAAATAAATAAACATTAAAAAAAATTAAAAAAAAAAAAAAAAGAGACCAGAGGGCAGAATGTGGTGGGTTGAATAGGGGATCCTTCCCCCCGCCCAAATTATGTCCACCCGGAACCTCAGAATGTGACTTTATTTGGAATAAGGGTATTTGAAGATGTAATTAAGTTAAGAATCTTGTGAGGAGCTTATCCTGGATTAGGTTGAGCTCTAAATCCAATGATAAGTGTCCTTATAAGGGATAGAGAAGGAGAAGAGGCACAGAGATGTAGGGGAGAAGTTTACGTGAAGATGGAAACAGAGAAGGAAGTGTTGTTGGCACAAGCCAAGGAATGCCAGGAGCCAACAGACACTGAAGGGGCAAGAAAGGACTCTCCACGAGTGTCCTTATGGTGAGCATGGCCCTGCTGACACCTTGGCTCCCAACTTTTGGTCTCCAAAACTGTGAGAGAATATATTTCTGCTGTTTTAAGCCACCAAATTTGTGGTAGTTTGTTAGGATAGCCCTAAAAAACGAATACATGGCCTTATATCACTTATTCATAGATATGAATAAGCATTTATTGTGTGACTGCTCTTTGTGAAAGGCCCTGCCCTAGGTGCTGGGGACATAACAGTGAGCAAAATACATTTGTAAAATACACCAGACAAACAAAATAAAGTCACTATCACGTGATGTGGTAAGTTCTTTGAGACGGATAAGCCCAAGGAGTTAGAGAAATGCAGAGCAGGGGTACCCGACCCAGTCTGGGGTATTTAAGGAAGACCCCTGAGGATGTTAGGAGTTAGTTGGGGAAGGGAAAGGGGTGAAAAAAGGAGCATGTACAAAAGCCCAGAGGCAAGAGAATCTAGAAAGTTCATTCAAGAGACTGTGAATGGTTATATAAGCCTGGATCCCCAGGTGTGATGGAGACACCCAGACAGTAAAGAGGTGGATGGAGCTTAGCTTGGTGATGGTTAGGATGGGTAGACGGTGGGAAAGAGAGAGAGAGCGAGAGAGAAAATGATGGCAAGGTTTCAGGTACAGTAAATGCTGGATCCATGTAGGACAATCCAATGAAAGACGCATAATAAGTCACTGGAGTTAAGTGTATGGAGTGAGATACAAGTGATATCTGAACTAACATCTCCCAGTTAGAGGGGGTGTGATGTTTGTAAATGGAACCTGAAGAAATGAGAATTGTTTGAAGAAGATCAGCTCTGAAGGAAGAGGCACAGGCTAGAGAAGTCACTAGGGAGAAATGTCAGTTGAGGACGGGTTTATTACGAGAAAGTTTTGAACACTGAAATGTTGTGACAGTAGAAGCGGAGAGGGAGATTCAGGAAAGAGGCGAGGATGAATGGGCAGCATGAGGTTCCCCAGGAGGCAGAAGGAGATAGGTTCTAGCTTGAGTGGGTGATTTAAAAAAAATTTTTTTTAACGTTTATTTATTTTTGAGACAGAGAGAGACAGAGCATGAACGGGGAAGGGTCAGAGAGAGAGGGAGACACAGAATCTGAAACAGGCTCCAGGCTCCGAGCTGTCAGCACAGAGCCTGACGCGGGGCTCAAACTCATGGACCGCGAGATCACGACCTGAGCCGAAGTCGGAGGCTCAACCGACTGAGCCACCCAGGTGCCCTGAGTGGGTGATTTGAATTAGATCTCCCCTTGTGACAAGTACCACATCATATTGGTTCTTTATTGCTATGTAACAGACTCCAAACATGGCAGCTGAAAATGATGGGTATTTTCACCTCATAGTTTTTGTGGGTCAGCCCAGCCTGGCCGAGCGTCTCTGGTTGATGGTCTTTCATGGGACTCCCATCAAGCTCTCAGTCAGGCCCGCATTCACCTCAAATCTCAAGTCTGGAAAAACAGTGACATAGGAGATCCCAACCTCCAGCCCCCAACAAAGATCAACAATTAGAGAGCCGTCTACAAACAGAAGCAGCTCCAAGAGAGCTCTGGAGTCCACTTAAGGAACTTCAACAACACAGGAGAACACAAAACCTGAGAATAAGCACCCAAAAAGAGAGTGATATCAGCTTTATTTGGCCTGTATTATCCGATCCCCAAGCCAGTACTGCTCAACACCAAAAGGGGGCCTCCCAGCTAGGAAGGGTTGCCCTTGTCAGACAAGGAAGATGGGGGCAAGCTTCCCTTGCCTTTCGGGGCACTGGGGAAAGGTCCTGCTTGGATTCCACCCTCTGCAAATTGGCAGAACTGAGACGTACGGAGACAGCGTGGAAAAAGGAAGAAACGCGGGGTCTGCTAACAGCAGCTACCGTGGTTCCCGGTGATTTGCTTGGCAGGCAAACCTAGCAGATTTCATTTCTAAAGAAACCGAGGACTAACAAAGCCATGGCAGATTTTGCCCCCGGCACTTGCAGAAAGCCAGGACCCCCACAGCTGCCTGCGGTGCCTGTCCTCTGTCCCTGGCCTGCACGACCTCACTCCTCTGTGACCAGCCTTTCCAGCCACGTGCCTGCACGCTCCCAGCCTGACCCCCATCGTTGGCCTCCACTGCTGTGCACATATGACAAAACCCAGCAGCCACGGCAGTACACATGAACATCCAGGGCTCCCGCAGCTCCCAGGGTGCCTGCCATTGGCTCCGGCCCTTGCTGCCTGCCCTGACCCCATCGCCATGCATGTCTGCAAATGGCCTCTGCTAATGCAGAGGCACCTGTAGCTGGCTCTTGCAGCTACGTTTGTGGTGGTACTCCACCAGCTCTGGCTATCACTGTGGCCTGCTGGACCTGGTCGCTGGACCTGGGGGCACCACGGAGGACCCCCCCAGCCCTTTTAGCCACTGCAGACTCACTGCTGTGCTTGCCAAGGACCACGCACTTGTGGATATGTAAAGAAAAAGTGGCTGGGCATGTTTCACACCGGGGGAGAGATTTGAATACCCAAGTTTATAAAGCTCGTAGGTCACTAAAGAAAGTAAACCTAAAGAGATCCTCTCTAAGACTCAAGTGCAGAAAGGAAAAAAAAATTGCCAACCAAGAATACTTTACCTGGCAAAGTGGTCCTTCATGGGAGGGCAATAAACCTCCACTTCTTAAACGGAAGTGTCCCCAAAACTTTCTGGATATGTGTTTTAAGCTCCTCCCTCCACATCGTCTGCCGAAGGGAAGCCATGCGAAAGGTGTCAAAATATTGGGCGGCCATAAAATATTTTTTGATGGCTGGTAACAACGATGGCCATCTTTGAGACACATGTTCCAGGAGGCTACCTCCTTTCATTTCTGTAAAATATCTCATTCAAGGCTTCTGCACATTTTGAGGAAAGCAAAACATTCCTCATAGCAGAAACTTTCATCATGAGAGCCTCAATTTCAGAGTAGTAAATCACATCTGCTTTTAGCAGCGTTGGGTACCAGGTGGGTAGGGCATTTAGCAACTACATCTTTCATTTGCTTTCATCAGAAGTGTATAGACTGAGTGGAATTCACCCAGATATTCACCTGCAATGTCTGTCAACTATTCAGATACATTTGCTAAGTCTAGCCTGTGGTTAGATAAGATATCAAGGATCTTTTGTTTTATGTTGTCCGTGGTTTCTTTAAAATCTTCACAGAATTCAAGGGAATGATTGGAAAGCCCGTTTTTCAAACCCGAGTTCTGAAGAGCGAGGAAGGACATTTTTTTGTTGCCTCAGCTTGACTCAACACTGCATTAACTGAGGAAAGCATGGTCATTGGTAATATCTGAAAGAATCAACATCTACTGTAAGGGGCCAGCACATCTATTATCAAAATTTTCATTTTGGCTCCATGCTCAATGCACAGCCCAACACAGGTCTCAATCTCATGATCTGGGAACAATGACCTGAGTCAAAAATCAAGAGCCAGATGCTCAACCAACTGAGCCACCCAGGCACCCCCCACCCCCCCAATTTTCTTTTTTATTGAACAACAGGCATTTCAGTTGTAACTTGAGTCAGAACATATAACTTCTCTGGTTCATAGAGATGCCGTGGGAAAGATATTACAACGTTCCTTCATTGTGAGGGATGCCTCAACTAATTCACTGGTTGCTTTTCTCAGCTGAGTGTTGGTGTGTTTTAGGAGACAAAAACAAAAGCAAAAACAAAACAACCCCTCTACACTGAAAGAAATATGTGCCTGTCTCATTTTGAACCGACGAGATTAGGTCTCCAAGTCCGTGCTTTCATCATAAGTGCCCCTTTGCTGTGCCCCGATCTAAATTCTTTACTGCAGGCAGTGAGTGCACCGTACTCTGTTTTGATTACTTAGTCCCTCTATCCCGTTGTACCCGTCCTTCCAACTGTCATGAAAATAGCAGAGTCATTTGCCCCTTCTTTTCTAGCAATTTCCCTGTCATGCTGCAGTAGATATTGCAAGCCTTCTCATTTTTGTTACCTGAACTCTTAGAAAACATGGCCACAACCATCACCATGTGGAAAAATTAAAATTAGGTTTAATCTGATACAGAGCACAATAATGGATCCAGGGGCAAAGTAAAAAGCGGAGTGTAAATGCTTAGGTATACCACGCACGTAAGTTGTGCACTTAATGCTTGGAGGAAGGGAGTTAAGATGGCGGAGAAGTAGGGGGACCCTGGGCTTTCCTTGTCCCTCAAACACAGTTGTATTAAGGTCAGATTACATGGAACAACCAGGGAATAGATCTTCTGCGGCAGAAGGATCTCCACAGTTGGAGGGAGACAGCTTGGCAGACGCGAGGTGTGTGGATGTGAATTGGGGGAGAGAAAAATGGCAGAGCCAGGGAGGAGAGGAAACCCCTTCTGTGAAGAGACAAAAGGGAGAGCAAGGGAGAGGGGTTGAGAAAGTGCAGCATCGAGTTAACACGAGATGAAAACCTCTCTGGACTGCAGACTGGGGAGCGAGAAGTACTGAGTGTCCCAGTTCTTTTTTTGCAAACAGCTTTTGGAGCTCAAACTCTCAAGTGTGGGGAGTGTGCAGCTTTCTCCGGAGTGGAGCCACGGTGCCTGCTCTTGGGGAGCTGGCCCAGAGTGCGTCGCATGGTGTAGACATCTCTGGTGCACACCGGGAGAGAAGTCCCCTTCCTGGAGTACTTTTGGAAGAGGGTTTGTTGCGTCCCCAGGGATTAAAAGATGCTGCAGTGGCCCACCAAAGGCTTTCCATCAGCAGGGTGGAGAGGGTCTACTCCAGAGGAGGGGAGCAGGTCCACACTGTGCCAGCTCCTTTAAGACGTTGGGTTTTGAATCCCAGCCATGCGCCAAAGAGAAGGCACGGAATACTTGTGGCACAGGGAGATCTGGCTGTGCTAGCTATTCTGTGAGGGCTGGTGGGAGTTGAAATCTTCGGTCTGGGAGTGAGAAGTTGGGATGGCGCCATTCCCCCCACCCCCAGCACCAACGTGGTGGGACTTCAGAGAACAACATGGCAGCCCCCAGTGGAGGTGGGACCCGCTTCTGCCAAACCCTGCCCCTCTGGGCCTGACAACTGCTTATTTCCTGGGGCAAGACTGATTCTGAGCCAACACAGCTGGCCTCCCCTTTAGACCAGTATAGCCGCCACCCTCAGGGACCTACAGACAACTCATTTTTAATTTTTTTCCTCCTCCCCTTTCCTTTTGGAATCAGGCTCAGTTTCTGTCTCTCTCTCTCTCTCTCTCTCTCTCTCTCTCTTTTTTTTTTTTTTGGCATTGTATCTTTTTTCTTGGATCAGAAGGCTTTTGTTTTTCCTTCTTTTTCTTTTCTTTTTCCTTCTTTTTTCTTCTGCTTTTTTTTTCTCTCTCTTTCCTTGGAATCTGCTTTATAGTTTTCCGACTCTCTGTTTTTGCGTGTGTGTTCCCTTTCCTTTTCTCTTTTTATGGGATCAAGCTTCCCTCCCCCCTTCTTTTTCCAGGGTTACTTCAACAAACAAAAGCACATCTAGTTAAGGGTCCAAGCCAGGAGGAGCTCTGCGGAGGACTGGCCAGTGGGAAAGAGTGACCAAAATGCAACAGCAGACTGCATGCAACATACACCAGAAATGCTTCCCGAAGTGCTAGGCCCTGAACAACGTATGGGCCCTTTTTAATAGAGCAGTACTCTCAGGTGCAGGAAACATAACAAGCTTTTAAAACATGCAAAAGGTAGAAACTTAGCCAAAATGACAAGACAGAGGAATTCTCCCCAAAAGAAAGGTCAAGAAGAAGAAATCACAGCCAGAGACTTGGTCAAAACAGATATAAGCGATATATCTGGGCAAAATTTAGAATCACGAGCATAAGACTACTAGCCGGGCTTGAAAAAAAGCGTCAAGGACACCAGAGAAACCCTTGCTGCAGAGCTCAAAGACCTAAAAACTGGTCAGGCTGAAATAAAAAAATGCTATAACCGAGATGCAAAACCGACTGGATATAGTCACGCCGAGGACTGAAGAAGCAGAGGAGAGAATAAGTGAAGTAGAAGATAAAATGGAAAATAATGAAGCTGAAAACAAGAGGGAAAGGAAGTGACTACATCATGAAGAGAGACTTGGAGAACTAAGTGATGGAATGAAACGGAACAATACCCGTATCATAGGAATTCCAGGAGGGGAAGAGCGAGAGAAAGGGGCTGAAGGTGTACTTGAACAAATCATAGCTGAGAACTTCCCTGATCTGGAGAAGGACACAGGCATCCAAGTCCAAGAGGCACAGAGACCTCCCTTCAGACGTAACATGAATTGATCTTCTGCACGATGTATCATAGTGAAACTGGCAAAATACAAGGATACAGAGAGAATTCTGAAAGCAGCTAGGCACAAAATGTCCTTAACCTACAAGGGTAGACACATAACGTTAGCAGCAGACCTGCCCACTGAAAGTTGGCAGGCCAGAAGAGAGTGGCAGGAAATGTTCAATGTGTTGGATAAGAAAAATATGCAGCTAAGAATCCTTTATCCAGCAAGGCTGTCATTCAGAATAGAAGGAGAGAGAAAAACTTTGCCAGAAAAACAAAAATTGAAGGGGTTCGTGATGACTATACCAACCCTGCAAGAAATTTTAAGGGGGACTCTCTGAGGGGAGGAAAACAACAACAACAACAACAACAACAAAGCAGCAAAGACTAAAAAGGACCAGATAACACCACCAGAAACATCAAATCTACAGATAACACAATGACACTAAATTCGTATCTTTCAATAATCACTCTGAATGTAAACGGACTAAATGCTCCTAGAGGAGAAAATAGCAACCTCTTTGACCTTGGCCACAGCAACTTCTTACTTGACATGGCTCTGGAGACAAGGGAAATAAAAGTAAACATGAACTTTTGGGACCTCATCAAGATAAAAAGCTTCTGCACCGTGAAGGAAACAATCAACAAAGCTAAAAGGCAACCACCAGAATGGGAGAAGATATTTGCAAATGACATATCAGGTAAAGGGTTGGTATCCAAAGTCTGCAAGAAATGTATCAAACTCAACACCCAAAATAGAAGGGATCCGGTGAACAAAAGGGCAGGAGACATGAAGAGACACTTTTCCAAAGAAGACATCCAGATGACTAACAGACACATGAAAAGATGGTCAACATCACTCATCATCAGGGAAATACAAATCCAAACCACAATGGGATACCACCTCACACCTGTCAGAATGGCTAACATCAACAACTCAGGCAACAACAGATGTTGGTGAAGATGTGGAGAGAGGGAATCCTTTTGCACTGCTGGCGGGAATGCAAACTGGTGCAGCCCTCTGGGAAACAGTATGGAGGTTCCTCAAAAAGTTAAAAATGGAAATAGCCTACAACCTAGCAATTGCACTACTAGGTATTTATTCAAAGGATACAAAAATGCTGACCCAAAGGGGCACCCCAATGTTCATACAATTAACAGTGCTGTCAACAATAGGCAACTTGTGCAAAGAGCCCAAATGTCCATCAACTGATGAATGGATAAAGGAGATGTGGATTATAAATATAATGGAATACTACTTGGTGATCAAAAAGAATGGACTCGTGCCATTTGCAACAGTGTGGATGGAACTAGAGTGTATCACGCTAAACAAAACAACTCAGGCAGAGAAAGACAAATATCATATGATTTCACTCATGTGTGGAATTTAAGAAACACAACAAATGAACATAGAGGGAGGGAGGGAAACATAAGATAAAACCAGAGAGGGAGGCATACCATAAAAGACTCTTAAATACAGAGAACAAACTGGAGGTTTCTAGAGGGGAAGTGTGTGTGTGGGGGGTGGGCACAATGGGTGATGGGCATGAAGGAGGGCACTTGTTGGGATGAGCACTGGGTGTTATATGTAAGTGATGCATCTGATGCATCCCCAAATTCTACTCCTGAAGCCAGTGCTACAATGTATATCGACAAACTTGGATTTAAATAATGCAAACACACACACACACACACACACACACTCTCAGAGTAATGCAACAGTGAAGAATCCATTGCTGTGAACTATAAATAATGGTTGTCCACATCAGCCGTTGCTGTCGTCTGAATATTTGTGTCCGTCTTGAATTCATGTACTGAAACCTAACCCCCAAGGCAATGGAGTTAGGATGTGGTGCCATTCGGAGGTGATTGGGACGTGAGAGTGGCGCCCTCCTGAATGGGCTTCGTGCTTTTACAAAAGAGGCCAAGAGAGCTCCCTTGCCTCTGGTGCCACACGGGGACAGTGGAAAGATGCCCTCCGTGAACTGGGAGTGGGCTCTCACCAAACACAGATTCCGCCAATGCCTTGATTTTGGACTCCTGGCCAGAAGAGGGAGAAAGAACTTTCTGTTGTTTCTAAGCTATTCAGTCTGGGGTGTTACAGCAGCCCAGACTAAAGAAGTCATGGGGGGGAAAAAAGCAGCAATAGCCACCCTAGAAGCTGGGTAATCTGCGTTACATGCATTTGGTACCAAAAACAGTGTTCTTTTGGCCCTGTTTTTTGGGCTGTACTTTCCCTGTGCTCTTCCATGTTGACGGCCATTGGGCTTTTATGCACCAGGTGGAGACAAGAGACTTTCAGTGCTAAAACACTTCCGGTGATAATCCTGGGCAAACTGGGATGGCTGGTCATCCTATGTTACAGAGGTCCCTATACTCCAAAAGGGTCGACACTATTTAGCCAGTAGATAAATACAGGCCCATCTTCTAAATTTGCCATAACTGTCTCTGCTCACCAAGATCCTGCAATGGCTTTCCCTGGGGCTACCTTTCTGTCTCCACTCTGTTCTTCCTTCTCAGCACCCTTTTGCCTGGCCACTTATCTGAGAGGCGAAAGTAAAGTGACAGGGAGCTTCACCATGGAAAAAAAGAATTGAGGTGGTCGTCTGCACAATCGAGACAAAGAGGTTTATTATTGTTGGTAATCTGAAACCAGGGAGACGTGGGCATGGGGCGTGGGTAATCTGATCATTGCTCCCTTCTGTACATTTGGATACGTGCAAAGAAGGAGCCTGTGCATCTGAGCCAGATGCTCCAGCTGAGGCCAGTAAGGAAGACAGGAAGTTTCTGAAACTCCCTGAAAAGTGTCATTGAATGGAAGAACCACTGGTTGGATCTCTAGGATTCATCTTTGATCTTCCCTTCTCTGCATCTTTTATGGAATTATTTCTGAAGGGTCTGTCTTCAACAAATGGTCCTCACCACTAATCTCCAGAAATGAACTTCCCCTTACTTCATCACTGATGATTCCCCAATCCTCCCCCTCCACTCCGGGGCCAGAGTCAGAAAGGAGTGTGGCCTGTGACCACCTGGTGGGCTATTTGAATTTGAGGTGTGGTTGGCTTACTCTACTGTTGTATGCATTCACTGTCTCTTCTAATCTTTTTCCTCCTCTGTTTTTCATTTATTTTTACTTGTGGTGATTACTCACCCTCCGTCACTGCTCAGCCCCCTCCCTTTCTGCAGGTGGAGAATCTAAGGAGGTATTTGGAGCTCTAGGATCTTTCGATCCAGTTGAGTGAGGGGCTAAATTTTGCCTAAGAGGTCCATTTTCCTGAGAGGCTTACACTGCAGAAAACAAACAAACAAAAAACCTGAATGGGGGAACTCTGGGAATGATAGTTTTCTTTCAGGATTTAAGAAATTTAATATCTCTACTGATCTCGTCTTGGGAGGGGGGGTAGACTTTGCCTTAATGGCCTGTTGTCTGAATTTCCCCATTTTTCAATGTTGTTCATTTAGAACGTGTTCCCTAGCGAGATCAACAAGTTTCTGCAACTCTTCACATGTCCACAAAAACAAAACGAAGCAATCAAAACAAGAAGAAAAAAGTACATCTATCTCCTGAGTAATATTTCAGCTGCACCGAATTGCACCATGACCTATGAGCACATTTCTGGAACACAGAAGTACCTCCAGGGAGGAGAAGCAGACTCTGGGTCAACTGGAAAGAGAAGATGTCTAGCAAGCCTCAGAGGTTGTGACCTCCCTCAGCCCCATTCTATGAGCTGCTCAGATCCCTGCAGCCTGCACACACGTTTTAGGGAGAGGAAGAGCTGCCGTGGGAAGGTCCAATGGTTTACCTTCAACACTGGGAGATTTTCAGTTGGGTGGTGTAAACAGAGGCAGAAATATCCAGAGCCACCAGCTGGAACTCAGGGCACCATTTGAAAAACCACTGGGTTGTCAAAACCGTATTTTATCCAACTGTCTTTAATGGTGACTGAATCTCCCAAAGAGCCCAGCAGCTGTTTTCTTGGTGCCCCCTGGGATCCCAACCCTGAGCATTGCAAAATTGCTAGAGAAAGCCAATTAATTTGCTGCCAGAAGTGTTCTTGGTGCCAGACAAGGATCCTTGCTCTTGCGTTTCTCCAAGTTTTTAACTTGCTCAGCGGTGGTTTTCAAACCAAGATCCTACAGCAGACACTCCACATTCCACGATTAAAACGTTTAGTGCTAACGTGTTCTGTCACTAAAATAGGACAATGGGGATGACGTCCCAATTCACAGAGAAAAACAAAATGACAGAATAGATATCCTCTTGTAGCCATTTCTGCCATAAAAGTTTTGCAGCCCGTCAGCCCTTGAGCGAACAAGTAGCTCATGAAAATAAAAAAGAAAACAATGATTGAATGCATGACTCTTGGAATCCTAACTCGGCCACTTACATGGGCAAGTTAATCCACTGCTCTAATGCATTAATTTTATCATCTATAACATGGAGACTTAAAAACTTAGCTTATTTGGGGAGTTGTATGAAATTAGGGGAGATTTAGAAATCTTTATCTTGATAGTTATCTTTTTAAGTATACTTATCTTGGACATGTTACAGACTCTAGTAAGATATTTTTCCTAGTTTGTGGGCTGGAATCACATGCATGAGTATCTCATTGTGTTTGGTTCCACTCCAAGGCCTCTTGATGGACCTTGTCAATCAAAACACTTAGAATTTTCTATTCTGCCTTGCAGCAAACTTCACTGAACAGGTTTCCTTATACATTTGCCAACACTTCACCTTTGTCTAGGCAGACAGGAATCAATGGGCTAAGACCTAAATTTTGGATTCCCTCATTTGGTGTCCCTTCAATTACTTTGTCCTTCTTTTCTGGATAAACTCAAGACAACAGGCCCAAATGGAGTTGCATATGCTGAGCCCTGCGTCACCAAACTGAGGCTTAACTTGAGTACAGTTTCAGCTCTCCCAGAACTGGAATTTTAAACTGGGCGATGAAGAATCACCTGATCAGAGCGAGTGAATAATCTGCCTGATAGATCCCTCCCACACGCTACAGGAAAGTGGCCTTTTCATACCAACTCACTTTTCGGCCTAGCATAACTTCCTTGTGCCCGCTCCTTTGTGGCTATGGAAGTCTTTCCTTTTGTACAGTTCCTTGGAGCTCCTTTCCATTTGCTAGAACAGATACTGGCCAATCCCATTTGATTTTTGCTCAAACTCTTAAAAATTTTAATATACCTCTGTTTCTTTTAGCATTGGTCTCAGTTCAAGTGGCTTCATTAAGGGATGAGCATTTCCTTAGTTTAACCTCTCTAGATGCCCAATCTTCACCTAGCTCGTGAATCTTTTCCCACAAAGCCTTGTCTACCCTTCACCCCTGTTATGTTTGAATCCATCCGTTAGGTCTCACTTAATTGGCCTTAAATCTACCTCATCTTGATTTTCTTCAGTATTTATTTCTTTTGCATCCATATCATCTGCACGATTAGATTATGAGGTCCTTAAAGTTGGGATTCACACACTTTTCCTTTATTTATTGTTAACCCTTGTAACTCCTGATGGAGTATGGGACACACACTTGGTGCTCAATGAATGCTTGCTTTACCAACTCTTTGAGGACATTTAGGGCATCCTGAAAGGATTTACTCACGCCATCCCAAAGGGCAGGTAAGAATGTGGAACCACATAGGGAAGGGAAGGAAAAATAAGAGCAAAACAGAAAGGGAGGCAAACCATAAGGGACTCTTAAATACAGAGAACAAAACTCAGGGTTGCTGGAGGGGAGGTGGAGGGATGGGCTAAATGCATGATGGGCATTAAGGGGGGCACTTGTTGGGATGAGCCGTGGATGTCATATGTAAGTGATGAATCACTAAATTCTACTCCTGAAACCAACACTACACTGTAGATTAAGTAACTTGAATTTAAGTAAATAATAATAATAAAAGAATGTGGAATTGATGCTCATAACGTATCAGCATATGGTTATGTATAGTATTTTTCACCATAACTAAATTGATCTTTACAGCAGCTCAGCGAGGAAGGGAGGAATTTGGACAGCTATCATTATTTTACAGAGAAAGACTCTGACTCATGAGAATTTACTTACTCGCCCAATGTTGTGCAGATGGCACATTTTAGAGGCAGAATGAGGACCAGGAATCCTGACGGTATATTCCATACCCTCCCAATGGTGCCACGCTGCTGCCTTCCCCGCTCAGTTGATGACATATTTCCCTACCAAACCTCCTCTGTATCTGTACACATCTGATCCAAGGCAGGAAGTGCCATACTTTGCCCTGGAAGCAAGAACTCTCCCGATAGATAAAGAAATTCCTTTCCAGCTTTTCTCATTGGAACTAAATTTACATAAGACTTGTGGTCCCGGTTGGGGGCAGATTGCTTGCATTTTAAGGTACAACGTCCTCCTTCAAGGAGGATGTTTGTCCTGGAATTTAGCAATTACAGTAGGTGACCAGGCTTGGAAGTCAGCTGACTAATCCTACTAGTTGCTGAAGGCAGAGAGGCTAATGTCCCTGGGCTGTACTTAGGCTCTCTCCTTGTGATATTTTAGGACTATTCTCATTCATGGTGGCACTCGGAGGAAGCAAGCCACCATCCCTGGATTCTCAGAGTTTACCCTGAGGACAAAAATTTACCATATAGGAGTTGCCTGACAGCTGCAAATTAGCCTCAAACATTGGACGCTGTCTTCCAGTCAAGGGGGAAAAAATAAAGTAACACTAGAAGCTCCAAAAGATTCTCTTGCTAGTGATTCAGAGTCGTAGTTTAAGGCATACCTTGAGTGTCCTAAAAGAGTGGAGAATTCTGTGAACATTTAGTAAGTACATAATGCCCAAGTCATCGCAATAACACATTCGTCAATTTAACAGAAATTGAAAAAATAAGCAAGGGGTATTGTGGAAGAGTATAGAGATCTGATGGAAGACAGAAGAGATTAATTTGAGTACTTCTGGATGGCTAACATGAATTTTAACCGACTCTCCAATACCCAAAATACAGTTTAATGAAGGTATAGTGCTGTTGACAAACAAGGATCCAGCATATTACATGTTACAATACTGAAGGAATGAGATAATATTAATCTTGGACATGACCATGGCTGTGTTTCACTCTTAAGCGGCTTAATCATGGTGCTTAAATCACTTAGCTAGATAAATCAGATACATTGTTTCTTCATTGCCCTGATGGGTTGCCTGATGGAACAATCCAACATATGTAATGGCTGAATCATGACAACATTGATGGTGTCTATAAATATAGTCCAGTGAGAATTATGTACTTTTCAGATTAGAAGACACATTATAGATTTCCTAGCCCAACACGTGTAAGCAAATCTGCCCTAACAGATCACATCCATAAAATCTCACGCTGGAAGGAATTTGGAAGGATGAATGATTCTGTTTGGCAATATTTGACATCTGTCCTTTGCGCGATACTAGGAAGACATTGGGCTTCAGGGTCAGAAGATGTGAGTTCGAATTTTAGTCTGGTCCCCTATAGCTACGGAAACCTGGAAAAGTCCCAATTTCCGGGTGGCCACCTGCTCATTTGCAAAACAGGGGTAGTGAAACTCACCACACAGGTCTGTAGAAGAGCTATACGGTTATTTGTTACGTTTGTGTTGTCGACTGAAAAAGAAGTCCCTGAAAATTCAAGCTAATGGGCATTTATTTGGGCCATGAGAATTCCAATTTCAGGAGACACAGAATCAGGTAGAAACCTGACCGGTGTTCCGAGGAACGCAAAGAGTGCGGGGTTCTTCTCATTTATTTCCTCTACTTAAAACAGGTCCTCTATGAAACTGGGTTAACCGGGATTGGCTGGGTTAATACACAAATGAGGATTGAAACTTGTCAAATCCCATCGGCTCCTTTCTAAGTGAGGAATGCAAACGATTCCCATGTCGGGGTGAGGAGGGAGGTAAGGCCAGGCCGAGGGGCTGCAGCTGGCAAAAAGTTTCATAGTCCCTCTGATGAAAACCTGCGTGGTTTCTCCTCCCTTATGGCCTCACGACGCTATTTCAAAAGAGACTTTCCTAGCTAAGCTGGCTGGCTTTGTTGTGCAATCTCCTACAGTGCTCATGGTAATAATCATGAATCGAACATGTATGACGGCGACCAAAGCTGCTCTCCGAGATGGGGATCAATTGGTTCGGCATCTTCAATTTTAATGCGTGTGTGGTAAATGAATGAAGAGACAGACAAAGGTAGTGGGCGTGTCCCCTCACAGCTTGTAAGAACCTTCTTCTTCTTTTTTTTTAACGTTTATTTATTTTTGAGACAGAGAGAGACAGAGCATGAACGGGGGAGGGGAAGAGAGAGAGGGAGACACAGAATCCGAAACAGGCTCTGAGCTGTCAGCACAGAGCTCGACGCGGGGCTCGAACCCACGGACCGCGAGTTCATGACCTGAGCTGAAGTCAGACGCTTAACCGACTGAGCCACCCAGGTGCCCCCTCGCAAGAAGTTTTTGACAAATACTTGTTGGCCAGTTGACTGAAACCTTGCCTGTTGATGGGGATTATCACGCATTGGCAAACAGTGAGACGGAACATATAACAGAATGCAATCAGCCATGTATATACTACGAATAAATGCAATGATGTTAATGTTATGTATCATTAGTTATGGCAATGCATGTTAAAAACTCGCTTTATGCAATTCACTGCATTTTATGAAGATTATCTGTGATTTTGTTTTCTACTTATTTTTATGATCTAATCAGATTTCGATTTGTACCAAAGGGTATTTACGAAATACCGTCCTCAGTTGAAGACGTTTGATGAAAAATGTAAGTCCCCTAGCCCTTCTGGGATACATGATGTTTCAAGTCTGTTAAGAGGCCTGTTCTTTGTCCAAAAGATGCTTCTCTTTGCAACACTTCTCTCGCCAACCCAGATACGATTAATTCAGTACCCATGATTGAGCACCAGCTATAGGTCAATAACTGTGCTAGCTACTAGGGACCCAGCGATGAATATGACACAGCCCCTGTCCTCGAGGAATTTACTGTCTGGCGATAGGAACATCATTTAAATAGTTGCCATAAAGCATTGTGGCAGAGGTGATGGTGTTCTGCACACAGTATTGTGGGACTCCCCACGAAAGCTTTCTAACCCAGCCCGTGAGGGATGAAGGCAGGCAGGGAATGGGGCAGGGAGAGCGTCGATGCTCTATGAGGAAGTAGGACTTGAACCCAGGCCCTGTGGGGAGCATGGAAAGTGTAAGATTAGAGGGAGAGATCACTGCCTGCTCACTCTGGCAGCCAAGCGTGCGTGGGATTTGAAGGTGATGAGGAAGGATGGACCCAAAAAGCCTGAGTAAAAAGCTATTGCTTTTTGGGAAAGATGATGGGCTTTGTGTGTATTTTTCTTTTCTTTAAAAAAAAAATTTTTTTAACGTTTATTTGTTTTTGAGAGAGGCAGAGACAGAAGGCGAGTGGGTTAGGGGCCGAGACAGAGGGAGACACAGAATCTGAAGCAGGCTCCAGGCTCCACGCGGTCAGCACAGAGCCCCACGCGGGGCTCGAACCCACGAACTGTGAGATCATGACCTGAGCTGAAGTCGGACGCTCAACCGGCTGAGCCACCCAGGTGCCCCTATGTGTGTTTTTCATGGAACCGTAGACTCTCAGGTGTTACAAGGCACTTCTCTCACCGTTTGAATACTTATATAGTTAATAGGTAATGAACACGCACTGATGCTGGGTGCAAAAAGACAAAAAAACCCATTTAGTCTCTGTCAAAACAGGCCGAGGCACAAGTATGACACGGGCTATGAGGTACGTGTATGATTAGGTGTTACGGCAGCACCAGCCAGGGACCTCTAACTCGCCCTGGGAACCAGGAAACACAGCACTTCACGTCAACCTGGGAAAGAAGGTTCAGGTACAGAGCCCTCTGGGTATGGGAAATAATACAAGACAGACACGATCGCTGCAGGGAAATGGGAAAATTCTGCACGGCCGGAGCACAGGCACTTGGGGGCCAGCGTGTAATGGATATCATGTCATTGAAAGGCATGTATGTTCTGCTCGGAACGCGTTTAGGAATCACAAAAGGATTTTTTTTCCAGCTTTTATTTAAATTCCAGTTCGTTAACGGACGGTGTAAGATTAGTTTCAGGGGCACGCTTTCTATGCACTACCTGGGGCTCATCACAAGCGACCTCCTTAATCCCCATCACCCACTCCACCCATCTCTACCCCTCCTCCCCTCTGGGAACCCTCGATTTGTTCTCTATAATTAGGAGTCTGTTTCTTGGTTTGCCTCTCTCTCTTTTCTTCCCCTGTGGTTATTTGCTTTGTTTCTTAAATTCTACCTGAGTGAAATCATATGGTATTTGTCTTTTTCTGACTGGCTTCTTTTACTTAGCATTATACCCTCTATCTAGTTCCATCCATGTCCTTGCAACTGGTAACATTTCATTCCTTTTTATTCCACACACACACACACACATATATATATATATATATATATATACACACATATATATATATGTCGATGGACACTTGGGCTGTTTCCATAATTTGGCTACTGTAGATAGTGACGCTCTATACGTTGGATGCATACCTCCCTTTGAAATAGGATGTTTGTATTCTTTGGGTGAATGCCTAGAATTGCAACTGTTGCATCATAGGGTGGTTCTACTTTTAACGTTTTGAGGAACTTCCGTCGTATTTTCCACAGTGGCTTCTCCCCCTGCATTCCTGCCAACAGAGCAAGAGGGTTGCCTGTCCCCACAGCCTTGCCAACACGCGTTGTTTCTTAATGTTGTTGTTGTCAGCCATTCTGACAGGTGTGAGGTGACATCTCCTTGTAGCTTTGATTTGTATTGCCCTGATGACCAATGGCATCAGGCATCTTTTCACGTGTCCCTTGGCTGCCTTCTTTGGGGAAATGTCTACTCATGTCTCCTGCCCTTTTTTAAGTTGGATTATTTGGGGTTTGGGTGTGGAGTTTTGTAAGTGCCTTATATTTTTTGGGTGCTAACCCTTTATCCGATCTGTCATTTGCAAGTATCTCCTTCCATTCTGTAGGTTGACGTTTAGTTTTGTGGATTGTTTCCTTTGCCGTGCAGAAGCTTTTTTTTCCTTTTAAGTTTATTTATTTATTTTGAGAGAGACAGATCTCTCGTGAGTGCAAGTCAGGGCAGGGCAGAGAGGGAGAGAATCCCAAGCAGACCCTGCGCTGTCAGCGCAGAGCCCTATGTGGGGCTTGATCCCATGACCCATGAGATTACGACCTGAGCTGAAATCAAGAGTTGGACCCTTAACTGATGGAGCCACCCCAGTGCCCCAAAGGTTTTTTATTTTTGCTTTTGTTTCCCTTGCCTCAGGCGACATGTCTAAAAGGAAGTTGTTATGGCCAATGTCAAAGAAGTTACTGCCTGTATTCCCTTCTAGGATTTTTATGGTTTCAGGTCTTTAATCCATTTTGAATTTATTTTTGTGTATGGCAAAAGAAAGTGGTCCAGTTTTCTTCTTTTGCATGTCGCTGTCCAGCTTTCCCAACACCACTTGTTGAAGAGACTGACTTTTTTCCATTGGATATTCTTTCCTGCTTTGTTGAAGGTTAATTGACCATATTAGTTGTGGGTTATGAGACGATTTTAAGTAGGGCTGCAGCTTCTTGCATTTATGTTCAGAAAGATCATCTCCTAAGATGGCTGCATTTCCTGAAGAAAAGACTGTATGGCTAAGGAGATGGGGAAGCAGTGATAAGGGTCTGGAAAAAGGTGGTAGTGGGGGAATAAATAAAACAGGTGAAGATCAAAAATTGCTTACGGGGCAATAATTATGACCGATGAGTCCATCGTACTCAGAGCATATGTGAACGCACGGCCAAGAAGGCTGTGGGGGATGGGGGAGGGGGCAAGATTAATGTAAAACCAGAAGGTGAGGCATGAGTCTGTGAAAAGAAGGAAGCTGGATGATTAGGATTAGGATTATTTTGAGCTGTGTGATAGAGGTTCCCGGAGCTTAGATGAGGTGAATGTTTGGGGATGTGAGGATGAGAACAGGGGATATAATCAAAAGAATATGAATTAATAGTATGGGAGAGAAGGTGGATAAAGTGGCTGCCACTTAGAGCATTAGCCAAGAATGATCAACCAAGTAAGTCATTCATTCACTCCACAAATATGTATTAATCTCCAATGATGTACAAGGTATTCCTCTAGGTGAAGGGAATACAATCATTCCCTTCTGCTCCATGGGTCCCAGGGAGGAATTGACTGGCCCTGCGATTTCAGATAAGCTTGACTTTAAGTTGATCTGGTGCCCGTGCTGGCCCCAGGTAGTGAAAGAAAGGATGCCATTGGCATCCACGGCATTGACCACGGAAGGCAGCATAGCAGCGTCTATATTGGAATATCGATGTTCTGGACTCGGCCAAGCCGGAGTCTGCTCTGATGTGTAGGATGTGTGCCTTGAGAAAACAATCCAACTGATGAGTCTCAATTTTTTCATTGTAATATTAAGATAATGACAGCCACCTTGTACGTCTGCTATGAGTATTCAAATGGGGCGCTTTAAGGACCGAGTAAGGTACCTTGCTCTGAGTACGCACAAAAATAATTTTCGTCATCATCAGTATCTGGTGCATATATCTATAGCCACAGGTAAATAAAAAACCCGGCTACCTCAGGAAATGGAGACCTCCTCTGAATTCACTGAGGCCAGTGTGGGTCAAAGCTGCACCTAATGTCAGAAGCAGCATCCTTAATGGCCACAGAGATTGGTTTCATGTGGAAGGACCTCAACGTGGCCACTACCGTAAACTTGCTTACTTCTCTGCTTTCAGCAGGTGAAATCTCTACAATGTCTCCCAAAACGGCAACACAATATTCTCTTGTTTTGGATTAGGCGTCCAAATTTCCAGCTAATGAAACATCATGTACGTATCTAACAAATTGGTTGTAACTACCAGATGCCAGTGACTGGTTTGGTTTACGATGCAGGTCACTGCACGCTCCAAAACTACCCTGGGGGAAAGCCTCATGCAATGAGACGGGTTAGAGTTTTGAAGTCAGCCCAACACATTTCTGCTAACAGACAGGGAGTCCTGGGGCTTAATCCACTGGGGAGAATGTGGTGCTTGTCGAGCTAGCTGATTCTCCAGGCTGAAAGCTTCTCGGACCCCACGTGGGAGGAGGAACAAGGCCGTGACCCTGCGTGGACAGCCAAAACCGTCGTGGAGGCTGGAAGACCGAGCAAAGACATTAATGTCTCAAGTCTTCCTTGGGTGAGACTGAGTTTGTGGAATTGAGGGCTTGCGGTGTATGAGTCATTTTCTTCAAGGGTAGACAACAGACGTTATTGTAATTGCAGGAGATGTTGAGTCTGCTCCAGATTTTACCATGATGGGTGAAGCCTGCCATACTATGAAAAAGTAGAGTAGCAGCACTCTACTCTAGTAGAGTAGATCCGACTCTGCCACTAACACGTGAGGTGTCCTTGGGTAAGTCATTGACTTCAGTGGGCTCCAGCCTCCTATGGGTAAGATGTAAGAATTGGACTCCTAATCCCCAAGGTTCCCCTGGGTTCCTGGGGGAACAACCTCTCTGGCTCACGTGTGCTCAGAAGTTTCCACCACTGGCGTGAACCTTAGTGTTCTTGTACCTGTCCTACGGGCTTCGGTCTCATCAAGCCCATGGCCATCCTCCTATGTCTGCAGTAGCAAGATTTCCTGCATCACTCATCATGACTTGATTGTGAACAGCCTTATTTTCTGTATTAACCTCTCCAGATTTTAGCTCTCGTCTCCCTATCTCGAGCGAACATCTCCCTGGGTAAAGGAGTGTGTTTTATACGCTTGGCCTCGGTCGGTATGTGCCAGGAGCAAAGCAGGTGGTTAATGGCACCTTGTTGAAGTAACAGTCAACCTGATGTGGAGAAAAGCACAGATGTGCAAGGTTTTTGATTTGAGAACAAGAAATGGTGTCATTCTGAGAAGAGCCAAGCCTGGTCCCTCTGCTCCAAACAATCCACTTGTGCAGCTCTTCTTGTTTTTGTTTTTTTTAACCCCTTGGCAGAAACTTGCAAATTTTATCAAGGCTTACCTACGCATGCAGTGAACGAAAAGCCTGCCTTCGCTTCGGATCTCCAGCTGAGGCTGCGCTGTTTTGTGCTGTGAGAGGTTTGCCATTCCTGTCTCCTGGAAGCCTGTGGGCAGAGCCAATCTGCATGACATTGCACCATCTCGGTAGGGGACAGGCAGATGTGACTCAGAGCGAGTTTGATTTCCAGGAACATCTTTCCTGGGGGGGATGGCGAATGAGCTCACCTTTGAGTCTGCCAACAAATGAGACCCATGGAAACACTCAGATCAGTGGAAATCCAGCCGTGGAGGGGGAAAACTCGGGACACCAGAGTGGTCTCTGAATGCCTGCCAGGCAAGCCTATAAACAGGAAACCACCTAACGCTGAGAAACCGGTTTTACTGCTTGGGTCCAGCTAACCAGCAGCTAGTTCCACAAGTGAACCCTCAGTGGGAGTAAGAACAAAGAGAAAGGGTCAGGCATGAAGCAAATCTCCATTCATGAAGTCATAATCCAGGTTAGGATTTGTCTTCGGGCTCTACTTTTATTTATTCATTAAATATTTGCTGTGCAGGGGGTACAATCAAACAAAACTCACGGCTCTACCTCCCCTGGACTCAGATGCGTCTCGATTCATACAGGATTGCCCCTATTTTCCCAGCCTGAACCCCTTTGTTCCTTAGTCCCCCAGTCTCCGCCCCGGGGCTTGTTAGCAAAGCGCTAGGGTCACACTCAGCACGTGCAGAGTCCTGTGCTGGCTGCTCAGATGTTGATTTCACTACAGTTCAGAGGTCACCACCACAACAAAATTGGCATTCGGGTACCTAGTGTGGTGACATACGCTTTCTGAACGTGTAAGTGACAATTGTGACTGATTGGTGTGTTTTTCCAACACACCCGACATTAGTGAGTAAGTAGCTCTTTAAAGGCTAAAATTAAGGGTCACCCAATGATGCTGGAGGGCATTAACCCTCACGGAGGACTTCGGGGAGTGAAGGAGTTTGAAGTGTCAGTTTCCCATTGGCCACCTGACAGAGTGAACACCTGTTCCACTGTCTCTGGGAATGGTGAACAGCACGGGAAGGAGCAGGAATTTCTGCATATGAGATCATGAGCCACCAGTCAACTGGTTGGATGAAAGGGTTTGGTTTTATAATCTCCTTCCATGAAGCCGCCATATGCTTTTACCTTTAGACTGGGACGCGGTCCTAGGACCGAACTGCTTGGCAGCTGGTGACTATTTTTGTTCCAGAAGATTAGAATTACTTTTCTTCTTCTTCTTTTTTTTTTTGATTATCAACAGTCAATGGTAATCATTTTTTAAAGCCGAGGAAGATAGAAAAGGAAAGAAGAACAAAGAAATAAAGAGTGATGTCACGGCACAAATGATATAATGTGGGGGCTAAGATTAGGAATCCCTTGGGCCTGCACCAATGGGTTAACAAGGCGTAAGGAAACACAAAGTCATAAAATGCTTACACCCGACTTTGGGAAAAACAGATTGGCATGCCAAGAATAGGGAGGCACAAAGGTGCCAAGCATAGGGAGGTACAAAGTTGCCAAGAATAGGGGGGTGCAAAGGCACCCCAAAATAGGGAGGGGTTACTATACCGCCCAAGATAGAGAGGGAAAGGCAAAGGCCCGAAATTGAACCAACGCAAAGGTGCCAATACATGGGAATAACAAGATTAGATATTCAGGGTGAAAGCACCCCAAGTTTAGTACCACAGCAGAAAGCTGCTTTCATAGGAGAATAGGGCCAGGGCAGGTAAATTGGTGTATTGGACTTTGGACCACTGCCCTGCAGGCAAAACAGCCCAGAGCAGAGATGGTTAACGAAAGAAAAGGTGTCTTGTTAACCCTGAGGTTACTCCTCCTATCTGTCTCATCCCCTAGGCTGGCAAAGATAAACAGGCAAGGCGCCTCCTCTCTGCTGTTAACAACCATCTACCCATCTGCCCGGCACCTGGATTTTGTTTTATATTGACCCAAACCCCAAACACTGTATATCTTCAAGACCCCCCTTTTCCCCCTCACGTCCTCAAGTTAATGTTCACAGTTTCTTTGTCTCTTTGTACATGCCCATCACGTTTGTAAGCCTTCTGATCTGAATAAATACGAGGCAAGGGCCCTTATTCGGGGCTCTTGTCTTTTTCCCTGGACATTAGCCATCTCTCATTTTAATCCTCCATCCGCTTTTTTGCTAAGAAGAAAGAGAACTTTAGACTTAGAGTCTACGACAATATAATAATTTGCATTTTCCAAAATTTCCAATTTCAAACATTTCCTAATAAATAGGTTTACAGAACGTGAGGGGTTGTGGTTGTTTTTTAGTTTTTAGGAGACAATGGACATTCCATTCTGTTGAGAAGTTGTAAGCTCCATGAAAATCTGAGTTGTATGTGAATGTATTATTATTAATCATTAAAATGACTTTTGAAGGAGTTGTATTTCTTCTCCTGGCTTTACAAAAGAATGAACTGATAAAAGAAACTCAGCAGTTCGATACCTAGAGAGTAACACAGCCACGTAGGCTTACGCGCCATTTTGCAAAGGGTTTCCCTTACCTCACTGACTCCGGAACCCAGAACGTTAACCAGGTTCCGCTATCGCTCCTTAGCAGTGCATTCTGATTTAACAGAACTAAACAGAAGTGGTTTAATTGAAATCGATTGAGGTTTTTTTGAGAGTGGATGCTATCGACTATATGACCTTGGTTGTGTTGGCGTACCTGTTTGGGCGTGGGCTGTGTGAAGCAACATTCTCCCTTGTTAATAGGGGGAGAACGACTGGGAGGGCAAGGAGAGAGCCTAGCAGGCTGGGGGTTAGATGGAGGACCCGGTACAGAGAGGTCATGAAGTTGGTAAGTGACAGAGCCAAGATCTGTGCCTGGATAGTCTGAACAAGGTCTCCCATGTTTTTCCACTCACCTCAGGGGTTCTCGTTGCCCCTCGGGGCCGGGCAGAGACTTGGCTTCCTCAGGAATCTTTCCTCCACTTGTGTCTTCATTGTCCATGTTCTCATCTCTCCCCGTTAGGACTATAGGCCCTGGGAGGCATGAATACTCTCCCTTTTTCCCATTTTGTGTGCCCACCATATTATGAGGTTGTCAGGAGAGGGGTTTCTGTCCCTACCAGGTGGCTGAGGAAAATGGCGGCCTGGGGATTTGCGGAATACTACAAGGCCACCCTCTGTCAGAGCCAGGGGTCGTACTTAGCTTTTCAGCTCTCGTGCTGGGCTTCTAATCTGGAAGAAAATGCCTTAGCAAGGCTCCTTACAAGCAATTGGGGGCCGGTGATGGAGTTCACAGAATTCTAGAATTGCAAGAACCCGCAATGGTTATCTGAAATAAATGTCCTCATAGAATGGGGAGGTGGCATAGCCAAGGCTGTGATGCATGTTAGCAGAAAGATTGGAGTAGTGAGAACACGGAATTAGCCTGTGTTCTTACTGATTGACGTACGTTATCGAGTATAAATTATTCAGATTTGAACCAAGTGGGTAATGCCTTTACTATCATTGTCCTTGGCCCGCATGCAAAGACTAGTTTTATTCTTAGTGAAACCTATTTATTCTGCTTGGTGCGGGCCCTTATGGGATTGCTTTATCAGGTTTTGTTGTTGTTGTTTTTTTTAAATCAACTTTGCTCCCTTGCAGTCCCCTGGACCTCCCCTCCCCGCCACAGTCGTCCCTCCAGCCCCCCAGCCCCTGTACCCCCCACGCTCTCACCAGCCCTTTGTTTTCCTCATGGCTGCCTTCCAGCTGGGCTCCACACACCCCTCTAAGGCCATTTCCTGGCTGCATCCTGAACCAGTGCAGCAGTTGCTAAAATATTAATGGCTCCCTGTGTGAAAAATAACACAGTGAAGCCTGCTGTAAATTAAAATTGCCAGGGAGGTGGAAACGAAGCAATGGAAGACGTTAAGCAAAGTCAGAACACGAACAATGGCCTTATAAGGCAACGGAGGCAAAGGAGGGTATCTTAGCTCTGCTTCCCTTTCACGGCACCAGGCGTCGCCACGGGAAATGGCAGGTGCGTTGGCTGGGATTCACCATCTTGGCCACCTTTGGTTTTGCCCGGCTGCCTGCTCTCCTGGGTCCACGGGGGAGAGGAGGAGGGAAGGGCGGCACAGGTTTGAAAACAAAAGGTAAACTGTGTGGAGAAGAGGAATAGGGGCTCCCAGAGTTACAAGTGCATGTGGCAAGCTGGTGGGAGGGGGGCTGAAGGAGGCTGATGGCAAATCAGGTTAGGTTCAAAGGCAAAAACGTGGTTCTACCCTCGGTCCGGTCCTTAGTGAAGGCACTTAGTGCTTTATGTCTTATTAGATTCGCCAGCCAGACTCTGTCCTTGCCATCGTTGTCGTCCCGGTGCCTCTCACGGTGCTTGGTGCTTGACACAAATCACAACGCTAAGTGACATTTGCTGAACGGCTGGCGTGAGTAATTGGGAAGGAGAGGGGCAGACAGCAAAAATCGACCCTTAACATTTGCAGCGCAGTGAATGTTAACATTTTTATTTCTTTTATGATGAAGAGAGTACAGAGGGCTGGGGACAGAGGCATCAGAGGAAGAGGAAAGACAGTGTCACCTCTGCAGAAAACACCCCTAAACTGTACACAGAAGAGAAATGGAGTCCCAGGGCCGCCTTTCCCAGCTGGAAAATCGGGACCAATCCAGGTGAGTTTTCCAGTAACTCCCATGGCTACAGGGCATATGCCAGCCTTCCCAGGAGTCCTGGCCATATCTCCAGGTGCCAGGGACTCAAACCCTCTCTTCTATTCCCAAAACAACCTGGCCACTCTTTTTTTTCCCTCTCAAGTTCCTGACTCGAGTCCCATGCTCTGGTCTCTGTCTCCTTCCTTGTACTTGTCTGACTCGAGCCAGATTTGCACGCGTTCCTCTGGTTTCTGCATCACTGTCATTACCATTGTCATACCTCAGAGGTATGCCAACAACCTTCCTCCCACTCAGAAGATTCTTCCAACGCTAGGTCTTTTAGCTCTGCCCCAGACCCTCTTATCTCCCCATTTTACCTCCCTGTCTCCTCCCTCCTGGAGCGCACAGCTCTGCACTTGGACTTCCAGACAAGCCTGGTTTATGTGGAGGGGGAGAGTGGAAGCATATCCCCTCAAGGCTTGCTGAGGACCCTGGGTTTCATCCAAACAGACTGAGCTGCCAAGACTTTCCCTGCCACCCTCTTCAGTTTCTGTCATTCACTCCCCTCCACTGAACCCCTTCATAGACAGCACTCAGCCCCGGGCCTGCCTGCAGCTCATTTGGTAGTAAAAGCCGTAGGGAGGCGGTGACAGGTGCTCCTGGAACCAGGCATTTTTCCGGCTGTGAGCATGCCCACTGTATATGCAGTGTGCAAGAAAGCCATTGTCAGTCACGTGAAACGGTTGCTATGGAACGTGCGGAAAGTGAGAACACGATTTAATTGTGGATTTTATTAGAAGTGTGATACTAGTCAGGAAGGCCCAGAAAGCTGGCGCTGTGGCCACTAACCAGCTCAGGGAGAAGAAAAGAGCAGCAGAAACTGCTTTGGAGCTCCAGCTGACGTGGACCTGTGTGGACATCCTCCGGTCTCCTGGCCCCGTTCCCCTCGCCCAGATTTGGTAGGTGGAAGCTCTAAACATTCGCAAATTCACAGTCATAGTCGGTCATTCGGCACATTATGAACTTCCACTGGCGATCCCTGTGGGGAGAGAGTCAAAAGGCAAGCCAGTGAGGACTATCGCTGCCGAGGGAGAAGCAGTGAACGACTTTTGGAGGATTTAGGAACCGAAGGGGCGCCTAATCTCATGTCGATCTCTACAAAGTCTCTAGAAAACCGACAGGTAATCCATCTGTGAGGTCAATTCTCGACACCTCCTTGGTCAGGGCAGGTCGCACCTTGCAGGTGACTGACAGGTTCCTGGCCACGTGGAGGTCCCGTTTGTCACCCGGGGTCTGCTGGCCACTGCTCTGTCCCATGAGTACCTCCAGGACAAATAGGTGCACAGTTTGGAATAAAAGCATTTATTTAGCATCGTCTCCTTTCCACTGTAAAGAATCTTCTCTTCCATGGGCCATCCATTTGCTCATTTATTCATTTACTAAATGCTTCCCGAGTTCTAGGCTCCACACCATACACTGTGTGTTTCCATTCAGAAAACACCATGATGGGGAAATGAAGTGGGGGGCCCACAACCCTAAACCCCCATAAAGCGAACAAGAAAACGCCCGCCATCCACACACGGCGGAAATTGCATCGCGTATTCGTCCCAGAGGTCAGGCACGCGGATGAAAGGCCATAGCATTGTTCCATTGGGGAAAATGAGGTGTGGTGGGTACATTTCAATGGATGTTCTTTGCTAAGGGCAAGCCTACGTTCTTTGTTCACCCATTTAACTGAGCATTTAACTGCGTATATATACGTATATACTGCGTATATTTTTGAGTGCCTGCGTGGTGCTCTTCTGGCATAATAATACCGCCTAACAGCGATATGACAATTATACCCGCTATTTGCGGAGCAACTTTGGTACACCCAGCGTCACACTGGTGCACGGGTTTGCTCGTTTAACCTTGACAGTGATTCATGGGTTTAAGTGAAGAAGCAGACTCCGAGAAATACGTGCCTTTCCTTAAGATAACTAGGCAGTGATTTCAGATTCCAAGAGTGTTGAACTCAAATCTTCCTCTTTCTCCTGTCCCATGATACCAACTGTAACTACGTGCCCGTAACCCCACCGGAGGACATGGCTGTCACATCCTTTGCAAAGTCCCAACGAAGGGCAAAAATAAAAACCCATTCCATCCGTGGTCACGCAGATCCTTCCAAAGCGCAGCCTGTCGTTTAATCTTACAATTATCCTTCTCCCCTTTCAACCTGCCAGGCTACTTCCCAGTTATCGTGAACAATAACCGATCCCGAGAAGGTCTCCATCCAGCCTCCGATCTGGAAGGTAGTTCTGGGAGATACCTCTGGCCAGCAGCTCTGGGGCGTGCTGCTCAGTGTGAGTCCGGATTTGGAATTCTGAGTCTGTTGTTCCAAGTCATTTGCTTAAAATCACTGGCAGGAGGGTCTCCCAGTTGCTCCCCAAGGGGTTTTTTAGTTGTCACAACTATGGGGGAGGGGAGGTTGCTAGTGCCATCTAGTGATGGGGTCAGGGATGCCGCTAAACATCTGGAATGCCTGGACCGGCGCCTGCAACAGAGAATCATCTGGCCCCAGATATCTACAGCACTCAGGCTGAGCAACTCCATTCCAAGAAGAACCCACTATGATTTGCATATAGAAGGAAAGCCCCTGCCCAGTAGGTCGGTCCTGCCCTGACAATATTTCTCCAAGGAGGTGGCCTTAGCATCTTTCAACAGAGCTGAAGGAACCCACATTGTGGATCTTTAAGCCACTGTTAGCGACAGCAGCAAAATCTCACGGGTACGTTCATAGTAAACAAACGCGTGACACGGTATCTCAGTTTTCCAAGGTCCTGGGTTAATCCCCATAACTGATAAATTTCAAGCCAATGGGAATTGGGTATTTTAACCACCAACATATATGTCTTTTGTAGTGATTTTGGATGGTATTCTTTCCATATTGTAGTCTTTCCTGCCTTCTTAAACATGCAATGCAGAGCTAATTTTCCTGTTGATGTGGAGACGTCACAAGAATACTGAATGCCCTGCTACACTGTTATCCAGTCTGCCCTCTGGGATGGCACAGCCACTGATTTTCACCAGGCTCCCCTGGTTTTTGAGTTCTCAGGTCTTTCCTTTTCTTAAAAATAGTGTGTGTGTGTGTGTGTGTGTGTGTGTGTGTGATGCCATTTGGCGATTTCTTCTCCCTGGTGCAGAGTTTCATTCTAAGCACTATTTTCCCTGATCATTTTTAGACTTTGTGCTTCTAGAAAATAGACAACTAAGCTAGTTTAAAATGCGTCTAAAATAACGATTAATGTGTGAGAAATGAAGGGTTCCCTTATGAATAAACATAAAGGTTCTTTGATGATGGAGCCTGAACCATGTAGGGGGCCTTTTCAGAGCTGCTTAATGTTTGTTCTTTTGTTTTTTGTTTTTTGTTTGTCAAATCCTGGGCCATGTTAAATACGATCACTTCAGTTAGGTGAGATGTCGTTTCATTTAAAAGCATAAATTTCCCCGAAAGGTAAGCCACACTCACATTCATCATAGTCCATTATTGAATGAGTCAATGTAAGTTTTGTTCTGTTTGCAAAACACGTATGGGTGACTTTTTGGGAATTCATATGCTGTGTGAGGCGATTATCACCTGACAGAAAGTCCCTGAATTTATAGGGAAAGTGCTCTCTGAAATCGAGTGAAAGGCAGAGCTTAGAACATCATGGGAGACCTAGCTGGGGTTTTCCTTCTCTGGAGCGGCCTGGAACCCATCATTATTTCAAAGGGTGAGCTGCTCCATGAAATGGTTGATGAGAATATCTCCATTCCCACAGCTGTCCATTGCCCTGGCAACCTCTCCCTTAATTCTAGACCAAGGAGGAAATAAACTAGAGAAAACCCCGGATGGAAGTTCCTACTGACACGGTCCTTGCTGGGGTCCCCAGTTCCTTGGACTCCTAGCCCCTGGGCAGGCTCACCTTTCCACCGCAGAGAAGGTGGTGGTCGCTCCTCGCATATAGTAGTCGTAATTGTAGGAAATCATGTCCATTTCTTCCCCATAGTGGCCTGGATATTCTGTGGTCAGCCTATGCGGGAAGAAGAAAAGTTTAGAGGAAGAAGCACTATCACTACAAAGAAGAGAGGGCATCTGAACATCACGGGAAATCCAAGCCAGAGTTTGATGGCCTCCGGTAAACCTTTCCAGCTGCAGAAAGGTGATGGGCAGTTGCCTCCCACTTCTCATCTTCCTTCTTCTTGCCATTAAACTACACACTGAAAAAGATGTAGATAACTCCTCGGGCCTTGAGGAAATATTAATATCACTAGTAGTCCATTCCAGACAAGTGCACTGGAATTGTGTTTCCAAACTGTGGATTGTGACTTCTTAGTGGATCATGAAATCAACTTACCTGGTTATTTCCAAGTGAGCTTTAAAACATAGGGGCGCTTGGGTGGCTCAGTCGGTTAAGCGTCCCACTTCAGTTCAGGTCATGATCTCGCGGTTCGTGGGTTCGAGCCCCGCGTCGGGCTCTGTGCTGACTCAGCACAGAGGGCTCAGAGCCCAGAGCCTGTTTCAGATTCTGTGTCTCCCTCTCTCTCTCTGCCCCTCCCCCGCTTGCGCCCTGACTCTCCCTCTCTCTCAAAAATAAATAAACATTAAAAAATAAAAATAAAAAAATAAAAAGTAGAATAGGAAATATCAGAGCACATGCTGAAGGTTGTGTACGTGTGTGTAAAAACTTTGTTTCAAATATACTGTATATGTGTGTGTAACTATGATGTACGCCTGGTGTGATAGTTTAGTATGTATTTTTTTACTGTGAGTCATGATTAAAGGGTTTGAAAAATATTAAAATAATATTTAATCCCCACAAAGGTAGTCTTTTCCTTGTCCACTATTGTTTTGTGGCACCTGGAACAGTTCCTTCTATGTAGTAGGTATTCGCTGAATAAATAAATGGCCTTGGGAGAGTCACTTAATCTCAATTTCCCGGTGTAGAGAAGAATGGAGACTACCTTATGAGTTTGTTATTGGAACTAATACTCGTATGTGTGATGTGCAAATGGTAGAAGTTGAGCCATAAGGAGCAATTTGTTTCTTCTTCCTCCTCCTTTTTTCTTCCTTCTCCTCCAAGATTAGGCTGATTCCAGGCCTCCCTAAAAGTAGGTTTGCTGTGGTCCACCCTGGAATAAGTCTAGAACCTCCTGAGGCTCGTAAGGGGATCTTCAGGACCAAACAGGGTCCTTTCAGTGTGAAATGGGTGTGCCAAAGTCTTTATCTGCGTCTCCAAGGCAGTTAGTGAGTGTCAATAATTCCCTCCGATTTGGATTCACCAGGTCATTGTGCGTTATTGTATATCTGTTGATGATCCAAAGACCTTCCATTATGTGGACTTAGTATTGCAATGATTGTCATGAAATCTTGAAAAGACTGATTTATAAACTGGAAGGGCTCGGAGGAGGATCTCAGAGCTTGGCTGCCGCAAGATCAATGGTTAGCTCAGGATAACGTGGGGTTAGCTAGAGCCCCAAAAGCCCGTTCTCGAGGCTCACAATTCGTCTTCACATTATATAGTTGCCCTCCTTCTGAGACTTTTCTCAAGACATAATTATGCTCCATTGGGATGCCAAGCCCAACCCAGGGGGGGTTATATGTGTTTTTGCCTAATGTGTTCATGAAGGAAAATTAGACTCTGCTAATTCAGAAATGTATTCAGTGCTTCTAAAGGGACCCAGAACAGGAACTTCCCTTTCTAATGAAAATGTTAAATGACTCATAAATGGACTTAATAGGGACTCACTTGGATCCCATTGGTTTCTGATCCGCGAGGATTCTAACAAGTGCTAGACTAAAGTTTATCCAAAAAAAAAAAAAAGAGGCATTGGTTGAGAATGTTAATGATGCAAATTAGGATTAAAAGAAATGGGGTAGGAGGTGTTTTCCTTACTTCAGGGAACGTAAAATATTTTCCGGAACTTTGAAACACTCTTTGGATACAATGCATGAAAGCTAAGTGCCACACAGTTTTATATGTGTGAAGGCAGAATCTACATATGGCAATACTCTATTGAGCTAAATCCAATTACTAAAATTATTTGGAAATGACCAGGCTAGATATTTATTTGTTTTTAAATTTTTACTGATCTGACCTCAGATTACTTGGTTAGTTAAACAAATTTGGACTAACGTGGAAAAGAGAGGCTTGCATTAAAAAAAATCACCAAGTTCTAAGCTTCGAAGGGGACAAATGTATCCAATACTTTAACTAGCATTTTCTATTGCTTTATTTTTGGTAGTGATCAGATATAGGTCCCCTGATCAACTGGACAGTTGGTCTCTGTGGGGGACTGCGATCCAGTAAATTTCTAGATTGCCCCAGAGAAGGCGTGCATGCTCATTAGTACATTTCTGTCTCGGTCCCGCTGGGTTTTTGTTTTATTTGATGTTTGGTTCTTGTTATTATTTTGTTCCAAAACTGTGAGATCAAGTTTGGACTCTCTTACCGGACCCTGGATTAACGGGGCCAGGGAAAGAATTTACATATTGATGGAAATTATGCCTGCTCTCTGATGCTAAAAATGTAGAGAAAGAAATGGCCCAAGTCATGAGTGGGAAGTGAACAACCCAAAGACCATCCATAGAGGGAACTACTGTTTCAGTACGATCCAGGATCCTGAGTTTTAGAACCAAATAGATGTGTCGCCATTTTAGTTCTTGATGGTGTTGGGCACATACAACATGTCTTAATAGAGGAAAGCCCCAGCAATACCTTCTATGAGAGAAAAGAAAGAATGTAAACTTTCATAGTTGGACACTGAAACAGGGGCGTGGGGACTTGTCAGGACATCAAGAGAACCTATAAGGAAGCAGAAAAACACTGAAATGGGTAGATTATTGAAGGTCTCTATTGGGATCCTCACATACTCCCTTACACAGAACTGTGTGTGTGTGTGCGCGTGTGTGTATGTGTGTGTGCATTCTTCCTATCACTTTGGATGAATGACTATTGGGGTACACTTTCTCACCCCATGATACCTACCTACATACATAACTACATACATAAATGATACCCCATTTATGCCATCTGCAGGCAAGACAAAGAACTTGACCGAGAACTTGCAAAGTGAGGGAAACTAAGCGAGAACTCGATAACGTAGAACCCCTTTACAACTTCCTGTGTTAGATGGGGTCGAGCGAGATGGAAAGAAATTAAATAACATCTCACTTACGAGCTGAAGAAAACTCAAACTGAAGGGATTTTTAAGATTGATAGAGGATATTCTCATCTAAGATTCTCATCTAAGATTAAAGCCCAGAAATTATCAACAGACCCAACTAGAGTCAAAACAGGGCTGCTGTGGTGTTCGTTACCATTGATGGAGCCACAGCCGACAGATGTCCCTGCTCCTTTTGCTGTGAGAATGGGGCGTATCACAGAGCCAGGCCCAGATATATGTTATCACAGCCATCTCAAAAGAGGGAGTAGAGCTACGATTTAGTTGGATAAAGAGGCTGGTCTTACTGGTTGTTAGAGGTTTGGCTTAGGACTGGGTTTAATAAAGGAAAGGGTTTTAAATCTATTCCTCGGTGGAGAGTGACTCAGTGTAAAACCGTAAGAAAATCCACCTCTCTCATCGATTACGGGGCAGTTGAACCTACAGTCAAACGTCGCAGCCCCAGGATCGGTTTCCCACCCGCCTGATCTGCTGGCGGTGGGGACAACTGGATTATACGACGGCCTCCTGCAGGCTGCTGTCGGGCCGTGTGCCCCACCGATGTGCACACGGACAGCGGGGCCTTGTCTTGTGGCCCCAAGTCAGCGAGGACCACGTCCCCAACCTTATCCCGCTGCATGGGACAGCAGGGGAGCACACACCACAGCCTCCCGAAGGTAAAAGCTGGAAGAACAACCCAGCTTTTACAAATTAACGCGTCAGGATGGGAGCTTCAGCTTCTGTCTAAACAAGAATAAACTGAGGATGTTTTCTGACCTGTTCTTTGGTGAGTAGCCCACGTTCAATCGACATTTTAGAGAAGCTGCTTCTGGTCAGTCCAACCTCTAATCCTGTTTTCCTCCTGTTTCCTCCACTTCCCAATCGGCACCTTATTATTTTATTTTATTTTATTTTATTTTATTTTATTTTATTTATTTGTATTTCATAGTTTGAGAGGGAGGGGGGAGAGAGAGAGAGAGAGAGAGAGCAGGGGAGGGACAGAAAGAGAGGGAGACAGAGAATCCCAAGCAGTCTCCACGCTGTTAGCTCAGAGCCTAATGCTGCGTTCGAACCCGCGAACCGTGGGATCATGACCTGAGCTGAAATCAAGAGTCGGACGCTTAACCAATGGAGCCACCCAGGTGCCTTGCGCACCTGATTTTAAATACCCTCTTCTAATGTCCTGTTACTTGTTGGCCCCACATACGGAGCATTTAATTACAAAAACAAGATCCCATAAATATGTCTTTTTTTCACGATGATGACCAATGCGGTGAACTCCTTAAGGGGACAGTGGGCCCCACAGTGGCGTTAAGGAGAAATTCAGCATTTGTAGAACTGATGTGTTGAGGTTGGCCTACGTTCTACATTCGGCTACAAAGAGTTGTCCCTCTCCGGCAGGCAAATCACGGAGAAGTTTGTTTTTGTTTTTGTTTTTTAAATCAACAATCTGCTCAGGATCAATCCTCTTGCACAAAGCTATTCCAGGCAAGCCAGCAGGCATGAGGATATTTCAGGTTGGACTAATTTGCTAATGGCCTGGCATCTCCAATAGGAGCCTCATCAGAACCTGTCTGAATTATTTGCGCAAAGATGTGCAAAGACCCAAATGCAGTTAGGCGTGAAGGAAAGCACCTGCGAAGGAACAGCCACCTGGCTTCTCCCCCAGAGAGCGGGGGAACTAGCCCCGTGGGGCTGAAGGCCCAGGTCTCTGCCGTCACCCAAGTGCCATCCTCTGTGGAGAGACCTTAGACCCGAAGGGAGGAAAAAAAAGAACCTTGGATGCTCATGTCGACCTTCTCCTGGCGTTTTGGAGATTTAGATCGCAAAAGGTTCAAATATGTAACACAGCACATGGAAATGCGGTTCCAGAGACATCTCTGACTTCAGTCAGAAGAGGAGAACCTCTAAATATTTTCCCAATTGCTCTCTTGGAACTGAATTTCCAGCTCACTGGCCACGCCCAGGGCTGCTCAGCAAACACATTTATTTCCACGCTTCCTGGCTCTCATCAGCCACATTGCATCATGGTCGCCCCGGTCTTCAACACTAAGGGGAACAACTCCGCGTCCCACATCTCTGCCCCAGCTCACATCACCCCCTTCTCTGCTGTTTTCCCTTCCAGAGGCCCCGCCACCTTACTCCCTGGTACTTCGCCCCTGTGGGTCTTAGTTTCTCCTCTGGATTGAGAGAGCTCAGCACTGCGTGCGGAGCCTAGGGCTGGGAGGCAGCTGGACCTGCTTGAAGTAAACAGCGGGCGCACGCTAGGTGCTCAAGGCATAAAGGGTACCGTCGTCATCCTTCCTGGGAACTGAATCCAAGTCTCTAAATGGTAACCTATTTTATATCCATTCACATTCACTGGCTACTGAGGCAAAATTAATGGAAGGAGTGATGGTCTCTAGACTCCAGTAAAGGCAAGCGGACTAGCTAGAATAACGCAACAGATTACGTCTATCGCCGCGAGGCTTGCCTTGTTCTGAGGAGCTACGGGGCCTGGCCTTGGGGTGGCCGACGCTCACTCGCCAACGAGCCACACCTCTGAAATTGCTGCTTTTGAACTTTGAGCCTAGGGTGGGGGTGGTGGGGGGAAACGCATCACTGCCATGCAGGCAGCACATACAATTTCTCAAGTGCAAAACACTGTGAACAGCCGCTCGGGCTGATGAAAGGTGTGACTGATTCTGCTCAGGCTCAGAGCGGCTGTTGTCCCCCTAAAGGAGCGCTTTGGGCCTCAGGCAATGCGAGGCAGCCACTGTTCATAGAGGAAGTGACTAAACTCAATGCGAGTTGCTTTAAAATGGGAGCGGAAGGGAAAAAAAGTGGTTAGAGAGGGAGGGAGCCAAAACATAAGAGACTCTTAAAAACTGAGAACAAACTGAGGGTTTATGGGGGGTGGGAGATGGGCATTGAGGACGGCACCTGTTGGGAAGAGCACTGGGTGTTGTATGGAAACCAATTTGACAATAAATTTTGTATTAAAAAAAAATGCAACATCCGGTCCTATTGTCTCAAAGCGTGGGTGTCTCCACCTCTCTGATACTGGCTCCCAATGGCTCGGAGGAACCAGTGTAGAAGCCGCCTTTCTTCCCAGACTCTGGGCACAGCGCTGAGCAGGGCGGGCGGGGGTGACAGACACAGCAGTGGAGGTGCCTGTGATGTCATTCTTGTCCCTGCCATGACTTCAGGCAAACACCACCCATCTTGTATTGAAATCTGAACCACGAGACCCAGAGTTGAAGGTTCGTTTGATCGAGTGCTCGAGAGTGGGGGCGGAGAAGAGTGTTCTGGTAAGCTGATTTCGTTGTCGTGGACTTGAGCTATCTGGGCATTAAGGAAAATATTCTCTGGCATCACACTCGAGCTTCAGGGAGAGGGGAGCTGGGCAGCAGAGAGTATAATGTGCGAGAGTCATGGGACGTCTGGGTTGGAGAACTGAACATGTCTATATTGATTCTGAGGAAGAACATTATTCTTTGTCCATCCAAACATACTATGCAATGAACGTAATGAAAGGCCACAGGTCTGGAGAAGAACCATGAGAAAAAGGAAATAGATGCTCAATTCAAAACCGTTGGTTCCTGGGACCCATCGTCTACACGTGGCCGGCGTCACCTGCCGATGGGGGACGTTCTGGTACATGGCAGGCAGCAGCTGTAGCTGCTGGGAGCCTGGGGATTATTAACACACAGGCTCCGAGGGGTTGTGGTTCCGTCAGCGACATGTGTTTGTGGTTTGCAGACAACTGGACAAAGATTTTGAATTCTCACATGTAAATAAAGACGTGTAAGATGTACATATGGAACCCATCCAGTGGGGACTGTTTAGTGACAGCGTGTCTGAATCTATCAGAAATTCTCTCTTTTGCTCTACTCTCTAATGAGAAACTTCAGTCTGAAGCGAGAGCAGCACCTCGGTCCGAACTAAACAAATGAATCTCTGGCTCATCTGGGAGGTGGTGGGGTGATTTGTGTGTTTTTTTTTTTCCTCTCCCTGCAAGAGCGGTGCTATTTCTGAATCCTTAAAGGCCTGCACACACAAAGAGGATAGATGCTCATTTAGCGACTTCCAAACAGTGTCGGGCTCAGTGCAGCAGATCGGCTTTCAAAGTGGGAGAGAAAAAACATCCCCCCACACATGCGTCTAGTTCCCGGGGAGGTAATTCAAGCCAGTTTAAGTGACAGAAAGGGAGGCTACAGATTGGAAGGTTATCAACGGTTTTCACTGTGGGAAGGTGTGCGAAAACACTCCTCACCCCGACAGGCTGTTAAAAGGATCAAAGAAAACAATGCGCGTGGAAAAATCCTTTTCAACTCGAAAACGTCATCCTAACAGTGTCAGGTTTCACCACGGTTCCTGTTCCTATGGGCTTGCAACGTTCATCCTAGAAATTGATGAAGGGCCTGTTTTGTGCCAGGCAGTCCTTGGCGAACGAGACCTAATTTTTGCCCTAGAGACTTCATTCAGTTTAGAAAGACATATAATAGAAGGAACGTCATGACTCAGTCAATTTAAAGACATATGATATAAGGAACGTCATGACTCAGGCAATTCAAAGATGCCACTAAGATGTCTAGACAGCCCAGTGGGATAGTGAGTGCGTGTGGCAATCTCACTTTGCAGCTTCTCCAAGTTTTCCTTGGGACAGCCATGGTGGCTCTCGGCTCTGACACCATGCAGTCAGAATAGATGCAGCTAAGCAAAGCATTCCTCGGAGGGGCTTGCCTCCAAGTTGACTTGCCGTGTCTTTCTGAGTCATTCTCTTCACTTTCCCCCCACTGGTTCTGCCAACCCTCTAGGGTGGGGGGGCGGGAGGGGGGACACCGCAGGCGAGGCTCGGGGTGAGTTTTGCCATGGGGCCCTGAACGTCTCTGGCAACTGAAGAAAAGTTGCTCTTCTCCCTTTTCCCGTCTTTAACCCAAGGCGTTTGTTCCTTCGTATCTACGTCCCCGTTCATGAAATTCTTCACATCCTAGCAAGTCGTGGGTTGCATCTAAGGGAACTCAAAGAGTCGTTTCTAAAGTGCATGAGAGGAAGGACATCCAGCCCTTGTGAGGAGCAGGATGGAGGCTGGAACCAGCGCTCCAGTGATCAAGGGAAGTCCGGGGCATCATGAGAAAATTAATGGAATTTTGAGATATAACGATCTGGATGCCTCTGGGGTCTCAGCATTTATTAGTTGGCCAGGAGGCTGGGTCTACACGGTAGCTGGGAGGGTTGAAGGGGACAGATCATAGCTGGTGGCAATACCGGGTATATATTATCTCAGTCCTCACAAAATTAGGGCGGGTGTCCATCCTGCCCAGGGAGGCCTGCTCTGGGCTGACTCCTCTTTACCCCCTCTCTCCTGAACATGCTCCTCTGGGCCACCCGGTGTCCTGCAACCCTGATGGCTCCTTTGGAGCCTAAGGGGAAATCTTGCCAATGTGGTGATGGATTAACTGACTATTAGTTTGTGGCTTGCTCTTTCAGATATTTTATTTGCAATGTAACTGGCTCTGAATGCCTTGCCACAAGGGAGGCGGATTTCATGGTGGGGGTGGCCTCTGTCGGCCGACTCGGGCTGGGAAGATTGGGGAAAGCCCCATTTCTCAGGTCACAGTGGGCAGGCTCCTACCTCCTTCTCTCTCTCAGTGGGGCCCAGTCATCTTTTGGACCCTCATCCTCTCTTTGGAAACAATTCTGGGCATCTGGTTGCCCTTTGCAAAAGCACCTTTGGAGTCAAGGAATTTTTAGGGCTCAAAACAACCTCAAAGATCTTTTGGTGGCTTTCGGGAGTTTAAGGACTCCTGGAAATTCTCTGTAAACTTTTGTTTAAACACGCCGAAGACAGGGTCTATGGCTTTCATGAGATTCTTAAAAACCTCAGAGATCCAGAAAAGATGGCTAGACTTGAGACCCCGTAGAGAAGGAAAGTGACTTTCTAGAGATGTCACAGTGGACGAGGAGGAAGGCTGGGGGAGGAAGGGAGGGAGGGAGAGGACACGTCAGCACAGAGACACAACCTCAAGCTTCTTGTTGCCCCATCAGGGTTTCCACGCTGTGCCACCATGCACGGGCTTTAGGTCCTTGCCTTTGGGACCTGTCACAGTTCTAGCCTATGTCCTAGTCATGCCTGTGCACCTGCCACGGTGGGGTAAGAACTGCTTTATGGAGGCAGCTGTGGGGAGTTGGAGGAAGCCCCTGCTCCATCATATGGAATCTGGATTTTCTAGTCACCATAACTTTGGACAGAAAAATGTTAAGCCTTTGGAACTGCCCATCCTCAGAGCCACGCAGGCATCTGTGGAGGAACTCTGGTTGCAGAAGACAGCATAACCCGCAAGGCTGCCCTTTCTGGCATCACACCACAGAGAGAGAAATCACTTGAGTGAGCCACCCTTCAAATGTTGCCACTTTGGGATCCATTTGTCCAAGGCGGAAATGCCTGGCTTGTTTGCACACCCAGGAACTTGGGACAAGTCCTAGAGGTGACATCCCCATGAAACAGCTGGGTGACTTCGGACAAGTGACTTCCTTGTCCTATCGTTCTGTCTGCTTTCTTTCCTGCCAAAAGAGGGGTGTGGGCGCATTGGGTTGGCGACCTGTAAGGTCCCTCCCTGCTTGGATATTATTCTAGCCTTTTCCTTAATTTTATTTGTTCATTTCCTTCTATATGCTGGCTGTTGCATTCTAAGCTTGTCTGTGACCGCCCAGGCTTATCTGAAGCCAGAAACATGGACCAGAGCACCCCCCAAGCTCCCCTCTGGACTCCAGGCTCCTTCCGCCAGGCTCACCAGCAGGAATATGGACATCTCTTGCTGTAGCGACAGCAGTAAAACTGCCATTCCCGATCCAGCACGGACTCAAAATAGCGGCTCTGGAACCCTGCCACCAGCCCATTATTGGAGCACGTCTGGTACCTGAAGAGAAGAGAACAATCCAAAGTGAACTAACGACAGAGACACCCAAGACCCCGGCTGCCACCGTTACCAAGCCAGGCCATGCTTTGACTGACCTAGATTCCCAACACCGTATTCCATTTGCATGCAAACAGTCAAGACTTCGTTATATTTGTAGAAATCACATTACGCTCACCGTTAAAATTCACATGATTCAGAATCTTTCAGCTGAAGGAAACTTGGGGGAACACTGTTCCCGACAGACTTCTACGAATGTAGAGTTGGATAGAAGAGAGCGTGAATGGATGGAGGCACTTACCCAGGAGTCTTCCTACCTCCCGCTAAACCATAAGCTCTACCTGGTCAGAGCAGATTTGGGTCAGATTTATCCCCAGTGCCCACGGTGGGTCCTGGTATATGGAGGCACCGCCACAGGGTGGTGACAGGCCAACTGGGCCTCAAACTGGGCCTCAAACTCCCTGGACGAGCATTTTTCCTGCCTGAGACGCTGCGTTCTAATTCTTCACAGAAGGCAACCCCTCCTTTCTGGTCCACAGACCCTCCCCTCGACAGCGGGCGTGGTCACCCTTTCCTTGTCGCTGGGCCCTCACTCTGGGGATCGGCCCCTTTTCCCTTCACAGCGCCTTCCTCACTAACTGTTGGTTTTGGACAGTATGTGATCATTTCTTCCTTTGTCCCACCTCCTTTGCCCCACTTCCTCTCTCCCACGCCCCCCCCCCCCCCCCCCCCGCCAATCACACTGGGGCCTGAAGGTTGCCACCTCCAGCTGATATTGAGGACGCTGTTCTCCACCTGGCCACAGAGGGCTCCCCCCGCAAGGGGGGTGGGGGTCGCTCACAAGTCCTTCCAAAATAAGTCTTTAGCTCCTTCGGATTCTCTGCATTCCCCACCCATCCGGCCACGGAGCCTGATCCTTCTCTCAAGTGAGCGGAGCAGGCGGTTATCTCCGCATCCTGGCCTGACAGCTGCTGGAACACAACCCCATTTTCCCAAGTACCGGTACGTTTCCAGAAACGATCACAGATAAAGAATAAGTGCTCCGTGCTGACGGGTGGGAGGGGCTGTGCTGACACACAAACTAGAAAACCATCGGTGGTGACGGGTTTCACGTGATTCTTTGGAAGTGCTAGAAACGATCTTGTGGATCTGACGACACTAGCTATTAAATATATTTCATGGCTCTGATTGGAAAGCTTCTGTCCTTTTGGCTCATCTATTCACGTATCCATTCATGCATCAAATATGCGTGTATGTGGTCATTCATCCACCAGACACACATGGACCCCGGTACTCTTACTCTTGCATCCATCTCCGTGCTTCCGTGTGGAGAGAACTGAGACCTGGGCTTGGTGCTTGGCCAGCCATGCAGATTAGCCTGGGTTGCTGTCCCTGGAACTTGCAACAGGTGCTGGGACCCTAGAGCCCTCAGCTCCAGGAGCTCAGGAACGCAGATGAAAATGCCCTTGACGCGCTAGCCTTCTCTGCCCTACCGTTGCCCACATCTTATGGGAAGCAGTACCCCCTTGGGAAGACGCCTGGCATGTGTTAGAAGCCACGTGATTGGAATGGGCTGCCGGGCTCTGGGGTAGTGGAGTGTCCAAGATGGTCTATGATAGCCTCCCTCATTCTGGCAGTGTGAGTGAGAGCTTTTCAATAGAAAGTGCTAAAAGTTGTCCATGAAGCTTCTGGTGTCTTCTTTCTTACCATCACTACAATTCTGGCTTCCTCAAAAAAAAAAAAAAAAAGAAAAGAAAAAAATGTTCCTTCTCAGAACTGAGCCAGGCTGTGGTTTCCCTGTGGCTGTTGTTCCATTGTTCTGGTTTGTCAGAGGCACTCGGATCACCACAGGGACAGGGTTCCCAGGGTGATCATTTCCCTCGAGTAAAAATTAGCGCGGCAAGAGAAGCTGACCTGAGCCCGTGGAGTCCCGGTGCTGAAGGCATTCCGTGTCCTGTGAATTCTCTGCCGGCGGTCAGCCGGGCAGCTGGCCCCACTGTCCCGCAGGGCAAGTGTGCCTGTCACTCCCTCATTTGCCACCTCAGGAAGGCTGCCCTGTGAAGATCATTTGGACACGACAGGCGCGGGGCGTAAGACCGTGTGGTAAAAGTTAGAGAACCACACAGGGCTCGCCTCTCCTACCTTCTGTCCCATCACCTACACGTGTTGCTAGAGCGAGCCTGCACCGGGGTTTTGGTAGTGCGTGTGGCCAAGCCATGAAACTATTCCTCCCTGAAGTGGATTTTTGTCGGGGTCCATTTTCACTCTCACGTGGCGATTGGCAGAGCAGAAAGGCTAACAGCATGGGATATGCTGCCGGACCAAGTGCTCCAACCACCCCCAGCTGTGTCACCTTGGGTGGGTTTCATAGCCTCCAACAGCCTCGGTTTTCTCATTTGCAAAACGGGCATAATAATCGCACATACTAATGTAGGTTATCGTGAAGACGAAACAACACCACGCAGATAAAATCCTGGCACTTACTAAATGACTTATTATTGACGCTTTCGACGCTTGCTCGGTCATTTATTATTGCCATCATACTTTCATTTCGTCCACTTGACGACTGTTGAGCATACGCAACAAAAGCAGCCTCGGCTCCCCAGTCTCCGGTCAGAGGAAAGCTGGTGGACTCCAGTGCATTCTCTGAGGGTTTGTTTCCCTAAAACAAAGCTCATGGGGGTTGGATGCCTTGGTTGTAGACACACACCCACTTTGGGTTTTTTTTTTTTTAATTTTTTAAAAATATTTATTTGATTTTTGACAGAGAGAGACAGCGCCTGCGCCGGGGAGGGGCAGAGGGAGAGGGAGACGCAGAATCCGAAGCAGGCTCCGGGCTCCAAGCTGTCGGTACAGAGCCCGACGCGGGGCCCGAACTCACGGACCGTGAGACCGTGACCCGAGCCGAAGTTGGTCTCTCAACCGACTGAGCCGCCCAGGTGCCCTGACACACACACCACTTTGTAGTATAGATACTTAGGTCTCACTTATCACCCCCAGTAGAAGGTAAAATCCTTAAGGGACAGCTTGATCTTTAGTTTGAAGTCCCCACAGTGCCTGACACAAGGGGTCTAGCAGATGTTTAACAGAAGAACGAACGAAAGGATGACTGATGACCGAGTTGACTTGGGAGAGCCCATCGCTTAGACCCAGAAAGGACCCTGAAACTCCCCCCCCATGAAATTTCCAGAACCCAAGTGAGTGATCATCTCCCCACATCCACCATCGCCCTCAGGAACCAAGCCTCCTCAGGCTGAGGGTGTCAACTGAATAGAGCTTTGGGCATTCCTCCCCTCCCTCCTGGCAACTTTCGATCTTTTCTGAAAGCACCTTATTTGACAAGAGTCACTTAAACATTTGGCCACAAGCTGCAGAATCACAAACACGGAGCAGGCAGGGGAGAAGAAGGGTGAGGGTGGCTGTAGAGGGGAGGGGTGCGGGGGAGCAGGGGAGGGCTGGCATGGCTCGAGTGATTCAAACCAGTCGTTAACATTGGTTAGTGATGAGGGCGCCTGGGTGGCTCAGTCAGTTGAGCGTCCTGCTCTTGACTTTGGCTCCAGCCACGATCCCAGGGTCATGGGGTTGAGCCCTGCATCAGGCTCTGTGCGGACAGCGGGGAGCCTTGTTGGGACTCTCTCTTCCCTCTCTCTCTACCTGCTCGTGTGCTCTCTCTCTTGCAAAATAAATAAACATTAAGAAAAGGAGGTGGTTGGTGATGAAAAGACACAACAGAGGCTCTGCTCCCCTTTCCGGCACCTGTGCGATGCTCCTGAAGGGGCCTATGGGAGGATAAGGACCCAAGCCCGTAGGCTTCTGGGTGGCTTATGACGGGACCCCATGGAAGCCCTGGGCCCAGATTCCCTGAGAACCTCGGGGTGCCCTGCTTCAGAAGCTGTCTATTCCCCACGTCGGAAGGCAGCCTTTCCTTCTCACCAACCCCGTGAAGGCCGGAGGCTCGGTTTTGTCTCACAACCTGGATCATCGTTGGCCCGGCTCCCCCTGACGGGAGAAACTTTCCAGAAGGTAGACTAGGAGGCAGTTACTTAGTCCCCCCCTTACGATCCTCAGGGAGGAACCTTCTCTGGGAAGTGGCCTTTGGAAAATGGCTTGTCTCGGGCCTGTTGCCCCGAAAGCAGAGACAGTATCTGCCTGTATCTGCCACCGTCCAACAAAGAAGCATGCAGGGGAAGAGCTTTTGCTGAGGTCTGCGCCTGTCCTGTCCTTACCAGGCCGTGCGGAGCCTCACCCAAGTCACCGTGAGGACCGAATGAAAGAACGCCTGCAAAAGTCTTGGCCAAGACAGAAACCGGAAAAGCCGGTGTTGGGGAGACTGTGTGAGACACGGTGACCCGGCCTCCTTCACTCTGCCAAACTTCTCCCCCAACCCGGCTTGAGGAGGGCTCAAGTCCCCCCAAGAGAGACTCGGTATTTTGGAGTGAAGCCTCGATTCCCGCTAATTCTCTTTTCCCCAGAATAATCCTTTGGGTTCCTCTAAGGCATTTATAACAGAGTTCACAGTGCTTTAGAATGTTTCTTAAGTCTTTCAACAGACCCTCATCAGAACTTCCTCTGTGCCTGGTGCTATCCTCGGTCTTTCAGAGGGCTGTGCTGGGAAGCACTCACTGTGGAAATTCAGACAGTGGGGAGAAGAAGGGGGTTGACATTAAAGGCAGAGAAGAAAAATGAGAGACCAGGTGGGGACCTTGGGACAGGGAAGCGGCCAGGGGCAGAGACGAACCCAGTTTAGGGGCAAAGTGTGACAGTGCAGAGTTTTTGGAGGTCATTGCTGCACCGCTGAGTACTGGGCCGCCTGCCACAATGGTGGAGACGCGAACTACCTATTTAAATAATGTCGAGCTGTCCGCGGGCTGTTCTCTGCCTGCTTGAGTCTGGGGAAGAGTTCTGTCGTCTTCTCTGTCCCGGTTTCATGTCTGCTGGCCTGTCTGCCAGGTTTCCAGATGGGGAAGCACGAATGGCCTGCTGAACAGCTTTTCTGGATAAAAAGACACAGGCCAGGACCGAGGGAGAAAGACAGATTCTCCCCACAATACAAACTCCTGCCCCGTTTTGGAAAAACACAAGAAGTCAAGGCTACCCCGAAGGCCTCTGAGAAGATGCAGATGAGCTTCTATGATGGATTTATGGCCCGAGATCAGCTATGGCCTGGGAATAATTTCAGGTCACGTGGGGACTGCAGGCTCAGCCCCGGGAGACCTTGAACATCAATTATCGCAATGTTTGTTGACCAGGAGATCTAACGCTACCTCCAGGTCTAACTGAAAATGTGACAAATATTCAAGACGCTCGTAATGTACATTTAAATATTCATAGATCAGAACCGAATTCCATGTTCCTAAAACAAAATGGTACGTACCCATCAGGGGTCTTTGTAAGCCAGCGATTTATATTTCAGTGTCAGCTTTCCAATTCACTGTGTGAAACTGAGTTTCGGTTTCTACAGAGTAGTCGTAAGAGTAAAAAGAAGCGACCTTTGCCGGGGGCTTTCCATGTGCCAGCCGTTGTGCTCAGCACTGTCTCTGTGTTCGTTATTTCAATCACCCAAACAATCCTGTGAAATGGCTTGAATAACCAGTCCCCCCCCTTCCCCCCCACCACTCGAATTTGGTACACAAGGATACTCAGGTTGGGAGAGGTTAAGTGATTCCCCCAAGGAATGCCTACACAGCCAGGAATGCCTACAATATTATCGAATGTACTTATCACAACAATTCTAGGGGGTTGTCTTTGTAGAGGTAGAAACTGGGTCTTGGAACGTGGACATGATTTGCGTCAGCAGTGGGGAAGGGGGCAGCGTTTTAAGAATGGTCCTGTTTGGGGGCGTCTGGGTGGCTCAGTCGGTTAAGCGTCCGACTTCAGCTCAGGTCACGATCTCGCGGTCCGTGAGTTCGAGCCCCGCGTCGGGCTCTGGGCTGATGGCTCAGAGCCTGGAGCCTGCTTCTGATTCTGTGTCTCCCTCTCTCTCTGCCCCTCCCCCGTTCATGCTCTGTCTCTCTCTGTCTCAAAAATAAATAAACGTTAAAAAAAAAAAAAAAAAAGAATGGTCCTGTTTGACTCCAAAAATTACCTCTCCACTGTTTCAAAGAAACACACACGCGGACGCACAGAAGAAGCAATCCTAAGTCTGTGGGTCAGACTTATTTACTGGGAAAATTCTGTCTGACAAGTACCCCGGCAGGAGCAAACCCCCTACCGGAGGAGGGAAGTTTTGCCATCCTGATCAGCCCAACCAAGAGCCAAGTTCACAGAACTCAAGGTTTCCCCCAGACGATTGATTCCAAGTACGGAGAGGAACGACCTTGATGGAAAGTTGGCAAGAATCCTGGATCTGCCATAACCCTCCTCCCACACTTGCCTCCTTGCCTCCAGAAGTCATTCTTCGGTGGATGGGATATCATCACCAGCCCAGCACTCACCACGGCTCCATCCAAGCACAAAAACAATGCCGACCTTTCACATCCGCCGTCAGCGCTGTGGCATCAGACTGTCTGGCTTGGGCCCCCCCTCTGCTACTCATCAGCTCGGAGCCGGCAAGTCTCCCAACGCTCTGAGCTACAGTCTCTCATCTGCGAAACTGGGAAATAGTAAGGCCTGCCTCCCAGTATTACCGTGAGGAACAAGTAAGATTAGATAGACCATGAGGAAGCCAAGGGGGTACGTAGACTATATATCATTTGTCTTCAGGTTCCCGGAGTCTGGCAAAGTTTGTGATGATGAGCATTTGGTAGTGAATGAATGAGCAAAGGAACGTATAAATGGGGAATGTTTATAAACTCCAAAGCATCACATAAATTAGGCCAAGGGTAATAGCTCCTATGCCGAATGTATTTCTGGCTCTCTTGGCCTTTATTCCTCTTATACAAAGCAAGGAGACTGCTGTGGATTATTCTCCAGATCCCTCCCAGCTCCGAGCTTCTTCGACTCTGTTGCCGTTTCCTCATAAACTCCCGGTACATACCCTACTAGCCTGCATCGTGGTTTTCAAATATCTTTTTAGTTTGAAATAGATGCAGATTTACAGAGGAGTTGTTCCCTTGACCTTATCTCTCAGAACTCCGGTGCCTTGATGAACACCAAGGAAGTGACATCAGTACAGCCCTAACGTCCGGACTTCACTTGGAATTTCGCCGGTTTTCACACTAATGCCCTTCTGCTGTTCCGAGATCCAGCCTGGAATCCATATGGTACTGGGGCTCTGTGGCTTTTGAGATAAAGAGCTCACTACTGTATTTTCTTTTCTTTTCTTTTTTTTTTTTTGAAGCTTATGGGGATGTTAACATTTGGGGGGGGTGGGAGAGTGGAAGCTAGAAAAGAATTTATCTTAAGGTAAGTGTGTCAGCCATCCTTTGTATGTTTTAGAGAACTTTGGGAAATCTCAAAAGACCATCCTGCAGGGCTGCAAAGGCACCTCGTCACAGTGAGACGTGAACAATAAAGTTGGGCCCTATATTACGGACAGTGGAATACCGAGACTCAAAAATGGAAACCAAATGGCGTCCCCTTAGGGAAAATCCGCAGGCTTCTTTGGTGAGGGCGGTGGGAACACCGGCTGGAATAGGGACTGCCCAAGCCACTAACGAGTCAGATTTAGTCTTGCATACGTATTTAGTGGGCCTGCTTTGCACAAGCCTTATCCACGGCGCTGGAGAATATTCTACGCAGCATTGAATAAGATGAAGTCCCTACATTTGCGAAGCCTGTTTTCAAGGAGACGAGCAATATACAAATACACATTGGTTAATGACAGGTGCACCACCGCAAACATAAAGCAGGTTGGGGAGTGGAGGGTGAGAAACAGGAGTTTAGAGACGGTGGTCTGAGGAAGGATCTCTGAGGAGGCGGGCGCTGTGTGTCCTGAGTGCTCAGAACCACAGATCAGGAGGGCTTGCCCCGTACTACCCAGAGCCCTGGTCTCCATTAGAATTGGAACACTGAGATTATGGAAAAAACTGAGTTTCTGCCCACCAGTCCCAGGTTCAGACTGACGTGGGTGCTCCCACAGCTCTGTGGGAAAGTTATCCTTTCTCCTCTTCTCCATCACGTGGCTTGTCGTTCACGAACGGTTCGTTTTGCTTTGAATTCCCTTGCCTTTGGAGGCGCGTTGAGTAAGAAATTGAACTTGAATACGTTGAAATTGTCAGCTCTGATGGAAGCAGCCATTGCAAAAGGTCTTCCTGAGGTCCTTTGAAGTCCAGGGGAGGGGAGTGGAGGAAGAAAGCAGGTGCCAATAAACACAATGCTGTTCCTCTGAATGCAGGCTCCACGCAAAGGTGGCTTGTTCAAACCCAGCCTCAGCAGATTCCAGAATCTCTGAACCTTTACTGACCACCCAGGATGTGCCGGGCATCTGTTTACATTTAGATTTGGAGTTCCCGTATACACGTAGGGTTCCTCTACAGATTTTTCCCTGCACCCCTATTGCGAAGCGGGTGTTACACCTTTCTTTCTTTCTAGAATGAATGCGCAGGACCACAGGGCCGGCAGATGATAGAAACAGGAGCTGTGAATCAGGGGTTTCCTGACTCTAAGACCAAAGCTCTTTCCACCGCATAACAGCTCAGCCTGACTAGAAAATTCCAACTTCATCTTGTTCCGCCCAGGACCGACATGTCCTACAATTTGTGCTGTGTCAATTTAGAGAAGATTCCCTGGGAACAACACAGCCATGCCCTGAAACAGCAAAATGCCACGCTTGGGCTCTACCTACGTAGAGCCTCCTGGTGGTCATTAGTTGGGGAGCCAGGATCCACACACCAGAATCTGGCACTATGGTTTCTACAGAGAAATCACAGCAAACAGCAGTGTTACGAGCCGCTCAGCCACGGTTGGAGCACCTTTCAAATCTGTGCTCTTATTAGCAAGCGTCTTTATTTTTTTTTACTTATTTTTTTATTATTATTATTTTTTAGCAAGCGTCTTTAGTAGATCTTATGTATTGTTGTCATACCTGTGCTCGAGATTCCTCCTGCCTCTTAAAATAAACCGGCAAGCTGAGTCAGTTATATAAGGCGGCCAAATTGCTTTTGGATACTAGCCCTTTATCCGATATGTCATTTGCAAATATCTTCTCCCGTTCTGTCGGTTGCCTTTTAGTTTCGTTGACTGTTTCCTTTGCAGTGCGGAAGCTTTTTATCTTGGTGAGGTCCCAACAGTTCATTTTTGGTTTTCATTCCCTTGCCTTTGGAGACGTGTCGAGTTAAGAAATTGCTGTGGTTTCTATATACAACGGAATACTACTTGGCAACGAGAAAGAATGAAATCTGGCCATTTGTAGCAACGTGGATGGAACTGGAAAGTATTACGCTAAGTGAAGTAAGTCAGGCAGAGAAAGACAGATACCATATGTTTTCACTCATAGGTGGATCCTGAGAAACTTAACGGAAGACCATGGGGGAGGGGAAGAAGGGGGGAAAAGTTACAGAGAGGGAGGGAGGCAAACCACAAGAGACTCTTAAATGCTGAGAACAAACTGAGGGTGGATGGGGGGCGGGGGAGAGGGGAAAGTGGGTGATGGGCATTGAGGGCATCTGTCGGGATGAGCAATGGGTGTTGTATGGAAACCATTCTGACAATAAGTTATATTTAATATACATATATATAAAAAAAAGGCAGCCAAATTGCGCAAAACCATCAACGACTCTTTCCCCAGAGCAGATTACACGCTTGCAGCCCGTGGGAAGACGTAACTGCCCCTCAGCCTACAAACAAATCCCTTCCTTTCAGAGTTTTCACTGACAATGAAGTCTCAACTCGAGGCAATAATCATCTAAAAACATGCCTCTGGGGTAATTGGTGTTGGTCCTGGGGCAGCCGAGGTTTACCGTAAAGGGGCTGTTTTTCATGGTTGTGCATTTTTAACTCTGTGATTAGCTGAGTAGCAAGCTGGCAAGTTTAAAACTAAACATCATTTGCTTCCTCTGCCTAGCAGGGATAAACACAAGGATCAACAGAATGCCAGAAAAATCCAAGTGCATTTTCAGGGCCAAACGGAGCGTGGGGTGCTGGAGATGTGGATTCTTCTGGGATCATGTAGCGGGGCCACTCATTTTCCAGATGAGGTGGGAACCCAGAGAGTTGAACCACTGGTCCAAGGCCACATGGTCTTTAGAGCCCGGATCCAAACCCAAGCCTTCTGACTCAGAGCCCAGGGCTTTTCCTTTGGGGTGAGGAAATCATCTCCGAGTGCCGTTTTACTCTGTCTCTAAAAGGGAGGATTAGAAAGGGGACCCATCCATATCACGGCCCCCCAGATGGAAGGACCAGGTGGAAGTATAAATGGGTTGGTCCTGAGCTCCAGGCCAGGCACTGGGACCTGCTTCAGGACTTTGAGGTGAGGCTACATTCTGAGTTGGCCGCCTACCAGAAGGAGTTTGGGCTAATTAAATCTGCTCACCGGAGGCAGTGGGGTAGACGGGGAAGGCCGGATGAAGGGCCCCACTTGCAGCTACTTGTGGGACCCTCTCCCCATCCCTTCCACAGGCTGGCGGAACCCCTCGTCAGTCATGGGTACCGAGCTGGTCCCCCGTCCTCCAGGGCCGGGCTTGTGCTCTGACCTTTGCAGATCCCATCCTCCCAGGATGAAGAACTGCCTTGAGTCCAGCCCTGGTCCCCCAGCTGAGCCAATGGCCCCCACTGGGCGGGGGCAGCGGGCTCTCAAATAGCTCATCACCGGACCACGCACATCCACTTTGGAGTTAAGATCCAAATCCTGGCTCTAGCACTTTCCGGCTGAGGAAACACCTGGGTCTCTAGACCACAGTGTGTCTGCCTATAAAATGACTTAGAGATTTGTTTTGAGCACTAATGAGGTAATCCATACAAAGCACTCAGCATGGTGCCAGCCCCGCAGAAGCACTCAATAAACGGTGGCTGTTTTTACCACTCAGAGGTCCCTTCTCTTGCCTGGCTCCTCCGCGGGTCACTGTCTTTGCCTCTTGGCCTCTCATCATGGTTCTGTCTGTTGACCGAGCGATCCCCCAGAGTTTGACCACCCCAACCCCCTCTATGCCACATGCCTGCTGGAACCTTCATAGAGCCCTGCCTTACAGCAGCCTCCCAGCTGGGCATCCTCCTCCCTGGACCTGCCTCCCCTAGGGCTGCCCTCCCCTCCCAACCTCCCAGGGCTCCCCTCCCCCTTCCCACCCACCCCCCTCCAGGGTTCCTGCCCCCAATCCAGGCTGAATGAATAACCAGCCTAGCCGTCAGTAGTACTGGGATGGGCTCCTGACCAAGTACTGGGGCTGGGACGGTCACACCCCACAGCGAATCACAGACTTGGACCGTGTCCATGCCATTGACTGTGGCGGAGCCCCGTCAGGCAAAGAACAGCCCTTCTCCCCCAACAGTTTTCCGTAAACTATTTTACGGCGGTGAAACCCACTTTCGGCTCGGGCAGAGAGAAGGGGCTCAGTATTTATAGTTGAGAGAGCACATCTTCTCAGGGCGACGGAGAGGTTTTTCATTTCGCTTCTCTTTGCCTACATTCCTCTGCCCCCCCCCCCCCATTCGCTTGCTCTCAGTTCATGTTTCTCAAACAGTCTGTGGGGAGGGGCCAGTCATTTCTTGTCCCCCGACAACCGTGCGCCAGTCCTTTGGTGAAACACTAAAAATAAATTGCTGCGAAACGAAAACGCCGTCCGGACACCACAACGACGTTGGTTGTGGGCTCTAAAGTGTCTTCAAGACTGCCAATTTCCGTACTCCTCTGGTCTGCAGGCTGGGAACCTTCTCGCAGACCCAAAGCAGTCCCTGGACCAGATTACGAGGAGGGCGGCCTCTGGAAGGAGCAGAGGCGCGGGGGAGCCCGTCTGCACTCCCCATCCTGGGTCTCTGTCGTCTGATGTCGCCGCTGGGCAGCGGCCCGCCCTCCCCCCCCTCCCCGGAGAAAGCACTCCTGGCCTAGTCCTTGGAGGCTGTGGTCAAGCCGATGCCGGGGGACAGATGTGCCACCAAGCCCCCGCCCGAGAGCCCAGGCCGCCCTTACCACTCCATTCCAGCTCTGTTGATTTCCTCCCACCAGCACTCTGTGGGCTCCCCGAGGTTCTGGGGTGTGGGCATGCAGGCATAGTTCCATTGTCTGTCCGAGCCTTCTTTCTTGTTGAAGATGCTCCTCACGGCCACCACCACCTGCCCGTGGGGACACTGGTAGCTGAAGCCTTGCCGGTTCAGGTTGACCCACCCGTCATCGCTGTAGTCATGGTACTGTTGGTAGGGGTACCCGTAGTCACCATACTGGCCCCAGGCCACGGTGACCAGGGCCAGCAGCACCCACAGCCGAGCGAGTTCCATGCCGCCCGGGCTTCTGGCAAAAAACGTCACCCTAGGTCTGCGGGGCTGACCGTTTTATACAGCTGCCGCCGACATGTGGCTTCCAGATGTGGGAGAGCAGGTTCCAAGTGCACTGTGTCATTGCTGAAGCAAAACCTCAGCGTGGAGAGCCCGGGCCATGAGTCCGTCCAGCTCGTTTTAAGGTGGAATGCTAGGAAAATGTAAGGAACATACAAATGAAAGGAACTCCCTGGAGAAAGACCCACCCTGCGGGGAGATTATAAAGGCAAATGGCTTCACGCCCCTTAGAGGCGGTCACCTGAGACCGCAGGGTGTCTGCCCCTCGTCTCTCAGGACCTCACCTCCCTCTGCTCCCCTCCCCCAGCAAACCCCCTGATTCGTTCCCCCAACTAGCCTTCCAGGACCCCACGGGTACCCGGAGTGATTTCAAAACACCAAAATAGTAGGGATGAAGGGACGGAGTCATTTAGATTTCTGCAAGGCCAGATGCCCGGTTTCTTTGAAGTTCCCAGCCCAGTGTCTTTTGACCTTGAGTGTGTGCATGTCGTGCCAGTTTGCAAGGCTGCTCTGTGAATTAGTAAGTCGCTCATGGAAGTGCTGGGGGCCCTGGGAAGCAAAGGTAGGCACCGTCTCTGCACTTGAGCAACCCCCTGAGCTGCTGAAATTGGACCACCCCCCCCCTCCCATCTACAAGCTGTGCTCTGCTCTCCAGTCTTAAAGAATTTAATCCGAATCATTTGAACTCATCCTTCAGTGTTTTTCCTCCACGTTGGGGGTTTTCTTTGTATTGAAGTATAATGTACATACAATAAAATTCATCTTTTAAAATGTTTAGCATACGGTCATTTAGCCCACACTATAACTGAGATGTAGAACGGGTGCATCAGCCCCCGAATCCCTTTTAGACCCCCTCGGTGATCAAATCTTCCCCCATACCCTGTTCCTGGTAATCCCTGATCTACTTTCTGTCACTATATTGTTGAGATTTCCAGAATGTCCAGTAAATGGAATCATACATAGTCTTTTGTGTCTGACTCCTTTGCCTTAGAATAATGCTTTCTAGATTAATCCCTGCGGTTGCGTGTGTCAATAGTTCAGCTCCTTGTACTGTTGAGTGGTGTTCTATGTTATGGCTGTACCACAGGTACAGCTGAAAGACATTTGGAGGGTTTTTTCCCCCCAGTTTTTGGTAATTGTGAAAAAAGCTGCTATAAATATTCACATACAGATGTTTTGTGTGAACTTTGGTTACAAAATTTGTGTGAACACATTTTTTTTTAAATTTTTTAAAAGTTTATTCATTTTTGAGAGACTGAGACAGAGCGTGAGAGGGGGTGGGGGGGCGGGCGGCAGAGAAAGAGGGAGACACAGAATCCGAAGCAGGTTCTGGGCTCTGAGCTGTCAGCACAGAGCCCGACGTGGGGCTCGAACTCACAAATTTCAATATCATGACCTGAGCTGAAGCCGGACGCTCAACCGACTGAGCCGCCCAGGTGCCCCTGCGTGAACACATTTTTATTTCATTTGGGCAAACACCTAGGAGTGGGGTTGCTGGACCATAAGGCAAGTGTATGTTTAAGTTTATAAGAAACTATCTGATTTATAAAGCAGCTGAGTCATTGTGCATTCCTCCCAGAAAACTGCCATTTCTTTCTTTCTTTTAACCATTTTAATTGGGTCATAGGCATCTAGAGGTATTTCAGTGGGGTCTTGATTAGCATGTCCCTAATGACTAATGATTTTGAGCATTTTGTCATGTGTTTATCAGCACTGTGTGCCTTGTTAGGTGATTTAACTGTTCAAATCTGTTGAGCCTTCTGGGTGTCTCCTAAGTGCATAGTATTTCCCATTTTTTCCATCTTCTTCGGGGTTGACCGTAAGGAAGTTTCCTTAAATTGTGGTTGTAGACCAATGCTCTCTTAGCTTCTTAAAATGCAGACTCCTGGCCTCCACTCCAGAAGGTACCAAATCACAACCTCACGCGGGGTGCACAGGTATCTACAGTTAAAAGTTTTCCACGTGGTTCCTATCCACACCAAGGTGAAGAACCACTTTCCTAGAGGAAAGTGGAGCTAGGGAAAAAAGAAATCCCACTGGAAATCCCACGCCTTGTCCCACCTATGACCCATACACCAGCTGGCATTCGGGCTCGATTAAACATCAAGGTAACCTTGAAGGAGAAAGACAGTTGCACAAGGACAGAAAGCAAGTGTGTGTGTGTGTGTGTGTGTGTGTGTGTGAGTGTGTGTGTGTGTGTGTGTTGGGCATGCAATTTGCTCTGAGAGTGTGGTTACCAAAGGGAGGGGAGGAGGCCGTGGGCTGGACGGAGGCTTAGTTTTGTTTTTAGCATCACCTTCTCCTGCCACTTTGCCCTTAGGTAATTCCCCATGGCTGGCAACCGGCGTCCTTCAAGCTTAGGGCAGCTGCTCTGATTTATAATATGCTGGAATAATCATTCTCACCCCCTGTCAAAAGTTACCACTAAAGAAACCTGGGAGATTTTGAAAAACACCTATGTCTGCGCCTCCTCCCAGACCCACCGGACCAGAGGCTTCTGAGCAGGGCTCAGACGACAGTACCCTTTTAAACCTTCCTGTATGACTCTCCTGTGTGGAACAGGTTCCTAATGTCCGCTCCGGAATACCCTTCTCGGTGAAGCCCCCCCCCCCCCCCCCCCCCCCGGCAACTCGCTTCAAAGCCCTCCGCAGTTTCTGGGATCCCCCGAGACATTGCGTAAGCTGGGCTGCTTTCGGCTCTAAGTAAGAGGAAGCTACACCCACACTGGCCTACGTTATCAAGATGTTCACTCTTGCACACTGGGATTCCAGCCCTGGTATCTCTAAGCTGTAAGGCCAGAGAGGTCTGCCCAGAACAGGGGACAGGCGGGGCCTGGAGATGGTTGGAAAACGAAGGTGCAAGAGAGTGAAGTGCTTACAGTCACTTGCATCGTCTCTCTCTGGGAGTTAAGGTTTCAGATGACTCATACGTCGTACCCAGAATGCAGGATAACTCACGAGCTTCTGCATACTACCGCTTAAAACCCTTAGGGGAAAGGGATGGAAGAAAATCAGTAAGTCAATCAATCAATCGTCTACAGTAGTGGTTTCTCCACAGTGGCTGCCCATGAGAATCATACAGGAAGGTCCATTTCTAGACCACTAGAAACCAACACTCAGGATGGATCGCCACGGAAAATATTTATGAGGTTACGTACCTCAGCGCGCCCACGTACGATTCATTTGCACTATGGATTTCTGCGGCTCTCGGCAACATGTGCTCAATAATCTGAGGACTTTCGAGAACTGAGTTTTCAAAGCGTGGTTCTAGAACCCGCAGCCCCAGCACCACCTGGAAACTTGTGAGAAATGCAAATCCTCTGGCCCCACCCCAGACCCAATGAGTCAGACACGTGGGGGCCCAGCAATCTGTGTTTTAGCTTTTTTCTCTTTTGCATGTTTTTTTTTTTGTTTTAATCTCCGGATTTTTTAAACTTATTTTTTATTTAAATCCAAGTTAGTCAACAGAGAGTGTAATAACGATTTCAGGAATAGAATTTAGCGATTCCCAGGGCTCATCCCAACAAGTGCCCTCCTGAATGCCCCTTGTCCGTTTAGCCCCATCCCCCTACCCAATACCCCACCAGCATCCCTCAGTTTGTATTCTGTATTTAAGAGTCTCTTTTTTTAAGTTTGTTTGTTTATTTATTTATTTATTGGAGACAGAGAGATCGAATGCGGGAGAGGCAGAGATAGAAGATAGCGATAGAAGGAGAAAAAGAATCCCAAGCAGGGATTGGAGCTCATTGAGGGGCTCGAACTCATGACCTGGGCTGAAACCAAGAGTCGGAGGCTTAACCGACGGGCGCCAAGGTGCCCCACGTATTTAAGAGTCTCTTATGGTTTGTCGCCTTCTCTGTTTTTATCTTATTTTTCCTTCCCTTCCACTACGTTCATCTGTTATGTTTCTTAAATTCCACATATGAGTGAAAGCATGTGATTTTGCCTTTCCCTGAGTGACTCGTTTCACTTAGCATAATACAGTCTAGTTCTCTCCACATTGTTGCAAATGGTAGGATTCCATTCTTTTTCATTGCCGAGTAACACTCCATTGCATATATATACCGCGTATCCTTTATCCATTCATCAGTTGGTGGACATTTGGGCTCTTTCCATACTTGGGCGATTGTCGATAGCGCTGCTATAAACATGGGGGTGCATGTGTCTCTTCGAATCAGCATTTTTGTATCCTTTGGATAAGTACCAAGTAACACAATTGCTGGGTCGTAGGGTAATTCTATTTTTAATTTTTTGAGGAGCCTCCATACTGTTTTCCAGGGTGGCTGCACCAGTTTGCATTCCCACCAACAGTGCAAAAGGGTTCCTCTTTCTCTGCATCCTTGCCAACATCTATCTGTTGCTTGAGTTGTTAATTTTAGCCATTCTGAGAGGTATGAGGTGGTATCTCATTGTGGTTTGGATTTGTATTTCCCTGATGATGGGTGATGGCGAGCGTTTTTTTCATGAGTCTGTTAGCCATCTGGATGTCTTCTTTGGAAAACTGTCTATTCACGTCCTTTGCCCGTTTCTTCGCTGGGTTATTGTTATTATTTTATTATTTTATTTTTATTTTTTGGTGTTGAGTTTGATAAATTCCTCATAGATTTTGGATACTCGCCCTTTGGATACTATGTTATTTGTAAATATCTTCTCCAGCAGTCTGTGTTTCAACAGGCCCTCCAGGTAATCTGATTCACGCCGAAGTGAGAGCCACTATACGGAAGACATCTCAGAAAACTCTCCCCAAGTTCCAGGAGTCACTTGGTAAGGGGCAACTGAGTGCTACCAAAGCCTATCAGATGCCAAATCATTCATTTCATTCCAGAGACCACACAGTGATCACCGGACTATCCCACTTCCTAGTAGTAATGAACTTGAGATCTTTTGGACAGGCTCAGCCAATGGGCATTCCAAAGCCTGAATGATTCTTCTTTTTCCTTCTTCCTCTCTTCCTCTTCTTCCTCCTCCTCCGTTTAACAGCTCTGTTGAGATATAACTCACACGCCCCATGATTCACTGTTTAAGGCACATCATTCAATGGCTTTTAGGGTATTCCCATTGTACCACTGTCACCACAGCCGATTTTAGAACATTTTTGTCACTCAGCAAGAAATCCCATACCCATTAGCAGGACCCCTGCCTTTGGCCCTGGGTCATCACAAATCTATCGTCTGTCTCTACGGATTGGTGTAGTCGGGACATTTCATGTCGATAGAATCATGTGGTCTTTTGTGACGGGTCTGCCACTTGGCATAACTTTTGATCCATGTTGTAGCCTGTGTCAGGACCTCATTTCTTATTGTGGCCAAACAATATTCCATTGCATGGATATACTACCTGCTATTTGTCCATTCATAAGCTGACGGACATTTGGGGCTGTTACGTTAAATGTTTGGGTTGCACCTTGTGGCCATTATGGACAACGTGGTTATGAACATTCACGGGCAAGTTCTTGTGCGGCCGTAGGTTTTCCTTTCCTTTCTCTACCCAGAGGTAGAATTGCAAAAGCTGTGGTGGAAAGCCACAGCCATTCCGGGGACCCTTTTTGGGGTCTGGACCCACTCCAGTCGGGGAGCTTCCTCAGGCATAGAATTCCTTCTTGAGACATTCTGCATATATACTCTTTCGGCCCAAAAGAACGTTTGTCAGCCGGGGAAGGTCTTACTTAAATAGCCTCGGCAATATCCCCGTCGGTCCTCCCATCCCTCCAGCCTGCCACTCTTGGCACGACCCACTGTTTTCCTCGGATCTCTTTTCGCACCCACCGTGGTGCCAGCCGAGGTTAACCCTGAGAGCTAACCAGCCAATCAGTCCTAGGATAACCCTTTCAGCACTGGGGAAAATGGGGTGGACAGAGGATGGGTAACTCACCCCACTTTTTACAGCTGGCACGAGACCCAAAGGGAGACTTGAATTCATCAGCCCGTTTCTTTTAGTGAGGCGACGGCCTTACCCCAGGGGGCCAAGTGGTGATGGCCGGGCGCGAGAGCAGATTGTAACGATTGACACGAAGGTAGGTGGTCATTAGCAGCTCGGAGAACCCCTGGGCACTGGGGCAGTGAGCTCATCCTGCAAATCCGGGTAAGGAGCAATCCTGGCGCACCCTGGGCTCAGGGCTCCAGGGGACCTGCCTTGCGTGGACGCGAGGGGACCCGTCCTGGAGTGCTTCGGAAGATCCAGTTACACCCGTTCACCGAGCCCTTCCTGCTGACCATTCTGAGGGCTGTGGGACTGGGGGTTCAGCAGCGGCAGTAGCCTCCCTGAGGGGCCCTTCCCCTGCAGGGCGGGTGGCGTCTACACCGTCTGGCATCGATCAGTCGCTTGGCCTCTGAGGCTGCGGGGCTGGATGTGGACCCCGAGGAGTCCTCCTGCCTTTCCCAGGCTTACAGGCCCCCCCCCCACCCCCCAAAATCGGCCTTTCCCAGGGAGGTCCGCAGCCAGCAGCATCACAGTCAGGGAGGGACGTGCTAGTGACTCCTGCTGAAGCGGAGTCCCGGGAGACAGTGGGGGAGGGTGGGCGGCGGAGCCTGCAATCTGTGGTCCCAACGAGCTCTCCCCTCACTCCGACTCGATGCATGCGAGAGCCTGGAACCGTAGGCGAAGGTGCATTTTCATTCCCGGAGGATGCTTCCGAGTTTTGTGTTCTTCCCAAGTGTGAGGCCGAATGGGGCAAGTCGCCTCTGCCCCGTCCCCCCGCTGCTGGTCCAGGCCCAGGGTAAACTGAGGGCTCTGCATTGTAATCCTGCTTTTGTGGAGCCCCAGCTGCCTCCTGACCACACGCCACTGTGCAGTGACAGGGCAGAACAGAATGGCGGCTCAGCCCTCCTCCTGTCCCCGTCGCCGGCCTGCGGCTGAGCTAATGACTCTCATTTTCTCTGGCAGCTTTTTAAAGGCTGCGATATTAACACCTCCCGGAAGAATTCGACTCTCTTCCGCGGTGGGCTTGCGCGAACAGAGCCGCAGCATTTCTGCTGTTGCCAAAGCGCTGCAGTGTGTGTGTGTGTGTGTGTGTGTGTGTGTGTGTGTGCATGCGTGCGCACGTGTTTGCGTGCATGTGCGTGCGCCTGGGCACGCACCCGCACGCACGCGCGCGCACACACATGCACATACTTTGCCTCCTTCGTGAAAATTAAACGAGACAATACGTGGAAAGGGCTTGAACAGAGTCAGGTATTCAAAAAAAAAAAAAAAGAAGAAGCGTTCTCATTTTACAAGGTGTTGTGCTCCACATTCTCTGTTGCACTTTCTGGAACTCTTCTCATTTAGCTGCATGAATGTGCCTCTTGCGCTCTGGCTCCTGGTGGGGGGGCTTGGCCAACGGCAGGCATCAGGGGACTATTGAAGGACGGGAGGAGAGGGTCAGATTATTAATTCCCCTGGCTCCCTGCCTGCCAAGCCCTGGCTGCCAGTGGCTGGGTTTCCCTCCATGAAGCCTTGGCTTCTGCTGGCCGGTCCTTCCAGGAACATCACCGCCCCACGCCCCCCAACCCTGCCACTTCAGGCCTGGAGAGGTGTTTCAGCAGTTTCTAGCCACAGCTGGCCTTGGAATGTTCCACCTTAACCCTGCTCTTACCTTAGTCGACAGTTCCTTCACTAATTCTCCCACTAATTCTCTCCACACCCCTCTCGAGTGTGCACCTGCTTCCTGCCGGGACCTGATGGATAGAAGCGATGACTGGCTGAATCCAATACAAGGAAAATCCTGAAACGACGTGACTGTCCCAGGCACTGAACATCCGTCTCCAGCTGCTGTGGACATTAGCTATTCACAGGAGAAGAAAGTTCTCGCCCTCTGGGCGATGTCAGGCAGTATCGGCATGGCTCCCTCTTCAGTGTGAGGCCAGACAGACGTCCACCTGCTGTTTCTCCGTCTTCAGCCCTAAAATCACTCCGTCCTAATGCCCTCCTTTGCAACCTGTTCTCCTCAGAAAGTCAAAGATAAATCTTGTCCCGACAACACATTGTTGGACAGAAACCACAGTGATGCATCACAAGCCCAGGAACACCCAAGATCGCCGGGAGCCCGATGCTTGCCTGGATCCTTCAAGGGCCTTGGCTCTGAGGACACCTTGCTTTCAGACTCGTAGCCTCCAGAATGGTGGGAGAATCAATTTCCATTATTTGAAGCCACCGGGTTTGTGGTTACTTATTGGGGGCAGTCCTGGGAAAAAAGTACCTCTGGGTTCCAGGGGTTCTGCTACCGGGCTGACAGCTGCCCTCCTCGAATGAGACACGATCCCCACCAGCCTTCTCAGTCTCCCTCCAGCACTCCCTCGTCCTCTCTTTCTGACCCCATCCTACCCGTTCCAAGTGGCCCCTCCGCATCGTAACTCGGACGGAGCCTCACAGCGTTGACTTCCGGAGCAGCTGCTGAGCTGGGGACCGCGCGGGGTAACGAACGAGCCCTGGAGGCAAGAATGGAGCTCCTGGGGGGTGGGGGGAGAGGGGCACCTCCATCCAAGGGCATCCAGAGGATGGAGGGAATGGGTCCTCCCTTCCGCCCACTGCTCCCAAGTGTACTTTCTCCTTGCAAACATTCCAGAGAGGTCCAAACTCCCAGGGAACATGCCTGCCCATGCTTCGACTCTTCCCCCGTCTCTTACATTCAGGTTTGCACCCCCCAAACGGAGCCTGAACATTTCAGTCCTGGCCTCCGGTGCTGAGTTTTAGCTGACCCTGGGAAGACACAGAGGCATCACCCGAGCGAATTAATGAATGGCTCTGGGCCTCAGTTTCCTCCTCTGTCAAGCGGGAAAATTAACAGTCCCTACTTCATACAATGAGTGGGAGAATCAAGTGAGCCGACATATGCGAAGCAAGGTGTATTCGCAGTAAAGGACCCAAGAGTGGGGTCCACACCCAAGAGTATTAGCCCGATACCGTTAATACTGTTTTGGCAAGGTCTCAGTTCGTAGGTTTTTAAAAACACCCTGATTATCATAACAGAGAAAAACTATCTCCTGGTCCCTTTTTACAAAAACAAAGGGTCCCTGGCTTAACTGGAAGCAAGTTCAACAGCAACAACCACCTTGTGACCATGCTGGGTGCCCGGCTAAGCTCTTTGTGCACATTTAATCCTCACAACGACCCTCTGAGGTGGGCCTGGATCCACGTGGGAGGTGAGAATCGCTGATTCGTAGGCAGATTCAGCCCCAGGTCACACAGCCAGGTCAGAGAGCACGTGGGACTCGAACTCCAGAATTCCGACTTCGACGTCCACAGTCTCCACACCAAAGCCAGGTGCCGGCTCCAGTGATGGGAGTGGGGTTTTTCCCGGAAAAAACGAGAGCTGACGTTTTCCCATGGCTAATCAGAAGGGAGCTAAGCACTGTGATGCTAGTAAATCCCTAGGATAAAAGACGTTATATAAGCATCCATTATTATTACGGTTGGAAGCTAGAATGTACTGTGGAATAGACAGCTACCATTGGAATGACTGGAAGAGTTCCGTATCACTGATTTCTAGAATGATTTTGGGGGGATGTTTCTACGTAGTCCTTTCACCAGCTGAATGGGGGCTGTATGAACACTGTACCTGGATCTGGAAAAAGTATTCACTTTGGCGATACATATTCTTGCCATCCAGAAACGTAAGATAGTCATGCATTTACTAAAAGAGAAGCTTGATTAAAGCTTGTTGGGGACTTCAGGGGCGCCTGGGTGGCTCAGTCGGTTGAGCGTCCGACTTCGGACGATCTCACAGCTTGATCTCACAGCTTGTGGGTTCGAGCCCCGCGTTGGGCTCTGTGCTGACAGCTCGGGGCCTGGAGACTGCTTTGGATTCTGTGTCTCCCTCTCTCTCTGCCCCTAACCCACTCGCATTCTGTCTCTGTCTCTCTCAAAAATAAATAAACATTAAAAAAAAAAAAAGCTTGTTGGGGACTTTGGATAAGTCACCAAGCCTCCCTGAGCCTCAGTTTCCTCCCTTGTCAAACAAGAGGTGTGCATTAGACGAGAGGCCGTTTCGGACCCTGGAAATACATTTAAAATATAATCTTGAAAAAATAAATACTTTGTTTAGTGTCGACAAAGCTTCTGTCTCTAAAACTTCAAAGTCACCATTGTATTATTGGTTAGGGAGAAGAATCGGTTATTGAGAGGATAGGAGATGTCCTCTGACGATCTGCCCCCTGCCTCTTCCCCGCCGAGCTGTACGATTTAGCCACACAAATTACTACTAGGTTTTTTAAAACACCATGATCATTCTTACATCCTGACCCTTGCACGATCTTTCAACGGCACGGGACACTCTCCATCTCCCCTTTCCATTCGTCTGGCTCTCCTAATCCACCCTGCAGATTCCAGCTGAGCTGCCACCTCTCTGGAGAAGGCTTCCTTGACTCTCCCAGGTGGATAGTGCCCGGCTGGGCATTCTTGTTTGTTTCAAGTGCCACTATTATATACTTTCCAAACTCTAGTGTTCTTGCTTCTTTGGTTTTTAGACACTTCTAGATGGTAAGGTAGAAATCTTATGTTATTCACCCTTGCATCCCATTTCTAAACGGAGTATCTGGCCCATAATAGGTGCTCAATAAATACATAGTGTGGCTCTTGTAGAACTTTAAGCTCTGAGCAGTTTTCAATCACTAATAATTGCATGAGAGTTTAGTGCCTTGGAATAAGATTTTCACCTCTGTGGTTGTCAGTTGGTTCCTCTGAGTGCCACTGTCTTTAGAGAGCCATATCACCAGCGTGATGTGGCTACCCAAAGGGCGTTTGGGCATTTACTCTATGACCATCTGAGAAACACGCTGTTTTCACTTTTCTGGAACGGAGAAGGAAGCGCATTTTTGCAAAGTCTCCCCGAGGGCCACGGAACCACGGGGATTTTCCTTGCCTCCTATGTAGAGATGATCCAGATCTGTGAAAGTGGCCTCAGAATGGATCTACTTCCAACATTTCAGGAAAGAACTGCAAAGGACCACTTGTCACCGTTTAAGGTGGGTCCAATGCAAATCTCCCCAAACCACACAAGGAATAGAACACCCCTAATCCAAACAATGAGGAAAGAGATCCATCTACAAATTCTGACTTTGAATCCCTTAAAAGAATAGTCCAGAGGAGGCCAGGGATAAATATCTGAGCGTCCTGAGTGTCTTACGTGTTCCTAATCTCTATAACCAGTGATGAATTTATCCCTACCCCCTCTATATAGTGGCTCTCTGATTTTGATCAAGGCCCTACACTGAGTATAAGTTCTTTCATGTGTAAAATGGAGAACATAATACTCATTAATCTACTCCCTTTTCTTTTGAGTTGTCAGTCGATAATCCAACCAATAACGTTCCGACTGACAACAGGAAGACAATTTGATAGAAGGGATCTAGGATTTTTTAAATTTGCCTTCTGCGTCGGGGTTGAAGAAAGGACGGAGGTAAAGGCATAGTCACGGTTTAAAGACCGGAGGTCTTTAATCAGGTCTGCGGAAACTCCTCTTCCTCTAGTGGATTCGGGAGGTTGGAAAGGAGTGACCGGGACTCCAGGTCAAAGCCCTGCTCTTCGACACTCTTTGATGGCTCAGGTAAGTAATTGCAACTCTCTGGGTCCCTTCAGTTGTGAAAATTGAGATAATAATATTTGGTTGTCAAGATCATTATCAGGATGCGATTATAATCGTGTCTGCGGGGTGCTCAGGCAAGCCGGGCACAGAGTGACAGCGCGGGGGTTGAGAAACATTCCTATCCTATTTTCTAGACTGCCGCAGTCCTGCCCTCTGGGACTGCATTTCTGCCGTCCGCCCCATGAACATGGAAGCACAGCCTGGGATGCTTTCCGTCTTCTGCCAGTCACCAAGCCTTGTGAACTAAGCAGGTGCGTGGTGGAGGGGTGAGGACACGGGTGCTGGAATCAGCAAAAAGTGCCCTGGGTAGCTGGAGTTGTGTCTCCTTCGTAGGATGTTGTGAGTACGAGATGGGAACATTCCCGGTGCTCGGTGGTAAGCACCCCATAAATGATACCTGTTAACCATCATAGGCAATGCGGGCTCAGCTCCAACGCGCCCTCCGCTCTGCGGATTCTCCCGATCACACAACGAAGATACAGTCGATCTCTGAGCTGCCCTAACACATGGCCCGCATGTCTTTCCAGCGTGAAAGGGTCAGGCGGCCACGCAGCTAGACTTAGCAGGGTGCCAGAGACTTCCATAGGACGTCACGTTTAACAGTCGCCTGCCCTGGGCCGTCAGGAAATTGACAGCAAGTGAGAAGCGACTGAAGCATGCGGGTGAAAGTTGCAGTTTTAATAAGACCACGGAGACGACTCTTTATGTGTCGGAGAGAAAGGACTTCATCAACTCCTGGAGTCAGTGGCGGGAAACAGGCTGTTCTGGGCGCCCCAAGACGGATGCACGGGGCGGTGCTCTCCAGCTTTGCCGGAAAAGGGAACTGAGGTCACTCGAAGGCCGACAGGCCGTTTAACCTTTCAGATCCAACTTTGCTGAGTCCCGACCGGCTAGAGACAGAGCAGTTTGCACCTTATGCCCGCAGAGGAAGAATGAACTCGGTGGATCACTCACAAGTAGGATGTGCGGGCTCAGCTCTGTGTAGTACGGGTGCAGACAGGCGTCCCGGGGCCAGACCCCGGCAGCGGTGGAGACAAGGGGAGGCGGGGAGCCGAGCGGGCAAATTAACTAACCCCTGTAGGTTTCCACTCGCACCACTTCCTCCCTCTCTGTGAAATTTTATCTTCTCTGTTATTATCCCAGGGGCCGCTTTGCAAAGGCCTCACACCCGAAAGACCTGTTGGATGAGAAGCGCGCTATGAGGTTTCAGGTGTCAGGGCAGGCACGGGAGTGCTTTTCCATGAAACCAAAGCGGATGGCGCCTCCCCGCTTCATCAAAGGAGACCAGACACTTGCCAAGGCACCAAACACGTGCGCAGGAGGCATTTCGGGAGAATGCTCAGGAGGCATTTCGGGAGAAGGGAAGGGGAGAGTGTTTGTTCAAGGGTAAGGTCCCAGCTCCCCGTCAGTGTGAATGGGCCATTTACAAGCTACTTACGGTGGAAATGATATATTTAAAGACTCAATTTAGCCTCTATTGTTTGGCTGAAAGGCAAACTGTGCTAGGGGGCATGGTTTCAATTCTTGTGTTCCTGAGCTCTTCCTCACACTCTTGGCGAATGTTGGGCAGGTTGCTAACACATTCAGATTTTAGAAGGAGGGAGCAGTGGCCCAACTGGTTGAAGGAGGACTGATGTGGCTTATCTCTGAGACACTGATTTTTTTTTTTAATGTTTGTTTATTTATTTATCGGAGAGAGAGAGAGGACAAGCGGGTGAGGGATAGAGAGACAGGGAGAGAGAGAATCCCAAGCACGGTCTGCATCCCAAGATGGTGATTCTTAACGTTTGGGAAATCATAGACAAGTTTGAGAATCTGATAAAAATGTAAATTTTCTTTCCAGAAGAAAACATGCTCATTAGACTTTTAGCATACGTCTCTGGGGGAATTTGTGGACACTTGGAATCAATCTGCAGACCGTGGGTCCCTGCTCTAAAGGATTCTGTCCTCATATTTTTTTTCCTCTCTTCGCATTTTATGACTACGAATTCATTCCAAGAGGGAGTAAACCACAGGGACATCAATTCTGCCCTCAAGACACTAATTTCAAATTCAATATTCCAGAGAGTGTCAGGTTCAAAAATGTTAAATCTGTTATTTCCTGATCTTTAATCCATATCATACAGTAGTATACAATTTTAATCAAAATGTCATCAAATTATAAGCCATAGTTTTCTTTCTGTACATTTGTAAATTAAAATTTCCCAATGAATCAATCTTTCTTTCCACTTGCATTGTGATTTGAAAGATTGCTGCCCCCCCCCCCCAAGGAAGATATTTTGACCCCAGCCTGTGAATATAAACAAATAAAATAATCACATTGTGATGCAAATGAATATCCCCCTGCAAAACCCCTTTGGCCTCATTTGGTTTGGGAAATCACTCCATATGATCATTGTTTTAAAATGTCAGGAAAACAGACTTAAGGACTGACCATTTCACAGAAGCGCTGGGTTCACTAACGGGGCATTTTAAGGATCCATCCAATGGGTCAAACAGGAGATGAGTCAGGTGGGAGGGGAGAGAGGTCTAGCCCTAGAGATTGCGACGGAGGGGGAAATGTCAAAAAGCGTCACAGCCAGAACACGGCTAACGTCCCTATTTGGAGAAAAAAAGTATATTCCAAGGCACATCCTTCTTTCGTTCGTAAGCATTTGTTCAGGCCGTCTTATTCATTTATTTGTTTCCAAAGCCCACATCAGCATCTGGCCCATTTTCTTCCTGCACATTCTTCCTCCTCTCCCATCTTCCGGCACAAATGTCAGAGTGGGAGGCAAAACTATCTGCTTGTACCTCATCCTTTGCTGGAGAGCTTGTAGTCCTATTAGACTCCGCTCCTTAGGCCAAGGTGTTTCGTGCCCAGCCTGTTCCACTTTATTATTATTTTTTAAATTCATCATGGTTTATTGGCTGATACTAATGATAATTCCTGTGGATTACATACCTACTATAGACACGTAAGACACTGTGCTTTTTTCATCTGTCACCAATTTTGACAACAGTTCTGCCAATAGAAATAAAGATCTAGACGATGGCAATGAATAAATAAATCGGAACACACTTATAAGTGAAAAAGGTAGTTGTAATGGAATCGGGAGAATTATCTGACATCCTTCTAGGCTCATATATCGAAAGGGCCTGTTTCACTTTACACTGGGGATGTTTCTGGAATGATCGAGGCTTCAATGGGATTATAATCATTACTCTAATGTGAAATATGCTCTCTCTGTTTAATTTCTCAGAACTGGCCGGGACTGGGGCATGGGGGGAACCAAAGACAGGACTTACATCAGGGAGGGAGGGGGTCCCAGGGAACAAGTGAGGACCTTCATGCTGAGATGGGGTGTGGTGGTGGAAAGGGTTCCCGGAGCAAGGAGGATGCTGGGAAAACTGATGCGCCCGGAACTGGCCACGCTGCCCTCTTTTCAGTATCACCCCCACTGGATTCCGACCGGTTAGCAAGAAATCGTGTGTACCGCTCTCGTCTGAATGTGGTAGTTGTTCTATTTTGAAAACCCTGCCCATGGTAGGCAGTAGAAATACTTGTGGAATGAATGAAATGATCACCAGCACCCCTGAGCCAGATAACTAAGTTAAAAATCCTTCTCGTTAAAATGCGGTTTTAAAGCTGAGGCCCCCTTAGAGCTGACTGCCTTTTATCGGAACCAGGGTGGCCATCTGTCAGAAATCAATGCCTTTGAGGTCATTCTCCATAATTCTGCCTCTCTGAATTTATCAGTCATGGAATCTCTGAATTTATCCCCCTCCCTCCACACACACACACGCACACACTTTTTTTTTTTTTTTTTTGCTTTTCGTGATGACCATCTTGATGATGACGCTATTCTACTACTCGTCGTATTCGTGGCTTTCGTGGAGCACGGACAGAGCCCCGCGTGTCCGTGAACCGTATCCCCGCTTTACAGACAGAGCAACTGAAGTTCAAGGAGCCGAGGGCCCAGTTGGTAAGCAGGCGCGTGGGTTTCTGTTCCACGTTGTGCCTTTCCAAGCCAGGGCCCTGGAGCCCGGTGTGGGGGCACTCCGTCAAGGTGGCTGACAAGTGGGGGGCAGGGACCGTGTGAAATGCAAATTACAGTAGAGCTGAAGGCTCCTGAGAAATCGGAGACGCAGAGGCTCCGACGTCAGGTCAGCTCGGTTTAGGCTGGAACCAGGAAGCCCTCCCTGTTCTATAAAGTTGTGCCCTGAGAGCCTGCGGTTCGGCGGGCAAAATGCACGGAGGTGATCTGGCCGGGCCGGGGGCTGCCGTCCCGCTCTGCTCAAAAACATGGTTTATGGGGCGCCAGGTGGCTCAGTCGGTTGAGCGTCCGACTTGCTCAACCCATCTTGCTGTAAAGCGCCCATCTTGCTGTAAAGATGATCCCTGATGTCCCCGTTGGGACGCTGTGCCTCAGGCAGGTGAGGTGACACAGCCAAGGCACACCCTGGAGAGTGTCAGTCTGGGACAGAAACCTGGTCTGTCCGGCTAAGCTTTAGGCGGCTCCTTGATGCTGTGTCTGCAGGAGGCTCACAGGTAAGGCCGAGGTGCCCACTCCCCGCGAGGGCCCTTCCTCGAGCCGAGGGCTGGGTCCCTGCACTGTCCACCCCACTGAGCTGGGGCAGGCCCCCCCCTCCTTCCTCACTGGTCCTCTTCCCACAGCAACTCAGTGACATTTGTGACGCTAGGAACCCGGGGTTTTGCAGCAGCCTTCACCTGAGCGAAATTCACCTGTAATCACGTCCCTGGCTCTCTTTTCTGAAACTCCTTTGCTTTGCTCACAAGTCAAAGGCTAGAGCTAGTTCCCTACCTCGCAGAATGCTAAGCCACAGACCAGAACGCCTGGGCATAAGGTAGTGCAAAGAACCTGGGCTCCGTTATAAGACAAGCTGGTTCCCAATCCTGTCATTTAGTTGCTGTGTGATCTCGGCAAGTCACTTAACCCCTCTGAACCTCAGTTGGCTCATAGTTAGCTCCCAAGGTAAATGTAAACAACAAAAAAAAATGTAAATGTAACAATAAATGGAAACATAGCAGTGTGGGGCCTAACAGGGAGGGAAAGTAGTAGCTTCTGGATAACTTGGAGCTATTTTTATCATTTCCAGCACTTCATGGGTTTGTGGTTTAAGGGGAAGCCTGTGCCTATGCCACGCCTCAGTTTCTTCCTCTGTAGAATGGAAATAATCTGAGTCCCCTGCGTGTCTCATCCATTCCTACAAAAGCTTTATAAGAGATTGTACCTGATTACTGGAAAAGACTGGGCTCCCTCAATGCTAAGGGAGAAAACTTCCCATCACCTAGATAAACATCCACGGCCCTTATAGAGTTACATAACTTCTTTCCCTCCAGAGGTTATTGTGCTTGATAAGCATTAATTTATTCATTTTCTCCTCTTCCATTTTAACACCATACACGGAGGACTTTAAAAACTTTTTTTAATGTTTATTTTTGAGAGGGAGAGAGAGAGAGCACGCGAGCAAGTGAGCAGGGGAGGGGAAGAGAGAGAGAGGGAGACACAGAATCCAAAGCAGGCTCCAGGCTCCGAGCCGTCGGCACAGAGCCCGACGCGGGGCTCGACCTCACGAAGCGTGAGATCATGACCTGAGCCGAAGTCGGACGCTTAACCGGCTGAGCCACCCAGGAGCCCCCACTGAGGACTTCAATAAGCCGAACACTGGGGAACACAGCACTGAGCCAATAGAACGCTTTTCTCCAGCTGGAGGAAGCCCGGTGCTGACCCAAACCCAATTATGATCACAACTGTCTCCACAGTCCGGTGGGGGGAAAGGAAGCTGGACTAAGACAGAGCGAGGACAGGGCCACCAGGGACAAGATGAATGGTGAGGTCAAGAAAAAGGAAGCTGAGAAACACCGTGAATATCCACTAGACTGTGAGCTCCATGAGGCCGGGAGCTGTGTTTGATTTTGCTCATGGACGTAGGGTAGGTGTGGACGAGAAGCTGTGAGGCATCCCCCTGGCCCGGCCCAGGACGGGGGCACACGTTTCCCCCCAGCCGCTCAGAGTGTTGGCTGCTGCTGTTCACAGCTCTGTGCCTCGCAGGAAGAAAGTTCCTGGCCCCAAGATTTGTTCCCTCCACGGGCGTAGCCCAGTGAGTGCTCGATACGTGGTACAGAGGACGGGCCCGTTGCCTCAGCTCAGGACGACTCTGAGGGGCCGTTCCCTGCTCCAGAACACTCTGTGGGACCAGGTGAGGCCTTGGTCGACCCCACATCACAATTCAACTGCTCCCTTTGCCCAGCTCTGTTTTCCGCACTTACCGACAGATCTCGAACCTGAAAGCCCTTCTCAGGAAACCTGCCAGCAAATCTACATTTCACTGTTTGTCTCCGGGGGAGCTCAAGCCGAGACCCTCACTGTCTGTGGAGGTCCAAATGGGCATCGCAAAGAGGTCAAGTGGCCCGCAAAGTCAACTCCATGTCGTTGAAACATCCCTTCGGGGAGGACAGCCACCCATGAATGAGGCCGCCATGGCGTATCATTTCTTTGACGGACAGATTCTTGAATGATTCCCGCAGGGCACAGTAAGCAAGAAAATCCGAGGTGATCACAACCCCCTAACCATCAGTTAACCGACTTTTAAAAAAAACCTTCACCATCCCCAACGCTTCGCCACGTGTGAAATCCAATAGACGTAACACTTTTCAAAGGGACATGAAGCCCTCACTAATTTTCATCTGGATGAATGAACCAAAAGGAGCGAGGGCAGGCTGTGCATCGCTCAGTGTCTCTCGGGCCGGGTTCAAATTACGCTAGTGTAAGTGGGTCAGGAATACGGGAATTAAATTGCTCTTCGGATGTTGTGGATGTAATCCTTAGGACCGTCACCCTGGCCGACGGAGAATGCCTGCTTCGCAGCCCAAATACGGCTGAGCTCATACCCTTGGTACTTTCTAAGATTCTCCTTAATAACCATAGTTGGCTTTTTGGCTGAGATTCTCCCCACCTCATTGATTATTTTCTTTTCAGAGGCAATCATTTGTACATCAGACAGAGTGTTGTTTTTGCCCCTGGGTCATTTCTGGTTAGGACAGAGAATGATGGAGACCAAGATAAATCCCCTTTCCCACGATCCTTGCCCTTAAGGTAATAGTCTTGTGGACTCCAAACCCTGCCTCTGCTATGTTATTATCACTCTGGGCTAAGTGGACAGCAGGCCCGCCTGGAAATGGCCACTTGGTAGTTTTTAAAGATTCCAGGACATTTATCCCCAGAGGATCTACTAACGAAACTTGTTGTAACTGTCAGCGGTTACAGGCCAGGCAAGATCTCTTTGTTCTAGGCTCTTTGTGTTCGGTATTCTGGAGTCTGCACGAGAGCCAAATATGTACATACGTATTATTTGTTTATATTTTACACATGCCAAAGCAACTTCAGAAAAGCAAAAAGATGACCCGAGGTCGCATAGTCCTAATTGGGATAGCCAGACCTGGGATTCGAACCCAGGAATAGACTAACTGTCACCATTAGGACATTCCGCTCCTTTATTTTTTATTTTTTAATGTTTATTTATTTTTGACAGAGAGAGAGAGAGAGAGAGACAGAGCATGAGCGGGGGGAGGGGCAGAGAGAGAGGGAGATGCAGAATCCAAAGCAGGCTCCAGGCTCCGAGATGTCAGCACAGAGCCTGACGCGGGGCTCGAACTCACAGCCTGCTAGTTCAGGACCCGAGCCCAAGTCGGACAGTCAACTGACTGAGCCACCCAGGTGTCCCTCCTTTATTTTTTAAAAGCAATTTTAGCCTGATGAAAACAAACTAAATACAGGAATCCGAAAGGAGGGGAAGCTTTTAACCCACCAGCGATCCCGGAGCAACCGGCTCATTCCTGGTGGCCTTGGGACCTCCCGTGTGGTAGAAGCCCCCTTGACTAAGGAGGGAAAGGAAAGCCGGAATGATACAGAGTCGTCTACTTTTCACAAAAGAATAGACTAGGTTGAAAGGGGGGAAAAAAGAAAGAAAAGAACTTCACGAAGCGGGTCCACAAGGAAAATTATCTGCCTTGAACTTAGCCGTGGGTGGAGAAGGAAAAAAGTGTTCCTGAACGTACCTCTCGCTCGTCTGCGTGCTGGTGAGTCTGGAGGACGACCTCCCTGCCTCCTGGCCGTGCCATCCCCGGACCGCGTGGCTGGTTGTCACCTGCTCTTAGGCCCACCCTGGGGCTCAGGTTGCGGGGGTGCGCCTTTCTCTCTGGTCCTTCTCCGCCCCCGGCTGAAGGTGCTTCTGCTGATGTGGCCCCTGGACGCTTCCTCCTCCTTCACCCGGGGTGGGGGGGGGTGGAGTTGTTCCCTCCTCCCAGCCCTAATGGCTTTTTGCTTTTGATCTGGGGGTGACGGGGATAGCTGCCCTCCCACAGGTGACTTGAGGCTTCTGCTCCTTAGGGGAAAGGGTCTGAGCGATGTGTCAAGCTTTACCTGCAGCTGGCCTCCCCCGGTGGGGGATGCCGTCTGGCCCCTGGCCCTGCCTCCGGTCCCGCTCATGAGCATCCAGTGGGTGTTCATACTGAAGAATCCCGAGTGGCTGGAAACTCACAGTGTGTGCGCCTCCCAGAGCCTCCGTCTGTCATGGTAGCCTACCCTTGACCTCCAAAGGTTTGTGAAAGAAACACAGCTGCTTTCTTCCACACGCATTCGGTAGCCCGGTCTTCCCCCTGTGTTCTGCCACAAGGTGACTCTATGCTTATGTCCCATCTCTCCCCCCCGGTGGGGGGGGGCCCTCTCACCAGCTCCCGTCAGTCCGGATGGGTGAGAACAGAGCTAGCTCCTTCCCCAAAATGCCCTCCCCAGGCCTCTTTGTCATAAAGCAAAGTGACTCTACTCCCTGAAGGAACATTGCGGGGGATAAAGAACGAATGCACCCGAGGGAACAGGTAAAACGTAGGACTTTTCTAAACCCAAGTCCTGGGCACGCCATAGCAAAACGTCGACATGGATGAGCCAAATGAACCAAGAGGAGTCTGCTGTGCCTGTCTAAGCTTTTGGAAGATGGAGCAGCCGAAGGGCTAAGAATTCCCATCTCTGAAGACAGAAACGCTTGGATGGGAATTTCAAGCGGTCACCCCCTTGGGTAAATCACTTAACCTCTCTCCAGGCCTCAGTTTCCCCTCCTGTGCAATGGGGCTCACGGGCGGTTAAAAAGATCAAAAGAGTTACGGTGTGCGAGAGCGTTGAGCGCGGTGCCTGGCACACAGTAAGCGCTCAATCAATGCAGCTGTTGTCGTCAACTCTCCTGATATCAACGTTTCCTACCGTCCGCTGGTCTTGCGCGCTGAGCACGGCTCGGGGCTAGCTTGGCTGAAGCTCTTGTGGGAAGGAAATTCCGGGGAATGAGTACAGCGTGAAGTGCAAACGTCGGAAGAAGTAGGGAAACAGGGGAACGCAAAGGAAGATTCCGTGGACACGGCTGATCGATCCTGTGACCTGTTTCTTGGAAGGACCCTAGGGAAAGACAGACGACGAATTTGCTAACTCCTGGGCCATCACAGGTGTTTGTAATAACAAGCCAGCTTTGCAAGCCGTTTCACGCAAACCGATTTAATATTCTTTTTTGGCAGATTGATTTGTCAATAGATTTGCCTATAGATAAGCAATAGATAAAGTAAGTAATGAACGTAGCCTTTCTCTGTTTTCAAGTTTTTATTTAGTTATTTTGAGATCGCGAGAGAGAAAGAGAAAGAGAGAGAGAGGGAGAGACCACGCTCAGGGAAGGGACAGAGAGAATCCCAAGCCAGCTCAGAAGTGCCTGAGGCGGGGACTCGAACTCACGAACCCTGAGATCACGATGTGAGCTGAAATCAAGGGTCTGCCGCTTAACCAACTGAGCCACCCAGGCGCCCCTCAACACAGCTTTTCTTATCATCAATAAGACAGATGACCCCGTTGTAGCAAACTTAGCAAACATAGCAAGGTCTTTCTCCACATCTTCGCTTTACTTCGTCCCACCAGCCCTTCAGCCCCTGTGTCAGACGGCTGTCCAGTCCCTCCCTGCAGGACATGGCTGCTTGGCTTCCCACAGATCTCCCACCATGCCCCGCGCTTTCTGGAGCACAGCCTTTGTCCCCGTGCGCTCTAATTGTCCAGTTAAGTCTTCGCCCAAATACCGTGAATCTCCTCGGGTCACATATTTTGTTTTTGCATTCTTGGTGTCAGGAAGAGTCCCTGCAGGAAGGCTTGGAAGGAGTTAACGGGTCCTTGCCGGAGCAACATGGCGTGCCAGACAAAACGTTCACCTGAGTTTGAGTCCTGTCTTCAACATGAACGGCGTAGGCAACCTTGACCCCTGTTCCGGGTATTCACAGCCCTCTGGAACCCATCCCTCTTGATGAACAGAACACGGGAGAAAGGACAGATGCCATTTTCAAGACCAGGTTGTAAAGACTGTGGCTCTGTGTGGGTTGTTCTCCCTCACTTTCTCGCGCTCTGACGAGACCCCTGCCATGCTGTGGCCTATTCTGTGGAGACACCCACGTGGTGAGAAACTGAGGGAGACCTCTGGCCAACGGCTAGTGAGGCACTGAGGTCCTTAGTCCAACAGCCTGCAGGGAACTAAATAGCCCTCCCAGACTGAGCTTGGAAGCCAGTGGTCCCCCCCCACCCCGGTGGGCCTTCAGCAATGATTTGACCGCAGCCTCAAGAGGGACACTGAACCACAGGCCCCCAGCTCAGCTGTGTCCTGTTTCTTCACCCACAGAAACTGTGACGTAATAAATGTTGGTTGTTTGGGGCGCCTCGTTGGCTCAGTCGGTTAGGCGCCCAACTTCAGCTCAGGCCATGAGCTCACGGTTCATGAGCTCGAGCCCCGCGTCGGGCTCTGTGCTGACGGTTCGGAGCCTGGAGCCCGCTTCGGATGCTGTGTCCCCCTCTGTCTCTGCCCCTCCCCCGCTTGGGCTCGGTCTCTCAAAACTAAATAAATGTAAAAAAAAAAGGTTTTTTACACGTTTGTTGTTTTAAGCGGCTAAATTTTGGGGTAATTTGTTCCGCCTCAGCCAATAACGGGTACATTGGCTGTATATCCTGAAGCAGTGATTCAGTCCACTCCACTTTCTGCCCCTTTGAAAATGAAGATAATACCACCAACTTCCACAAGGCTCTCGGGCGATTCAAATGGTATGCAAATCAAAGCGACTCGTATCTCAACGTGTAACACAAAAGTAAGACACACACTCCCGAAACATCATAGTTCAGGCACTTCGAGGCTTCAATCTTAATTGCTTAGTATCACAGGTTACGAGCTCCTAATTTGACAAGCTAGGGGTGCAGAGCTAATTTCATCATATCTGCTATAGTGCCCCGCTGTGCATTTAATTAATTTAACAACAAATGCCTATAAACGCTTACCCTGTTTCCATTTCTCGGCTGGGCATGAACTCCTGGAGTAAAAAAACACAGCATCCTCATCGGGTGCTGTTGTTCTCTATTTCTGTTCAACCTAAGGGCGGCTTTTGTCCCAAGTAGTCAAAGAGAAAGTGGAAGGGGTTCTATATTCAAAGCCCTAGCCCCGTTTCTGCCTGGACCCTGGGTCCTCGAATGGGTCGAGCAATTGCGGTCAGCAGCAGATACTCAGCAAGGGCCTTCCCTCGCTCGCGTCGCGCTCACCCCTGAGAATCTGCGGAGCGGGAAATGTGGACTCAGTTCTCGTGGCGCTCAATGTCCAATGGGGGTGAGAGAGCCGGGAAAGCTTCTGGCGCAGTGGAACCAAAAAGTGTGTTGTCGGTCGTGTGACCTACGGTCTTTCCAAGTGCACAGAGCAACCCAGGATAAACCTCCAGAACTGGGGCCTGCTTGCCGTGCTCCGTAACATGGAAAAATAGGAAGCCTTGGTATTTAGACAGAACTTTACAATTTTTACAGCCGCTCCTATCTCTCTGTCACCTCATAGTCTGTTTGTTTGTTTTTGCAGAGAGAGAGAGAGAGAGAGCGTGTGCAAGAACAGCGAAGGGGCAGAGGGAGAGAGAAGATCCCAAGCAGGCCCCGTCCTCAGCTCAGAGTGCAGACGGGGACCCCTCTGAGTCCACTCCCTTGCGTCTCAATGCAGCCCTTGATCCCACGACCCCGGGATCATGACCTGAGCACAAAACAAGAGTGGGGCAGTCAACTGGCTGAGCCTCGGAGGCGTCCCACCTCATCGTACTTTTAAAATTGCGTTTGGGCACCCGTTATTTGCAGCACTGTGCTTAATGCCGTGGGGCTCGAAACACATGAGAGAAGATTCTGTTCCCCCAAAGAAAATAATAGCACCCCACTACGACAGCACAAATTGTTGAGGGCCGGGCATTGTGTTAAGATCCTTTGTGCACTGTCTCCTTTTATCCACACAAAAACTTTAATAGGAAGATGAGAGTGTTGTTGTCAAAGACGAGGACAAAGGCTCAGGAAAGGGGAAGTGACCTAGCCGGGCCCTTTCTCTGCACCTCACCCCCCACCCCCCATCTACTTTGGTTGCTGACAGTGTCACGTTGATACCCTATAGACTATTTCATGGTGCTACAAAAGCATCTTCGTACACCATCTTGTTTATTTTCAAGACAAATTTCGACATCAGTAGTATCCCCACTTAAAAGTGAGAAAATAAGGCCCAGGCAGCCTAGGTGATTTGTTCAGGGTCAGTCAGCGAATTTGAGGTAGACCTGAGATTCAGACCTGAGCGCACAGGAGTGTTACCACTTAGGGAAGGGATCCAAGCTCACGGGTAAGGGCAGAAGGCAGGCGGCAGGTGCTACAGAGAGCGCGGTCGAGAGGGATCATGGCGGGAGGAAATGAAGGGTCCTCACTGGACGAGTTGTGTCTTTAAGGATGGAGACGGCAGGTAGGGAGGTCCCCGAGGCTATTCCGGCGGGGGATGCAGAGTGAGGGTGTCCCTGCTGAGGAAGAGTCTGAAGATCCGGGTGCTAGAGCTACCCTGCACCGTCCCCTCTGGGTCCGCTCCCCTGCGTCTCATACAACATGATGGTGTTTGTGCCCCACCGCGCTGGTGTGAGAGCTCCAGGGGTAAGGTAGGAGTGGCCTGAAAGTGGTGAAGCACTTTACAAATATCAAGCCTTCTCATCCCAGTTTTAAATGAGAGGCACTTGAGGTTCTGAGTCTTGAGGAACTTGCCCAGGATCACAGAGGAGGTCCAGCAACACCCAGGCGTCAGCACCAAACTCTTTTTTTTTTTTAATATATTTTTTTAATGTTTGTTTATTTTTGAGAGAGACAGAGACAGGATGTGAGTGGGTTAGGGGCAGAGAGAGAGGGAGACACAGAATCCGAAGCAGGCTCCAGGCTCCGAGCTGTCAGCACAGAGCCTGCCGCGGGGCTCGAACTCGCGAGCCGTGAGATCATGACCTGAGCCGAAGTCGGGCGCTCAGCCGACTGAGCCACCCAGGCGCCCCAGCACCAAACTCTTGAACCACCAGCTGGCGCCACGGGCCCTGAGCCTCAGTCGATATTGGGAGAGACACCAGTCACGGAGCTTTCTGTCCATGATGGCCTACTGCTCTCTGGGATCGTGAAGACATAAGCTAACTAAAGAGAGAAACCCATCTGGACATTCATGGGCTGGAGCAAGGTGGATGGAAGGAATTTATGAGGGATGGTCTGAGGGTCTGGCCCCCTTGCTCTAAAGAGGTTGGGTAGTGTTACCCTCTCTGAACTCCAGCCCCAACTGGTAAGAAAATGTACCTTGGGGGCATGGCAGAGAGCAGCAGTTTTCAAACTTTCTACGGTAAAGTCCATGCGCTCATCGCCATAGTTCCAAATACATAACATAAACTGCATAAGATTATCAAAGAGATGGAATATGTTGAAATGCACTTACCAAAATGTTTTTAAAAAATTGTGATCTAGCAATAGATACGTGCATGCTTCTTTATTAAAGTATCAAATATAAAAGGTCTAGCGGTGGGTCTATTAACTGTATTTCCAAGTAGACACAAGCATAAATGAAATTTTAAAACAGTTGTAATATCTGTAAATATTTTAAAATATACAGTTTAGGGGCGCCTGGGTTGGGCGCAGTGGGTTGGGCGTCCGATTTCGGCTCAGGTCATGATCTCACAGTTTGTGGGTTCGAGCCCTGCGTCAGGCTATGCGCTGACAGCTCAGAGCCTGGAGCCTGTTTCGGATTCTGTGTCTCCCTCTGTCTCTGCCCCTCCCCTTTTCATGCTCTGTCTCTGTCTCAAGAATACATAAACATTAAAAAAATTAAAATAAAATAAAATAAAATAAAATATACAGTTTATACTGGTGATAAAGTTAGATATTTCTGATTATACTGTTGTAGTTTGTCAGCGATATGTAGAACTGAAAAACGTTACATTTTAGTGAGAGGCTACTAAAGCCTAAGCGTTATATTTTCTATTTAAATCTAGGTACAGCCTCCCTTTTCCACCCCTGAATTCTACCTATGAATCCTTTGGGACCCAAGAATATGAATTCCCAGATTAGAGGAAATAAAAAACAAGCTTTTTTTTTTTTTTTTAAGTTTATTTCTTTATCTTGAGAGGGAGCGCGTGAGTGTTAGCAAGGGAGGGGCAGAGAGAGAGAGAGAATCCCAAGCAGGCTTTGCACTGTCCGTGCAGAGCCTGACGCGGGGCTCAAACCCATGAACCGTGAGATCATGACCTGAGCTGAAATCGAGAGTTGCATGCTTAACTGGCTGAGCCACCCAGATCCCCCAATAAAAGAAGGCTTTTACGTAGAAGGCAACCAGTTATGGAGGAAATAGCACTTATGATTCCGCTTACTGTTAATTGTTTTTCCTTTATTAATAATAAACCATGTTCGATTACACTTCACTACAGATACCGATTATATTAATTATTCCTCGCCATAAATATTAGTAAGATGAATGGCTGGACAATTAAGCAAGTGTCTGTTTTTGTGTTTTTAATTTTCTAACGTTTATTTATTTCTGAGAGAGGGAGAGAGAAGAGTGCAAGCAGGGGAGAGGCAGAGAGAGAGAGAGAGAGAAACAACAGAATAGGAAGCAGGCTCCGGGCTCTGAGCTGTCAGCACAGAGCCTCACGCGGGCCTCGAACTCACGGACCGCGAGATCATGACCTGAGCTGCAGTCAGATGCTTAACCGACTGAGCCACCCGGGCGCCCCATTCTGTTTTAATTATATAAAGTAGGAGTCATGATATCGACTCTTGAGGGTTGTTTAGAGGGTCAAGTGAGATGAGATATTTCTAAGGCATTTGTCACTGGCTCTAAAATATAGTAGGAGCTTAACTAGCCGTTGCTATCCCCGCGAGTACAATTATCGTTACCTGTTACCATGGGGCATTTTGGCGATCAAGTGGAAGTCAATATGCCTGACCCATAACACTGACCAGCTATAGGCTCCTTCTCGCACAGTCCTCAGGCGGACTTAGAGGCTGTGGGAAGACATCAAAACCTGCCCTGGTACCATCAGTCTTAGCTAGAAAAATGGCCCAGAGAATAGCCCTTGGTTGACTGGAAAAACAGGTTATGTTTGCTGTGGAAGGTCTCTTACCACCCTTCCCGAGGGCCTGCAGGTTTGGGTTGCCACCTCTCCGAGAATCCAGCCTCTAGGGTCCAGCCTTCCCTGGTGCACCTGTCGCAAGACAGGAAGGGAAGGGGATTTTTACCGATTGGGCCTCTCCTGTGTGCTCCTTAGGTGGCGAATGGTCCTGAAATGGGAGCCTCGTTATTTTTCTGTGCCTCGGTCTTTCAAGGTCCTACTTTTGAGGGCACATCTGCCTAATTGGAACCGATGAATAATACCGAGGTGCTGAGGAAGACTCAGTTTGCAAAGGGCTGGAGAAAATGTCTCTGGATCTTAACAGAGGCTTTTAATACCAATATGGAGATGGCGGAAGCCTCCGCACATGGACCCATGCACGCCTCAGTTGCCTCTTGGGTCTGTTGTGCCTTAACTCTGTCACCTGGGACAAGGCAGGAACCTCTCTAGACCATTCCTTGCTTGTTACCTAGGACTGAGAGCAGCTAATTAGCAGCGGGGTTAAAATTATGAGATGAGGTCTTGTTTTCAAACAGCTTACTACACGACAGACACCCCCAATGGTAGTTTTGCCATTAAGAATCGTGTCACTTGCAGCTTGGGGGAGAGCATCGGAGGTGAGATCAGAAGACCTCCAGAGGCCTCTCACCACCTCATGGAGGAACTTGCTCGCTCTGTTTGGTGAACGGTGTTTCTCTCACACCGAGAAGATACACACGCTTCGGTTTCCCCACCAACACAACATGCTTGAAGAAGCGTTTGCCCAGCGACTCATAGCCAGTAGGCAGGTGGGGCAAAGATCTACAACAAAAATGCAAGGCTTCGCCTCTTGCTTTTGAAACCCTCCCAAGCGCCTGGGCATCCCGTAAAAGAATGCACATCAAATTAAGGCCAGCATACGGTGGCTGGGATAGACTTGAGAATGACCTAGGAAAGACTTGAGAATGAGCGAGGGCTACCGGCCTCCTTCCCTCCTCAGCTTACAAAGGCTGGAAGAAGCAGTCGGCATCGCCTGTGGGTCCTCCTTAAGGACTCGGGCTCTTCAGCCACGGAGTCCAAATCACTCTTCTGGATGCTCGCCCGGAGCAAAGCTCTGGCTTCGAAGTCGCTGGAAGGCAGCCACGGTGAAGACATATGCTACCGCCAGCATGCAAAGGGAAAACAGGGACCCTACTGCTCAGGCAGGAACACAAATCGAGCGTTTCTAGGAGACCCCGGCCAGGAGGGAGCTTTGTCACCGGCGTCCCAGGATCGAGAAACCGTGCCCTCTGCTCCCCACTTGGCTCATCTTCCCCAGTGTTGCCGAATGGGAAAGAACTTCTAGAGACTGAAGACCAGAGTTCATGAATTGAGGACCAGAGTCTCAGTCTGCATTTTCTGTCCCACGGGGCTCACGTATGTTCAGGAAAAGTGTCCACCGAGATCCAAGAGCGCCTCTGGTAACACTCTTTCCGTATCGTGTAGGTCTTTTTTTTTTTTTTTTTTTAACTTTTTGGATTTTAGGGGCAGAGCTTTGATTCAATCAAATGCCTCTCGCAGCTGGTGACATATGGGGGTATTATGTTGACCTCCACAAGGTCCCTTTCTTATTTGATTTCAGGGTTCCATGCACGCCCCATTTTCCATTACTTTTCTTTCCTATTAAGTGGGCACCTCCTCTACGACGTTGAATAGATGTTCTGGATATGTACCTACCTGTGAGAAATGCGTGCGGGTATTTCACGTATGTATGTTGCATTTAGCTTACGTCATAGTGTCTCGTTACATTTCTTACCTTTATGCTTACTCCTTCCAGGGTATGCTCACCAGTATATCGCTTCCCATAGCCATGGGACAGCTATTTGCTGCTACAAATAATTCTGCTGTGTTCCTTTTTCCATGTGGGGCCTTAATGGGCTTACGCAAGATTTTCCCAGGCAGGTTCTCTGGAGAGAGGCTGCTGTATTGTAGGGCACCCAGAGGCTAATTCCCTTAGAGCTGCCAGATTACTTTCCAGAAAGACTGTGCCAGTTTCCACTCCTGCCAACTAAGCCCCGGTGTTCCAGCTTCCCCCCCCCCCACTCAAATTTTTACATTGTTGTCACTGGAGTAGATATTAAGGGGCACCTACTGTTGTTTTAATGGATTTTTTTTTTACATTTATTTATTTTTGAGAGACAGAGAGAGACATAGCACGAGTAGGGGAGGGGCTGAGGGTGGGGGAGACGCAGAATCCGAAGCAGGCACCAGGCTCTGAGCTGTCAGCACAGGGCCTGACGAGGGGCTCAAACCCACCAACCACAAGATCATGACCTGAGCCGAAGTCGGACGCCCAACTGACTGAGCCACCCAGGAGCCCCAACTACTGTTGTTTTCATGTTGATGTTTGTCATTATGGGTGAGGTCGAGAATCTCTTGAACTTTAGCCATTCAGGTGTCTTCCTTTCTGTGCACTGCCTATTTCTATCCTCTACCCATTTTCCTATTCTTTCAAGGATTAATAGGAATTCCTTTCTCAGCTAAACATTAATCCCATTGATTTTAAACTTTGAACAGTCTCTCAATATGGTATACACCTGTTAACAACCGTCGACTGTGTCCGTGTTGGATAGAAATCTGTGGCCAGACCCAATACTCTCCTACCTCATAGCCTGTGCTTATATGGTCTTGTTGCAAAAAATCTCTTTCCACTTATGGGAATATTTTCTCCTACCAGCTCTAAGGAGCCAGCTTTCTTAGCACCGTCTGCTAAACAGTGTATCTACTCCCCACCTCTATCAGACGTCTTCCTTGTACACATCTCCATTCCTGGACATTCCTTTCTGTTCTATGCTTTGTTTCTCTGCTGCTGTGCTGGTGTATACTCTCCTCTCCTTGCTCTTTGTGTGTGTGTGTGTGTATGTGTGTGTGTGTGTGTGTGTGCGCGCATGCGCGCACACACACGTAAAATTGACCCACTATTTGTGAAACTGAATTATTCGATGCAGACTTTAGATTCCATTTGTCGAGTTTCCCCCAAACCTCTGCTGGAGCTTTTGGGGGAACATATGGAATGTGTAGATTCATTTAAGGGAGAACCGACAGATTTGTAATATCAGATAATTCCATTCATTCATTCTTCATGTCTTCTTCTATGCCTTTCATAGAATTTGAACGATTTATCCATACAATTTTATGCCTTCCTTTTTATTTCTGTTCCTAGAAACTTGAGAGATTCCTGATGTTACGAATGGCATCTCATGTTCTATTACAGTCCCTTGTTGCTTATTGATAGTGTGAATTGAATTTGTATCTGGCAGCCTTACCGAACTCTTATTAGTTTAGGAGTCTATTACGCGGTGGGTTTTCACTGCATATCTGACTCTTATTAGATGGTACCCTGAAGCCAGATGAATGTATGCTCTTCACACATTTCATCACCCAGCCTCCTCAAAGCTTTTCCATGCTGGCTGACCTTGTAACAGAAAGGTTAGCGATCGCTTTTTATTTTTATTTTTATTTAAAATTAAAAAAATTTTTTTTAACATTTATTTATTTTTGAGAGACAGAGAGAGACAGAGCGTGAGTAGGGGAGGGGCAGAGACAGAGAGGGAGACCCAGAATCCGAAGCAGGCTCCAGGCTCCGAGCTGTTGGCACAGAGCCCAACACGGGGCTCGAACCCACGAACCGTGAGATCATGACCTGAGCCGAGGTCGGATGCTCAACCGACTGAGCCACCCAGGTGCCCCTTGGCTATCACTGTTTAGCATCTACTACACTAGGTACTACCCTAAGAACTTTCCATGTGTTGTCCTACTTTATCTTCCCAACAAACCGATTTGATTATATTTTTATTCATACTTTATAGATGAAGAAATGGAGGTTAGACAGTAAATTGCCTTGGCTCACACAGCCAGTAGCAGACTGAGCAAGACCAGCCTCTGACTCTAAGTTTGGGCCTTAGACTAGTTTATGATGAGCAAGGTAAAGCCTGTATTATTCACCAATACGCCCTTTTAATGAAAAATGGGTTCAGTTTTTATCATTTTATCTATGCTATGATTGTGTTTATTTAACTCCAATTTAATATGTGATCTCTAAGATAATAATACCTGCATTTATATTAACTATGTAATAAAAAATAAAAATGGTCTCTAATGGCAAATGTATAATTGGGGGTTGCTATTTTGCATGTCTTGTCTTTTTACTTACTTTTCTGATCGTTCTTTGATTGTGTTTTCTAAAGCTATCAGCTGGTGACATTTTGGAAATTAAAAAAAAAAAAAGAAAAAGAAATCCAGACTGGTTCTTTACCATGGATTGTTTCAGAAGCACTGATCCTCAGTCCTATGTCTTGCTGGCTTAAGTACCTGAAGATGTCAATAGGATAGAACCAAAGTTAGGAGCCACTGTGTATTTCGGTGCCCTGTTGTCTCGATTGTTTCAAACAGATGATTTGTATTTCTGAAAAGCTCCAATTGAACGAGAGCCATCTTGAGAAAGCCCCTTTCTCCCAAGGAATGCCTGAGAACGATTCTTTACGCTGTCTCTACCCAGCCCTCTCTGTTGCTTCAGACTCGGCGTCTCCAGTGGATCTCAGAGGCAAGAATTTACTGCAGGGAAATACCAAGCAATGTCTGAACTTTCAGCTGGGGAAAAGTCTTTTATTGGAGCAGGTAATGTCTCATCTTGAGATGCCACGCTTCCACATTTGGAAAAAGAAAATTCTCAGCTTGAGCGTAACAGTGAATTGTGCAGTTGTTAACAACGTTCGTGAAACTGTTTATTTTAGGGGTGCCTGGGTGGCTCAGTCCAGCCTTATTTAGCTCATGGAAAAATAATGGGGAAAAAAATCCAAATATTTAACAATAGGAGAATTTTTAGTAAGCCAGCTCTGTGGGTATAGTGAAATACTGCATTATCTTTAGAAAGAAGGCAGACTATATCAGCAGATAACAGTGGTTCTACCAGAGTATGTGTAAATGACAACAGAGCAAATGGGATATATGTTTGAACCACAACTGAATAAAAATACATTCACGTGTTTGGAGCAAGAATTGGAATTACGCCAGATGGAACTTACTGTGTTTTTCTTATCCGTAAGGTTATGATTAAAAAAAGATCGAAAAGTATGTTTTTATGTGTGCTTTTAAGAAAATCACAGAAACGTATAGCTAGTTTATGCAAATTTAGGAACTTCCTTAAAATAACTGTCTTAAAATAATGGTAATAGGGAGTATGTAAAAATGTTTAAAAGGGGCTGTTTGAAAGAGCCACCTGGATCAGGGGCCTGCACCCTATGGCCCAGGCCAAGTCCAGCCTGCTGCCTGTTTTTGTAAATACAGATTTTATCGCCTTCCGGCCACATCCATTTGTTGAGGCCCTACGACTCTTCCGGCTACAAGGGCAAAGCTGAGTGTTTGCAACAGAGACCAGTTGGCCTGAAACTGTAACATATTTACCACGTGGCCTTCACAGGAACAGCAGCGACTCCTAACCTAGAGAATCACTTGAGGAGACATGAATTAGAACCTATTGGTGGCATTCGTGGGATTTCCACTTAAATAACAGATATAGGGGCGTCTGGGGGGCGGGGCTCAGTTGGTTAAGCGTCCCACTGACTGCAGCTCAGGTCATGATTTCGGGTAGGTTCTATAGCCCCAGGACGATCTCCGGGCTGACAGCTCAGGGCCTGGAGCCTGCTTCGGATTCTGTATCTCCCTCTCTTTCTCTGCCTCTCCCCCGCTAATGCGCTCTCTCTCTCTCTCAAAAATGAAGGTGAAAAAATTTTTAAATAACAGATATAAAGGAAAGGCACAAAACTGCTCCAAATCGCTTAGTTCTAGGTGTGCAAAGAAATGCATTTGATTGATTACAGGCCCGAGAGACTTTGGGAAACAAGCGGGACACTACTTTCAGAGCTGAGACATTTTCAGAGCTGGGTTTTTCCTTCTAAGCAAAGCAGTCAACCATAAGCGTGGCAAAGCTAGGCAAGACCCGCGTGCGGGTAAAAGCGGATGAACAGAACCTTCAGGACGGTCTGGATCACCTGGGCCCGGCAAGGCTCCCGGAGGACATGTGTCTGCAAGGCTCTCCCGGAGGAAGCCATCGGCCCAGGGACGCCCAGTGTTGCTATGGCAACATCAAAGGAGGAAAGAAAAACTTGGCCTACGGATTTCCTGTAGGTGTCAGAGCAAGAACGAGTCCTAGGAGACACGAATAAGCAGTAAGCAGGGGGACCTGCAAATTCTACCTCTGTGTTTTCTGCTGTGTCATCTGAGCCCTCCCATCCCACCTCCCTCACCCCTGCACAGCCGCGGGGTTTGGCGTCGGGCCGCGGTTTGTTCCGAAATGGATTTATACCATTTATCCTGGGACAGGCCATCAGAAGCCTCACACCTGACCGTCCCTTTGTCCTAGGGTCTTAGAAACTGTGTCAGGTTCCTTCCAGGGCAACAGTTAACTCTGTTTTGAGGTCACCTCCGCGGATACAATGTTACTCTCTTGTGAGAGAAAGGAAGTCGATCCGTTTAGGAGTTGGGGGAGAAGACTGGTGGCTTTGAGCTTCTGCCAACTTGGGACAAAAGGCACTTTCTGGGCTCTTCGTTCTCACTGATCACCCCTGCACGGGCTCACGGGTAGATCTGTATTGGTAACACACCAGAATATTCTAGAAGACTCTCTATACACTATATACTTAACTATGCACCGTGGACTTGCTACATAGGAGACCACTGGGCACCTACATATGCAGGCACGCGTGCACACACACACACACTGTGGCTGATAGCGGCCCCTGAAAACACAGCACTGACTGACAAGAGAGGAACAGAAGTGCCTAATAGTTGTGTTCCCACAGCATGGGCGGGGTCTGGCAGGGCAGAGTCTCTGGCCGGACTGTGTGGGGCAAGGGGGCTCGTGCATGTCCCTCAGATGGCACTACCCACGTCCGCTCACCTCTCCTCCTCCCCGTCCTCTTGTGCTGAGAGGACTCGACTCACAAGCCAGAGGAGACGGCGCTCCGAGGCCTGCTGCCCGCACCCGTCTTCAGGCTCCAGAACATTCAGAGTAACACAGGCAAAGTGAGGAAGCCCAGCCTGCCTGCTGGTGGGGGGGCCGTGGCTCTGCTTCCCTTTTTCTCTTTTCTTTCACACCCCCTCTGAAGAGCGGCAGACGCTGGGAGAGCCACCGGCTACACCAGATCGAGGAGGTCACCAGGGAGGGCCCATCCCTGGAGCAGATCAAGCTCAAGAGAGGAGCCTGGGTGAGGGGGACAGGAGGCGACAGCCAGATGGTGAGAGCCACTGGGCCGATGAAGGCGGGGCTGGTCCGGGGGCCAAACTCTGAAGTCAAGCTTATTCGGGGCCCTCACCTTTCTTAAGCGCCCCAGTGTTCCCAAGATGGCTTCCACTGGCCTGCCCTCTGGATCCAGACCTTTCTCTCTCATTCTCTGCCTTCAAAAGATACCTGTTCTGAGGTAAACTTCACCTGTTTTTTCCCTTTCTCCTTCTCAGCTTCTGCCTCTTCCTCTGAAAAAAAAAAAAAAAACCAATCTGTGCTGAGGCTTTAGCGAGTGATAACGAATTAATTAGTAAACTTTCTCAAATGAAATATTTACATTTTTGAAAGGAGCCAAAGCAAAGGTAGAACTTCAAAGGAAGCTGCTAAAATCGCCTTCTGGCCACCCGTGTGTCCCCCAGGTAAGTCCTGGCCCTGTGCCCCTCTTGTTTGTAAGTGTCCTCGTGTCTTCCCCTCAGGATCTTTTAAGGGACCACAATAATTTGAGCTGCAGAAACTATAAATTGTCTTTGTATACGTTTGTGTGATATTTGCTAATGCAAATAGCATACGGGAGCGAAATTGTAAACTTATAAGTAACCTTAAGCTTATCTTTTTAGTAACTCTAAGCTGATATTAACACGTATGTTATAAAATATGTAAGCATATTATAAATATTATGAAATATTATAAAGATATTATCTATCTCTCTATCTAGTAGTATGGATCCCCGATTCACATTCTCTGAAGTATACAGTTAGGAGTTCATTGGGAACAGGAGGAAAGAAACACACAAAGGGAAAGAAGTCGCAGATGGTCGCGTGTTACTAAAAAAGTCTCCCGGACCCGAGTTTGAGGGCATGAGTTGGTCATTTGCTCTTACTTGATGTGGATGGGTTGCTCGACAAAGCCCTTAAAGACTGTTTCCTTTCTCCTAGTCACCATTATTCCCTTGACATCAGCCACCATAATTGCGGGGGGTTTTTCCCGTCAAGACGTGAACCCAGTAATTGAGAACACGCTGGCCGAAGCTTGTTTCTCTCCTACAGCAGTGGGAAGCACTTTCACATGGGTTAAAATTAACTAAAAATATCGCTCCTTTGCCACATCCCCACCCTCAGGCCCGTGGAAGGAGAGTCTGTAAGCTCTTTTTAGATTTCCCCGGAGGTTGGGAGTGGGCCAGTCACTTCAAGGGGGAGAAGAAGTTCGCCAATAATTGATGGTGCTTGCTTTATGATAATTATCGTAACATTTCATAAATAACATCATATAAGTATCGTATCAAACAATGTCAAATGATGTCAAATAAATATAATACATTTGTATGAACATAAGAGTCATTGAACCGTAGGAGGCTGAGTTTTACGATCGTCATTCTGCCCTTCCTGCCCTGCCTCCACATAGAACGGACCCATCACCGTGACATCAAGTCAGTGGGGACCCCCACTCTATGCCTGGTGCCCTGAAGCTCCCATGTTGATGACCCCCAGAGAAGGTCTGAAGGTCTGAAGGTCTTTTCTTCGCAAAGGAATTTGCCACCTGTTTGTGGCGGTCCCTGAATTCTGTCGGGCGGCTTCTTCATCAAAAACCTCATTAGCCTGGGTTGCCTCTCTAAAGATATTCCTGATTAAAATCACACTTGTGCCATGCACTGTGTAAGGATACAAAAATAGAAGACGACATTTTGGAAGTGCGTACTGGGGACGGTTGCACAACGTCGTGAATGGAATTAATGCTGCTGCGTGATAGATTTTAAAATGGCTAAACTGGAAACGTTTGTTACGTGGATTCTACTGCAATAATACAAATGTTTTACCAAAAAAAAACAAACAAACAAACAAAAAAAACCAACCCCAAACAACCACACTGAGTAAGATAGTCCTGGTCCTCGGGTTCCTCATGGTCTAGTTGGGAGGACCAAAACGTGCAAACAAAGGTGTGATTGGTGAGAAGGTAGGATATAAAAAGGGATGCAAAGGAGGAGGCTGTGAATGAAATGTAACCTTTTATTTGCTTTTGTGCGTTCTGTGTTTTAGTGGCGGCGTTAGGGGAGCCCGCTAGACCCGAGGCTTCCGTGATGAGCAGTGCTACTCCAGAAGCCAAAGGCATAGGCTCCCCTCAAATGTTGGATTCCGCAACAACGCGGGTCCTAACGTTGGACCCGTGGGAGAAACTGTGCCTAGTGGAGTCCTAAGTCCAGTTGTCGTCTCCACTGTCATTCACTCCTCCTACCCAGGGCCCGGAAAGGATGAGACCGGAGAAGCACGTAGGGTGTGAAATCGAAGGAGCCACTTATGCTCATGGTCAAGTGCCGACAGGGGAAGCAGCGACCTCCGTAACATGTCCACATGTCCACAGACCCATGGATCTTGTACATCTTTGCATCTCCTAAGACCAATAGCAAGTGGAGCACAGAGACAGCACGCGGCAAATGGTAGCATGCTTTGGCAAGCATTTCAAAAATAAATGAAGTTATTTATTCTACCACGTCCCCTAGGGACGAGCTCTTCACCTGTGTCTCTTCGGTTCCCATCTCTGTCTTGTCCAGCTGAAGGTCGTTCAAGGCTTATGCTCCTCGAGCATCTCCCAGCAGGTGTTTCCTCTGCGCCTCTGGAACCCTTCTCCTCCTGACCCTTTTTTTCCAGTGTCGTTTTTGTTTTTGGCTGTTGTTGTTGTTGTTGTTCCTCCTTGTGATTGATTTTGAACAGTTGCTTGGTCTTCAAGTCTTGTAGGTTTTCCCTGGGGTCTAAGCCACGGTTAATCCCATTTGGTTCAGTTTCCGCTTTGGCTATGGCAATGGCGCTTTGCATGTCTAGAAATTTCATTTGGTTCTTTTTATATCTCCTATTCATCTCCTCACTATGTGTGGATTCTCTTTACATCCTGGAACATATGGAGCGTACTTTCAGAAGATGTTTCAACGCTCTCGTTCACTACTTTCATCATGTGCGTCGCTTCTGGACCTCTGGCACCACGTCTGTGACATTTCTACCTACTCCCCGACTGCCCATCACTTGCCTTACTCCTTCCCACCCCTCCTAAAATTCCACTCCTTCCCACTGCTTTTGCCCCCATCCTTTCCCGTCTCCCGATGTGTTCCCTTGACCCCTTCCTCCCGCTCTTCAGCTTTTCAATGGCCATTTTTCCTTTGGCATGGAGATATTTCATGCCTTCCTTGTCTTAAGACCAACACCAAACAAACCTTCCTTGACCACCAGGCCACCACCCTGTAGTTAGCCTTCCCTTCATAGACACGCGTCTCCAGAGAACGGCCGTCCCCATCACCGAGATGATTAGCAGTCGTGCACCTTGCCAAGTGCCGGGCCTCCCCGCGCCACAGTCAAGTTTCTGCCCCTTCCCCCAGTCCAGGGAAAAAATGTGGCGAAGTCAACGAGTTCTGCTAAGTGCAGCAGATGGTTTGGGGTCCTTACCTTGGTCGGTCTGGGCACAGCCCCTTGCTTCCTCCTGCCTGAAATCCGTCTTCCCTTGGCTTCTGTGACCTTCGTTCAATTTTTCCTCCCTTTGCTCGCGTCCAGTTCTCTCTGCTTCCTTTCTCTCTCACCACTGTTTCCGCAGGAACGGCTCCCCCATTTATCTCTAACCTTTCAGGGTAGTTCTTTACAGGTGACCCAAGGACCTCACAGTTTATACTCGCAAACTGAACCGAGTCTTTCCTTTGAAACTTACCCTGAAATATCCTTGCTCAAAATGGGGATTCACTGTCGCGGTCGCTGGGATGTGCTTTGTGTTCTGATCCCAACCTCCCTTTATCCATTCACCGCCCCCCCCCCACCCCCGCTCACGTTGTCTGCAGACCTTGTGCTCTCCTGTCACCTCCCGGGCCTTTGGTAACATTCACTTTGTTGTACTTTCCTCTCACACCTGCCCCACCACCTTCACGTTCAAGCTGTCTCCTGATCATCCTCTGAAAACAAACACAATCATTACTTTCTCTAGGAAACGTCTCCTAAGCCCTCAGTGCGACTTTGGTGTTGTTCCTTAGCAATGTTCTTTCTCCATATTCATATCTTCATCAAGCTGAACACAGTACTTGAGAGCAGGATCGTGTTTGAGGTGGCATTCGCCATGCCTACTATGGTGTGTGGCACGACACGCAAAATTCATGACTGAGTAAATCGCATGCATGCATGAGTGAAATTTGCATACATGTATGACCTCCCTTGTCCCTTTAGAAACTTAATCTAAAATTTAGCACCAAATAAGCTACGCATCAAGGATGGTAAATAAAAGTCTTCTAGGTAAGCGAGCGTCAGGCCTCCCTTCAGCTTTTAATTGAGAAGTGATTGTGTAGTCTGAGATTCAGTTTAGTCATTTAGATGGTCAAAAACAGATGAGCCACCTATTTTCCAGTCTGCTTTGGTCACCTCATCTGATGGTTTCCACGCAATGCGATCAGCCAGCAGTCGATCCAGGGATTTGCCGCAGTGGAATCCAGGTTCCAACACGGTCTTTCGTGCTTCTGCGTTCCATAGAGCACAGCTTGACAAGACCCCGGCTGCTACCTTCCGCCCACACCGAACGATGTTAATTTCAAGGAGCAAAGGGAAGATAATCCAAGTACTGTTAGGTTCTTAGCTGGAAAAAGATTGAGAAAAAACAGGACTTTCTAGTTCAAATTGTCAAACTAATGTAAATAAATCACTGAATTTACATGGAATTCACCCAAGAATGTGAAGGAGTTCAAGGGTGACGCTGTAAAGCTGTAGCCATTTTCCCAAAAACATTACTAACAGCTTCGTAGCAACGGGATGTCTCCCATCAACAGGACACTTTCCAAGAAGGGACTGAAGAGTTGTCTCACATCCATGTTGAGGAAGGATATAGAATCTCCGATAAATGGGGAAGTCTTTGGACAAGTAAGCAAGTATAACCTTCTGAGAGAAAGGGAGCCTGTTTCCTGCCAGGGAAAACCTTGGCTAATTAAATTATTGCAACATCGTTTGGGGGCGCCTGGGTGGCTCCGTCAGTTAAGCATCTGACTCTTGATTTCAGCTCGGGTCACGATCTCGTGATTCGTGAGTTCGAGCCCCGTGTGGGGCTCTGCACTGGTGGTGCTTGGGATTCTCTGTCTTCCCTCTCTCTGCCCCTCCCCTGTTCGCTCTTGCTCTCTCTCTCTCTCAAAATAATTAAATAAACATTAAAAAAAAGAAACATTGTTTGGATGGCAAATTGAAATACAGAATAAGAATAACCAAAGGATATGTTGTAGTGAAAGTTTCCCTCAAAAAAGTATTATTAAAATACTACAGTAAAAGTTCTGAATTTTCACAATTAATAATAAATGGTATTATTGGAGGAGCTTAGGGAAAGTGTTGACTAACACAGAAGAAAATCACCCGAATCCCCATTTTATCTGCCTTGAGTGTTATCTTACCAAAACACATGTCAGGTCACGCCTCTTCCTTGATTAAACCTTTAGTAGTTTGTTATCGTTTTAGTAGCTTTTCATGATAAAAAGTAAAGAAAAATTGGAAAGCAGGAAAGGAAGTACTATCTTTTTTTTCTTTAAAAGATTTTATGTCTTCTTTTTTTTTTCACTTCAAGTCCACTGCTCTTTATTATTTTTTTAATATGAAATTTATCGTCCAGTTGGTTTCCATACAACACCCAGTGCTCATCCCAACAGGTGCCCTCTTCAATGCCCATCACCCACTTTTCCCTCCCTCCCACCCCCCATCAACCCTCAGTAAAGTACCATCTATGAAATACTAGCATATCTAAGTGCCCTTTCGTTTAGCCTTCAAAAGCCTATGGTGAGGCTAGTGCCGTGACGCTATTCCCATTTTACAGAGGGATAAACTAAGGCACAGTGATGATAAAATATTTACTCTTATTCCCATGGCCTGTAATAAGGAGAGGAACATGAATTTTAACTCAGGAGTGATTATAGTACATATTTCTGGTATTGTAATACACTTCTATGTCAGGACAGGCATGTAACCCCCTTCTGCCCAACGAGACATGAGGAAAAGTCTACTGCAGGGTGAAGGAGGGGCTTACGAGAAAGGCTTCATGTTGCACATTCTTCCCTAGAGCATTTCCTTCTGGAAATCCGATGTAGCAGACTCAGTTAGCATCAGGTATCAGGCAGTTGTGTGCTTCCCCGGGTGAACCTGATTGGTAACCAACTGGGATAATTCACTTTTCCAAGGGATATACAAGAATGGGCATGTGGCACTATTTTGCCAAAGAATCATGAAGGCAATTCTGTTTGGAGGGAGGTAATAGTCCAGGAAAAGATTTCGTTTTGTTTTTAAAAAAGAAAGCTTGTGGAAAACCTACTCTTTCTTATGGTTAGATTTGCCATCACATGCGATGCTTACAGCTGTGGCAGCCATGTGGGCACCATGAGGTTAGTCATCCTAAAAAGATATGCCAGCGTGCGGAGGAAGGCATGCGGAGCTGTAGAAAGAACCTGGGCCCTTGATGATACAGTCAAGCTGATAAATTTACCAACTCAGAATGGTTTTAACCCTGGATTTCTCTATGCGAGATAATGTATTTCCTTATATGGAAGCCATTTTTGGATTTGTCCCTCTGTGACCTCCACCCTGAATGTCCTGACTGATAAAATCTTTATTTTCATACTTGCGGATTGTGGTTTCTCTTCCCTAGTGTGTGTGTGTGCGCGCGTGTGTGTGTGCCCGCGCGTATGTGTTGAGGGGACCACGAGGGAAGGATAAATGGGTCGCCGCCATTCATCAAGAGTCAAACTTCCTATCAAAATTCTTAGGAAGTTAATAGTGTCAGTAAAAAATTGAGAAGTATAGAGAAAAATTCGGATGAATTTTGAGGACCAGAAATTCAAAACAGAGAAAGGACAAGTACTATGTGGTAGAACGGAAAGCTCTTCAGTAGAGGGTACAGATGCGTGTTTTCCCTTCTCTGTATGTTTCATTTTTATTAACTGTTCAAAGACCAAACAACCCCGAACTAAGAAGTTATTGGGTCGTTTTCTCTCGGGGTTATTTTTAGGGCAAAATTCAAAGGCACTGGGAACTTCTACGTAAGTGGCAGGCACCCTTATAGGGTCTCTCTTTTCATGCCCTAAGGAACTTGCTTCTCCATCAGCACAGAAAATGCAAATAGAATACTTCAGAACTGGTGATACCCCTGAGCAGACATTTATTGATTGTCTCCTCAGGATTCCCCCTACCCGCTTCCCAACTGTCTCTGATTTCCATTTAAAGATTCATGTATTTCCAAGGAAACTGAATCCTGTGTCGGCGCCAGATTTGGAATTTGGAGCATGTATGGCTTACGTTAAGCCAGTAAGTACGTGTCATTCCCCAGGCCATTGTGATCATCAAGGGGATGGGTTTGCTATCTTCAGCTGGTTCAATTATGATCACTTTCAGAACGATTGCTGGGAATCCAATGCAAACACATTCTCTCTTTCCTGCTACGATGGGGATGTAGCTCTGAGACTTTTGGCCACCATCTTGGAAGCAGCCTTAGGGTGAAGTCGATAACAAAACCGGGTCCTCGGTGACCTTGTTGAACATCAAATTAAACTTTATCTGAAGCCAGACCACTTCTGGAGTTTTCCATTTCCCGATCCGATACATTTCCTTTAGTTTGAAGCCAAGTTGAAGGTTTTTTGGATCATTTACAACCTAAAGCTTCCTAAATGATGCGATCTGTTGGAACTATCCAGTGTTTTCTTCTCAATTTACAAAGAGAATTGAGAAAATGGGGCCATAGAGGGGAACTGTCCTATCCAAGGTCAAATAGGTGCACAGTTGTGATTTGGTACTAGAAGACAGACTTCCTGTCTCCTGGTCTGTTCTTTTCTCATAAACTTCTTGGCCCACAAAACGATAGAGACTGATGCCATTTTCTAGCTAAATTAAGATGCCTCGCAGCCTTTCACTTATAAAACTAGTGAAAAACCTATTCCTATCTGTGGCTACTTAGACTCCTTGGATGCGTAGCACTAAGAAGTTTTCGAGCCTACAGAATGAAATCATAACCGGCCACCCTGTTTTTCTAATCTTTTCTTAAACCTATATGTTATTTGCATTAGTGAGCGTCTCCCTTGTGAGGCTAGACAGAAGGCATGTGGCAAGCTCCTGAGTATTTCCATAGCAACCAGCAGGCATAAATACTTTGCTGAAATACAGGGCTTAGGGACAAGTATAGAGTCCCAAATCTGCTTTCCTCCCTACTTGTACACATTCGTCCTTACACGTATAGATCTGTGTGTGTGCATACACATGTCTGTGTGTGTGTGTGTGTGTGTGTGTGTGTGTGTGTGTAAGCTGTAGGCTTCCAATTGTGTAGTTTGAACATCTCTGTGACTGATCTTTGCTCACATTTTTCTCTCTCTTCCTTCTTCTCTTCCCTTCCTCCCTCTCTCCTGCAATCACTTTACCCTGGCAGTGATGTACTCAAGGAACCACCCCCCCCACCTTCGTGAGATGTGTCACCATTATCTGAAAGGAGAAAATCTTCTGTCTGTTTCAGCTAAGCACGTGTCATGTGTAGGGGTCGCTATGGAAATACCTGAAAAGAGATCTCAAAGAGAAAAACAATCTTTTCTCCAAGCAAGGAGTATGGGACGAGTCACTTTAGGAAGCAGTGATGCACCTGTCACTGAAGCGGACAGACAGCTTGGCTTTTCTGACCAAAAGTTCGGATTTTGTAACCATGCCGGCGAAACACCTGCCGACTGGCCTTGTGCTTCCGGAGGTCCCCAAGGTGAGTCTGTGGCCCTGCTTCTTTTACAAGCAGGTATTTCCCCCAGGTGACGTATCTTTCCCCGTCTCAGTCTCAGAAAAATGACACTCTTCACCATTTCCCCTAAGCACTTAAATATAAACTATTCTTTTTTCTCATTTATTCACCAATATTTGCTGAATGCTGCTATGTGCTGGGCGCTGTTCTCACCCTAGAGAGAAGGACATGAACAGAGAAGCTATCCATTAAAGTCCTGGTCACGCCCACCCTATGAAGAGAGAGGGAACAGAAGGAGACTGTGGCATTAACAAGAGTTTTCTTTCTTTCTTTTAAAAAAAAGATTTTTTTTAACGTTTATTCACTATTGAGAGATAAAGAGAAACGGAGCATGAGCAGGGGAGGGGCAGAGAGAGGGGGAGACCCAGAATCTGAAGCAGGCTCCAGGCTCCGAGCCGTCAGCACACAGCCCGACGTGGGGCTCAAACGCACAAACCGTGAGATCATGACCTGAGCCGAAATCAAGAGTCACAGGCTCAACTGACTGAGCCACGCAGGTGCCCCAGGTTTTTGTTCTTCTTGGTTCTCTCTTGCATTTTTCCATTTATTTATTTATTTTTTTAATGAAATATTTATTTTGAGAGAGACAGAGACAGTGCGAGTGGGGCAGAGGCAGAGAGAGAGGGAGAGAGAGAATCCCAAGCAGGCTCTGCGCTGTCAGCATAGAGCTGGACATGGTGTTCGAACCCATGAAACCGTGAGATCACTGTCTGAGCAGAAACCAAGAGTTGGACGCCGAAGTGACTGAGCTACCCAGGCGCCCCCCGTTCTAACATTTAAAGAACAGTTTGTAAGCCCAAATACAAGGGTTTCTGAGCAGACGTCAGACTCAAGCGTACTGAGTGGTGAGGTGAAGGAGGAGGAAAGGGGGTCAGGGAGTCTAGACCATTCCTTCAAGATATTTGGTAGGAAAGGGCAAGAGAAAGACGGGTTGGCCGAAGGCTCGGGGTTGAGTCCTTTGCTCGTTACTGGGGACGGCATGATCACGTTTACACTTGATCTTAGCCAAAAGGCTGAGAAGCGATAAGACACGATCGGGTTTAAATGCCAGTGGAGAGGATCCCATTGAGAGGGAGGGTCTGAATGTGCCAGAGACAGCGGAGAGATGGGGTGTAAGAAGCACAGCTTCCCTTTTCCGGGCAAGGAAAGGAAGCAAGGTTGGATGCCGAAGTTTATAGTCTCCACGGTTGAAAACAGAGGGTGCTCGGCGAACACGCACACGTACACACACGCTTTATGGAGGTCAGAGGTCACTGTGGCAGCTCCTGGTTGCTACGCCGACCCCAGATGCCACCTCCCTGCAGAAGTCGTTTCTCCTGACTCTGCTCACCCCGGGAACGCTAGCAGTGTCCTGCCCTCTCGTTGGTTCTGGAACCCAAACTTTCCCTTGCCCCCCTGCCCCCCATCTCTATAACCACTGTTTTGATTCAGGGCACCTTCCTCCTGTATCTAGATTAATTGTACAGCCAGCCTGTGGGACGCTTCGTAATCTGGACGCAGCCTGGCTCTCTCTCCTCTCTCCTCATTGCATACTCTTTGCCTGGGTCATATGGAAATGTTACACCTCAAAGTTCCCCATGTCCCCCTCTTGCCTGTGGGCTTCTGCACTTGTCCCCTCTGCCCTGTTCACTTCCACCCGCTTCCTAACCTTCCCCTGGATAACACAGGCCTCCTCTTAGATGTCTTTCTTCCAGAAATTTCTCCTGATGCCCCAGGGCTAGAGTGGTTGCTTCTGGGAAGGGCACCCAAACCATCGTGGCTACCCTCTGTGGTGGCTTCCATCGATCTCTGTCTCCCTCTGGATTTATACACACATTTTAGGACAAAGTCCGTGTCGTGGTTACCACTGTGTCCCTAATATCATGCACAGCATCTGGCCTATGATAAGCATTTAGAAAATTACTGGGCAGCCGAATGAATGCGTATTTGAATGATTCTTTTTCAGAAAGTGAAGCTGTCACCCAGGGTGATCAAGGTCTTTGCCTGAAGCCCCTCATCAAGTAAATAAATGGTAAATTTGAGTCTTGAGGCCACCTCCCCTCCCCTCCCCTCCCTTTTCTCTCCCCTCGCCTTCCCTTCCCCCTTCCCTTCTCCCCATAGTCTCTTACCCTGGAAGATTCCATCCACATGGCTAGCCATCTACACGATGTTGATGAACTAATGTCTATTTTTGGCCCACAGGTCTTTTCAGGTCTCCAAAGTCACCCCCAGTAGTCTAGTCCACATTGCTTCTTGGGGATCTCAAGCTTAGCATCATCTGACTAACCTAGTCTCTGTTCAAAGCCTCACTGAAAATCTGATTGGCCCGACATGGGTCAGGTGACTATTCTTGTTCCCAAACAAGGTATTGTGGCTCCAGGAACACAGAACGATGGGAACAGAGAGAGAAATGGCCCACCTCTGACAGCAGGGTCAGAAGAGACCTCCTAAAGAAGTTACATGAAAGAGAAGTATTTGTAACAGATTTTTCAACATTGTTCTTCCATCTTTGGATCCAGGAAATGAGGTGGTCAGTTAAGAGCACTATCCCTCCCTTGGCTGGAAGATGCCCCCGGACTTGGGATAGGAACCTGTGACATTCCAGGTCAGACTCCTCCACGAGAGCTGGCCCCATCATCCTAGGCTGGCTCCTAGCTCAACCCCTCTGCTACAAGTCCTGACTCCAAAACCCTGTGGGATACTAAAACACAAGCTCGTAGCTTGAAAATAGAGTGTGCGTCTGGTGTGGATTGTCGTTTTGGTTTAATTAGGACGTGCTGTTTCCCGGATTCCTATAATTTCATTTGATGAATTGTGTTAGTTGCTTGTTCTGCAGTCTTGGAGCATGTGGCATTTATCAGGGGAGATGACTCCCTCTTGCCCCCTTGAAAAGCGTCTTTTGGTGCCTAAAAAAAGGCAAGCATGTTTGCGTTCTCTGTGTTTCCATTTTTCTTCTCCTTTTCTTGTTTTTCTTTGTGGCTACCTATGAAATTACAAACGCTGTGACAGACATTTGCTTCTCCGTAGGAAGAAGGGCCTGGCTCCAGTGTGCACTTACCACTTTCAATTCAACACACTCCAGTGTGCATCTTGGCGTGCACAGCACAGACGAAGTTACCGAGATGCGCAAAATCCGTCCTTCCCCTTTCAGGATTTCCCCAAACCGGTTCGGAGCCACTGACACGTGACAACCGTCCAAGGCAGGCCAGGATGGAGAGCCATAAGGAGCTCATCATCCCTTTCATTTGTTGAGCCTGGTTGGGTTTCAAAGACATCCCACGTACAGGACCTCACTTGACCCTCACAAGAGCTCTGTGAGATAGGTATGATGATTGTCACTTTAGAGGGCTGGATAACCGGGGCTCAGAGACGTGAGATGTCTCGCCCCTGATCCCACAGCCAGTAGTGGGCTTATGGGTCTTTCAAATCCTGTTCGAGAACGAGGGGAAGGATGGGAGTAGGGGGGGGGAGAATAGTTTAAACTGAAGCAAGTCTCACGGAGGAGGTGTGATCTAAGCTGAGCCTCTACCTTCTGGAATAGAAATGAAAAAGAAAGGAATTCCGGAGAGAGGAGGAATCTGGTAGTAAAGACATCTGTGAGTTAGGAGAAGAGGAAGCAGTTTGCTTACCCACGACCCTCCAGTTGGTGCCATCAGAATTAATGGAACAAGTATGAGTTCAACACCCTGTTAAGCCCTTTATATAATTCGAAAGAAAACTGGTCTTCCCCTCAAGGATCCTGCAGTCGTAGGGAAGATATGAAACAAAACAACTATAACCAAAAAAAAAAAAAAAAAAAAAAACCAACCCCAAAACCTAATAAATACTCTAGGAGAAGGGCTTTTATTTTTATTTATTTATATTTTATTTTGTTGTTATATTGATCGATGGCAGGGAAGGGGCTTTTAAAAAGGTGCGGGGAGATGAAGTCGCTCTAAAGCAATCAATGCTTTCGGGTGATACCGGGCATTAGGTTGGGAGGGAGAAGCTATTTAAAAGCTCTGAGTACGCCAGGTGCCCAGCACGCGTTCCCGGAGGGGATGTGGGGGCGAGGCCTGCAGCCTAGCAATGCTCACTGGGCTTGAAGACAGATCGGCTCATTGGAGGAAAATGAAGCGAGCAAGCTGTGCGAGGGGCAGATCTGTGCTGACTCACGCACCTTGAAACAAACTAACCCCCTTGGAAGCAAGGGGAGGAGAGAAATTGGAGGAAGATTGTGTCTCTGGGGGCCAGGCAGGCAGAAGGGTAGCAATTGGATATTGACAGAGTCTAAGTATTCCTGGCAGCAGGAAAACACGATTCACGGACTCCTTTCAGAGGCTTTTTGAAATAGATCCAGCGGGTCGCCTAAATGCATTTGACAGGTAGTAAACACTTTTAAGGGAGTTACATAAGCTACTCAAAGGCACAGTAGCAGGCTGCCGCAGGGCCGAGATTCAAAACTAGGTCTCTCTGATCTCCAAGTCCACGGCGAGTGTATCAACAGAGTGTTTTATTATTAACCTTTATCTCCGCGCATTAATGGACGAGTGTGGTAGAGATATCACGTCCGGGGTGACAAAGTGTGGGGGAAGTTACAAAAGGTGCTGTGAGCAGATGTGGGAGTCTGTATGTTGCATAGATGTGTGTGTGTGTGTGTGCGCGCGCGCGCGCACGCGCGCATGTATGTGTGTGGGAGGGTAGTGTCTAGAGGGATATATTCAGTTAAGAAAGACTGTTTTATTTATTTTTTTCAAGTGCAAGATAACAAAAGCCCATTTGTGTTCTGCTGGGAATAACTGAAGGACAGTAAAAGATTGACAGGAAGGTTAAGGAGCCAAGCTCTGACCAAGGTCGAAGGGGCATGACCCAGGGTGCAGCGGCCTCCATCCCAGAGGGACAAGGCGGCAATGACGGAGCAACAGACGCGACACACGGCACTTGCTGTGTCTGCCTTTAGCGAAGTTTATGTTATTACTGCTGTTTCTCTGCCGGTGTGCTGCCCCTCAATCTTTTACTGTTTTGTTCTTGCAGCTTTGCTGAGGTGTGCTTGACGTACGGTAAATCGTACATATTTAAAGTGTACGATTTGACACATTTCGACTTACACGTAAACCCCTGGAACCATGACCACAACAAGACAACGAACGGAATAAGATGACTTATTTGCCATCAACCACCTGAAATTTTTGTGTGTCCCTGTGTGATTTCTCCCTCCACCCCGCCCCACCCCCACCCCTACCGTAGCCTATTTAGGCAAATGCTGATCTACTTTGTGTCACTGTAAATTCATTTGCGTTTTCTAGACTTTTATCAAGACAGACTCCTATGACAGGTCCCTCTTATGTTGTGGATTAAGATTCATCCATGGCATCAGCAGTTCATTGCTTTTTATTGCTGAATACTGTTCTATTACACGGATGTACCGCTGTTAAGTTTATTCATTCACCCATTGAAAGACAGGGCATCATTTCCAGTTTGAGGCTATTACGCATAGAGCTGCTCTGGATATATTCACGCACGAGTCTTTTTTGGATATGTTTTTACTTCTCTTGGGTAAGCACCTGACAGTGGCATGCCTGGAATGGATGGTGGGTATATGTTTACCTTTTGATGAAACTGGCAGTTTTTCTCCAAAGTGCTTCGACCAGTTTAGACTTCCAAAAGCCCTGTTCCTCTTCCCCCACTCCCTGTGAACACATGCTATGGACAGGTTTTTTTAAAAAAAATTGTAACCGTTCTAATTGATGTGCAGCGGGACCTCACTGTGGTCTCCATTTGTAATTCCTGTGTGACCAATGCTATCGAACATCTTTCATTTTGCTTATTTGCCATTCACACAACTTCCGTGGTGAAATTTTGTGTAGGTCTTTCCCCCATGCCTTTTATTTAACTTATTATTGGGTTTTGAGAATTTTTTATATAGTCTGACTACAAAACCATTATCAGATATTTCATCTGAAAATATTTCCTCTCCGATTGTGGCTTGTCTTTTTATTCTCTTGACGAGGTCTTCCACAAAGTAAGGTTTCCATTTTCATGAAGTCCAAATTATTGTTTTCTTTTATGAATTACATTCTTAGCGCCATATCTAAAAAATATTTGCCTAATTCAAGTTCACAAAAGATCTTCTCTTGTCTTCCAATGGAAGATGTATAGACTTAGTTTCACATTTAGGTCTATAATCCACTTCGAATTAATCTTTGTATATGCCATGGGATTCAGATCTAAGTTCCTTTTTTAATGTGTAGATGACCAGCACCATTTACAGAAAAGACCACTCTTTTCCATTACACTCCTTTGAAATTGTGTCAAAAATCAATTGAACATATATATGTGGGTTTATTTCCGGACTCTGTTTCATTGATCCATTTGCCTATATTTTCATCAATACTACATTGACGTCTGTAGCTTTATAATAGCTCTTAAAATCAAGTAGTATTAGTCAGTCATCTGACTTTGTCCAAAGCTCTTCCAGGTCCTTTGAACTTTCATATACATTTCAGAATCAGCTTGATAATTTCTGTAAAAAAGACTTCCGAGATAAAAGACCTAAATATAAGACAGGAAGCCATCAAAATCCTCGAAGAGAAAGCAGGCAAAAACCTCTTTGATCTTGGCCGCAGCAACTTCTTACTCAACAGGTCTCTGGAGGCAAGGGAGACAAAAACAAAAATGAACTACTGGGACCTCATCAAAATAAAAAGCTTCTGCACAGCCAAGGAAACAATCAGCAAAACTAAAAGGCAACTGACGTAATGGGAGAAGATATTTGCAAATGACATATCAGATAAAGGGTTAGTATCCAAAATCTATAAAGAACTTATCCAACTCAACACCCAAAAAACAAATAATCCAGTGAAGAAATGGGCAAAAGACATGAATAGACACTTCTCTAATGAAGACATCCAGATGGCCAACCAACACATGAAAAAATGCTCAACATCACCCATCATCAGGGAAATACAAATCAAAACCACAATGAGATACCACCTCACCCCTGTCAGAATGGCTAACATTAACAACTCAGGCAACGACAGATGTTGGCGAGGATGCGGAGAGAGAGGATCTCTTTTGCATTGTTGGTGGCAATGCAAGATGGTGCAGCCCCTCTGGAAAACAGTATGAAGGTTCCTCAAAAAACTAAAAATAGAACTACCCTACACCTAGCAATTGCACTGCTAGTTATTTATCCAAAGGATACAGGAGTGCTGTTTCGAAGGGGCACAGGCACCCCCATGTTTATAACAGCACTATCAACAATAGCCAAAGTATGGCAAGAGCCCAAATGTCCATCAATGGATGAATGGATAAAGAAGATGTGGTGTATTTATACAATGGAGTATTGCTTGGCAATCAAAAAGAATGAAATCTTGCCATTTGCGACTATGTGGATGGAACTGGAGGGTATTATGCGAAGTGAAATTAGTCAGAGAAAGACAAAAATCATATGACTTCACTCATATGAGGACTTTAAGAGACAAAACAGATGGACATAAGGGAAGGGAAACAAAAATAATATAAAAACATGGAGGGGGACAAAACAGAAGAGACTCATAAATATGGAGACAAACTGAGGGTTCCTGGAGGGGTTGTGGGAGGGGGGATGGGCTAAATGGGTCAGGGGCACTAAGGAATCTACTCCTGAAATCATTGTTTCACTATATGGTAACTAATTTGGACGTAAATTTTTAAAAAATTTAAAAAAGACTTCCAGGGTAAATGGAATCCTATGGAATCTGTACATCAAGTTGAGGGGAATTAGCATCTCTTTAAAACTTCGTTTTGCAATAATTATAGATTCACAGGAAGCTGCAAAGATCGTACAGAAAAGTCTGAGTCCCCTTCAGCCTTTTTACCCCAGTGATTACATAATTGGAATACAATATCCAGATCACAGATTTGATATTGATACAATGTGTTTGTGTAGTTCCGTCCTTCTATAACTTACGTAGGTTTGTGTGACCTTCACCATGACCAAAATACAAAATTATTCCATCACCACAAAGATCTCCCCCGTGCTACTCTTCTGCAGACATACCTACTCACCTCCTCTACCATTTTGAGCCGCTGGAAATCACTCGTCTGTTTTCCAACTCTGTAAAATTTTTGTTTTGAAACTGTTGCACAAACGAATTAATACAGTATGTGACTCTTTAAAAGATGTTAGTGTTTTTCAAGCAGTTTTAGGTCCACAGCAAATTTGAGAGGAAGGTTCAGATTTCCCATGTATCCTGTGCCCCCAAATGCATAGCCTTCCCAACCTCACTCACTAGAATGGTACCATCTTTTGTGAAGGCTGAATCTACACTGACACATCATAATCACGCAAACTCAGTAGTTCACCTTAGAGTCCACTCTTGGTGTTATGGACAAATGTATACCAACATATATCCATCATTATCATGTCATACAGAATATTTTCACTCTCCTAAAAGTCATCTTTGCCCTGCCTATTCATCTCCCTGCCTCACCCCTTCCACTTTTGGAAACTACTAATGTTTTTATGTGTCCATGGTTTTGCCTTTTACACAACGTCGTATACTTGGAATCGGTTTTGCCTTTTACAGAACGTCATATACTTGGAATCATACCTTATGTAGCCTTTCAGATTGGTTTCTTTTACTTAGCAATGTGCATTCGAGTTCCTCCATGTCTTTTCATGGCTTCATAGATCATTTGTTTTTAGCACCGAATCATCTATCGTCTGGATGTTCCGCAGTTAATCCATTCACCTGTAGAAGGACGTCTTTGTTGCTTCTAGGATTTGGCAACTCTGACTAAAGCTGCTATAAACATCCACGTGCGAGTTTTCTGGTAGACAAAAGTCTTCACCTCTTTTTAGGTAAATGTCAAGTTGTGTGGTTGTCGGATCGTACGGTTAAGAGTGTGTTTAGTTTTGTAAGGAACTATGAGAATGTCTTCCAAAGGGACTGTACCATTTTGCATTCCCACCAGCAATGAATGAGAGTTTCTGCTACTCTCCCTTCTTGCCAGGGTTTGACGTTGTCAGTGTCCCAGATTTCAGCCATTCTAATAGATGTGTGGTGGTATCCCGTTGTTGTTATAATTTGCATTTGCATTTGCCTCATGACCTATGATGTGGAACGTCTTTTAATATGCTTATTTTCCATTTCTCTTTCTTCTTTGGGAAGGTATCTGTTCATATCTTTGACCCATTTTGTAGTTGAGTTGTTAGTTTTCTTGTTGCTGAGCTTGAAGAGTTCCTTGTATATTTTGAATAACAGTCTTTTATTAATGTGCCTTTCTCCCGGTTTGTGGCTGGTCTTCTAATGCTCTTGCTATGTTTCACATAGCAAAAGTTTTAAATTTTAATTAAAAATTTTTTTTCTTTTGGGAGAGAGAGAGACAGAGACAAAGAGCAGCAGAGGGGCAGGTAGAGAGGGAGATAGGGAATCCCAAGCAGGATCCACAATGTCAGCACAGAGCCTGATGCGGGGCTCAAGCCCATGAACCGTGAGGTCACGACCTGAGCTGAAATCAGGAGATGGATACGTAACTGACTGAGCCACCCAGGTGACCCAAAAGTTTTCAATTTTAATGAAGCCCAGCTTATCAACTATTTCTCTCATGGATCATGTGTTTGGTGGTGTATTTAAAAAGGGATCACCATACCCAACATCATCTAGGTGTTCCCCTATGTAATCTTCTAGGAGTTTTCTAGCTCTGCATTTTACATTAAGTCTATGATCCACTTTCGTGAAGGGTGTGAGTTCCGTGCCTATATTCCCTTTTTTTTGCGTGTGGATGTCCAGTTGTTCCAGAATCGTTTGTTGAAAAGGCAATCTTTGCTCCATTCGACTGTTTTTGCTTCTTTGTCAAAGATCAGTTGGCTCTAATTATGTGAATCTACTTCTGGTATCTTTATTTTGTCCCATTGCTCTATTTGTGTCTTTTTTTCACCAATACCACACTGTTTTGATTAGCGTCGCTTTATAGTGAATCTTAAAGTGGGGAAGTGTCAGTCCTCCAACTATGTTCTTCAATTTTGTGCTGGCTATTTTGCATCTTTTGCCTCTCTCTATAAAATTTGGCATCACTTTGTCAATACCCACCAACCAATTTGTTGGGATTTTTACTGAGATTGCACTTAGTCTATATATCAAGTTGGAAAGAACTGACATCTTGACAATATGGAGTCTTCCTATATGTGAACATGGGATATTTAGTCAGTTAGTTCTTTGATTTCATTCATCAGAATTTTGTATATTTTTTCATATCGATCTTGTATACATTTGGCAGATTTATACCTAAGTATTTCATTTTAGGGGTGCTAATATAAATGTTATTTTTAATTTCAAATTTTACTTATTCATTGAGGGTGTATAAAAAGTGATTGACTTAGTTTATATTAGCCTCGTATCCTGCAACCTAATTATATTTGCTTATTAGTTTCAGAAGCTTTTTTGTGGATCCTTTCAGATTATCTACATAAAGAAACATGTCACTTGTGAACAAAGATAGTTTGATGTTTTCTTTCCCAGTTTGTATATCTTTTCTTTCCTTCTCTTGCCTGATTGCATTAGCAAGGACTTCCACTATTGAAAATGAGTGTATATTGTAGCCTTGTGCCTCATATTAGTGGGAAAGCCTTGAGTTTGTCACTGTTTCATATGATGGATAGCTTAGGTTCTCTGTAGATAGTGGGATCGAGTTGAGAAGTTCCTTCTATTCCTAGTTTATTGAGAGCTTTTTATCATGATTGGGTGTTGGATCTTGTCAAATGCTTTCTCAGCATCTACTAATATGATTGTGTGATCTTTCTATTTTAGCCACTTGGTGTGAGGGGTTACATTAATTGACTTTTGAATGTTGAACCAGCCTTGCAGACCTGGGAGAAATTGCACTTGGCTCTCTGTGCTCTATAATTCTTTTTATACAGCAAACCTCAGAGATATTGCAGATTTGGTTCCAGACCACTGCAACAAATCAAATATTGCAATCAAGTGAGTCAAATGAGCTTTTTTGTATTTCCCGGCACATATCAAAATGGTGTTTATACCATACCACAGTCTAGTAAGCATGCAATGCTTAACAAGTATGCAATAGTATTATGTCTGAAAAACAACGCACATACCTTCCTGCAACAATACTTTATTGCTAAAAAATTCTAGCCATCATCTGAGCCTTTAGGGAGTCACTGTAACAAATGATATACCCTATATATATGGTATATACCATATGCCATGTGTACCATACACCCTAACAAATATAATAATGATGGAGAAGGTTTGACGCCCCGCTTGAGTCATCGGTTTGTTAAGACTGCAACGGCTGTGCAGCACAATAAAAGCAGGTACACTTGAACTCCTAGGGATCGGGGATTTTTTTTCTTTACTGTTAGCCGTAATTATGTGCTACTTTTCGTTGGTTGCTTCAGCACTTATAGTAGTCATGTTTAAATGGCCAAAGTAGGGGCGCCTGGGTGGCTCAGTCGGTTGAGCGTCCAACTTCAGCTCAGGTCACGATCTCACGGTCCGTGGGTTCGAGCCCCTTGTCGGGCTCTGGGCTGATGGCTCAGAGCCTGGAGCCTGCTTCCGATTCTGTGTCTCCCTCTCTCTCTGCCCCTCCCCTGTTCATGCTCTGTCTCTCTCTGTCTCAAAAATAAATAAATACACATTAAAAAAAATTAAAAAAAAATGGCCAAAGTAAGCGTTCTAGTGGTTTTATATCACTTCACATAGAAGCTTACAAATGGAAGTATCCCCACAGTTCCCCCCCGCCGGCCAGGCTTGGTTCTGTTTTTGTTTTACACAATGAAGATTTGTTCTACCATCGTCACACCTGCATTTTTCCAAATGGAAGTCTGCCATCCTTCTTATCTTTCCTTCTCTGCACATAATATGCCTCCTCCCCCTTGCGTGGGTGTTTCCACGTTAGTTTGAAGCAGTTTGATTGCGATGTGCAGAGGACGGCTGCCATCAGGGAGGCCGGATAAGAGGGTGTGCCCAGTATAGCCCACATGTGCAAGGAAGTCACGGTATCGTGCGGCAATGAGATGAGAAATGTTGCCGGCAAAGATTTGGAATAAGAGCTGGCGTGGGGATAAGGAGAAGGAAAAAAGGAAAAAGAAAATGGGAAGAATTTTATTTTCCTCTCCAAAACAGAAAAGATTGATGGTCTGGTTCTCTGTTGTATCGGAGAGTGGGTATGAGCAAATAGTGATGAATCGGGGTGGATTTTTGTTTTACATAAAAAAATAACTTTTCAATAGTCAGTGCGATAAAAGTGTGTACATTAAGAAGAAAATGAGTCCCAGTCACAGGTTTGCAAATATTTACCTTCCCAGAGGCTGTGATTACACTAGATTATCCCCTGAATGCTTCTTTCTGAGAATCTATCAATTTATGGAAACAAATACATATGAAAACTATCTCTTAGGGTGACTTAAAGGCTCTTGAAAATCAATATAAACTGATATTGGAAGTGAATTTCAAGACAATACGGTCACAGGTACCCTATTCCACCAATGGGACTTTCATTTCAGCCCTGCTGCGTTCTGTATGACCTTGAGCAAGTCACTTAACCATTGAGACCTTACGTTTTCAACTGTAAATGAATGTAATAAAATTATTGTTTCTTATTCAACTAAGTGGAGTTTTACAAGATAAGCTAGCGCAATGCTTGTAAAAATATTTTGTCAGCTCTAAAAGACTGTGCAAATATTAAGTCTACCTATTCATAAATAATGTAATGTCACTTACGGGGGCAGTGAAGGTTCATGAATGCACTGCATGTATAGCATGCAACAGATATGTAACAAAGATAAAATGGAAAAGAAATGAAATCAGAACTAGAAAGGATTGAGTCCACTGGCTGCTTTCAGGTGGCAACTTATATACACCAGTCCACAAATAGATACAGTCTTAGAGTTCCCAATGCTAATGTCCCCCATTTCTTATAAGAACGGAAGCAACATAAGAGAGGAGGAAAACCACTCTCTTTAAAAAGTTTGATTTATTCCTAGTCCCCAAATTCTGACAGCAGGTTGGCTGACTATGCAACTCACCCACAGAGAACAGCAGTTTTTACTCAAACCGAGAAGGAAATGATTTTTTTCCACCCTTAGGCCAGAAATACTACTGCAGTGAGATGCACTTTTATAAAGTTTGACCCCTAGTGACTACATGGGGCATAAAACCTAAGTCATAAACTAAAGGCCAACATTATGAATGCCAAGGAGTTAGGAAGGAGATTCACCTAGCAAGATGGCCTTCTCTTTGTACCCTGCAAGAACTTCATGAAACTATTTACGGAGGCTGTCTGATTTTTCTGCAGTACATTCTTAGTATTCTCTGCAACGCCAATAGAAAGTACACCCACTCTTAAAGATGCTTCGTAGAAGTTTTCCACGTCAATTTTTTTTTTCTAATTCCTCTGGCAAATTCCAGTGATCACCCACCTACCATCTGACTCGTATTGAAGCACGATGAACACGGGATTGTGGCAGATCCTGAAGTCCATTCACTCATTTATTTCCTGGCATTCTGTATGTTGTGTATGCCTTGTACTATTCCGTGAACTTTACACATATTGAATCATTGAATGATTAATCCTTTCATCATGCCAACAACATTTGTTGAGCTTGTACTGAGGTCTTATAAGATATCAGACCCCACCCTCAAGGAACTCAGGGTGAATCAGATGAAATAGACATGTAATACAACGTGTGCCAATGATCTGTCTGAATGCAGAGAGAAGTACAGAATCATGGAGGTAGGGTGCGTAATCCAGGGGACCGCTAATGGGGGAGGTCTCAGGGAGTGCCTCTTGAAGAAGGTGTCGCATGAGGGCTGAGCCTCAAGTGTGAACCAGTTGGTGGAGTAGGGCCAAGGGTGGAGGGTAATGAACTGTAGGGTGGAGGGGGGCTGAGCTGGTGGTGAGGAGGATGTTTCAGGTGGGGGTGGGGGTGGGGCAGGGAGCAAGAACGTATACACAGATCGATAGGCAATATGAGATGTATGGGAGCCACAAACAGCTGGATGTTAGAGACTAAAGACTGAGGCAGACAGTGTAAGAGGTGAGGCTGAAAATGTGGACAGGGTTAAGGGAAGGAGCTTAGTCCTTGACCTGCGCGGAAAATGGAAGTCTACTGGAAACTTTTCGTCATTGGAAAGAAGAGGTCAGAATTATGTTGTATCTGGCGGCAGTAGGAGATACGTGACTGCGAATGTACAACTAGTTAGGACATCTGTACTGTTAGAATAAACATAAGCCAAATAAGGGACCGTATTATCAGTATAATAAACTGCTGTCCAGCTTCTTATAGTGCACGTGAATATCCATGAGCAGTGAATCAACTATACCAAGGAAATCTTAACTTTTTAAACCTTTATTAAAATTTATAATTTCCTCCTTTGTTATTTATTTGGAGTCAGCCATGGTTAGGCCCATTTTTGGTTAAAGACTAAAGAGAATTGGCAAGAGTCAGATCTTCTGTCTCTGGTCTTGTCTTGGCCATTGAGTAGCTGTGAGTCATTGGGACAAGCCTTATGTTCCTCAACCATAAAATAAACAGATTGGAATAGACGGTGCTTAAGTCCTGTGTAAACTTGAAGGTTCTCTAAAGTAATTTCTATTCTTTTTAAGAGTTTCTTAGTCTCTAAGGGGAACTGGAGACAGATATGTAAGTACCTTTATATATCTTAACTCAGTGTTTGTGAGTAGGACAAGTAGTGTGAATATGTATGATAATTAAACCTCACAGATCTGCAACATGAACATTGTAGATTTAAACACACATACGGTACTCATACTAAATAGTACATAATACATTTTTGTATATGCCAGGATACTAAACTAGCTGTGCGGAATACCCTTATCTGCCAACATAGTGAGTCAAATCTATATTTTTTAACTTAAAAATTTTTTTGAATTCCTTCTTTACGTATCCTTGAAAGATGCTCTGATTAAACCTGCAATTTGGAAAAAGGTGAAAACTGACTAAAGGCTTTAGTCCAGAAAAAATTCAAATATGTATTAACTAAAATTCTATTAACATTTAAATGGTCTATAATAATAATTTCTTGAAATGTTCTACCAAGACTGAAAACAAGCAATGATTCCTATAAAATGGCCATGTGTTTCAGGAGCATATTTAATTTTTATTATACAGATTTCATAGCAGGTAGGAAGTTAGGATGCACTTTGCTTTGCTGAAACTTGGTAATAATTGCAGGGACTTAATTAAGCCAAGGGATGATTATTCTTTGTATTCAAATACAAATAATGCCCTGAATTTATGATCTGGACTATTCTTTCTCTTTAAGAATATTCATAGATGGGAACCAAACCATCTACCACAGCTCATTTTTCTGGTCTTTGGTTCTGCTCTTGTTTGTTTCCAGCTCACCTGATCTATCCTCCACCACCCAAATCACTAAAAAGGAAAAAATAAATGACCAACCATGACACTGTCCTATGATCAGAAATGTGATGCTTTGCCAATCACTTGGGAGTATGTGTTCCTTTTATCAGGGGGAATTCAGTTATTCTATCACCAGCTACGTAGGCTGTCCATTTGTTTAAAATAAAGACACAATTCTTTCTTTCTCCGGCTCTCAACCCAAACTCAAGCAATTTTTTTTTTTTTTTTTTTTTTTTTTTTGCACAGCATGAATGTATGTGGGCACATATGGACTGAAATACACATAACACTTTCTCCAGGAGAAAAGAGCAAACTCTATGTGAGGAGCCCACGGTGGGAAATAACCAAGTCACATGGACCTGGGCGTGTGTGTGTGTGTGTGTGTGTGTGCATGTGTGTGTGTGTGTGCGTGTGTGTGTGTGTATAGGCAATCACAAGATTGCCAGCGGCTGGCAGAAGGTCAAGGGGGAATGCCTTCCTGGAGGAGAGAATGCCTTGTGTAAACATCAAAGTGTTGCTTCTGAGAGGGGCAATTTTTGTATTGCTGTTGGCAGTGATGGATACTCATTCGCAGCATTCAAAGGCCCTACAAAAAGCTTGGCGTATTCTGAACTTGGCAGGAGCTGGTTGGGACTGCGGCCTTTATCCCCTTCCAGTGCTTGCAACTGACATGCCGCCTCCCTGTCTCCAGTGTCCCACGGACTGGCCGCTTGGGGTGGTCACTTTCAGGCCCCCGCAATGCGAGCAGACGGTGGTGGTTTTGAATTTGGTGCAGCAAGGCGGCATCTGGAGCTGAAACACAGGGAAGACCGAGAGAGGCTGCTGTTAGCTGCAAAGTTCCTACCGCATTCGATCGCTGTGTTCAGCGGTCTCTCAAATGGGGTGCCTGCTCCCCAAGAGTGAAGACCATCCGTTAGGGAGCAGGATGAGATTATTAGGATGGCATTTACATTAACTTACACTTAATTTCTGTTTTCTGTAGATTTTATGAGACATAATATATTAGTGCAATTGTACATGTATTATAAATAAATACATACATTTTGGGGGAGGGGAACAACCAAAGACATTTTTATTAACAGGCATGCATAGTGAAATAAGTTTGCAGATCTGCTGGGGTTGTTTCTCAGGTTAATGTACGCATTTTTTAACAAGGGTCTTTCTTTGTTCCTGTAAGAAGTCGTCAGATTCCAGAGTCCTGTCTTTTGGTCTTTCTCGTTGTTATTAATCGTCTTTTTTTTTTTTTTTTTCAAAAAAGCTGCCTAGGTCTACAGGTATTCTATAATCTGTCACTGTTTTTCAGTAGCTAAGAAGCAAGTACAGTCAAGATTTGGAAGTACTCATTGTGATCTTCTGCCAACCGGTAAATACCTACATGTGAATTTAACTCAAGAAGAGGGAAGACATTCCTTAAAGCGAACTAGGTTGTTGTACAGGTTCTGTGTAAACCTATACTGTATATGATTAAGTGATGTGCGTGCCTTCAGGAGGGCATATCCAAGTCCCTTGTTCTTTCTGTTTACTCAGATTTCTTCTGGGAATGAAACCAGACTCTAGATGGTTTTAGAGGTGGGGAGAGTTACCACCCTTCATTTGAAGCAACGGTGCTGAGGACCAGCCTCTTGGCAGAGCTGATCCACTGTGTGTGAGACACAGGAAGACACTGGAGAGGTTCCGGAAGCTCTCTTGCAGTTACCGACTCCACACCTTGTGTGTCCACAGATCTCTCCAACTCAACATGTCCAAAACGGACCTCCAGTCTTTCCCCGTCCCTCCTCCCAAACCTGCTGTACCCACGACCTCTCTCATTTGTGTTGACAACCCTTCTTCCGCTGGGTGGGTCAAAACTTTGGGGATAGCCTTGACTTCTCTTGTCTCTCACACTTAAATAATACGCCAAGCAATCCTATAGACTCAACCGTCAGAACATGTCTACCGCTCCTGGCCGTTTCTAGGGCTATGGTCCCCCTGGGCCGCCATCATCAATTGCGGGAAATACTGCAATTCCCCCCACATCTCTCACTGCTTCTGCCTTTGCCTCTGAACAGTCCCGAGAGAGCCGTAGCTGTAATACGTTAGAAGTATAAATCAGATCGTGTCGCTGTCCTAACGGAAATCCGCATCGGCTCCCCTTTTCACTCAGTGTGAATTTACGTGGGAATTTAACTGAAAAATATCAATAAATCGAGGATCCCCGATTGGTCCTCCTTATTCAAACCATTAGAGATGTTTTCCAAATTTCAATGTTATAGGAAGACCAACACAGTGCATTAGCTAAATAACCTTCTTCCCTGGAGGATTTATTTGGGGAATCCCTAAATGATTCCTCCTCGGTTATCAGAGATATGTTCCTCTGAGTTACTGTTTTGCATCTCCTGAAGCCTCCTGTCAAAATGCGAATGGCACTAGAGAGGTGATGCACTTAGTTAGGCACAGTTGTTTCTCGTATTGCTTCCACTGCCGGGAAGCTGCCTGTTCCTGTGCAGACGAGGTGGGGAGGGAGAGCAGGACAGTATAGTCTATTGTTTTTGGTGCTATTGCAAATAAGATTGTTTTCATAATTTCTCTTTCAGATAATTCTCTGTGAGTGTATAAAAAGCACAGCTGATTTTTGTATGTTGATGTTCTACCTTGATTTTGTTAGTTTTTTTTAAATTTTTTTTAAACATTTATTTATTTTTGAGACAGGGAGAGACAGAGCATGAACGGGGGAGGGACAGAGAGAGAGGGAGACACAGAATCCGAAACAGGCTCCAGGCTCTGAGCGGTCAGCACAGAGCCCGACGCGGGGCTCGAACTCACGGACCGCGAGATCATGACCTGAGCCGAAGTTGGACGCTGAACCGACTGAGCCACCCAGGCGCCCCATGATTTTGTTAGGTTTAACAGTTTTTTGGTGGAGCCTTCAGGATTTTCTATAGAGAAAGACAATGTTAATTCTTCCTTTCTTATTTAGTGCCTTTTATTTCTTTTTCTTGCCTAATTACTCTGGCTAGGACTTCTGGTATTATGTTGACTAGAAGTGGTGAGAGAGGGTGTCCTTGTCTTATTTCTGATCTTAGAGGAAATGCTCTCAGCTTTTACCATTGAATATGATATTGGCTGGAGGCTGGCCATAGGTGGCTTTTATTAGGCTGAGATACGTTCTTTCTGTACCTAAGTTGTTGATCATTTTTATCATGAGAACATGTTAAATTTTATCTGGCACTTTTTTGCCTCTGTTGAGATCGTATGATTTTTTGCCCTTCATTCTGTTAATATGGTATATCACATTTATTGATTTTCATGGGCTTATTTCTTCTCTGTGTATATAGAGGGGTACCCTGCTTTAAAAACACATTTGAGGGGCACCTGGGTGGCGCAGTCGGTTAAGCGTCCGACTTCAGCCAGGTCACGATCTCGCAGTCTGTGAGTTCGAGCCCCACGTCAGGCTCTGGGCTGATGGCTCAGAGCCTGGAGTCTGTTTCCGATTCTGTGTCTCCCTCTCTCTCTGCCCCTCCCCCGTTCATGCTCTGTCTCTCTCTGTCCCAAAAATAAATAAACGTTGAAAAAAAAATTTAAAAACACATTTGATATTAAAAAAATCTATATTTGCCAAACAACCCACCTGAAAGTGGCATATTCGCTCTCTATGCAAATTAAAGTTCTGCCTTTAAACACAGAGTGCTTCCTTTATGTTACCAATTCATTTTACGTGCTGGTTTTTCAGGAGCACAGTGACTGAACAGAAGACCAGAGTCAAGATCTTCTCACTGCGTTCCCCTTTTGGCTCTGCTGGTTTGTCACCATCTCCCTAGAAATCTTTCATATCCATCATCAAAAATCCGTATCCTCTTTCCTTCTCAACAATATCAACGTGGCAAGTGAAAGCTTGTTTTCTTATTCTTCAGCTTGAGACACACAGACCTCATTTTCTTCTCTGTAATTTTCTGCATGTTTGTTTAGACACACAAAACCCGCTTTTCATGCTCGCCCACGGATAGTATAGGCAGAATCAGAACTCAAACTCAGAGCTTTGACTCCAACTCCAATCTTCCTGGGCACCCTGTCACATTTTCACTTGGAAGCCACCAACCCAGGTGGGCTTCGAAACTTTTCAAACCCTTCGGGAAGGGCTCCCTGCTGGTCTGTTGCTAAGGCAAAGTTAACACAGTATCATTTGCTAGTCAACAGCCTCAGGGGACCTTCTTTTTATAAGACTTAATTGAATTCCATTTGTCCCTGTTTAGTGCCCTTGTATCACACTGAGTGTGGAACTCACTGCCATTCACAAGGATAACATTCATTCACTTCCACCGCTCACAAAATATCTGCCTGCCTTAGGGTTTGAAATTCCTAAAAGTTAACTTAGGGTCATTGACAACAGTCGTTACGAGTGGAAATGTGTTGGTACAAAAAGTTCAACGATACCAACGAACCCAGTACAATAGTACATCAAACATATGCAAAAGGTGAATAAATGGATAAGGCTATTTAATTATGTGAATTATATACTTTATATACATTAATCATATAATTACTACCTTATATTATTACTACACAAATTATGTAAACAATATCTTAGTTGGATGAATAAGCTAATTATCTAGCAAAGCTCAGAGGTAATATTATTTAAGATATTTGGGGTGTGGCTAAACATTTAATCTACTTGGGGTAAAGGCGTATAATAACAAAAATGAATATACAAGTTACAAACATACATAGCATTTTAGAAGGTGAGAAGAAAATAAAGGAAAGAAGATATGAAGGAAAATCAAGTATGGAAGGTGAATAGGAATGCATTGCATCTAAGTCAGGCAGTGAAAATTTTAGAAAACTCCTAAATTGTTTTCTGAAGAAAAACTTGGTAATTTTTTCTTACAGACAATTGTTCATTCATGCCCATGTCCTCAGAGAGGGGAGAAAGATTCAGGAAGAGAAGAAGAAGGGGGGATACGTTTTTATAACTTACCATCCTGTCAGCAAAGTTTCCCTTATTACATCCCTCCCCCAAAATACCGAATAAGGAAGTTGCCCAATTTCACAGAATCTAGTAAAGCAGGAGAGCCAAGATTCACAATCCAGGCTGCCCTATGGTGCCCCAGTTTTCAACTTTGTCTGTATAAAGCTGTTTGCTTGAGAGTATTCCTATAATTTTATACGTTTCTCCAAAACTGAAGAGTTGGAAGAAAAATGATCTTTTATTTAGCATAAATGTCGAATTACTTTGGCACAGGGATACTCACTACTCCTGCTCTTGACTTCATCTAAGCCACAGAGGTCATAATTTCTGTTAGCATTCATGGGAGACAGGAAGGAAGTAGAGAGAGGTCTCCGCCACCATCCTGGATGTTCTGGCTGCTGTGGTGACACTCTTGAAGAACTTCTCCTGCCCGCGTGCCTCCTACTATTGCTATTTCAGTCAATGAATATTTTAAGTTCATCCTTCTTTGAGAACTTCGCAAGCATGGCCTGTGAACATGAACATGGTCACTGTGCGCATGAATCTCTTCAGATCATAAACATTACTCCGTGTCCTTGAAGCTTGGCTGCCGGGGAACCCAGAAAGCCTCAATCATGATGCCTCGTGATTGATGCTCGCACGTCTCTGTACTTTATGGACACAAGGTGAGTATGTGTGGTCTATTTCCTTTGTTCAAGCAGCTAGAGATGAATAAGCTATGACCCTGTCATCATCATAGTGATTAAAAAAAAAAAAAAGGAGTTCAAAGTCCGACACCTGAGCTCCCGCAGGAATACCTGTGGTGGTGTGGCAGGTGGTGGGGACAGGAGGAACAGGCAGGAGAGAATCAAAGAGAGGTGTGTGTGATGCCAGGTAATGAAAGAAATGCAATTTATTGGCTCAAAGCCTGAGGGAGTATCACCATTCTGTGCACAACAAAGAACCAAAACACTCTAGTTAGTAAACTTGCCCTGACACACTGGGGTGAATCTCTCAAGGTACATGGAGCTGTTCCTGCTAATAGAAATAGACCATGCCTTGAAATCAGGGAAAAGAGAAAGCCCCGGCTTATGCATTTTATATTGGAAATCTTGAGAAGGTGAGCCCACCTGAGAGCCTAAATGGTGACCCATTGGCAGAAGAGAGAGAGAGCACCTGAACGGTCCATCCTCCCTGGTTGCCATGGCAACAGAGAGACTAAGTTGCTCCCAGGTGAGAGCAGAGCCAGATGCTGGCATCTCAGACAAGAAGCCTTTTCCTTCAGTGATCCAGGGAGAGAGTCCCGCCGCATGCAGAGCTCTGTGGGGGCTCCCTGGAGACTCCCATTCCCTGCCTTCTTCTTCTGGCCTGCCATGTTTTCCAAGCAGAGCACATCGGCCCCATCTAGCTGCTCTCCTCCAGCCTGAGTGCCTTGCACTCACCTGCTGTACCTACCAGTGTCCTAGGGCTGCTGCAACCAAGTACCTCCAGCCGGGTGGCTTAAACCACAGAAACTGGATGTCCCATGGTTCTGGTGCGAGAAGTCTGAAATCAAGGTGTTGGTGGGGCTGCTTCCTTCCGAGGGCTGTGGGAGAAGGATCTGTCCCAGGCTTCTGTCCTTGATTTGTAAAGAGCCCTCTTCTCCCCGTGTCCCTGTTTCTTCACATTGTCTTCTAACTCCATGTGTCTGTCTCTATCCAAACTGCTCCTTTTTGTAAGGACACCAACAATATTAGACTAAGGCCTAACCTAATGACTTCATTTTAACCTGATTATCTCTGTGAAGACTCCAACTCCAAATAAGGTCGCATTTTGAGGTCCTGGGAGTTAGGATTCATATATATACACACACACACACACACACACACACACACACACATATATATATTATATGTATATATTATATATGTATATATATGTATATGTGTGTATATATATATGCACGTCTATATTATATATGTATATATGTATGTGTGTATATATATGCACGTATATATTATATATGTATATATGTATGTGTGTATATATATGCACATATATATTATATATATATGTATATATGTATATGTGTATATATATATGCACAATATATATACACATACACAATGGGAGGGTGATAGCACAACACCAGGTAAAAAGAGTGGAGGGAAATGTAAGGAAAACATATGAAAATATTGCTCAGCTGGTGTTATGGGTTGAATTGTGTCCCTTAAAAAAGTACATATATATACACACACACACACACACACACACTACATATATATATACTCTACATATATATACACATATATATTATGAATGTATATATGTATATACGAATATGAATGTATATATATGAATGTATATGTGTATATATATGTGTATATATATATACTTTTTTTAAGGGACACAATTCAACCCATAACACCAGCTGAGCGCTATTTTCATATGTTTTCCTTACATTTCCCTCCACTCTTTTTACCTGGTGTTGTGCTATCATCCTCCTATTAGCACCCAAAATATAAGAATGCAGGACTTGAACAAACCAGAGGAAGGTCAGATGCTTAATTTTTATCAAAAGTGTCGGTGACAGAGGATGAGGAGGAAAAGGCTAGGACCAAGAACATGAGTACATGTCTTAGTCCTTGGATTTTGTGAACAGAGATGGCTAGGGAGATCTGTCCAGGAAAATCTCCAAGATTCAAGTTGGCTTTGAACACGTAGGACAAGTGGTGAGACCCAGACCAATGGGTTTGAACAGTCACAAGGAAAGTTAGGGAACGATATGAATTATAAAAAAAAACAAACAAACAAAAACCAAAAACTTATTTTTGTGTTGTGGAATCACTTTCTCTCATAGCCTTGAGAATTTTAATTTTGCCGCTTGGGGGGGTTTGCAAAAGAGAAGTCATCATGATGTGACAAGCTGCAAGAACTTTGGGCATGGAGTCAGCCCCTGTTTCAATTAACCTACCCGCCCCACCTGGACTTCAAGTTCTGTCACTGACTAATCATGTGACCTTGGCCAAGCTACTTAATTTCTCAGAGCCTTGTTTCTGTTATCTGTTAAATGAAGAAGAGAACGCATTCCTGTCATGTTTGCAGTAACATGATGAATTTTACAATTTAAAATAGAACAATGAAATCACACGAAGCCATGTGATATACTAAGGGGGTTATTATGGCTGTATAATCACTGATAGTGTTATTGTAGAGGTAGACGTATGATTTAGATCAGTAATTTTCAACTTTGGCTGTGCACAAAAATCACTGGGAAGTTTTTAAAAACCCAGATGCCTAGCTCAGTCGCTTAAGCATCCTTCTCGTTATTTCGGCTCCGGTCGTGATCTCACAGTTTGTGAGACTGAGTCCCTCGTGGGCTCTGCACTGACAGTGTGGAGCCTGCTTGGGATTCTTTCTATATAATCTATATAATCTAAATATATTTATAATTTATATAATCTATATAATATAAATATACTTATATATTTATATTATAAATATAATTATAATCTTATAATATTATATATATTATATAATCTATATAATATAAAGAGAATATACAAAATTATTGATCCAATATATGTATCTATTTTACGTACACAGAAAATACTTCAAGAAAAATTTAGCTACTTAAAGGTATTTTTAACCATTTCTTTTATAAATGAAGTGAAATTAAAGTCACATTTATCAATTAAGTTAGGATATATTCACTTTGGTTGCCAAGAAATATGTAGACTTTAGAAATTAAGAAGCTTCAGATGGAAATGTTCAGCAGATTGAAGAAAAATATTCACTTGATTGGGGTCACCATATGGACCAGTAAACTAGGATATTCCAGTACTTTCCAAACCCCTAACTCTCTAATAATAGGAAGACTGAATACCTTTCATTTCTCACCTCTTTCGGTTTACCCTGCGATGGTCTGAATAGTTGTGTCTCCCCCCCACCCCTTATTTCATACTTTGAAATACTAAACCTTACGAGGCGGGGCCTTTAGGAGATGATTAGGTCTCGAGAGCAGTCTTCATAAATGGTGTTAGTGCCCTTATAAAACAGGCCCCTGGTAGATCCCTTGCTTCCTTCTACTACGTGAGGGATACAACAAGAAGTCTGCAACAGAAGAGAGCCCTCCCTCGACCGTGCCAACACTTCCAGCTTCCGGAACTGTGAGAAATACACGTCTGTTGTTTATAAGCTACCCAAACTGTAGTATTTTGTTATAGCAGCCAGAACGCACCAGGACATGCATCATCTTCCTACCTGAACTTCTGGTCCACCTCCAGCAAGGAAGAGCATACCTCTGTAGTCATTTTGTGCTCACTTTGAGTGAGGAAGGTCATGTTAGGAAACTAGCATATACATCTAGGAATGAATGTAATCTTATATCTCAAGTATCCCAGTGCAAGATATGCTTGCAATGCAACCCATAGATGTAGACATTCTTTTGTAGATATGGTCAATTTAAAAGAGCCAAGATCTGGGTTGATCCAGCCCTCTTCAGAAGGTCAGAATCTTCCCCAGGACAGATTGCTGCCTCGAGCCCTCACAGACACCCTGACAGAGAAAACTCAGCCACTCTGATTCTGAATATAAACAGAGTATGGGACTGTCCACATGGTAAGATTGGAGGAACATGTGATGGAAAGTCCAGCCACAGATTCCTTATCCAACGGTCTGCCAAGTGGTTGACATTTCCACTTTAAGGATGGCTTTGAGTTGAGAATAGAAGAATGTAGCAAACGTGCAAATACGTTCCTGGGAAGACTGAATATTGTGAGTCATTGTCAATCATCAGTTCCTTAGAGCGAATTAGTTTATTATGTTTGTTAATCAGTCAACCTGTAAAGATTGATGTAGTAGATCCCGCTGCTATTTGTGTAAGAAAAGAAAAGAAATGACATTCATGTATGTGTTGCTTGCGGGCTCGGGAGATAGGAGCTTGGGAGACCTGCTTCATTGTCCATTGATGTATTAGGCTTAAGCAAGAAGTTCCGTAAGGCAGCATTAAAAGAAGCAAGTCAGGATGTGGCTTGTTTGTGTCACTGTAGGCTAGCTAAAGCTGGGTAACAACCTGTTTGAATGGAAATGTCTTAACAGAGGGGGAATCCAACTCCTTGCTGCTGGGGGGAGGGGTGGGGGGGGAGGTAGCTCCCACTATCACACAAAGGTGAGGTACTGCATCCTGGGGCTAACAGTAGAAGGTTTTGGAATGACCTTCCCCACTGGAAAGCCTTCAATGGCTTCCCTTTACCACCCAGATAACCTGAAGCTCCCCAGCCTGGAGTAAACAGTCTTCCATGATGGATGCCTGTTGACTTCTTTGGCCCTAATCCCCCGGGGGATGTACGTTTTGCTTCAGTACCACGAATCTGTGATGCCTTTATATCTTGTGCTCTTTTTCCCTCTTCTGCTTGTCTCACTTCAGTTTATCCCTTAAGATCTAATTTGAACATCATGTCTCGGTGGAGACTTGTTGACTCTCCCAGGTCCCAGGAGCCTCTTCTTCCTCTTTCTGTAAATCCTGATATCTGTCCCTTATTATTACATCTACGACATGGGTGAGGTGTCTGTCTCTCCCATTAGTCTACAAATCCTTTGTGGAGAGGGACTATGCTTTGTTTATCTCTGTTGCCTAGAGCCTAAGATAATAAACAAATAATTGGATGGAGGGATGGAAAGATTTGCTTGGTTGAATTCCAAACCTTTTCGGAGACTCTCTCATTATCATCCATGATTTGGTTGGGCTAAGACATGAGAAGTGGGTGCAGAGTGAGTGTGTAGAACTTGTATTGACATTTTGATTGTCCATAAATTACTACAGTTGAATTTTAGTTGGAGTCTCTGAAACCTTTTTTTTTTGGCTTAAAAATTTACTGGTTCTAGAAAGCCTCTTTGGATAAACCATGTCTCTATTTCCTCTAAGTTTCTTTTTATCCCAACAATCACTTAAATAATTGATACACTCTGCATTTAAAAAATTTTTTAAACATTTTTTTAATGTTTATTTATGAGAGAGAGAGAGAGCGAGAGATAGTGAGCGAAGGACGGGCAAAGAGAGGGAGATACAGAATCCGAAACAGGCTCCAGGCTCTGAGCTGTCAGCACAGAGCCCAACATGGGGCTCAAACTCACCAGCTGTGAGATCATGACCTGAGCCGAAGTTGGATGCTTAACTGACTGAGTCACCCAGGCACCCTGCCTTTTTTCATATCCTGCTTTTTTATTATCTTCCAGTTATATTTTTTAGTTTTCCCTAATTATAGGTTAAGCCTCTGAAATTTCCCTTCCATGTTTTGGTCTCCTAATACTGCAGCATAATGATTACAAGCCTATCATGTTTCATAGCCTAGTGCTGTTACTTTCTCATTGCATGACCTTTGACAAGTTACCTAACCATTGGCACATCATTTTTTCCCATATATAAAATGGGAAATAATTCTAGGTCTGATCTCAGAGTGTTGTTATAAGAATAAATGAATATTAGGGGCGCCTGGGTGCCTCAGTCGGTTAAGTGTCCGACTGCGGCTCAGGTCATGATCTTGCGGTTTGTGAGTTCGAGCCCCGAGCCAGTTCGAGCCCCGAGTCCAGCTCTATGCCGACAGCCTGGAGCCTGCTTCCGATTCGGTCTCCCTCTCTCTCTGCCCCTATCCCGCTCACACTCTTCTCTCTCTCTCAAAAAATAAGTAATTAATTAAAAAAAGAATAAATTAATATTATTCCATTGTATATAGTATACCACATTTCTTTATCCATCATCCATTTATGGTTCCTTAGATTGCTTCCATGTCTTGGCTGTTAAAAATAATGCGACAATGAACACAGAGGTGCATATATCTTTTTGAATTAGTGTTTTCTTTTCTTTTGGATACATTCCCAGAGTGGAATTGCTGAATGCTATGACAGTTGTATTTTTAATTTTTTGAGGGACCTCCACGTTGTTTTTCACATTCCCACCAACAATTCTCAGGTGTTTCCTTTCTCCACATTCTTACCAACATCTGTTATTTCTTATCTTTTTGATAATAGCCACTCTAATGGGTTTGGCTTTGCATTTTTCTGATGATTTGTGACTTTGAGCACCTTTGTATGTATCTTTCGGTCGTCTTATGTCTTCTGGAAAAAATATCTATTCAAATCCTCTGCCCGTTTTTTTTTTTAATTTTTTAACATCTATTTATTTTCAAGAGACAGAGACAGAGTGCGAGTGGGGGAGGGGCAGAGAACGAGCGAGATTCAGCATCCGAAGCAGGCTCCAGGCTTTGAGCTGTCAGCGCAGAGCCTGGCACGGGGCTCCAACCCACGAACCGCGAGATCATGACCTGAGCTGAAGTCAGACGCTTAACCGACTGAGCCACCCAGGCGCCCCCTCTGCCCATATTTTAACTGAAACAAATTCTTTTTGCTATTGATTTGTATGCGTTCTATATGCATTTTGGATATTAACTCCTTATCAGGGGCTATTATATTAATTATATTAATACATAATATACTATATATACTAATTATTGTATAGTTTGCAAATATTTTTTCCTATTCAGTAGATTGCCTCTTCATTTTGTTGTTGATTTTCTTTGCTGTCCAGAGCTTTTAGTCTGATGTAGTCCTACTTGTTTATTTTTGCTTTTGTTGCCTTTGCTTTGATAGCAAATACAAAAAATAATTATGAATAGAGATATCAAGGAGCTCACTGCCTACGTTCCAGGATTTCCGGTCTTATGTTCAAGTTTTTCATCCATTTTGAATTAATTTTTGTGTATAGTGTAAGATAGTGGTCTAATTTCATTCTTTTACACGTGGCTGTTCAGTGTTTCTAACACCATTTAGTGAAGGGACTGTCCTTTCCTCATTGTATATTCTTGGATTTTTTTGGTCATGAGTTATTTAAGTGTCCATCAATGGATGAATGGATATCGAAAATACATACACGCAATGGAATGTTACTCAGCCACAAAAAAAGAAGGAAATCCTGCCATTTGCAGCAATATGGGCGGACTCTGAGGGCATTATGATAAGTGTAAAAGTCAGACAGGAAAAGATAAATACCATATAATCTCACCTGTAAAGGGTGGTGGGGAAAGCAACTCAGAACTCACAGAAACAGAGAAGACTGGTGGTTGCCAGAGACAGAGGCCTCTTGGTTAGTGAAATGGGTGAAGGAGGTCAAAAGTACAAACTTTCAGTTATAAAATAAGTAAGTCCTCGTGAGAGATAATGTGTAGTATGGTGACTGTCGTTAATAATACTGTATTGTATATTTGAAAGAGAGTAGACCTTGAAAGTTCTTGTCCCGGGGCGCCTGGGTGGCTCAGTCAGCCAAACATCTGACTTCGGTTCAGGTCATGATCTCACAGTTTGTGAGTTCGAGCCCCATGTTGGGTTCTGTGCTGACAGCTCAGAGCCTGAAGCCTGCTTGGGATTCTGTGTCTCCCTCTCCCTCTTCCCCTCTCCCGCTCCTGCTCTGTCTCTCTCTCTCTCTCAAAAATAAATAAACGTTTAAAAATTTTGAAAAAATAGTTCTCATCCCAAGGGGGAAAAATGTGTAGCTGTTTGTGATGGTTAACCACATTTATTATGGTGATCATTTCTACACCATTTATGTGTATTCCATATACATGTATATACACACACACAAATTTATATTTGTATATATCAACATATGCAAGTATTGATTATTATGCTGTATTTCTAAAACTAATATAATGTTATATATCAGGGTACCTGGGCAGCTGAGTCAGTTAAGCATCCAACTCTTGATTTTGGCTCAGGTCAAGATCTCAGGGTTCATGAGTTTGAGCCCCACATTGGGCTTTGTGCTGATAACATGGGGAGCCTGCTTAGAATTCTCTCTTTCTTCTCTCTCTTCCTCTCCCCCTGCTCATGCTCGCATGTGCAAGAGATCCCTCCCCCACTCTCTCTTTCTCTCAAAATAAATAAATAAACTTAAAAATGTTATATGTCAATTATACCTCAATAAACAAGGGAAGAAATGGGAGCATGCATTGCTATGATTGCCTAGCATGCAATCAATTAAAGTTAAGTCTCTTTATTTTTTTAATTTTTTTTAGTATTTTTTTCCTTCTCATTTTTAATTTTATTTTTTTAAATTTACATCCAAATTAGTTAGCATATAGTGCAACAATGATTTCAGGAGTAGATTCCTTAGTGCCCCTGACCCATTTAGCCCATCCCTCCTCCCACAACCCCTCCAGGAACCCCCTGTTTGTTCTCCATATTTAAGAGTCTCTTATGCTTTTTCCCCCTCCCTGTTTTTATATTATTTTTGCTTCCCTTCCTTTATGTTCATCTGTTTTGTTTCTCAAAGTCCTCATATGAGTGAAGTCATATGATTTTTGTCCTTCTCTGACTAATGTCGCTTAGCATAATACCCTCCAGTTCCATCCACATAGTTGTAAATGGCAAGATTTCATTCTTTTTGATTGCCAAGTAATACTCCGTGTGTGTGTGTGTGTGTGTGTGTGTGTACCACACCTTCTTTATCCATTCATCCATCGATGGACATTTGGGCTCTTTCCATACTTTGGCTATTGTTGATAGAGCTGCTATAAACATGGGAGTGCCTGTGTCCCTTCGAAACAGCACACCTGCATCCCTTGGATAAATGCCTAGTAGTGCAATTACTGGGTAGTAGGGTAGTTCTATTTTTAGTTTTTTGAGGAACTTCCATACTGTTTTCCAGAGTGGCTGCACCAGCTTGCATTCCCACCAACAATGCAAAAGAGATCCTCTTTCTCCGCATCCTCACCAACATCTGTTGCTGCCTGAGTTGTTCATGTTAGCCATTCTGACAGGTGTAAGGTGGTATCTCATTGTGGTTTTGACTTGTATTTCCCTGATGATGAGTGATGTTGAGCAGTTTTTCATGTGTCGGTTGGCCATCTGGATGTCTTCTTTGGAGAAGAGTCTATTCATGTCTTTTGCCCATTTCTTCACCGGATTATTTGTTTTTTGGGTGTTGAGTTGGATAAGTTCTTTATAGATTTTGGATACTAACCCTTTATCTGATATGTCATTTGCAAATATCTTCTCCCATTCTGTCGGTTGCCTTTTAGTTTTGCTGATTGTTTTCTTTGCTGCGCAGAAACTTTTTATTTTGATGAGGTCCCAGTAGTTCATTTTTGCTTTTGTCTCCCTTGCCTCTGGAGACGTGTTGAGTAAGAAGTTGCTGCAGCCAAGATCAAAGAGGTTTTTGCCTGCTTTCTCCTCAAGGATTTTGATGGCTTCCTGTTTTACAGTTAGGTCTTTCATCCATTTTGAGTTTATTTTTGTATCTGGTGTAAGAAAGTGGTCCAGGTTCATTCTCCTGCATGTCACTGTCCAGTTTTCCCAGCACCACTTGCTGAAGAGACTGTCTTTATTCCATTGGATATTCTTTCCTGCTTTGTCAAAGATTAGTTGGCTATACGTTTGTGGGTCCATTTCTGGGTTCTCTATTCTGTTCCATTGATTGGAATGTCTGTTCTTGGGCCAGTACCATACTGTCTTGATGATTACGGCTTTATAGTAGAGGCTAAAATCCGGGATTGTGATGCCTTCTGGTTTGGTTTTCTTTTTCAAGATTGCTTTGGCTATTCAGTGTCTTTTCTGGTTCCATACAAATTTTAAGATTGTTTGTTCTAGTTCTGTGAAGAATGCTGGTGTCATTTTGATAGGGATTGCCTTGAATATGTAGATTGCTTTGGGTAGTATTGACATTTTAACAATATTTGTTCTTCCTATCCAGGAGCATGGAATCTTTTTCTATTTTTTTGTGTCTTCTTCAATTTCTTTCATAAGCTTTCTATAGTTTTCAGTGTAAGTTAAGTCTCTTTATTAAATTACCTTCACATGATAATTGGTGTTATGTTATACATGCTCAGTGTTTGACTAAGGTCTCTTAATGATGAATGAAAAAGAAGTCACATTGAAGCACATCATTAGAGAATTTCAGAACACTGAGTATAAAGACATCTTCAGTACTTATTGAGATAGGAAACAAACAAGCAAATAAACACAAACAAAAAAAGGTCACACATAAATAACTTGAAATAGAATGGTACTGAATTTATCAACAGCGAATCTAGAGTTTAGAAGATAATGGAGAAATTCATTTCAAAGACTGAGAAAAATTTAGGGGCGCCTGGGTGGTTCAGTCGGTTGAACATCTGACTTCGGCTCAGGTCATGATCTCGCAGCTCTCGCAGGGTGTTTGAGCCCCACATCGGGCTCTGTGCTGACAGCTCAGAGCCTGGAGCCTGCTTCAGATTCTGTATCTCCTTCTCTCCCTGCCCCTTCCCCACTCATGCTCTGTCTCTGTCTCTCAAAAATGAAGAAACATTAAAAAAAAATTCAAAGACTGAGAAAAATTTAAATTCCAACCTACAGTTGAATACTCAGATAAACTATCACTAAAACAAGAAAGTAGAATAAAGAGATTTTCATTTGTATGCAAAGTCTCAAAACATTTACCCTTCCCCCCTTGGACCTGGTCTTACTTCATTTGTGCCTGCTATAATAAGAATATCATGGGGTAGCTTAAAAACCAGAAATTTCTTTCTCATAGTTCTGGAGGTTGGGAAGTTCAAGATCAAGGTGCTGGCAGATTTGGTATCTAGTGAGAACCTGCTTCCTCGTTCATAGACAACTGCTTTCTTGCCCTGTCCTTACATGGTGGAAAGGGTGAGGGAGCTCTCTGTTGTCTCTTGATAAGGACATCAGTCCCACTCAAATGACCTAGTCACCTCCCAAAGGCCTCACTTCCAAATACCATCACAGTGGGTATAAATTTCTAATATGAATTTGAAAGAGACACAGTCAATAGCATATTCTTTCTTAGAAAGTTGCTAAAGAACGTTTTCTCATCCAGGAAGTTTAGAATCCAAGAGGTAATAACCAACACAGAAAAAGGCAAAGGACATTTTTTTTTGACACAGAGAGAGTGGTGGAGGGGCAAAGGGAGAGAGAGAGAGAGAGAGAGAGAGAGAGAGATTCACAGAGCAGTGAATCAGAATACCCCAGCCTGGAGCCTGATCTCACGATCCTGGGATCGTGACCTGAACCAAAATTAAGAGTCAGACGCTCAACCGACCGAGCCGCTCAGGTGCCCCCAAAGGACATTTTTTAAAATACTGATGAAGAGAATACCCAAGAAAATCTCTGGTTAGCAGGCTAGTGAACAACCAGCATGGATAGGAGAAAAAGGGAGAAAGGCTCGAGAGATGATATTTTTACACAAAAGAGCAAAATATATATGCACATTTTGTGATGTACTTGACTATGAAGAGAGGAACCTTACATATCTGATAGAGGGTCTGGAAGTGAATTAGTAGTAAGACATTAAAAACTAAGCAAATAACCACAAAAAGTGATCATTAATTCCACTGACAGAAAAATCTGGATAATAAATATAATTCAATGACTCCATGTAGCCCAGCTATTAATATAATCATAACACTGCAGGTCCTGAATATTGATGTAACCATATTTGTGACAATAATATATTCAGATTGAGAGGAAAGGGGAAGTGTAAGTGTGCAGAGGGGACAGGGAGTAGAAGAGTTAAATCCTCATTTTCTATCATAGGAAATCAACTAAGTAAAATCGAAAAACCAAGAAACAGCAAGGCAAGCATTTTTCTCGAAAGATGGAGGAAAAAAACCAAGAAAGAGCTAAAGAGTTAAGGGTTCACATAATTGGAGTAGAAAACAGGAATGGGAAAAGTTGGAACTGAGAGTCACTGCTTTTCCTTATAAACCTTATAGCACGGGTCGGATTTTTGGACTACATACATGTATTATTTGACATGCTTCGGAAATTAAATTAAAAGCTGTGAAACAAATTAAACGCATCAGTACTTAATGGTATGGAGCTTTAAGAAGTTTTGACGCAAGTTTCTTTTATATCATTTTGGGCAGGACCGTGTAGAAAACTGAATCTAATTAGATATTAAAGAAACATCTAATTTCTTCCTTTTATTTTTAAGGGAACTCATAAATTGTGAGCCTCCCTCTTCCTTTGCCTATTGGGATGCTGTTGATGGTTCTAGTAAATGCCTAGCTGGGGAAACTAGACCATCCAAACTTTCCTCTTGGCATGCATTAGGATATGAATCATCAACATAAGTGCAGAATGTTCTGAGCTAGCCCCAACCTCTCCACTAGCATTTAACATTCATTGATGGCGTCACCACTACCAAAATGACTGTAACCAAGAGATTACATGAACCCAGGGCAAAATTGAGGGGGATGTGGAATGTTTTAAATAGGTTTATTGACTCAAGGCAACAAAACTTTCACCTCTTCCATTTAGCCCACTTTCTCAGAGCACACCTAATGAAAGAAAAGCAACTGTTCACATTTGCCAGAAGTCTTTCCTCAGGGTCACATAGCCCTTGGAAATCTTGGGGGAAAGAAGAGAAATCATCTGTGGGGAACGCCAATATTCTATCAAACTGATTTTCAGGGCAACTGGGAGAAAGGTATATTGATGCTCGTGTATATTTATATAAAAAATGAGTGGATATTGTCATAGTATGGGGACTTTAAGTAAAAAATAGAAACAAAAAAGCACAGAAGAGAGAAAGAAGGCGAACTGGTGAGGGAGGAGAGAAATAACAGGACTGGGAAGGAAAAGAGGAGGGAATGAAAGGAAAGAGTAGCACCTATCTACCTGTACTGTGTCCCTGGCCATGCCCCAGCCTCTCGTATTACCTAACAACCTAACAATTTTTCTGACCTCATCTCTTTGTAGCCAGCTGGACCTAGATACTCCAATTCTAACCCAGACCCAACCTTTTTACTTATTTCCAGAAAGTGCCCTTCATAGACTTCCAAAGACTTTTCTTGTACCTGACCTGGGACCACAGGACTCCCAGGCCGGTGGACCCACAGCTTCCCCTATTCTTTGCTAAATAAGTGGCTCTGGCCTTTCTTCTATTCTCACTTTAGAGGAAAAGAGGAAGAAGATACCACAAGCTCTGCTCCTTCCAGAATGGCCCAAAGTACGGCGCTTTTGCAGTAAGGCCATGTATGGGGGTGACAGGGATGTAAGTGTAGATGTGTGTGGGTGCAGTATTTGTGGAATGTTGATCTGTTGCTGTGTGTGTGTGTGTGTGTGTGTGTGTGTGTGTGTGTGTTTCTAACTTCTGAACAGTCTCCTAATATCCTGTGGTCCTTGAGGCTTTAAAAAAAATGTCAATACTACCCAAAGTTATCTACACATTCAATGCAATCCCAATTAAATTGCACCAGCATTCTTCTCGAAGCAATCCTAAAATTTGTATGGAACCACAAAAGACCCCGAATAGCCAAAGTAATCTTGAAAAAGAAAACCAAAGCGGGAGGCATCACAACCCCAGACTTTAGCCTCTACTACAAAGCTGTAATCATCAAGACAGCATGGTATTGGCACAAAAACAGACCCATAGACCAATGGAATAGAATAGAAACCCCAGAACTAGACCCACAAACGTATGGGCAACTAATCTTTGACAAAGCAGGAAAGAGTATCCAATGGAAAAAAGTCTCTTTAACAAATGGTGCTGGGAGAACTGGACAGCAACATGCAGAAGATTGAAACTAGACCACTTTCTCACACCATTCACAAAAATAAACTCAAAATGGATAAAGGACCTGAATGTGAGATAGGAAACCACCAAAACCCTAGAGGAGAAAGCAGGAAAAAACTTCTCTGACCTCAGCCACAGCAATTTCTTACTTGACACATCCCCAAAGGCAAGGGAATTAAAAGCAAAAATGAACTATTGGACCTCATGAATAAAAAGCTTCTGCACTGCAAAGGAAACGATCAACAAAACTAAAAGGCAACCAACGGAATGGGAAAAGATCTTTGCAAATGACATATAAGACAAAGGGTTAGCATCCAAAATCTATAAAGAACTCACCAAACTCCACACCCAAAAAACAAATAATCCAGTGAAGAAATGGGCAGAAAACATGAATAGACACTTCTCTAAAGAAGACATCCAGATGGCCAACAGGCACATGAAAAGATGCTCAACGTCGCTCCTCATCAGGGAAATACAAATCAAAACCACACTGACATACCACCTCATGCCAGTCAGAGTGGCTAAAATGAACAAATCAGGAGACTATGGATGCTGGAGAGGATGTGGAGAAACAGGAACCCTCTTGCATTGATGGTGGGAAAGCAAACTGGTGCAGCCGCTCTGGAAAACAGTGTGGAGGTTCCTCAAAAAATTAAAAATAGAGCTACCCTATGACCCAGCAATAGCACTGCTAAGAATTTACCCAAGGGAAACAGGAGTCCTGGTGCATAGGGGCACTTGTACCCCAATGTTTATAGCAGCACTTTCAACAATAGCCAAATTATGGAAAGAGCCTAAATGTCCATCAACTGATGAATGGATAAAAAAATTGTGGTTTATATACACAATGGAGTACTACATGGCAATGAGAAAGAATGAAATATGGTCCTTTGTAGCAACGTGGATGGAACTGGAGAGTGTGATGCTAAGTGAAATAAGCCATACAGAGAAAGACAGATACCATATGGTTTCACTCTTATGTGGATCCTGAGAAGCTTAACAGAAGACCATGGGGGAGTGGAAGGGGGGAAAAAAGTGAGAGAGGGAAGGAGGCAAACCATAAGAGACTCTTAAAACCTGAGAATAAACTGAGGGTTGATGGGGGGGTGGGAGGGAGGGGAAAGTGGGTGATGGGCATTGAGAAGGGCACCTGTCGGGATGAGCACTGGGTGTTATATGGAAACCAATATGACAATAAATTTCATATTAAAAAAAAAAAAGGAACTCTCTCTGCATGTGGGGAATCCTTCTGAGCCAGTGGGGCTCACTCACAGGGTGATAAGGCTTGGACACAAAGGGTGGTCCAATGGCCCCCAAAGGTATCTACGATCTATGTCTCAATCCCAACCCTGTGAATATACTATATTATGTACAAAGAGGAATGAAGGTTGGAGGTGAAATTAAGGTTGCTAATCAGTTGACCTTAAAATAAGGAAATTATCCTTATTTTACCTGGGGTGGGCCCAGTGAAATCATAAGGACCTAGTGGGTGTTTAAAAGCGGAAGAGGGAACTGAAAAGATAGATGACAGACAGATGGCTGCGTGAAAAGGACTTGGTCTGATGTTTCTAGCTTTGAAACTGGAAGAAAAAGGCCATAATCTAAGGAATGTGGCAAGCCTCTAGAAGCAGAAAAAGTTAAGGGAACAGGCAGCCCCATGAGTGCCCAGAAGGCCAACACCTTGAGTTTAGCTTGGTGAGGCCCATTTTGAATTTCTAAGCTCCAGAACTGAAAGACAGTCGTTTTTATTATTTCAAGCGGACAGGTTTGTGGCCGTTTGTTATAGCAGCCGAAGTTTCGCCAGAAGGGAGAGGAAATAATTCTTACTTCCTGAAGTCTGCAAACCCAGCAGAGGGTCTTACCATTCAGTTTGCAGACTTCCTTTTACCTCCCTGTTGCTTGTTTATTTGTGTTTGTTTTTTAGAGAGAAAGCACGAGTGTCAGTGGGGAAGAGGGACAGAGGGGGAGAGAGAGAGAGAGAGAGAGAGAGAGAGAGAGAGAGAATCTTAAGCAGGTTCCTCGCTCAACGCAGAGCGTGACACAGGGCTGGATCCCGTGACCTGGGGACCAAACCAGGAGTCAGAGTGAGTCACCCAGTTGCCCCCTCCCTGTTTTGTATGGCGTCGCACCCCTCCTTGGCTCCCAGGGTGTTTGCAAAAACTCACGGACCGTGAGATCATGACCTGAGCCGAAGTTGGTCGCCCAACCGACTGAGCCACCCAAGCGCCCTTTTTTGTTTTATTTTTTACTTGATTTGATTTTTTCTTTTTTTTTAATTTTATTTTTTTAATTTACATCCAAATTCGCATCTAGTGCAACAATGATTTCAGGAGTAGATTCCTGAGTGCCCCTGACCCATTTAGCCCATCCCCCCTCCCACAACCCCTCCAGTAACCCTCTGTCCTCCATATTTAAGAGTCCCTTCTGTTTTGTCCCCCTCCCTGTTTTTATGTTATTTTTGCTTCCCTCCCCTTAGGTTCATCTGTTCTGTGTCGTAAAGTCCTCATACGAGTGAAGTCATATGATATTTGTCTTTCTCTGACCCACTAATTTCGCTTAGCGTAATACCCTCTAGTTCCTGTAGTGGCATTTCTAATCTGCTGTCACTGTCCTCATAGGTGCATAGATTATAGTGTTTTTACATTGCATACCCATTTTACTGAGGTCTCAGAAAGGAACAGAGGCAAAGAAGTCCTTCAATTCATACGCTTAACCGAAATTCCTTTCTCTCTCTTTTTCATTTCATAGGTCAGGAAACTGAGAAAAGGGGTGGCTGAGCAACTTATAAGATTCTTAAATCCCGTCCTGACTGACTTCCAAGTCCATGTTTACATGAACCTATGACCTGAAGCAACTGAGGTGTGGAAGGCGACGGGAGCTGTGCTTCCCCGATTGGCCAGTAGCCGCTCAATAGCTCCCTTACATTGCAAAGAGGCTGCACGGTGATAACCTTGACTCACTCAAAATGCATTTACTTAAATCACCAGGCACCGACATCTCTTGGTCTCTGAAAAGTGGCTCCCCAGATGCGAACACCACATTTCCCAGCGTGTCTTTCCCCCTTGAACCCAGGGGAGCGACCCGTTCCTATCAACAGCATATAAGCGGAAGTGAAGCTGAAAAGATTAAGAAGCTAGTTGACTTGCCCCATTTTCCGTCTTCTCCCACCCCCCTGATGGAGGTTGAGGAGCAACGTTCACGTGCACTAGAGAGGCAAACTTTTATTGTAACGAGGCACTGGTAATTTTTAGCCTGTTTTAACAGCAGCGAGTGTTAGCTTAACCACCACTTCTGTGCACATGAGGCGAAGCCAAAGCACGGGCATGGCGGAGAGCAGCATCTATTCAGAGGAAGGACTGCCTTTTTGATGCTCACAAAGTCTTCCGCCAGCCACGTTATACAGCCTCGGATCGCCTCTCCTCAAAGATAGACTCTTTCGCGAAGTTGCACAAAGGTGACATATAAGTTAACGGTGGCCTTATGGGAATCAACCACCAGCTGATCGCCAGGAGTGAGGATGTTGGGCACGTCTCTACCCCTTGGACGTATCATCCATAGATACAAGAAACTGGATACTTTAGAACAGTCCAGCACGGGGCCCAAGAAGTGAATTTGACCGTCGGGCCAGCGATGTTTGGAAAATGGTTTCCAATCTTGGCTCTCGGTGTGAGAAAATGAGGCTTCTCCTCCTTGTTTCAAAGCTCACGCTGATAAAACACAGGAGGGACTGACCAGAGATGAATCTGGTCACGAACCAAAAGCGAAATTTTCCAGCCTGATGGAATTCTTCCAGGAAATTTATTTTCCCATGGGGAAATAAGGAATGGCTAGGCAGAGAATCAATTAGGCCTTTGCAAATGGAGTTTGCGTACACATTTTAAGCTAAAAATAATCTTCACTGTGGCCTTTCTCCTCTTATCCAAAAATATGGCCTGATGGTTAGGTGGCCAAAACACATTTTCACATTGTCCTTCATTTAATTGTGAATCAACATTTTTGGATGCTCCGTGGATACTTAGTGACTGTAACTAAGAGGACTCTGTTACTCTGACTGTAACTCAGAGGAAGAGCATGATGAGAAGGAGGTGGAAAGAAGAAAGAACTGAAGCAAAGGAGACTGGCGCCATGACCCTGAGATCTACTCATTCAAGGTCATCTTGAACACTTTGCCTGAGAATACATATATGCGTGGCGTCCTTGCTTGACTGAACCACTAGAAGCATTCAAGCAGATGCGAGGGCGGGGAGGGTCCTGTTTTTTTGGAGTTAATGCTACTTAGAGTTGAAAGTTAGAGGAGATGATGGGTGTCGACCCTTCCAAACCTAAGACTCAATGAGGAAACAAAAGGGCCTCCAAAGTGTCTGTTACATCTGGAGGCCCCCCCGATGGAGCCAACTTCTCTGACCTCTGGGAATTCAACCCACCGCGAAATCGTGGGTGTGATACGGTGTGGAGGAGGGAGGCTAAAATCTGCCTGCTCTAGGGACACAAGCAGTTCTTTGTTGACTTAAAGCAGTAATCGCTTCTTTCGCTTGCCCGCATCAGGCTGTCAGCCTTTGAGCTCTGATGCCAACGTGCCACTGTTACAATCAAATTACTAACAAGGTCAGCATCGTTAATACGTGGTGGGAAAGGGGTGAAAATGCCAGACAGAAAATCTGTGAGCGTTTAGACCCTGGAGCCAGCGGTTTTGCTCTGGTTTGTTTATTTTAGCGCCACGTATTATTATGTGTTCCAAGGTGCGCACATCAAGATCGTTAGCCTGACGCCACGGACGGAAGCTTACAGATCATACGGTCACGTAACCTGCTTCTTCTTGAATGGAACATACCTATTCAACATACCCTCTTCCCGGACAGATGGAAACTCCTTGGTCGTAGAGACCCTGCCTCTTTGTATCTCAGATGGCAATGATCTTGAGCCATTTATTAATACTTGAGCACAGATTAATTTACCAGTTTAAAACTTGCACACAGGTGGGGGTATTGCCTGAAATATGTGCCCCCTGAAGAAGTTCTAGGACTTCAGATGAAGACTTCAAGGAGAAGGCCAATAATCTTAGTCCTGGTCTCAGCTGAACTTCTATTTTAGATCAGTCACTTCACCTAGAAACCACTAGCTTTCCTGTTTTGTAGAATGGAAATTGTTCTCTTTTTCGTGTGCCTTGAGAAGAAAATTATAATATGTAATTGGTTCATGATTAGTACTCAGGATTTTTTTCCTTCGTGTCATGAGATCCGCTAACTATCAGTTTCACATCAGTTCTTAGTCAGAGATTAAATTGGTTATACGCGATAATTCTTGAGAGTTCTAAGAACTATGGCTTATGCACCAAAAGTCCTAAATTTTAGTCTCACATCATGTGGTGCTACCAGTTGGCTGCTAGCTTGATTCATGGCTTTGGATAAGTTATGTTTGCTCCTTAGTTAAAAAAAAAAAAAGCTAATGACAAACTCCTTGCTTTACAGTTTTGCCTAGAGTAGACTTGGTTCTCAACTTGCTCTGAAAAGGTAAGAAAGCCATTAGTCATCAGGAAAATTATTTCTTTGGAAAAGAGAAGACAATAATGAGTAACATGTTATGATAAGAAACGTCACTAATTAGCAATAATTACTGCCAGTTAAAATCGCTAAGGTAATTGCTCATATATTTCGGTAATAAGGCAGAGAAGGAGAGAACAAAGTCATGAAAAGTTGCTCTAAAGAGACCAAAGGCTGAGAACTTCATCTGTTCACTTGCATACGCATTTACGAAAATGTCGGACTCCTCCCCAGAAATTTCTCATTAGCCTACCTGTTTCTCCAGATCCGTGTGAAATAACATTTCTTCCATAATACCATTGATCTTCCAACAAGATGTGCTCTCTTCCCCGCATCTAGGTAAACAAGCATTTATGGGGGGTTACTCTAAAGCAGGCCCTGCCTTCGATATGGTAAGCACTGAAAAGAGTCCTGATCATTTCATTTTCTGAAACCTACACAGGATTCTGTTCATACCAGTATTTTATATTTTTTTTAATACTTCAGGCATGTACTGTGTTTGAACTCGGTTAGGGTATACTTCTTTACGGGCCACCATCCTCCAGACGTAATAGAGGCCCAGTAAACATTTGGAAAATGAAAATGGAGGCAATAATCACTCCCAACGGTGCTTATTGTTAAACAATAAGGATGAATACTCTCACCTCTCAAGTTATGATGCAATTGAATGAAACAATTCAATTTTATCTATCAACACTTAGTTACATAAGAACTTTGGCGATCATGTTCCTGATGTGACGGACTTGTTACTATTAACTGGTGTGAATCCTTACGTCTTTTTTTAAAACATGCTTGGGTTACTTCAGGCAAAATAGCAATCCAGGCCACAGGCTGATCCTGTATCATTAGCTGCAACACTGCCCTGTGAATCCAATGTTCTCAAGACAGCTGAGGCTCCGAGAGACCAAAAACAACCTTGTAAATTCTCAGCCTTGCCTGTGAGCAATGAAAGCTCTATAAATAACCCTTAGAAATCGAATCAAATCTCTGAGAGCCTTCGGCAAAAGTTGGGGAATTACCTAAATGGAAATTCTGTGAGCAAAGCTGGGAAAGTGGGAGACTTGAGACTGAGCCCATGGGTTAGGAAGTCCACTGAGCTACGACACGTAAGTGGGTCCTACTCAGGTCTTGGGATGCCTCCCTGGGGGGCAGGTTTCCAACCGTTGTTAGACACCGATGTGCCTAACAGAGAAATGGAGATCCCGTGCAGGTGGCAGTGTGGGAGGGGCAGGAAGGGTTCTACCAAGATATGAACAAATAGCTGAGTGTTAAGTGTTGGGGCGGGTTCACTGAAGGAAAGCATTTGAACCTAACTCAAGCCAAAAGTAAGCCTGCCACATTTCATGAATACAAGAGTATAGGCATTTTTTTTTTTTGCAACCCTATCATCCTGTGGGGACCGAGATTTAAGGTATCAGGTGACAGTTACACATGCAACAGACTGAATTACAGAGGAGGTGCCTTGAGCTCAGGGAGCCTGTATGTTTCCTAATGTGCAGTAAACTCTCCAAATGTTTGCTTTCGAGGCAAAAACTATCTCTACCTTCCAAATGTATGAGGAAAGATAGTCTGGACATGCAGAAACACGAGAGACTCCTGGAGAAATGTCTCCCAACACACTGATCTTGTATTCTAGTGACAAAGACAAAAATACCAGTGAATGAATGGATGGATGAAGGGAACTAGATAGTAAATAGGTGACACGAAAGAGAAAATCAGAATATGGCCATGAAGATTGATAAGGAGAGCTATTTTCAGCACTTTTGTTAGGGAAGGCTTCTAGGAGAAGGTAATACCTGAGCAGAGACCTGAATACGTTGAAGGTCAGTCATGTAATTATCTGCCTCAAGAGCATTCTAGGATAAAAGAATACCCAGTGTTAGTGTCGAAAGGACAACAAATGCAGGAAGAGCTTCCCTGGTATATTCAACAAACAGTCAGAAACCGAGTGTGGACTGAGCAGAAGAATGAGTGGTAAGAAACGGGGTTGGAGCCATGTTGTGCCCTGGTACGCCCGTTGAAGAAATTTCTTTAGATTTTAAGTTTAATAGGCTGTCATTTGGCAAATGAGCAAAATGAATGAATGGTTTTCCCCTCGTTTCCCCAAATCGAAAGGCACGAAAAAGTCCATAGGGTGGGGAGGAGTTGAGAAACCTTCATGCGAAACCGTGGCGACTCCTGGAGGGATCTGAGCCTCAAGTTGAAAGACGAAGAGTAGCGGCAGCAATAAGAGACAAAAGGCCAAATACCTGGGTCGGACGAGGGAAGGCAGGCATGGATCTTAAATTGGGCTTTAAGTGTCTAAACAGTGAGAGGTCCCACATTCCCCCAAGAGGAGCACATGACCTAGACGCAGCACGGTAGCTGTGTTCCTCTCCTCTCTCCGTTCGCCCTGCTCTCCCTAGTTCTGCTTCTCTCTCTCTGGTCTCTACTCCAGTCTCCACCTGTATGTCTGTCTCTTCCCATCTTCTTCTATTTCATTTCCTTTACACATGTCTCGTCTTGATCTCTCCTTCTTACCATTCCCGTTTCTCAGACCTCTTGTCTCACTGTCCCTCCCGCCATCGTCAGCACACGAAAGCCTCTTTTCTCTCTCTCCTGAACTTTGGGGATCTTCCTGGTGCTGGAAGCCATGTTCCACTTTATTCTCTGAAGCCCTACGGTTGGTGCATCCATCACCATTTACACTGCAGGCAAGGAGAAGAGCCGTCCCTCCTCCCTCCCCCCCCCCCCCCCCATTCAGGCAGGGGTGAAATGCTCTTTCCTTCTCCAGCAGGGGTCAGAGCGCGGAGCCCCACAGGAGGATGGTGGAAGGGAAGAGTCAGCTCCGCTATAGCAATACCATAATGAGAAAGACCCATTACCCCTAGTCCCCATGGTAAGAGCCATGCCTGCATTCACACACAGTGTCGGGCACACAGGAGGTGCTTTGCAAATGTTTGTTAAATTGATGAATATACTCTTTTTTTTTTTTTTTTTTTTTTTAGCGTTTACTTATCTTTTGAGAGAGAGAGAGAGAAAGGGAGAGTGCACGCTTGGGCAAGCAGGGAAGGGGCAGAGAGAGAGGGAGAGAGGGAATCTCAAGCAGGCTCCACACGGTTAGCGCAGAGCCAGAAGTGGGGGTCGCTCCCACGGCCATTAGATCGTGGCCTGAGCCGAAATCAAAAGTCAGACATTTAACCGACTGAGCCACCCAGGCGCCCCAGTACTCTTATCATTATCATAATTATCTTGAGGTATTTGGCATGAGCTTTTACCTCTAAATTAGTCAGCGTCTTAGAACTGTGTGGTTTGTTTTTTTTTTTAATGGACTCAAGGACAAAAGTTGTTTTGTTTTGTTGTTTACAGGCAGTGATTGCCATGGCAGTATAAAAACAAGTTTCTCTGCATTTACCACCAAACCAGAGAACTTGTGATACACCAGATACCAGCAGTGTAATCTCAGATGATACTCCTAGACAAAAGCAACAAACTGGAGCATTGGCAGATCCAAAACAAGTGGCAAATCTTGTATCTCCAAACGTTGGCCGCAGCGAATCCTCATTTTCTTCTGCCTTCTGTTATCATTTTAGTCCCACTTGCCTGTTACCTCTCACTGGTGTCATTCCTTGTCATAGGACTGAGAAGTTGCAGTCAGATGTGTTCCTTCGTTCATCAAACACCTCCTGAGAGCCTTTCAGGTGCCAAGGCCTGGGCTGGGCTGGGTGCTGGCTGTCAGGGCTCCTGTGTGTCCTCAGGGAGCCACAGTCTAGTACAGATGCAATTGGGTAAAGGACCGCACCATTTAGGGCTGCAGGCCTTTGATGGGGACCCTCATGGGACACAAGCATGGCCCAGAGGAGGCGGCATCAGCTGTCCTTACAGGAGGGGGCTGGGGCTGGGAAGGAGTCAGAAAGGGCTTCAAGTAGTATATGACACTGTGTGAGTTGCATCTTGAATCAGGGCTATTTTCCAAGGTGGACAGGTGCACAATCTCAGAGACAGGGAAGGCTTGGCCTCATCAGAGGGTGCCAAGCAATCCTGTATGCCAGGGGTGCAGGGTGTCGGGGAAAGTGATGGGGAGATGGGCTCAGCAAGAGATGAGACTGTCGAATCAGTCAGCTGGGGGTCACTTCTGCAAATGTTCCTGGAGGAATTATGTGATGCTCTTGTTCTAGAAGAACTGTTTGGAACAGTGCACATATGTGTATACATATGTGTACATATATGACCGTATACATATCCATAGGTACACATATACATGTGCATGTAAACCCACCCATAGCTCCACCCCACCCAAACATTGGAAGAAGTCAGGAGATCAATGTTATTGCTTCAGAAAAATACATGGATTCCGACAAAAGGACTTTGAAGTTTGCTACTTTTTCTTGTCTTTTTCCTTTCTTTCTTTCTTTCTTTCTTTCTTTTTTCTTTCTTTCTTTTTCTTTCTTTTTTAATATTTATTTATTTTTGAGAGAGACAGAGCACAAGCAGGGGAAAGGCAGAGAGAGAGGGAGACACGGAATCTGAAGCAGGCTCCAGGCTCCACACAGGGCTCAAACCCACGAACCATGAGATCACGACCTGAGCCGAAGTCAGACACTTAGCCGACGGAGCCACCCAGGCGCCCCTGCTAGTTTCTCATGATAAGTTTGTCATTATAAAAATTAGCATTTTTTTATTAGTTAGAAAGTTACAAAAAGCAGAAAGTTAAACAAAAGCGGAACACGGAGAAATAAACATATTTACGTCGCCGAGATAGTTATTGTTGATATTTTATTTCCTTCCAATCTTTTTTTCCTGTGCACAGGTTTGGTTTGTTTATAAGCCTGAATGCTTTTTTAGAAGGGAAAGAAGGGAAAGAAGAAAATGGTTTCATGGGATTTTGCCTCAAGTAGATGGCCATGAAGGTCACTCAACAATAGGTACAGATTTTCCATTTTGTGTCGGGCACTGTGCTAAGTGCCATACTGGAGCAGTGAACACAGCAGACACTGTGCCTGCCCACGCGGGATCCCGTGGAGATGGGAAGAGGTGAAGACAGACCAAACTTTTGGCTCACTTTGCTAAAACTCCCCACTGTCACTCCCTCTGCCTCTTCTCTTAAACTTTTTTAAGTTTATTAATTTATTTTGAGAGAGAGAGAGTGTGAGCAGGAGAGGGCCAGAGAGAGAGGGAGACAGAGGATCGTACCCAGGCCCCGCGCTGTCAGCACAAAGCCCGACGTGGTGCTCGATCCCACCAACCGAGAGATCATGACCTGAGCTGAGGCCACGGGTCGGATGCTTAACCCACTGGGCCACCCAGCTGCCCTAGCTCCTTCTCTTCATAGGAGGCGTTGTCACCGGTCACCCGGGGCTCCCCTGGGAAGTGCCTTTGAGCTCCTGCAGTGCAAATGATCATGCTTGCTGGTGGAGATAGGGCAGGCTTCGGGCTGGCTTCTTTCCTCCTTCTTTTGGGCTTCTTTAAGCTCCTCGGCTCTGGCAGCCAGTGCTCCCCTTTGCTACCTGTCCCCTGCCACCATGAAGAACAGGAAACCGGAGATCGTTCTACCAAGGCCCTCATCCCCAGCAGGCTTCTTCCTACCCACCACGGGGCTGATAAGACACGAGGCTGAGACGAACAAGCCCCTCTGGGCCGAACACACCACGTGTTGTCCTGTCTGACAAAAACAAAGCATGTCCCCTCCTTCCCCACCAAAATAACCAGTCCCCTGCCTTGGGAAACAGACAGGCCAGCTCAGCAGGTCAGAGGCGCTTGTGCTGTTCTGCTAACCACACACACGCTTCCTCCCTCTGGCAGCGTGGATGCCTCAGGTTGTACCTTTAGGAAGCTATGTTTTTGAGTTAAGGGATTGTAGTCTCTAGAAGTCCCAGACTTAGATGGACTACATATTAGCTACAAGGAATCACCCCAAACAAGTATTAGCTACTGGTCACGTCAGTCCAGCATACACTGGATTAGTGTCCTCGCGGGACACTGGCTCAGCATTGCTAGTGGGTAATCGGTGTGGCCCAGGCAGCCCCAAGGGGGTGTTACCACCGCGGGGCCTCCGAGAAGCCAGAGGGAGCAACGGGATGGAACAATCCTGACCTAGGAAATCAGTGTTATTCTGACAGCAACTGGTAACCCTATGAACTTGAGAATCCATTCAGGCAGTCACGTTTCTCCAGGGGTTGAACGAAAATGTCCATGAAGCTAGGAAAGCCCTCTCACTCTGGTTAAACATTACATAACACACACCTGCTTCGACTGCGCGGGAGAGCGCGGGGAGAGGGAACCTTGGACGTGAACCACCCTCTCCGAGTTGGAGTCATTTCTAGCGGTCTGACCTTGAGTGAGCGCTGCTTCTCTGGATTCTAATATCGTTCAAAATTGGGCTTTCTTAGAATCTCCTACAGAAAATATTCCCGAGTTCTCTCTTCTACCAGGCCCAGACAGAACTGGGTCACTCTACCTTCTGTGGTCTCCCTGTGCTTTGTACAGCTTTGTATTGCAGAGATGTCGAGATAGATCACTTTGGTCTCCCTTCATAAACTATGATTCCGTCAGCGCTCACGGCCCGCCCGGCATGGGGCTTACAGGGCACCCTCAGTCCAGGATCATCACGCTGGCCTGTCAGCACTGCAACACGAAGGCCACAATAAAGGCTTCTCAGGGACTCTCAGAGGAGATCGTGCTCAAGCCAGTGTTTCAGAAACCATGAACTAGAGCTCCGCGTGATGTTAAGGTGCGGCCATCACTTGCATTGTGATACTATTTTTCAGGGTAGCACACGTCATGAAAATCAAGGAACCAAAGGAAAGGAGACAAGAAGACTTGCCCAGGAATGACCTCCGAGGGCCAGGCCGACAGGCCAAAGGGAAAGGAAGCGCAGAGGAGCTCAGGAGACCTTAAAGTCTTGCTCTAGATCAATTTTCAGTATTAGGAACAGGCATGATTTTTATATTGATATGCCGGTGGTTTACTTTTTCAGATTAAGGAAATAAGTGCATGTGATGCCTGTCAGCTGCTTTGGTATTCACCTGGGGACCCATGAACATATGTCAAACGTTAACTGAGGCCAAGGCTTACCGTGCTGTTCTTTACGCTATTTGACCACAGATAATACTTTTCTCGTCTTTACGTCGCCCTTTAAGGTCTCTGAGATGCTGTTTAGTTTTTACTTTATAATTACAACCATCCTGATGTTCATAGGGTGACTGTTATGAACTATATTTAATAAACAGAGAAACTGAGACCAGAGAGATTGAATAAATTGCCCAAGATTTCAAACACTGTGGACGTCGAGGCTTAAATCCAAGAGACCCGACTAGAGCCCTTGGCAGTGGGCGAAACCCATGGAAAGGCCCAGAGGTAGTTTTCTGTCCCTCTGTCCTTGAAGAGATCTGGGCTTCCAGAAAGCTATTCCCTCAAACCTATGGCTTCTGATCTCTTGATTACTGCTGTTTGGCCGTGTCATTCAATGAGCTCCAAGGAATGGCTGAAGAACGCTAAATTTGGAATCAGCCTACCCGCTTGAATCGGGGCCCGACCACTAAAGGAGCTGCGTGACTTTGAGGAAAGTCAGTAACCTCACCCAATGGGAATGACACCCCCACCTCCCCGCCCACCCAGGGATCTTGTGAGCCTCTGATGAGATACCGTAGGAGAAATTGCTTTGTAAACCGTAAGACATTTTGTAAATGCCTGGGATTTGTTGGCTTACAAGCATCTGAAGGCTACTTTGCAGAAGCAGGTATTCCCAAGGCCACCAAGAAGATAAGAAAATCTAGGAGAAAACAGATAAAATCACTCTCAAGAGGAGGAAAAAAAAAATCCTCCCACTCTATGAGCTACCTCAGTCTGCGGGGACTGAATTCAGTGTTATGTGATATCTATTTACGTTTCCCTCCCGGGACAGTGATGTCTTCTCCCTGCCGCGTATCATTCCGGCTGTGACAGTCATCCTATCGGCACAGGTATCAGAGCAAATAAATTTCACTCTCTGGGTCCTCTGCCTGAAGCTTCACAGTAGGATAAGATGTGTTGTCAGTGCCTCCTCCAGCGGTAGTCCTCGTTAGGGAATCCTAAACACACGGAGACTCCTCTTAAGTTCAGTAATATTGCTTTCACTGAAGAACACAGTAGGGATTAGCTGAAGCAGGGAATTCTGCAGTGTCCGCAAATTCTGTGACAGCCCGGGCCGCAGTCAGAGTCCATACCTCTGTAAGTAAAAGAACAGGGAGAAATGTGTTAGGGAAACAGACAATTCAGTGGCCAATGCAGGGAACCTCACCGGAGAAAGAATCCATCACGGAACATGACAGACTGTGGAGAGGAACCAAACTAAACAGGGGTGTGGGGCAGGGACAGAGGGAATGGGGGGGGGTGTTCAGACCGCTACATGTCTACACAGTGAGACCCCACCCCTCCTGCCTGAAAATGGCTCCTTCTCCCCACCTTCTAACGAGATGTCCTAATCTTGCCCTTATAACTTACAAAGTATCTCACGTCATTGTGCCAAGAGCTTGTCTACGTCTAGAAAATTCTGTTTCTCCCAAACTGATCCTGATGGTATCACTGCCTTGCCTTCTTGTGTCACCCCCGACCTCCAGTACGATGATGGAGAGAAACAGCATTAGCAGGCATCTTTGCTGTCCTTACAACCTTAGAGGAAAAGGGTCTCAGGTTGCCAGAGGGATGACGTCCACTGTCCACATTGGTTAGATTCTCTTGATCAAGTTAAGGAGCTTCTGTTTCTTTTAGAGTTTGCCAAGTGTAGTTGTACTTAACCACACAGTGGTTGGATTTTAATCAAATGTCTTCTTCATGCCTATTGAGTTGCTCTTCTGATTTTTCTCCTTGAGTCTGTTAATACGACAAGTTACATTATAGATTTCTCTCTTTTTCTTTTTTTAAGTAAGCTCCGCGCCCAGCAGGGAGCTCAATGTGGGGCTTGAACTTGTGACCCCGAGATCAAGACCTGAGCTGAGATCAAGAGTCAGACACTCAACCGACTGAGCCCCTACATGATAGATTTCTTTTTTTTTTTTAATGTTTATTTATTTTTGACAGAGACAGAGCATAAGTGGGGGAAGGGCAGAGAGAGAGAGGGAGACACAGAATCTGAAGCAGACTCCAGGCTCCGAGCTGTCAGCACAGAGTCTGACGCAGGACTCGAACTCACAGACCGCGAGATCATGACCTGAGCTGAAGTCGGACGCTCAACCGCTTGAGCCACCCAGGCACCCCCATGATAGATTTCTTAATGGGAATATATCCCTGAATTTCTGGAATAAACTTTTCTCGGTCATGATGGATTTTTAAAAAATAATAAATGGTCAGTTCAGTTTCCTTCTATTGCATGAAATTCATATATATATGTTTACAAGTGAGAGTTTGCTCTCAATTATTCTTTCTGAGACTGTTCTTTCTTGTTTTACTGTTCAAGTGAAGATAGTTTCATGAGTTGGCGTGGGGAGTTTTCCCTTACTTTTCTCTGGAAAACTCCTTATACATGAAGAGTATGTGTTGAATTCTCCAGTTGATGGCTCGAGTGTTCTCTCCATGTTTATGAGATCAAGCTTGTTAATACCAATATTAAGATATTTTTATTTTCATCGGCTGTTATTTTCTGTACTTGTCAGTTTCTCTTTATCATATGTAATGAGTATTGTATTTTCCTGATGAATTATTCTCTCAATTATTGAGAAATAACCCCTTTGACAAGTGTTAATGGTTGTATCTTAAAACCTAAATTTGTCCACTAGCAATACAACTTTCTTTTTGCCTGGTACCTCTTGTATTTTAAAATGTTTTCTGGGGGTGCCTGGGTGGCTCAGTCGGTTAAGCGGCCGACTTCGGCTCAGGTCATGATCTCACGGTCTGTGAGTTCGAGCCCCGCGTCGGGCTCTGTGCTGACAGCTCAGAGCCTGGAGCCTGTTTCAGATTCTGTGTCTCCCTCTCTCTGACCCTCCCCCGTTCATGCTCTGTCTCTCTCTGTCCCAAAAATAAATAAACGTTGAAAAAATAAATAAATAAATAAATAAACCTTAAAAAAAATTAAAAAAAATAAACAATAAAATGTTTTTTGTTCTTACCTCTTTGTTCCATGACTAATGGATCATTGTGATTCAATTTGAATTGCTCTGCCTTTTATCAGTGAGTCAAATCCCTTGCTACTGGTGATTACTGCTGTATCTGGGCTAATTATTTCTATCTTTTTTGTATGCTTTCTATTTTCCAAGCTGCTTAACGGTTTCTTTATTTTCTCTTGTACTCTATACTATCAAATTTTCTTTTTTTCACCTTTATTAATGTATTCTTTTGAATATATGTGTATTTCATTTCTATTCCTTAACATGGAGGAAACCTAATAAAGCCCTTTTTTAAAAAATTGTTTTAACGTTTATTTATTATTGAAAGACAGAGAGAGTCAGAACATGAGCAGGGTTGGGACAGAGGGAAAGGGAGACAGAATCCAAAGCAGGCTCCAGGCTCTGAGTTGTCAGCACGGAGCCCGACCCGGGGCTCGAACTCACAAACCGCGAGATCAAGACCTGAGCCAAAGTCGGCAGCTTAATCGACTGAGCCACCCAGGCACCCCAAATAAAGGCCAGTTTTATTTTTTTTTATTTTTAAAAAAAATTTTTTTTAACGTTTTTATTTATTTTTGAGACAGGGAGAGACAGCATGAACGGGGGAGGGTCAGAGAGAGGGAGACACAGAATCTGAAACAGGCTCCAGGCTCTGAGCCATCAGCCCAGCGCCCGACGCGGGGCTCGAACTCACGGACCGCGAGATCATGACCTGAGCCGAAGTCGGCCGCTTAATCGACTGAGCCACCCAGGCGCCCCAAGGCCAGTTCTAATCAATATCCCTTACTGACCAATGGAAGGAATGTAGCATGTTTTAATTCCAGACTTCTTCCATTTTGTCATTCTATATCAGCTCCACCTTGTTTTTAAATTTGCCCAAATAATCTTTTTGTTGTTGTTTATACCATCAACAATTTTGATTTTCCAGCCTGCTTGCTAATTTCTTTATTTCCTAGTGTTTTTCACCACTCTCACTTTCCTTCTGGAATAGTTTTCCTCTGAGGTTCACCTTGTGGTAGTTTTTTTCAGTGCATAGTAAACTCAGTCTTCTTTTGATGCCAATAATTTTATTTCGCCATACCTTTCAATGGGAACCTCGTTTAATATCGTAGGGCTATTATTCCATTTTGCTCTGGCTTCTATTATTACCGGGGTAGGTGAGGGGCCATTAGTTTTCTTTGTGGATAATCTGTCTTTTCTTTCCAATGCCTTATCAAATTTATTTTTCTTTGCCTTTGTGGTTCTGCCGTTTCACTATGAAATTCGCCCTGCTTGTTGTGATTGCTTGGGCAATTCTAATACGAGGACTCAAACCTTTCTTCAGTTCAGAAAAATTCCGAGCCAGTATCTTTTTGAATATGGCGTCATCTCCATTACTTTCTGATATACATTAAATCTCCTCTCTCTCTCTCTTTTTTTTTATTGCTTAATCCATATTTTGAGATTTTAATCTGATGGCTAAAATTTTTAATTCGAGAAATTCTATGTGCTTTTGCCTCTTCTGTTATCCTATGTTTCTGTCTTCTGATTTCTATGTCTTTGTTTAACGTTCTAAGGTGCACGTTCTAAATACATTTGTGTCCTCAGTGACTGTTTTCCTGTGCATGTGGTTGCTACGTCTTGCTGATGCTCGTGGTAATTTTATCCCCGGAATTCCTTGTTCCTGGAGATGGTTCTCAGTGGGGAGTCTGTTGTGCTGACTTGTGGCAGGGGACCTACAAAGCACTGTCCCATTCGCTTCTGCCGGGACCTCAGGGTTTTCGCCGGAGCTGGAAGAGCACTGCGCTGATTTCTAAATCTGGGATCCAGGCACCACATGCGTAGGGTAAATTTAGACTTTTCACCCCTTCCTTATGTAATTTTGAGATCCGGAATTCTCATGGTGGACACTTTTTCCCCTCCAGGGCCTCAGCGGGAGGGTAGCTCCTGGAGTCAGATCCTTGGGTGAGTGTAGTTTTCCTAATTCACCCCTTTCCATGGACGGTATGGGCTTTCAAAAATCTTCACAATAAATAGAAGACTCCATTAGAACAGCTCATCTCAAATGGCTTCAGATCTAATCGCCTAGCCTCTGTGAACGTAAAAAGGCCACTCCCCGTCCCCTAAAACTTGTCTCCAAACCAGTGGTTCCCTGAGCCCCTGTAGCTACGGGCTATCGCTCTCTGTCTTCTCTTGATTTCTGCTACCACGGACTTCTCCTTTTGAGCTTAGAAATATAACTTCCGTTGGCGTATTTTATCCAAATGTCCTATGTTTGGAGAACGAAGAAGTTCCCTCAGTTAAATTTCTGTTGTCTTCAAACTACGGTTTGGGCAGCACTCTACCTCGGTGCGTTGCCTGCGGGTTTTAAGTACAGGCAAAGAAATACCTGTGGCACTCTTGAAGCTCTGCGCCAGCTCTCCGAATCGATGGTTGACCCTGAGTTTCCAGGGTGAACCTCCAGTTGGCCCGGTGAGCTAGCTTTGTTTCCAATCCCTGTGACAAAGTTGATTTAATTGCATTAAAACCTTTGTCCCTTAAATTCTAAGATGTCTCAAAGCTTCCGGATTTTTGGATTGAAAGTCATGGGTTTTGATGACAGAAAGACCTTTGATAACTATGTCGTCAATGCCTCCTACTAACTGTGTGACCCTGAAAACTTCAGGTAAGTCCTCTGAGCCTTAGTTTCCTCATGTAAATAAGGATGAAAACAACTCCTTTGTAGAGTTATTGTGAAATAGATATATTTGCTACGTAGGAAGATGTTCGACTTGAGTTAGCTTGTGTAATTATTTATTGGGCAAATGCTTTTGGAAGGCATTATATTTATGATACTATTTGCATTTCTGATATCCGGACTCAGCTGTTGATTTTCAGCCACTGGATTAGAGTTGTCAGATTTAGCAAATAAAAATACAGGACATTAAATTAAAGTTAAATTCAGTTTGAATTTCAGAGAAACAATGAATAATATTTTTTGCGTTAAGTATGTCCCATGCAATTTTTGGCGCATGTAATATTTGGTGCATTCTTATACCAAAAAAAAAAAAAAAAAACAACTTGTTGTTTATTTGAAATTCAAATTTAATTGGGCATTCTGCCATCCACCTCTTCTCATTTGAACAGCAATAGTCATTTGTGAAAACTCTCCCACACATGTGGAGATCTGATTTTGCCAGGGTCCTATTTTTAAACCCGAAAGCTCAGCTCAGCTATATTTTCCTATAGAATCTCTGCTCGCGGCAGAGGCATTTTTAAATCAAATGGTTCCTTCCTGCGACTGGATTCCAGACGTGATTTTTGTTTCATCTGTCCTTCCTATAGATTGAACCATGCTTACAGCTGACAACAGTAGAGTGTAGGATTGTCAGACAACCTTTAAGGCAGCTGATTTTAAGAGAAAGGTGACGGAGCCCTCGGCCCAGGGTGAATTAGAAAGCTCGTGTTCAGAGAGGGACTTTGCCTTGTCTGTGTTTCCTGATTGCTCTGTGGCCTCTGACGGTTATAGGCTATAAGTCACGGCTATGTCACTTACTGGCGAGAGAGCCCTGGAAAAATACCTTTCTCTTCCAAGGGTCTGTTTCTCATCAGAACATCTATGGGTAATCATTCCCACCCGCTCGAGGGACTGCGGTATCACCAAGTGGAGCCACAGAATAGGTACAAATGGATGAGTCTCCGGGACCGCAACGGAAACAACGAAGATTTCCAAAACACAAAAAGCAGAACGGGGGCGTGAGCCCCTGGAGGAGGTGAATTGAATCTGTGCCCTCTTGGAGGACCCTGGAGTGGTCCTTCTTGGCCTGGACATGGGGCTACTCTGCCAGGCTGTTCACGAAGGTCTCCACCCAATAGCTGCCCTCTCCTTGTCCCCTAGCTCTCTGCCTGCTGGAGAATTTTGCATTTCCTCCCTCGCTGGCGTCTGTACCTTGTCGCTGGGAAGCAGCACCTCCTTCAAGCTGTCGTGTTCTCGTAAGCAAGGCCAGGGAGGTGTTGTCATGTTCACCTAAGCAGGGAAAACACGTGTTTCCCTATAGATACTTCCATTTCTAGTGTAGGCGTCGCCAAGGTCTCTGAAGAGTTGTGGCCCATGACCAGAGACAAATGCAGTCTCTGGGAAGCGAGAGTGACAGCAGCGAAAACCATTCACTCCGGGCTTGTCTTTCCTCTATCTTCCTCCTCTTGGTAACCAGAGAATATCGATACGGAACTGAATCATAAAATTGAATACGGCTCGCTTGAGAAACCAGGGTCCCCAGAGAAGAGCAATAGTGCTAGACAGAAGGAGGGAAAGCAAGGAGGAAGGAGAATGACAAACTTCCTATTTTAGAGAGCGAAAGGGATCTGCACAGAACTACCTGGCTTTACGTAGCAGATTTATCCGAAAAGTAGCGACTGGGGAAATGCCCTGAAAACTGACGTGCGTCTCACAGACACCTGTTCACGTTGCAGCCTGGCGGGCCCTTCATTTCCATTTTCATTTGCGGTGTCTTCCGACACTTTGCATTGCTCTGCCGGGTATTTAAAGCAAATCACAATAAAAGCAAGATTCCATTAACTGTGAGGCTACTCGTCATTTCTCTCTCCTGATCCCCACAACCTCTTCTACCCTTAGAGGCAGTTGTACAAAATGGGAAGGAGGGAGCTTGGGACAGGTTATTTAGCCATGCTGTGCCTCCAAGTCCCCCAAGCATGGGACAATCATAGAACTTACCTGTAGATTAGTTTTTTTCCATATTTCCCACATGCCGTATTTCCTCTGTCATCACACTCATTGCTCTCGTAGTGAGTAGACTAGTATCCATATTCCCTGGGAGCCACAAACCCCTTGAGAGAAGGGACGGTGTCTATGTCTCTCTTTCCCGACTATATCTCTGACACCTGCCACCATGCCTGACACATGGCGCACAGGAATTAAATGTAGCGCTCGGTCCTGTTATCGTCCAGTGCGGGGATGACGAACACAGTTGATTCTTGTTATCCACCAAAGTTGTGTTCTGTCTCTGCAAACAATGAATTATGGAACACGAACCCGTTTCTCTCGGGGGAGACACAGGTGAGCCTCTGGTCACAATTTTGTCAACCAGTCAATGCGTCGCCTTGTTTTGTGTGTGTGTCTGTTAAAGATGCCTTATTTAATACCTATCGTTGATTCATTAGCATTAAACTCATGGCCAATGGCACTATAACTCGTGCCCGTATGAACTCAGCCAACGTATGATGTGGGAGGCCCACCACCGTCCCGTGCTCAGGGACACTAGACAGTATTGCAACACTGTGCCTGGGGCATTTTAAACGGTGAAGCCACCAGCAAAAAGCACAAAATGCAAACAACAAAAAAATATGGCGATAAATATGCAGCAAGAAGGACACACGTACAGTATTAGAGCTAAAACAAAAAGGCAGAGCACCCCGTCATTTGATCTCAAGGAATGTGTGATCTTGGAGAGCATGTGTGTTGAATGACTCAAATGTTTTTTGGCCCTGAAGGTCCATGGATGACCGGGAAGGCACCGTTGAGTATTGATCCTGGAGTTCAAAACAGAGTTTAATGAATACGTGAATTTGCAAGTATGGAACCAGCAATGATCAAGATCAACTGTACTTGGGAATGAGGTTGTACACTTCAAATATCGTGTCATTTTATTTGTTCATTGTACATCAATTAAACAAATTTACAAGCTAAAAAAAACGCAGGGAGAAGAACAAAAACTTAGCCTCATGGCTGATGATGAGTGCCCAACAAATATAAACTACAGCAATTTTTACTGGTATATCTTACAAGGTTAAAGGGCATTTCTGGGCTGCTCTGTGGCTTTAATCTCACGTTTTTAAGGCCATGCCACAAACTTGAAGTCTCATGAATTTCCATTCTCACTAGTTCTCTTTGCCTTTAAATTTCGTGTCCTCCTTAGGCTGGAAACACAGATGAGAACCGTTTTGTTTTGTTTTGTTTTGTTTTTTCAAGATGTCCTTATTTCTGCCTTTGCCAAGAGTTGAAATGTTCCAGTACCCATGGACATGTGGAATTAAATAGGCCACAACTACAAGTTGGCCCAGGTTTTGCGCCGTAATATGTATTAGGGTAAAAAAGAACACAGTCAAACACCAAATAGTAGACCCCAAGGTGGGAAAGGAAAATGAATAGGGAAGAGAGTTGTCGTTAACGCCTAAATACCAAACGGATCTTTCTCTGCACTGAGAGATGATATGGCAGAAGGGGAACACTTTTGGATACCTTGGATCCGCTCGGAAACCCCATTTTCATCTGTTCATGCTTCAGGTAGGCTTTTTATCAAGCAAGAGTGTATTTTGAATTAGCCATTACCTTTCCAAGTTATTTGAAGAATTGATATGAAGAGTTAAACAGTTTTGCTACAATGCATTCTAATTTGGCACTTGACTTCTTGAGGCTCAGTCCTCCATCTGCAACATGAAGCAAATACTAGATTATCTCGAAGACTGCGTCATCTCTCATAGTTCACAAGACAAGTCTATGACTCTGTGAGTTCCCGGATTAGATAGGCTAACTGCTGGCAGCTAATCCTCTTGTCCTATCAACTCTACGTCTATGACGCTTTTCAGACCCGTCTCCCTCTCTCCATTTGTAACACCCATTTCTAGTTCATGCTCCAGTTTTTACCTTTTACCAGTGTAAATCCACACATTTCCGCCAGAACTAACTTCCTTAAACACAGCTTTGATCACGTCACTGCCTTGATCAAAAGCCTTAGTGACTCCGTACCATCTACAGGATAAATTCCACACCCTTGGGCCCAGTCTTTGACAGGCCACTTTCTAACTATGTCATTCTGTGTCCTCCACCCCATCAGCAAAACTATCAGTGATTTATCCACATTATTTCTGATACGATGCCCTTCACTCTTCTTCTTTGGGCCTCAGTTTAAGTTTTGGCTTCTATATGGAATCTTTTTTTACTTCCTTGCTAATCTTCTCCATCACTTGCTTGTTTATTAAATTCTTCCATTTCCTTTAGGGTCCACTCAAATCTTCTATTTTCCAAGAGGTCTCCTCAGATTCACAGAAGAACTAACTTCTCTCCCGTAAGCATACTTTAGCACTCACCACAGAGTTATATCAGTTATTTAGATGTGTTAGTCATTTTAACCAGCTTATGAAATCTTGAGGTCAGAAACCATGTGTTTTTCACCCCTGAATCCTCAATGGCTCGAGCATTGATCCTTACACATAGGTCATCAAGAGATGCTTTTTAATTTTTTTTTAATGTCTATTTATTTTTGAGAGACAGAGACTTCATGAGCGGCAGAGGGCAGAGAGAGAGAGAGAGAGACCCAGAATATAAAGCAGGCTCCAGGCTCTGAGCTGTCAGCACAGAGCCGGACGCGGGGCTCGAACTCACGAGCTGTGAGATCACGACCTGAGCCAAAGTCGGACGCTCAACCGACTGAGCCACCCAGGTGCCCCTAGAGATGTTTTTTCAAGGTGAATTTGATTGGTTTCCTCTTAGTGACTCCAGGGTTGCAAATAGGCAGTGTAAAGCAGAGATCCCCCAAATCACCTTCCCTCTCAACTATCCAGCCACCTGTCTTCTTTCAATAGAGCCAAGGATGCCAGGAAGCCTGGGCCTCTGGCTTTGCCCCACATCTCCCCTCTCAAGACAAGAGCAGAATGGTTGACTCGCTGTAGAAACTAAGGTCTGCCCTTTGTAAAGGCATGAAATCAACTATTTAAGTCCCTTCATGATTGAAAAGTCCTGCTGAACCAGTTCTCTCAGCTACATATAATCCTTTCACTTTGGGAGGTACAAGCTCAGAGAATTCATGTTGGCCGTTCGAAACCTCCTCCCTCTGGCCTTAACTTGACTGGTTGTAGCATGGCAGGGTTTTTGAGACGTTTATGGGTTTTTTTTTCTCCCTAGGCAAGACTGTAAGGACGTGGAGTGAGTGGGGGAAAGTGGAAAAGGTGAATATGAACACGATTAGCAAGAAGCTCTTCAAGGTGGTTGATTACATCCCACAGAGATACCTCTGGGTTAATAAGAAATGACCTCTAAAACACTCTCATAGGAATACACCAAAATGAGGAGACTCAGATACAGCAGTCAAGCCCTCAGGTGCAGCTCGTGGAATTAGTTCTGCTGCCTCCCAGCTGATAAGGTATGTAGAGAACGTAGAGACAAGTTACGTAGAGGACGATGTTAGCACATAACTGCCGGTAGGGTTTTCGGGTGTACAAGGCGGCACTGGGAAGGACAAGCAGTCTCTCTCTACCGGAAAAGCAAACCTTAAGAATCCTTCGAGAATTCTTTGGCCCATTGCCTGATAGGTTCTCTTCACAGGCCCACCCACTCATCAGTGCCCATGAACAGAGAAGCCAATCTTCATATCAAGGTACTGGATTCCACACAGCCACATTCCCAGAACCACTGGGACTCGGGACTGAAAATCTGAATGATGTGGTCCATAATCCACAATCATAATGCAGTCTAGTTTAAAAATTAAACCCTTGAAAATGTAAAAGCTAAGTCCCAGAACAGACAAGTGTGTTACCCAAAGTCACACAGCCAGGGTTAGATCTCAGATATCACAACATCCAAACCTGCATTTCACCTGGCTTGGATGTCATTGGGAGGTATGTCATTGGTTCTGCTCCCTACTCTCTACTCCCCACTCCTACGCTGCCTCTGTTTTCCAGAAGCTGGAAGCCCAACATCTACCTTTCTCAGAATCCCAACCCGTGAAGTTCTGAGTTAGGTTCCAGAAAGGCAGGTGCCAAATCTGGAAAGCAGAGGAGGAGCAGAGCCATTAAGTTCTCCTGCCTCGGCAACAGCCAGTTGTGTAAGTTGTGTGAACTTCAGAAGAAAGTAGATGTGACATTGGCAGCTTCCAGCCATCCTTCTTTGAAACGTGCTCCTTGGTGTTGCAGGAGCAAAGGTTATCAGAGATGCTTCGGAAAGTTCCTTGAGCTTCCTGATTTCTGAAACACCAATGGTAGCTTTTCATGACCTCTGCTCTTCCAGCCCCAGCCTTTATTCCCTATATTAAATCCCTTCCTACTTGAAATACCCAGAACGGGCTCAGACCACTGACCCTGCCCTGGCTGATAACTTTATTCCATAAGGTTGTTTTTAAATGATCAATTACACACATGACATTCAAAGGCAATAAACAGAGTGTACAATGTGTCCCAGATAATGGCAAATCAACACAAACATCTCCTTCAAAAAAAAAAATTAACCTGCTTAAGATTAAGGGCTCAGTAAACAAAATGAGAAACACACTTGATGGAATGAATAGCAGGGTGGAAGACGCAGAGGAATGAATTAGTGACCAGAGTAATGGAAACTAATCAAGACGAACAAAAGAGAGGAAGAATTACACAAAATGAGAATAGACTCACGGAACTCCATGACTCCATCAAATATAATAACATTCATATTATAAGAGTCCCAGAAAATAGGGGAAATGGGGCAGAAAATATATTTCAAGAAACAATAGCTGAAAATTTCCCGAATATGGGGAAGGAAACAGATACCCAGGTCCAGGAGACACAGAGAACTCCCATCAAAAATCAACAGGGACGCCTGGGTGGCTCAGCTCGTTAAGTGTTCAACTTTGGCTCAGGTCGTGATCTCCCAGTTCGTGAGTTCGAGCCCCATGTGGGGCTCGGCGCTGACAGCTCAGAGCCTGGAACCTGCTTTGGATTCTGTGTTTCCCTCTCTTTCTGCCCTTCCCCCACTCATGCTCCATCTCTTTTTCTCTCTCAAAAATAAATAAACATTAAAAAAGTTTTTTTTTTAAATCGACAAAAGTAGACCGACACTGAGACACATTGTAAATAAACTTGCAAACAATAGGGAGAAAGAAAAAAATATTAAAAGCAGCAAGACGAAAGGATTCATTAACTAACAAGGGAAAACCCATAAGGCTAGAAGATTCTTTGGCAGAAATTTTTCAAGTCAGAAGGGAGTGGCATGATATATTCAAAATGCTGAAAGGAAAAATTCTGCAGCTGAGAATACTCTACCCAGCAAAACTATGATTCAGAATAGAAGGAAAAATGAAGAGTCTCCCAGACAAACAAAAACTGAAGGAGTTCATGACCACTAAACCAGTTTTGCAAGACATATTAAAGGGGACACTGAGCGGAAAAGAAAGAGCAAAAGGTAGGAAACACAAAAACAATGGGAATGAATATTTATGTAAAAAATCAGTCAAAGAACTAAAAAAAAAATGACATAAAATATAATAACATATACCTGTGATGAAAAGAGAGGGGGAAAAAGATGCAAAAAGATGCAAAAAAAAAATGTTCAAACTTAAATGGTCATCAACTTAATATAGACTGCTATATGTAGAAGAGGTTATATACAAGTAACCATGTATCGAAAACCACTAATAAACATGCAGAGAAAGAAATCCAAATTTATCACTAAAGGAAACCAGAAAACCATGAGAGAAAGACAAGAAAAGATCAGAGAAAATCTTCAAAAACAATTAATAAATGGCAATAAATACTTATCAATAATTACTTTGAGTGTGAATGGACTAAACATTCCAATCAAATGACATAGGATGACAGAATGAACCAAAAAAAAAAAAAAAAAAAAAAAGGAGCCATCTATAGGCTGCCTACAAGAGACTTGTTTCAGATTGAAAGACACCTGTAGATTAAAAGTGAGGGAATGGAGGGGCGCCCAGATGGCTCAGTCGGTTGAGCGTCCGACTTCGGCTCATGTCATGATCTCACAATTTGTGGGTTCGAGCCCCGTGTCGGGCTCTGTGCTGACAGCTCGGAGCCTGGAGTCTGCTTCGGATTTTGTGTCTCCTTCTATCTCTTCCCCTCCCCCACTTGTGCTCTATCAAAAATAAATAAATGTAAAACAATTTTTTTTTTAAAGTGAGGGAATGGAGAAACATCTATCACGCAAATGGATGCCAAAAGAAAGCTAAAGTAGCAATACTTATTTCGACAAGATAGACTTTAAAAGAAAAACCAACAAAAGACAAAGGACACTATATAATAATAAAGAAGACAATCCAGCAAGAAGATATAACAATTGTAAATATTTATGCAACCAGTATGGGAGTGCCCAAGTACATAAAACAGTCAATAATAAACAAAAAGGAACGAATCAATAATAATACAATGATAATAGGGGACTTTAACACCCCACGTACAGCAATGGACAGATCGTCTAAACAAAGCATCAGCAAGGAAACAGTGGATGACGCACTAAAACAAATGGATTTAACAGATATATCCAGAACATTCCATCCTCATACTGCAGAATACATGTTCTTTCCAAGTGCGCATGGAACATGCTCCAGGATAGATCAATATTCGGACACAAAACAAGCCTCAACAAATTCAAGAAGATCAAAGTCATACTATGCACCTTTTCTGACCATCATGCTATGAAACTAAAACAATCATAAGAAAAAATCTGGAAAGACCACGAATACATGAAGGTTAAATAACATGCTATTAAATAATGAATGAGTCAACCAGGAAATAAAAGAAGAAATAAAGAAGTAAATGGACACAAATGAAAATGAAAATACAATGGTCCCAAACCTCTGGTATTTAGCAAAAGTGGTTCTAAGAGGAAGTTTATAGCACTATAGGCCTATCTCAAGATGCAAGAAAAACCTCAAATAACCTTGCACCTAAAGGAGCAAAAACAGCAACCAAAACCTAAAACCAGCAGAAGGACGGAAGTAGTAAAGATTAGAGCAGACGTAAATGATATAGAAACTAAAAACCAAATATAACAGGTCAATGAAACCAGCAACTAGTTCTCTGAAAGAAAATCAACAAAATTGATACATGTTCAGCCAGACTTATCAAGAAAAAAAGACAGAGGACTCAAATAAATAAAATTACAAATGAGAGGGGAGAAATAGCAACCAGCACCCCAGAAATACAATCATAAAAGGATATCAAGAAAAACGACACACCAACAAATTGGAAGAAATGGGCAAATTCCCTGAAACATATAAACTACCAAAACTGAAAGAGGAAGAAATAGAAAATTGAACAGACTGATAACCAACCAAGGAATTGAGTCAGTAATCAAAAAATAACTCCTAACAAACAAAAGTCCAGGACCAGATGGCTTTACAAGAGAATTCTACCAACTATTTGAAGAAGAATTAATACCCATTCTTCTTAAACTATTCTAAAAAAAAAAAATAGAAAAGAAAGGAAAAATGACAAATTCGTTCTATGAAGCCAGCATTACCCTGATACCAAAACCAGATAAAGACACCACTAAAAAAAGAGAACTACAGGCCAATATTCCTGATGAACATAGATGCAAAAATCCTCAACAAAATACTCGCAAACCAAAGCCAACAATACATTTAAAAAAATCATTCACCATGATCAAGTGGGATTTATTCCTGGGTTGCAAGGGTAGCTCAATATTCACAAATCAATCAACATGATACCTCACGTCAATAAGAGAAAGGATAAGTACCATATGATCATTTCAATACATGCAGAAAAAGCATTTGATAAAGTACAACATCCTTTTATGATAAGAGCTCTCAACAAAGTAGGTTTAGAGGGAACATACCTTAACATAATAAAGGCCATTTATAAAAAACCCACAGCTGATAACATCATCCTCAATGGGGAAAAAATAAGAGCTTTTACCCTAAGGTCAGGAACAAGACAGAGATCTCCACTTTCACTACATTTATTCAAAATAGTACTGGAAGTCCTAGCCATAGCAGTCAGGCAACAAAGAGAAATAAAAGGCATCCAAATCGGTAATGAAACTTTCACTATTTGCAGAATATATGATATTATATACAAAAAACCTGAAAGGCTCCACCAAGAAGCTACTAGAAGTGATAAATGACTTTGGTAAAGTCACAGGATACAAAGTCAATCTACAGAAATCTGTTGCATTTCTATACATCAATAATGAATCGGCAGAAAGAGAAATTAAGAAAACAATCCCGTGTGTAATTGCACCAAAAATAAGATACCTAGGAATAAACTTAACCGAAGAGGCGAAAGACCGGTACTCTGAAACTATTAAACACTGGTGAAAGAAACTGAAGAAGGCACTAAGAACTGGAAAGAGATCTAGACACATGCAGAAAACAACTTCCATGCTCATGGATTGGAAGAAAAATATTTTTAAAATGTCTACAGCAATCTACACACTTAATGCACCCCCCATCAAAATACCAATAGCATTTTTCACAGAGCTAGAACAAACAATCCTAAAATTTGTGTGGAACCACAAAAGGCCTCAAATATCCAAAGCAATCTTGAAAAAGAAAAACCAAGCTGAAGGCATCACAATTCTGGACTTCAAGTTCTATTACAAAGCTGTAGTGATCAAAACAGTATGGTATTGGCACAAAAATAGACACACAGATCAAATGAAGAGACTAGAAAATCCAGAAATAAACCCCAACTATATGGTCAATTAGTCTTCGACAAAGCAGGAAAGAATATCCAATGGGAAAAAGACAGGCTCTTCAACAAATCATGTTGGGAAAACTGGACAGCATCACGCATAAGAATGAAATGGGACCACCTTCTTAGGTCCTAAACAAAAATAAATTCAAAATGTAAGAAAGAGCTACACATCAGAGAGGAAACCAGCAAAATCCTAGAAAACAACACGGGCAGTAACTTCTTTGCTATCATCCATAGCAGCCTGTTTCTAGATATGTCTCCGGAGGCGAGGAAACAGATGCAAAAATAAACTATTGAGACTACATCAAAATAAAAAGCTTTTGCACAGTGAAGAGAACAATTAACAAAACTAAAAGGCAACCTACTGAATGGGAGAAGATATTTGCCAAGGACGTATCTTACAGAGTTTATAAAACTTCACATCTAGAGAACAAATAATTAAATGGGCAGAAGACGTGAACAGGCATTTCTCCAAAGAAAACATCCAGATGGCCAACACACACGTGAAAAGATGCTCATCATCACTTACTATCAGAGAAATATGAATTAAAACCACGAGGAGATATCATCTCACACCTGTCAGAATGACTAAAATCAGAACCACAGATGAAACAATGGGTGTTGGCAAAGACATGGAGAAAAAGGAACCCTCGTGTACTGTTGGTGGGAATGCAAACTGGTGCAGCCACTCTGGAAAACAGTATGGTGGTCCCTCAAAAAGTTATAAATAGAACTACTCTAATGGTCCAGCAATTGCGCTACTGGGTATTTACCTAAAGAATACAAAAACACTAATTCAAAGGGATATATGCAACCTGATGTTTATAGCAGCATTATTTACAATAGCCAAGCTATGGGAGCAGCCCAAGTCCCCCTAGACTGGTGAATGGATATATATATATATATATATATATATATCCATAAAAAAGAATGACATCTAGTCATTGACAGTGGCATGGATGGAGCCAGAGAGTATAATGCTAAGCGAAAAAAGTCAGTCGGAGAAAGACAAACACCATATGATTTCACTCATATGTGGAATTTAAGAAATAAAGCAAGTAAGGAAAGGAAGAGAGAGAGAGATTAAGAAACAGACTCTTAATTATAGAGAATAAACTGATGGCTACCAGAGGGGAGGAGGTGGAGGGATGGGTTAGATAGGTGACAGGGATGAAGGAGAGCACTTGGGATGAGCACACGGCGATGCATGGAATTACTGAATCATTATATCGTACACCTGAGACTAATATAACACTGTATGGTAACTAACTGGAATTAAAATTAAAACCTCAAACACGCACACACAAGCAACACCAGCAACAACAGCAACAAAACAAGAGGAAATCACCTGCTCTCGAAAAGAGCCAGGGTTTCCTTGACAGGGTCTAAATCGTGCTACAGGGGAACAGGGCTCCATATTTAAGGGCTTTTAATAAATAAAATGAAAAGGATGGGGCAAATCGCTTCTTTAAGGCCCAGCTAGACATAGGTACGAAGATGATAGCATTGGGTGCAAACATGTAGGTTAGACATTGTTTAATTTTCATTAAAATTAAAGGGGTGCTGTTCACCCCTTCGGCAGGCTGGAAAACCTACAGATCCCCTTCTCGGAATAATGTTTTTGAAAGCATAAAATGAAACCTAAGTTGTTATAAAGGAAAGCAGCTGAAATATAGTTCTCGAAGTCCTAAAACTCGAATTTGCGATAGGAATGAATATACGTATATATTCTTTGCTAACTCCAGAAACACCAGGATTGGGCTGGCCTGTGTGTCTAATGACTAAAATAACTTCAAAGTTGTGATGAGTCTGCACAGCATTTTGGTATAACTTTTCAACAACTGTCATGCCGTGGGGTTCTGGTGGTTATCTGTGGTTTGTTGCCAGGAATCATAATAGAGCGAGGTGACAAATCCCAGTAAGAAGTTAGCAAAGGCAACGGTGTGATTTTTTTCCATCCAGGTTCATGGACCGAAGGTTAAAAACTCCTTGTCTAGAGGTGTGGGAGAACCATTTTCTTACTCCAATATACTTGACAGGAATCTGGAGGCCGGGAGAAGCTTCGGAAACTCAATGACTGAAACAGAGATGTGGTTGCAATCCGCCATCTATAACGTGTATCTGAGGGAGAAAAGAATACGCGGACACAGTAAATGCAATTTCTACCATTTCTTTAATGTAGGGAAAGGTCAGAAGATTGAACAAAAGCCATTGCCATGCCAGCATCGTCGGGGGTAGTTAGGAGTGACGGCATCTCTTTATTGAAAGAATTCCTCTCTCTGCACCTTCCCTGCCCAAGGAGGGACGACATGAGCTCCCTGTTCCCATTGTCTGGAGCACTCATGGTTAAGATTTTCTCAAAAAAAGTTGTAGAGGGGAATAACACATCATGTCACTCTTCTTCATTATACTTCCCCAAAGAGATTACCCTATTTGATGTAAACATGAATCCTGACCTCCATCCCGACCCCGGAAAAGCATGAATACGGTGAGAGCCCTTAAAAGAAAGGAGAAAAAAAAACCCAATTTCTCTCATACAGTCTGAATAATATGCATGAAATCTCAGTTCTTTTGAACAACGGAAAAATTGCTTGAATATTTAAACGCGCATTTGTTCTTGGGAAACAAAATGTTCAGCTCTAGTGGTTGCCACAGCAACTGCCTGGGCTAAAAATACAAAATCCGCCATAAGAAGAAAAAGTATGTACCAAGCAGGGAAGGGGAGAGAAAACGGGACCTCTCCCAAAGGAAGACTATTGGCAGGGATCAACCTGCAAAGACAAGGAAGGAGGTTGACCTGGTGGAAAACGTTTTCCTGTGGGGCACGGTGCTCACGTGGAAACCTACACGACCCTCACCTTAGCGCTCTCCTTCTCTTCTGTCCCCTACAACTCCCCTTTCCAAAACACTCACATCTACTCCTGCGGGTCATCCTGGTCAACATTACAGACACAGCTAGGAGTGGGTGGAGTCCCTGCTACACCGTCACCGAAGCTAGCTGCCTTCTCATTGTTCCTGCCTCTGGTTTGGCCTGGCCCTCGGTGTTCTTCCTCCCACGCGGAGATGGAATGAGTGGTTCGCCCTCCTGCCCCGTCCAAATGGCTTCCTCACTGTCTCAACGCACGTACCCTGGCTCTTCCGGCCTCTCAGCTTTTGCTCTTGGTGTCTCTCCATTTGGAAACGAGTGCTTCCCCCTTTGGTCTGTTTAATTCCTCAGCTCTGTCTGGCTTGTTTGAAATGACACCTCCTTCCTGCAGCTTCCTGCAGCACCCTTGCTCTCCCCGGTCTCTCCCTTCGCTGAAATGCCGTTTCAAGAGGAGCTGGCACCACACGCCTGTTTGTGTGTGCGTTTATTTTGTCTAGATTTCAGGCTGTGGGGAGCGAAGATCTCGTAGCAAACTTCCCCTCCGGTCCCAGTGCGGCCCAGCACCGTGGCCCCAAGCACACGTGTCGACAAAACCTGCTGTCCCACTGCTGGGGGAGGAAAAGTGAGGCCGAGTTATGGGGCAGCGTTTGCCTCTGCGGAAATCTGCAGTTCTGGGCATGGGGACATACCTACGATCACAGTCTCTTGATGACACATGACCCCAGAGATGATTGCATGTGACTCTACACAAGGACTCCAAGCCAATGGCAAAAGCCCCTCAAGCCTATACAACTTGGCTGACTGCACCCCTCTCCCGCTTTGTCTAAGGTACAGCAGAGTGGAAAGGAAACGGATTTAATAATAACATTGTGTTCCAAGTGTACCTGGGGAGTTTAGATCATGATTCTACACTGCAGCAGAAGGACAAAGGATTTGGAACCAGAAGAGTGAGTCTCAGCCTCACCCAGACTCCCCACGGACAACAGGTAATAGACAATAGACGACACCTGAAAATCTATTTCCTCGTTTGAACAAAAGGGTTACAGTGCTCTCTTGCTAGGGTTACTGCGGGGATCCAATCAGATGAGGGATATGTTAAAGGGCTTTAAGGGAAAACAGCCAGTTGTGCAAGTTGTTGGTATCACCATGGGTTAACACCCTCCGACCAATAAAAATTAAAATGCATTCTTCCTAGTCTCCCAAACCTATTTTTATTCTCATTTCCTTTCATTTCAGCCTCAATTTCTAAATTCTCTTTGCCTCTCTGAAATTCCCAGGGCTAATTTTGCATGGTTGATTTTGTCGCAGGCACCATTCCAGGGAACCATGGGTCATTACTTTGCACGTCTACATCTGCCCTTCAAATAATAATGTATACGAAAGTATTTGCGTAGCATCTCTCCATGTACAAAGCCCTCCCACATTCACACTCAGAGAAGAGAAGCTCCCATCCCTGCCCTCCACCTCCTGACTTTCTGGTTGAGGGAAGTAAAACTCCAGGGAGGCTGGAGCTAGAACGGAAAGGAATTGAATCTGGAAGGAGTAACCTATGAAGTCGAGGACACGCTGGAAGGACACCATGCGGTAGCCCCTCCCGCCCCCTGTCCCTCGCTGCTTTGGCAGCCGAAGCCAAGGACGGTGTTTCCAGGCTGCGGGATGAGACCACATCCAAAAGGTTGCCCAGGAGCAGTGTCTGTGTCCCTGCTGAACCTCAGATGCATCATGTATGTGTTTTCCAGTGATGAGAGCTCCCACTCGGCACTGAGAAGGCCTCCGAGGGAGCGCTTGGTGCACACCCTATGGCCCATAAGACAAACACAATACCTGGAGGAAGGATTCAGCAACCTCTTGGGGCTACTCAGCGCCTGCCTGCAAATCAGATTCCCCTGTGGTTTGCATGTCAGGCTTTGGTCCACGCTATCGTCTCAGAAAAAGGAGACCACCGTACTCCACGCCTTTGCTTTTTTTGGTACCTATAGAATAGACATCGTTATGTTCAATCAGCCGTCTGAAGAATTCGCTTCCAACATCCTACACAATGGCCTAAAATAGTCCAGGTTCTGTCTCCAAGAGTCTAATTCACACTGAGATCTTGAGGAGCATTCGCAGGAGCATTTCTTTATGTTAGTTCTCATAATGCCCCCAAGGATATTGGATGACTCAGAAATAAGGCCGCTAAATTCAGACCTGGTGAAAATTTTATTTTCTCATTTGTAGTTTTACTGATTTGGTAAGGATTGTTTGAGGGCTTCCATTATGCAGAAACAACCTTGTATAGGTGACAACGTAGTAATTGGTGTTCAAATCTAGGGGATTGTTGATGGGGCAGGGGAAGGGGTTACTGTCAGAAATTAGCTATTGAGAAGACGTCAGTCCACATTTTGAGAGGTAAGCCTTAGTGTTGTAGATTTACACATGCTTGGATATGAAACTAAGTACGCTTTGTCATTTACTGTGTAATTTTGAGCAAATTGTATAACCTCTCTCTGAACCTCAATTCCCGCATCTACAAAATAGGGATAATTAGAGTACCTATCTCATTGGGTTTCTATGGAAGGTTAAAAGACATCATGTGTCTAAAGCACTCAGCTCAGTGTCCGATGCATAGAAAGGACTCCGTAAGTGTCGACCAAGAAACTATTATCGTAGTCTAGTTACTTTGATTTCATCTAACTCATTCCACAAATATTTACGTGCAATGGTACAGCCACAGGGTTAAGCACTGGGCGTTAAAAGATGAGGAGTCGCTTGTTCTAGCTTCTGAGTAGCTTAGTATCTACAGCGGTCAGTGAGGAGGTTGTGGCCTAAAAAGGCAACGGCGATATTGATCAAGGAGAGCTGTCATGGTGGCAGCAGTTACCGTTGGAGAAGGGTCAAGTGAAGATAAAATAAGAAAGTTTCTTTTTCTTTTTATTAATTGGTCCAACAGATAACAGTGTGTTCAAAATAATAGCAACAATATAGTCAATTTTGTATGCTTCCATATAAGTGAAATGAACGACAGCGATGATGTAAGAGAAAAGCTGTATGTTGTTATTATAATGTCCTTGCACTACCCATGAAGTGGTAGAGTGTTATTTGAAAGTGGACCTAGATTAGTTATAAATGTATATTGCAAAGTCTGAGGCAATCACTAAGAACAGTAAAAAAACAAAAAACAGAAAACAAAACGATAGGCTAAGAAATGAGAGAAAACGGAATCATATAAAATACTGATTTAAGGGGCGCCTGAGTGGCTCAGTTGGTTAAGCGACCGACCTCAGTTCAGGTCATGATCTCTCAGTCTGTGAGTTCAAGCCTCATGTCAGGCTCTGTGCTGGCCACTCAGAGACTGGAGCCTGCTGCGGATTCTGTGTCTCCCTCTCTCTCTGCCCCTCCTCCACTCACTCTCTGTCTCTCTTTATCTCAAAAACAAATAAACATTAAATATATGTGTGTGTATGTGTATATATATATGTATATATATATTTATAAATGCCAACTTAAAACCATGAAAGGAAAAAATGTGTGGAAGACAAAAATAGGAACAAAGAATAGGGGCAACAAATAAAAAACACATCCATGGTCTAAATACACCACTTAAAAGACAGACCGTTGGAGACCAAAAAACAAGACTCAACTCTGTATTGATTACAAGAAATTTAATTTAAATATAAAGATAAATATAGGTTAAAAGTAAATGGATGGAAGGGTGACTGTGGCTCAGTTGGTTGGGCGTGCGGCTCTTGGTTTTGGCTCAGGTCATGATTCTAGGGTTGTGGGATCGAGTGCTGTGTTGGGCTTTGAGCTGAGCGTGAAACCTGCTTGAGATCCTTTCTCTCTCTCTCTCTCTCTCTCTCTTTCTCTCTCTCCCTCTGCCCTTTCCCTTGCTTGCTTTCTCTCCCTCTCTCTCTCTCTCATATTAAAAGAAAGGTTTTAAGTAAATTGATGGAGAAAGTTATACATGCTAACATCCACCACAAGAAAGCAGGAGTAGCTACATTAATATCATCAGAGCAAGGAAAGTTGTCAAGGATAAAAAAAAGAGCATTTCATAGTGATAAAGAACAAGATGTAATGCTCTTTAATGTGTACGTCCCAAACAACAGAGTGTCAACGTACATGAGGCAAAAGTGACAGAGCTACAAGGAAATGGAGATGAGTCCACTGTCACAGTTGGAGACTTTGTGCCCCTCTCTCAGAAATCATCAGTCAACGCACATTTTACTCAAGATCACATGAAATATTCACAAAGATACACCACAGTTTGGCTTATAAAGTGCAACTTGACAGATTTGAAACACAAGAAATCGTAGAAAATGTGCTGTGAAAGCACAATGAAATTAAAATAAAAGTTGATAAAAGAAAGATAGCTGGAACCTCCCCCCCCATACCTGGAGACAAAGCAACATACTTCTAAATAACACATGGGTCAAAGAAAAAAAACTCAAGGAAAATTTAAAGATCTTTTGAACTAAATGAAAATGAAAACAAGTTAATGTAACTTGTGGCACGCACCATAAGCATTGCTTAGAGGGAACTATATAGCATTGAATGCAACTATTAGAGAAGAAGAAAGATCTAAAGTTGATGATGTAAGCTTCCACCTTATGAAATAGAAAAAGAAAAGCAATTTACATCCAAAACAGGAAGAATAGAAATAATAAAAATTAGAGCAGAAATCAATGAAATTAAAAACAAGAAATTAATGGAGAAAAACAACAAAACCGAAAGCTGTCAATAAAATAAAATAAAATAAAATAAAATAAAATAAAATAAAATAAAATAAAATAAAATTTTATCAACAAAATTGATAAGCTTCTAGCCAGCTTAATTAATTTAAAAAGAGAGAGGATACACTACTAATATCAGAAATAAAAGAAATGAAAGAGAGATAGAGCCTATGGAAATTCAAATGACAATAAAGAATGATTGTATGTCCACAAACTTAATAGCCTAGATGAAATGGACCAATTCCAAAAGACACAATCTGCCAAAACCCACAAGAAACGGAATAGCTAATCTGAATAATATTGAAGATGCACAAAGCTGAAACACAACACCAGAAACTGAGACACATTATAAAGGTACTCATAATTTGTACAGTTTATTTTGAATACGATACTAATTTTAAACGTTTTACGGTGAAGGTCAGAGATTCAATCAATAATTAATTTCATTATTATTAATTATTATTTAATTATTATTAAATTAATTATTAATGTATTAATTGGTAAAATGTACCAAGCAGCTTTTGGAGGGGAATAAATGGTGAGAAAGGAAAAGAGGAATATAGGATTTTTTTTTAAGGAGCAGTAGGATCAGGACTATTTACTTTTCTAGAATAGAGGATACTAAATCATAATTTTGATTCATAAATAAACATGCAGAAGAGAACATGAAAAATTTATAGGACTTGGTCTGACAGAGATAAAAGGGAACGAAATTAAATGTACCAGCCTAAGAAAGAAGGGGAAACTCTTCAACCTCTGAGAGAGGAGAAAGGAGCAGATAAGGGTAAGAAGATACAGAAATATCTTGAAATCAAGAGTGAGTTGAGACCCTCATAGTAGATGGCTGGAAAAAATTAGATTAAAAAGAGCAGGGTGCACAATGGTTTCTCAATAAACACATTGAAGTAATGAGTGAATCATTTGCATTAGGTATGTATGAATAAATTACAAATCATTTGGTGCAAATAAGGAGCCAGTGGTAGACGAAGAAGAAGTACAGACACAATAAAGCACAAACTTGAGGTGTGCAGCAGAGGGTCAACTGGAGATAAACGAAAGAATTGCTAAGCATCCGGGGCCCCAGCCCAGGGCGCAGAGCAGGAACGTGCAGAGAAAACACTCTGTGCATTCTTTTACTTTCTAGGACTAGAAGTGGAACACATATACAGTGACACCGTCTGAGCGGGATGTGGAGATACTCAAAGTAGAAAATAGGTAGAAAGGTTTTGGGTGGGGTCCTTCAGTGTCTGGAAAAGAGTAGTTGATATAACTGATCGTTGGGTCCAAGCTTAGTAGGGATGGCAAGGGAAGAGAGAAAGAGAGAGAGAGAGAGATTGAAAGAAGCAAAGAGACGCAGACAGAGTCAGAGAGAGATACCCGGGGCCTGAAGGTTGTGACGAAGGCAAAGGGCACTGAGCATTTGGAAAGAAGGGCATAGGGAGGATAATAAGAAATGGTCAAAGAGGAGAATTCCAGAGTTTGAGTCTTGGAGGTGGTATGAAAAGGAGTTAATCCCTATGCACAGCGCCGTGTGTCTATGCTTTGGGTGGCAAGGACACTTACAGAGAACAAGTTCAAGAGGAGAGCTGATGTGCTAAAGTCACCATGGAAAGACAAAGGGAGGAGCTGTAAGAAACCCAGGACTAGAAGGCTTCAAAACCAGCGTGTTGCCCAAAGGAGACTCTACCGAGAGAGACCCTCTGAGGTACGTTACAAAGGGATCCACAGGGAGGGGTGTGGAGAGTCTGGAGGTACTTAGGGACGAGGAGGATGGGTTGGAGGTGAAGGTACAGGAACAGGGGAGGTGTGGCGATTGCACGGGGAGAGGTTAACACCTACGATGTGTGGTACTATGTTGTGAAAACTGAAATCCACTCCTTTTCCTCCTGGGCACATGCTCGACAACATCTCCCAGTCTCCCTTGCTGTTAGGTACGGCCGTGTGACTGAGTTCTGGCCAGATGAATGTGATAAGAGTGTCCATGGCATGTCTAGAACTGACCTCGAAAGCTCTCTGACATGATACTCCACTTCTTTCTTCGTTTGACGGCCCAAAGCAGAGGATCCTGCTGTGGGGCCCCAGGAAAGGGATTGACAGACTTTTCCTTAAAGGGCAAGAGAGTAAATATTTCAAGCCTTATGGGCCAAGGGGCAAAATCGTGGATATTGTACGTGTACTTTCATAGCTATTTACGACACAACCGTTTCAACAGGTAAAAACCACTCTTACCTCATGGGCTGTGCATGATAGGCTGAAGCAGCCCACAGGCCATCATTTGCTGCCCCCTGCCCAAGGCGGTCGTGGAGACCGAGCATGGGGGGAGCTTGAGTCCCTGATTGACCGCAGAGCAGACCTGCTCCCCTGCCCACCGCTGACTGCGCTTTCCACGGGTGGGAAAGAAGCTTCTGTTACGTGAGCCTGTTGTGCTGAGCACCCAATGTGGGCGCTCATTTCGTTACCAGGTAGCCGATCCTGACTCACAAAGAGATGAGAGGGATATGGGAGACAGGGAGGTTTTAGTGCTTGCTGTCCGACACCTTACTAAGTGTTTTACACGCGCTATCACAGGTAACGTTCACAAGATAGGAGGTAGGTACTATTATCACGTGCATGTTATCGATGAAGAACATAGACGTTGGGTGAATGGACTTCCAGTCACAGGGCTACAGAGTGTGAATTTGGATTGGATCCTGAGTTACTCCAGCTCTGCTGGCTCTCGTTAGCATTCTTACTATGCTGCTCCCAGGGATGGAATGGGTCATTGGAGAATGTACTGCGTGGGGCAGAGTTCTGTTTGCTTAATTATTTATCCACTCATGCATAATTTATGACTTGTCTAGGTCCAAGAATGATGTAAGTAAGTTTTGTTAGTTAGGAGAGCATAAACAAGCTGACCCAACGTTCCAATCAGGAAACTAATATAAGGTTGTGAGCCCTGGAGAAAACGCCTCCCAGAATCTAGTTATTGCTAAAGCAAATAGACGAGCTCTTTGAGCAGCAAAATTCCAGGCCCTGAAGTCTGGCAGGCCTCCCTCAGATTCTTGCCTCTCTTGTTCTTCCCTCTGTTCTAGCAAAGCCGGTCCCCTGGTTTCAAAACCCAAAGCCATTATGTTCTTAGGTAAGTGAGGAGCTGCTAAAAATTGCCATGCAATCCACGGTAGGAACTTATAGGTGACAGACCGTTGGTATAAGGACCCCCAGAATACAAATGTCTACTTCCCTGCCTCTAAGGACAGGGACAAATGGCCCCATGTATTTCAATAGCTCCAGAGGTTTTCGCCGTATCATCAGGGACAGTTTAATAATTGATGTTCATAACGAAACTAGATCATTTTTAAAGATGTAAAGACATGTACAACTCCTCGAGTGTTACAAGCTACACATTTTATCAAATAGTCCATCAAATAGTATCAGTTAAAAACTCACAGTGTGTTTTTATAAATATACTAAATGCCCGAAAAGTTCATGCATATGACACCTCTCACTCCCCCACACGTGGGGAAAGCAAGATATGATCAGAGAGAGTACATATTGCAAACTCTGAAGCTAATGTGGCGGTTGCTAAAATTTGATGAGTCGTCTGTATTTTCTGAGGAATATCGCAAACAGATAAACTTCGGGGAGGAAATATATACAAAACAAAACCTACGCCTTTATATTCTTTGATGTAGTATGTTGGCTTCCCAAAGCCAACAATCCTGACCATTCATTTCTCCCAAAATACATTTGGACTTCTGCTATCCAGACGCTTTGGGTAAATTGTGGCAAGAAGATAGTTCTTGGGGTTGCATACACTAGATAATTAGTATGTGCGGGACCAGCAGAAAGAATGAAAGACATTAATTCACAAGGCGGTATTTTATTTTTTTTATATTTTTTTTAACATTTATTTATTTTTGAGACAGAGACAGAGCATGAACAGGGGAGGGGCAGAGAGAGAGGGAGACACAGAATCAGAAGCAGGCTCCAGGCTCTGAGCCATCCGCCCAGAGCCCGACGCGGGGCTCGAACTCACGGACCGTGAGATCGTGACCTGAGCTGAAGTCGGACACTTAACCGACTGAGCCACCCAGGCGCCCCCACAAGGTGGTATTTTAAATGCTTCTGTTATGTGTTCGATTCCCTGGGAGATATATATATATATATATATATATACATATATATATATATATACACACACACACACACACATATATATATATATATATACACCATGAGTCAACTGCTACACTGTCCCTTGGTTTATGGTTACAATCCTAATGGGGAAGAGAAAGAATGGTCCAAAGGGTTTGCTTTTAACAAAGAGAGTTCAAAAATGAATTACTGAGAACAAAATACTAACAACATTTATTACAAAGAAACCCTCTGACAAGCAATGTCCAGGTAATGTAAAGCGAAAGCAATGAAGAGAGAATCCAGAGTGGTTTTTTGCAGCCAGTGTTAGTCGAGTCACTGCACCTCCTCAGGCCATGGTTTCCCCATCTATAAAAGGGATGGGTTTAATAGAAAAATCTCTATGGTCCCTTCCAGCTCTGTCATGCTAAATGTTCTCTATTGCTCCCTGACATCACTAGAGTCTTGAAAACTCGAAAAGAAATATTCTTTGGTTGGTAACCACGTAGAAGATTGTGAGTTCTAGAATAAATCTAATATCTCTCTTTTATTTAATTTATAGATCTTGGATCTTCTCATCTCTATCAACTGAGTCATCAAATCTTTGAGTCTAAGAAATCTTCATTATTATCCAATCCCCTATTTACTGAGATGAGGAGCCTTGGGGTTTGGGAATTTGCCCGAGGTCACACTAGAGGGCACGGTCAAGACTAACCAGGTTTCCTGACCACCAATCCTCTGTTCGCTGTCCTGTGATACTCCCTCCTTACCATAGGCTGGAGACAGGGTCTACATTTAAATTAGGAAATGTCAGAGCTTCTGGAGTTAGCATGAGAAGCAAGAGAGCCAATTTATTTATGACGAAGCAGAAATTCTTTGAAAAAAAATTAATAAAACATTGTTTAAGAGGTTACGTGCCTCCAGGGATGAGGATCTGGCCTCCTTTGCCAACACAGAACTCCATGAAAACGAAGTCTTATGTGTAAATGTATTTTTGTTGACATTTCTCCATTGAGATTGGGGGGGGGGGGGGCGAACTGAATTAGATCAAACAAGAACTGACCTCAGCTGACCCAAAACTTTTGCCCAAGGCACAAAACAAAGCCCCAATCAAACTCTAGTCTCGGTTCAGAAAAAGGGCAGGAAAGGGGAGGGCGGCTGAGGATAGTGATTGAGAAATGAAAACATTCGTATGTCCTCCCCTTCCTGACCAGAAGACAGACTCACGGCCAAATTGTCACAAGAAAGGCTGTTTATACAGACATCCAGCCCAGATAAAACAAAAGTAGGAGTCAACTCATCGGATTTTTGACTGGCTTCCCCGAGAAAGAATAGTTAAGTGAATCTTCTGGACTTCTGGCTTCTTAAACAAACACGTTTCTCCTCGGTCTCCTCCTGTGTCTTGAAGTGAAAAGGGTTTGTACCTCTTTCACAGGAAGGCAGGGTCTGAAAAACTTATTTAAAGTTCAAGTGGACCAAAGGTTACAAGCAGGGGCCACACAAAGCTGAGGACAGCTCCCCTGTAGACCTGCCCTCTTAGGTCCGCTGAGACAGAGGCTGAAAGCAGACTAACATCTACAAGATCAGAGTCAGAATATAAACTTGATCCCGGGAACTATGGACAGACCTTGACATTCCCTGATAGCAACCCAGGAAAGATTAAGATTAATTTATGATGGTGAATCCCTAAGCGGTTATGAAAACTTGGTTTTGTATTTTATTAAAAAAAAATTTTTTTTAACGTTTATTTATTTTTGAGACAGAGAGAGACAGAGCATGAAGGGGGGAGGGGCAGAGAGAGAAGGAGACACAGAATCGGAAGCAGGCTCCAGGCTCTGAGCCATCAGCCCAGAGCCTGATGCGGGGCTCGAACTCACGGACCGCGAGATGGTGACCTGAGCTGAAGTCGGACGCTTAACCGACTGCGCCACCCAGGCGCCCCGGTTTTGTATTTTAAACGTATGCCATAAAACTCATAATCTCTGCCCCCCGTCATTACCCTGAGATAGCAGCAGGGACAGAAGTTTGGGTTGAATGGACAGAAGTTTGGGTTAAATGGATTGATGCTTTGATCTCCTGGGCCGCATGTCAGGTTTCGTATGGATTTTGCGATACCCATTTGACAGGCAAAAATAAAGGATTGGGGCCCCGCCTGTGTAGGTGCAGCAGCCATCAAAGTGACTTGAGCTAATCCGCTCAAAATACAGTTCGCTGCGGAGTGAACTGAAAATGTGGCCCCAGCCAGGGGGGAGAAAAGCAGCCAGTAAGTCCCAGGCACCCAGGCCTCCCTGCCCACTGTGAAGGCTAGTCTCTGTGGGGATACCTTGCATTTGGGGAGAGGGAAAATAAACATTGGAAGTCCTGGCTTGGAAGAAAGGGATAAGGGACTGCAGACATCTGGAGAAAGGCGCAGAGAAAAGCTACTTCAGTTATCAGTGTATGTGGATTGTGAATGCGGGCGAGGGATTGGGCATTGCAGGCAACTAAAAGGGTGACTATGACTTGGCCCTGCCCTTAAGAAGTTGCCGGTCCGGCGGCCCGGAGATAACAAATGATAGCGGGACCTGAACCCTGAGAGCAGCCAGATTTGCCCTCTGCAGAAACATGGAATCCAAGGGAAGGCTGAGACTCACTCACCCTTTGAACTTCACCTTTCTGTCTTCGTGGGGAAAAGGGAACTGGCGGGACAGACGATTTTTATATGGCACCTGCTCAGTTCCAGGCGGGCATTGGGCAAGTGATGTGGGAAGAAGGGCAAACTTTTTTTGAGTTTTCTGTATTCAGGGTCTCACTTGGTCATTAAGGCACACCTCAAAGGGAAGGGTTGTTATGTCAATTTTATTGAGTCTCAGAGAGTTCAATAAGTCCTCACAGCTAGGTTTTTTTTAATTTATTTTTTAATGTTTATGCTATTTTTGAAGCAGAGAGAGAGAGACAGAGCATGAATGGAGGAGGGGTGGAGAGAGAGGGAGACACAGAATCCGAAGCAGGCTCCAGGCTCCGAGCTGTCAGCCCAGAGCCCGACGCAGGGCTCAAACTCACGGAACCATGAGATCACGACCTGAGCCGAAGTCGGACACTCAACCGACCCACCCACCCAGGTTCTCCAGCTAATTTTAAGCAACATGTATTATCTCAGCACTAAGCCTTTACATATATAGACTCACTTCCCTCCTTGAAGCACATGGTACTCAAGGACTCATTTTACAGGAAATAAAACAGAAGCATGGAGGGAGGGATGGGGGGAGACGGATGAGCTAGGTGCTCTGGTAAATGGTACACCTAGGATATGAGTTCAGATAGTCTGGCCCTCAACTCTATAACCATGCATTGGCAAGGCCAACCTGAGACACTCATGTGAGTCTGTCTGATTCCAAAGCCTGTTTTGTATACGCAGCACATTTCTGTCTATGTAAAAGATACGTGTGTTTCATTAGAGTGACTTTGGTTTAAAATAAGAAATAATTGTCTAACAAACAGAACGGCTCCCAAAGGAAATAGATCGTTAAGTAGTGAGCCTCCCGCCACAGAATGTGTTGAGGCAGAGTCTAGATACTCAAAGACACTGTAAAAGGAAGCCAAGCATTACAACAGGGGGAGGGTCAGGGGATTAAACTTAAATGACTCTAAAGTCATCTGTCACCCACGAGTCCAGAATAATAGCCCTTAGTAAGATGTAAGTTGGATCTTTTTCCGTATGGTTTTCAATCAGACAACTTGGAATCTTTGTAATTTCAAAATAACACCCTAAAACGATGTGAAAATTCTTTCCTAAATACTTATAGCATTATTTCTATAACAAGTCTCATAGCAGGGGCTGGCCTCGTGGGAAAGCAGGAGGCTTCTGTACTGAATTGGAAAGCATCTACTTCTCTAACCTCAGCCCTGGCGCCTAGACGTGATCATCACTGTTGCCTCCTGCCCCCTCCTCCCTTGGCCTTGACCGTTCTTCCTAATTGAATCCAAACTGTGTTCAGATGTTGAGTCACCAGTTATTTCAGGGGACCCCAAAGCCATAAGAGGTTAAGTCTTGACTGGTTGGAGTCAAACACGGTAACTCCATTACCTTTGGAAAGTGATTAGTTTAGGTGTGGGCATATGGCGTGCTGTTGGCTGAAGAGACGTAAGGGAATCTGTTGGTGAGGCTCTGGGAAGCTTTTTCCCACTCCTAAAAAGGGACACAAGTTTAATAGTTTCCTTTTCTGCCTCTGGATGTTGTCACCTACAATGAAAGAACCATCTGGTAGCATCAGGGAAGCCAGCCTAAGGACAAGCCAAATTGCTACAGATGACAGAATAGAAAGATGGATGGATACTGGGTCCTTGATGACGTCACTGAGCCACCAAGTGACGGAACAGCTTTGGAACTTCTCCATCTCTGGGCTTCTCCTTAATAGAGAAAATAAACAGCCAGGTTTTACTTGTTGTGTGTGTGTGTGTGTGTGTGTGTGTGTGTGTGTGTGTGCCATTTGTCTTTTTAAAAAAATTTTTTTAATGTTTATTGATTTTTGACAGAGAGAGAGACAGAGCATGAGCGGGGGAGGAGCAAAGAGAGAGAGGGAGACGCCAAATCCAAAACAGGCTCCAGGCTCTGAGCTGTCAGCACAGAGCCCGACGCGGGGCTCGAACTCACAAACCGTGAGATCATGACCTGAGCCAAAGCCAGACGCTCAACCGACCGAGCCACCCAGACTCCCCCAACCCACCCTTTTTTTTTTTTTAACTCTCAGCTGAAAGCATCCTGATAAATTGAACTACCATATAATTATTTCTCTGGGAAAGGTATGAAGTAAAAAATTAACAGTAAAAATAATAAAATCATTTTCATTATTATTACTAAGCATCATGAAAAGCATACATTTGGGAACAACATAGATCTAAATTTAAAACTCAGCTCTTTATGTTTCCAGCTTGGTGATCTTGGGAAAATTAGTTAACTTCTCTGCTATTGACACCTCATATTTTTAATTTAATTTTATTTATTTATTTTTTTATTCTCGAGAAAGAGAGGAGCATGAACTCCTCAGGGGGAGAGAGAGAGACAAAGAGAATCTTAAGCAGCCTCCACGCTCAGCGCAGAGCCTGGTGCAGGACTAGATCCCACGACCCTGGGATCATGACCTGAGCTGAAATCAAGAGTCAGACTCTCAATGGACTGAGCCACCCAGGCGCCCCGACGCCTCATATTTTAAGGCAAGGTACGTAACATGATTTTTGTCGTATGAAATGTGATCACGTATAGAAAGCGTCTGAAAACAATAATTGGTGGTTCTATCGATCTCAACTTTGTCATCTATAAAATTGGGATAATAAAACTTAGCTCATACGATATGCATGAGGATTAAAAGAGACAACGAATATATATCATCGGCACTTTATACATGATTATAATAGTCTTCTGGGGGGTAGAGGATGGGGTGATGAAATTACTCATGCAATCGGATGAGGGGCTGGGAGACCCTGCAGGGCCTCTGTTGTTAGGAGTGGTACACACGGGAGGGGACCTGGAGACAGCCTTTACCTTCTTCAGTATTTGTCCAGGGACTAGCTCTCCTTCGAACTAGAAAGCGGGAAGTAAAATTCATATTATAGAGTCGTCAAAACTAATAGGCTGGATGGACCATTAAAAAAGCACTTCTTCGATAGATCTGAGTGGTTCTTCCCTTGCTCCCGTCTCCCTCCCTCTCTCTCTCTCACTCTCTTTCTCTCTCTCTCTCTCTCTCATTAAATACTTCACACACACACACACACACACACACACACTATATACCCACTTTTACTCTGTGCTTAGACATGCAGCAACTGTCAGGAGCTCTGATGAACTTCTTCAAAGGTTTTTATACCAGTTCCACTAAAAGAAAAAAAAAATTAAGACTGATTATCGTAACTTTGGTCTCAGGCCAGGGCCAAGCAGGCTTTTCTCCAAAGAATGCTGGCACTTGTGACCCTACTGATGAATTCCAGGAACGATATCAACCTAGGAGTTCTACTTTCTACGAAGCAGACTATGTGGTGACTTTGAAAAGGCGCTTTATTTATCAGGGTCGTCATTTCCTTGCCTATAAAACAAGAGAGATCACATTAAGTCCCTTCTCTGAACTCAGAATCACCACTAGGCCCCCCTTTGTAACCAACCAATCCTATTTGTCGTTTTCATCTTTATATACATATGTGAAATGATGTCCGTCTGCCCAGCTCTCATATTGTATAAACTTCTCGCTGTGCGTATTTCTGCCATGCCCCGATGACCTAGATGAAATCACCAACTCTTTTTCTTTTCATCTTTCGTATACAGTTAAACTATATTTCTTGGCCAGCTTGCAGAGGTGGGGCCCCATTATCTGATTTCTGGTCAGTGTAACGTGAGGCAAATTGATGTGACACCTCTAGGAATGGTCATAAGAATGGTCCGCCTTCTCTGTCTCCTTCCTCATGTGCTGGGGGAACTGAAAGATCCAGTGGAGGACACTGAGGTCCTAAAATGTCGGGGGGGGGGCCACATGATGGAGACCGTCTGTCGCACCTCTCTCCTCACTCCCATCCCCAGCCCCAGCCCTGCCACCCCTCAGTGGAAATGACATTAGCGAGAAATACACGTTTGTTGTGTGAAACCACTGAAACCAGAGGGTACTGTAGCCTCTGATACACCTATACCATTATACCAAATGGTAGACCATTTGGCCTATTCTGATTGTACAACCCAACTGTGAAGAGTCTCTTTAGATGCCACATACATATTGTCTTCCTTTGAAAAATAAGGCAGATCTAAGGTCCAGTTAGATTATTTGGATTCCCCAAAGTGTCAGTAACATGTTATTTGAAGAAATAAAAACAAAAAGGGGAAAAGTAAAGGCAAGCCTTCTTAAATTAAGAAGGAGCTCTCTCTTTTTTTTTTTAATGCCAATGTTTTCTCTCCAATGAACAGTGTGTCAATTCTGGAAACCGGGAGCGAAGGGCTAGAAGGCCGGAGTCCCTCTTCCGCTGTCCACCAACCCAAAAGACTTCAGCGATAATCCTGAGAAGATTGAGTGTTCTGTGGGTCTGAGAGCTGGAATGGGTCTTAGATGCTCTTCATGATCCGGGTGAAGAAACTGAGGGCCGGAGGTGCTCAAGTCATACAACAAGCTAAGGGAAGAACCAAGGTTACTCCCTTGGTTCCAACACTCTTCTCTTTGCATCAAAAATTTCATGGGCTTTTAAGGGCAAGCGCACTAAAATCAAATTGGGAAATATTAAGATAACAGATGTTGCATGGATGGTGGTCGGAACTGAGAAGGTTTCAGAAGGAAATAGAGTAAAGCCAGCTGTCTGATACCCTGAATCAAATGATAGGGCAACTCCGGAAATATGGTTATGTTGTCTGATGGGAAAGTAAGTTCAAGAATGCTAAATGGGTCTTTTTTTAAAAAAAAAAATTTTTTTTACATCTATTCATTTTTGAGAGACAGAGAGAAACAGAGCACAAGTGGGGGAGGGGCAGAGAGAGAGGGAGACACAGAATCCGAAGCAGGCTCCAGGCTCTGAGCTGTCAGCACAGAGCCCGACACGGGGTGCGAACTCACAAGCCGCGAGATCATGACCTGAACCGAAGTTAGATGCTCAACTGACTGAGCCACCCAGGCGCCCCAAGAATGCTAAATGGGTCTTAAGCATAAGGAGATCATTTTTTCATTGGCCTTCTCACTCAAAACAGCCGACCTGCCAAAAGGAAACTATATACCAAAGCTTACTGAGAAGTAGAGGATATGGAAGGGCTCTACATGGTCAGCATCACTTTGGTCAGAGAGCAGGAAAGCAACTGCATTCCACACTGGCTAAGTATCTTCCTATAAGAATGTATTATATTCCGGGACAAGGCAATGGGGACCAGATAGATACTGAGAAAGTAATTACATAATTTGGGCATTGTGAAATCTTCATAAAAGTTTAATGGATATGGATTCTCTGTTGCCCTTATCCATTTATTTAATAAACACTCCAAATTGTCTATTACGTGCTAGGTCCTGGTCTAGGCACTAGGGATACAAAGATGAATAAATGTATTCACTGCCCCTGAGATTTTCAGAAGTTTAGGGGCCAGAAAACTAAGTTTAGTGAGATGGGTACCACTAGAGCTCATAGAGGAGCCCCAACCCTGACTAGGTATAGAGCCAAGAATTCTAGGAGACCAAATGAGACTTTCATCGATTTTTGAAGGATAGGTACTATTAATGAAGTAAAGGAAAGGAAAGGCATTCCTGGCAGAAAGAGTAGCCCATGTCAAGGCTCTAGGACATAGTATGATCAGGAAACTATAATAAACTATTCTTTTCCTAGTGTACATTGTTGGCAGGCATTTAGAGAAAGGGACGGTGTGTATCATTCTCCACCCACTTGGCTGTAAGTGACAAAAATCTAACACAAAGCCATGTAAGGAAAGATGAGACTTTATTCATTCACATACCGGAAAAATCTAAGGGTAGACTTTCAAGGATGGTTAGATTTAAGTCAGTGTCTCTCTCCCCATCTCCTTGCTCTGTGTTCCATTTTTTGGCCCGTTTTCCAGTAGGCTATCTACTTCAAGATGTTGGCAGCCTCAGCCTTTAAGCCAGCAATCCTAACAGAAAAGAAAAAAATGTTTTATCTCAAGAGTTCTAGCAAGTCTTGAAATTACATCTCATGAGCCTGGCTTGAGTCACATGTACATTCCTGAATCACTGTCCTGATAACACAAAGCTCATTCTTACCACCCTGGCTTCTTTCTCCAATTCTTCATACTCTTCTCTGTTCCTCAGCCCAACTTGATATTGAAGTTGTACTTAGTTTTGCCCTAGAGTATAGACTCAGAGCACATCAGAGTTATGCAAGAAAAAAGTTAGTTGGGCCCCTTTCTAATACCATACACACACAAAAATTAACCCCAAATCGACAATGGACCTAAATGTAAGAGCTAAAACCAAAAAACTCTTAGAAGAAAACATACTGGTAAATCTTTGTGACCTTGGGTTGGGCAAAGCCTTCTTAAATATGATGTCAAAAGCAAAAGTAACGACTCAAAATATAAATTTGACTTTGTGAAAAATAAGAATATCTTGCTGCAAAAGATACCCTCAAGAGAGTAAGCACCAGCCCACAGAATGGGAAAAAATGTGAAAATTATACATCCAATAAGGGACTAGTATTTAGAATATACAAAGATGGTCTATAAGCTCTTGAAGAGATGCTTAACATCATTAGCCATTAAGGGAATGCTAACCAAGATCATAAAAGATAGCCCTTCATACTCTCTAGAATCACTACAACAAAACAGTAACAAGTATTGACAAAAGTAGGTAGAAATTGGAACCCTCATGCATTGCCAGTGGGAATGCAAAGTGTTGCAGCCACTTTGGGAAAAGTCTGACGGCTCTCAAGAAGTTAAACATAGAGTTACCACATGACTTAGCAATTTCATTTGTAAGCATATACCCAAAAGAACTCAAAATGGTACTCAAACAAATACATGTATATTCACATCCATAACAGCACTGTTCACAATAGCCGAAGGTGGAAACGACCTGGATATCCATCAAATGATGAATGGACATACAGAATGCAGTACATCCGGATGATGGATTATTATTGACGATAGAAAGGCATGTGTACTGATCATGCTACAACATGGATGAGCCTTGAAGACATGTGCCCAGTGGAAGAAATCAATCACAAAAGCCCACATGTTGTATTATTCCATTCATTTGAAAGGTTCACAATAAGCAAATCTATAGAGACAGAAAGCCGATTCATGGTTGCCAGGGGCGGGAAGGGGGTAGAACGAGGAGTGGCTGTTAAAGAGCACAGAGCTTCTTGGGGCACCTGGATGGCTCAGTTGCTTGAGCGTCCAGCTCTTGATTTTGGCTCAGGTCATGATCTCATAGCTCATGAGTTCAAGCCCCGTGTCGGGCTCTGCGCTGACAGCGTGGAGCCTGCTTAGGATTCTCTCTCTCCCTCTCTGCCCCTCCCCAGCTGTCTCTCTTTCCCTCAAAAACAAATAAACGTAAAACAAAAGAGCACAGAGTTGCTTTTGGGGGTAATGAAAACATTCTAAAATTGGATTGTGGTGATGGTTGCAGACCTCTGCCAATATACTAACCCCACTGGATTATAAAACTTAAATATGTGAATTATATGTAAACTAGGTCTCAATAAAACTGTCCATAGAAACACATAATGGGCAAAAGACTTGGATAGACATTTCTTCCAGGAAGATTTACAGAGGGCCAACAAGCACATGAAAAGATGTTAACACCATTGGTCATTAAGGAAATGGAAATCAAAACCACAACTCACACCTGTTAGGATAACTGTAATAAAGAAAAAGAAAATAACATTAGTGTTGACACTGACGTAGAGAGATAAGAAAATGCATACCTTGTTGGTAGGGATGCAAAATGGTGCCACCAATGTAGAGGATAGTTTGGCAATTCCTCAAAGAGTTAAACGTGGAATTACCATGGGACTCAGGAATCCCATTCCTAGGTACGTACTCCAGAGAAATGAAAACACATGCCTACACAAAACTTGTGCACAAATATTTATAGCAGCATTATTAACAATAGGTGCAGGATAAAATATAATAAAAACATAATATCATATATAATATATATAAAATATAATATATATACAATATATATAATATATATATAAAATATATAATCAAAATATATATAATATAATGTAATATAATATAATATATAAAAATATTAAATAATATAGTAAAATATAATAAAAAGGTGGGGGAAAAAACACAAATGCCCATCAAGAGATGAACGGATACATGGCGGTGTAGACGTATAATAGAATACTATTCATCCATAAAAAGAAATGAAGTATTGAGACATAATACAATGGTGAAAGCATTACACTAAGTAAAAAGAAATCGGATACAAAGGTCACAAATTGATTACTTTTGAATGAAAGAAATACGCAGAATTAGACAGATCCATAGAGACAGAAAGCAGATAAGTGGAAGGGAAGTGGAGAGTGATCACTTAACAGATACCAGGCATTCTTTGGGGCTGATGAAAAAAGCCTTGAAACTAGAGAGAAACAGTGGTGGTACAACTTTGCCAATGCACTAAATGCCCCTGAATTGTATACTTTAAGATCGTTGATTTTGTATCACGGGAATTTCACCTCAATGCTTAAAAAACACATCCATAACACAAACCCTATCTTTCCCAACCCAGAGGTTTGCCTACAAACAGCACAACAAAATCCCAACTACCAATTTTGGCATTCAAGTCCCTTTACAACTTGTCCTAAACTTATGTCCGGCACCCCGTTGTCTCCAATTTCCAAACGCGCCCCCCCACCAAGTCCTCCGGTGTGATATGCTGATGACTGAATGACAGTCTGATATTGCCTAAAAACACAGTTCTTCCGTAACTCTGTTTTGAGATGTCTTTCCTAGTGGACTGCATACGGTGTTCTGCTTCCCAAGCCGGACTCTCAGCGTCTCAGAGGCGGAGACAACATCTAATTCATCCATGCATTGCCAGAGTCTAACCCTGAGTCTGGGATGCAGTGGGCACTTAACAAGCGTTCGCTGAGTTAAATCAGATGTGCTCGGGAACCCTGGGAAAAGCTCCCAGAATCCTTCAGGGATTGCGAATGGGCGGCAGAGAGGTGGAAGGAGGCGTGGAGAGACGAACCCAAGAAGAAGCGTTTCAAGGTAAGAACAAAGCCAAATTTACTCCAGAAAAGAGAAACATGTACAACCCTGAGAAAGTTCTGCTATCGGGTAATGTAGTTGCGTTGTCTCCTTGACCAACCCCATCCTTAGGCCTCCACAGAAGGTGAAGTGAGGCTTTGGTGTGGGTGTGTGGGTCTTGTGGGCATTGAGTTTCTCTCCTGTGTTCAGGGGATGCCCACGGTCCTCACAGCTCAGTATCTCTGCTTCCCCAGGGATGAGTCCAGCAGGACTCATGCAGGAAAGACCCCTCCTCTTTGCCCTCTCCCTTCCTGGTGCGACGAGGGTGACATTCTATCACAGAGAATTGCTTACTTTGAGTACAGTGTGGATGTGGCTGTGTGCGCCTCTTTAAAAGGCACTGGGGTGCCTGGGTAGCTCAGTTTGTTGAACGGCTGACTTTGGTTCGGGTCATGATATCCTGGTTCGTGAGTTCAAGCCCCGCCTCAGGCCCACTGCTGTCAGCGCCGCACCTGCTTCGGTTCCTCTGTCCCCACCCCCCCCTTTCTCTGCTCCTCCCCCGTTTTCACACTCTCTCTCAAAAATAAACAAAACATTACAAAAGAAAAGAAAAGAAACAACAAATATTCACGGAGCCATAACAGGGAAGTCATTTAGCTCCTTGCAAATTCTGTTCTTAGGTACTTCTCTCCCCGCAGGAAAAAAAAAAAAGTGGGTCAACAGGAGTTGAGATGACACGCAAACTGAGGGAAGGAGGACAGGTCTGGAAAGGACGGAGACGAAGCTCTCGAGATGCAGCCACAGCTTTCTTACTCTTTATGGCAGCACGAAGAGGGCTGTGAGGTCTGACATGTTTGTGGTGGCGGGAACCTGTGACTTTGAGATGTCACTCTCCTGATTATATCCCATCACATGGCAAAGGGATCTTGCGGTTGTTACCAATGTTGCGGATGAGTTGATCCGATCCTGGGAGGGGCGGATCCATTCAGATGCGCCTTGAAAAGCGTATTTAAAAGAGTGGAGTTTTCTCTGGCCGGCTTTGAAGGAAGAGAGCAAACAACGGCCATGGGGTGAGCTCCCTGAAGAGAAGGGCAGGGGCTTCTAGTTGCTGAGAGCGGTCCCTGGCTGATGGCTAGCAAGGAGACACGGGTTTGTCACCGAATCACGCGGGCGTAAACACTGCCAGCAGCCTTGAAAGACCGTGGAAGAGGACCTCCCAGATGAGAGCCCCAGCCGCAGGTGACAGCTTGCTAACAGCCTGGGAGGCCTGAGCAGAGGACCCAGCTCTGGAAAGACCACTGTGCCCAACCTCCTCCCCCCGTGGAAACCAGGAGACAGGAAATGCCTGTTGGCCTCAGCTGCAAAGCCTGGGGTAATGTGTGGACACGGCAAGAGAAAACCCTAAAGAGGCCCAACATGGCCCACTTCTGCGTAGGGGCTGGTTTTTGCCGACGACTACAACCGCGCTGAGTTGGAACTTGCCATGAGGAGACAAGTTTTAATGATCTGGGTATCCAGAGCACTAAAGTCCTTCGGTTCTGTTTTGGTTTTTGTTTTTTTAAGCAACGGTAAAGCATGGGTTTTCCTCACTCCGACAACTCAAAAATAGCTGAACAGACATTCTTAAGGACTTTCCAAAGCTGACATCAGCCTGGGAGCTGTTAATCTGGAATGCGGAAGAAGCTTAAATCGTGTAGATAGCTCAAAATAGGCTGTGTGGTCCTGACCCATGGGGGCCCTGGAGAAAATTACTCATTGTTTAGAAGAGCAGAAATCCTGGGCCACTGCGGTGGCCTGCAAGGTGCCGCTGGGTGATATTCTAGTCACTCCAGGTCGCCCTTCTGTCTTTACTAAATGCAATCCCAAAATGCTCTTGCAATGCCCGGTGCACAGGGCGTGTGGGGACACGGTCTTCTCTGACGGCATGAAAGAGGGTGGTGATGAAGTCCAAATAACAAGAATACACTTCTGTTTTGTCAGACTCTTCAGAAAGTAAGTCCATGAACCTTCCTAGGCCCACGGTCCGTCTCCTCTAAAAGGAACGTTTGGCCTGGTCTCCGGGGTCGTTTCAGCTTTGCGATTGGGCCACAAGATGCCTCCGTCATTTTATCTCCACCCAGTTGATCAGTGCTGTTGCACGAGGCTGAACAGGGAAAGCGCCCAGTACATTGTGAGTGCTCAACAAATGTCACTCCCTTGTGCTGCAGTATCTAAGTGACGTTGGCTGTTGCTACAGCCATCGCAAAGTCTTTCCTCGTAGGTCCGATTTTCCAAAAAGTTTCATCACCTTTCCAGACCAGTATGCTTGGCTTCTCCTTAATCATACGGAGCGTGTAGAGGCAGCATCGATCCTTTAGGAAGAAGGAGCTCTGGAGCACCTGGGTGGCTCAGTCAGTTGAGCATCTGACTCTTGATTTCAGCTCAGGTCAAGATCTCAGGGCCGGTGAATTGAGCCCCGTGTGGGGCTCCGTGCTGAGCATGGATTCTCTCTCTCTCTCTCTCTCTCCTTCTGCTCCCCTCCCCCATTTGTGCTCTCTTTCTAGAATTAAAAAATAAACAAATACACAAAAATAGAATCAGCGATAATAGGAGAATTCCCCAAAGAGTCTGACTTGACCTTGACCTCTACTTACACGTTCCATTCAGGGTTACTTGTAACTTTCAGCACCGTATTGATGTCCACGCCCTGCTAGATGTCTCCTTCTGGACGCTTCACCTGCTCTTCAAACTCAACGCACCCAAAATTAAACATACTACTTTTCTTCCCCAGTCAGCCTATCCCCGTATCCACACATACAAAATCCTCCCTCCTTTTCCTTTTATTTAAGATCGATAAAACGTTAATTTTTCAAAAATGTGTTGGAACCAAGACACTTGGGAAAGTGTTTTGCACCTTTTCCTTTCCATTCCCACGGCTTCCACTGGGACATACGTGCTTTATCCTGGGGCTGTTGCACAATCTTCCTCCCTGCCTCCGTTTCCCCTCTGCCATCCATCTTACAAAGTTCCAGCTGATTTGTCCTCCTGGAACTCTTCACTGTGCATATCTCTTGAGGTGTTCAAACAACCAGTGTACCTGCGTTGCTCACACGATATACCCCAAATCCCTTTACGTTGTTTTCCCAAGTCCTTGCCGATCTGACTATGGCACGGAGTTAGGCTGAAAGACCGGAGTTGTCGCCTTGACTCTGAATCCAGGCAAGTCCTTTGCCCCTCCCCCCCCACCCCCGAGTCTCAGCTTTCTCTGCTCTAATATTCGTGTAATGATCCCTGCACCCAGCAAAAGCATCGTGGGCTCAACACTGACGTGCAAACCATTTCACACAAAACACACGTTAGGGGCTTGGTGATTTCTCTCCAATTATTTCCCTCTGCTCTATTTCACCATGTCTAACTGTCCTGCTTATTTCAAAAGTACATTATAAGCCCTCTTTCCTCTGCATATAGGCTTACTGTCAATCCCTTATGTTTCTTTCTTTTTTTCCCTGTTTCAGCTGGACTTTTCCTTTAAAATCCAAATAAATTTCATCGAGCTGTGAACCTTTTGAATCCCTAAGGCTCCGCACCACTCCTGTGGCACTTAGCTCTGCACATCACGGAAGCACTGGTCTCTTTATGTATCCCTTGGGCCCCTAATAAAAACATAAACTCTTTCAGAGCAGGGAGCTCTCTGCTAGCTCGGTGTCCCGCATGGGCAGACATGCCAGAAATACTCAGTGCTTTAGATGACAATGATAACACGGTAAATTGGAGACTCTCGATGTTGAGATGTTGACACTCTTGATGAGTTCTTAATTAGCATATTGGCAATTACATTTGGCAGCCCGTATTCACAGGGCACTTCACAATTGTTCTCAGTTTTTATCAAGATGGTCTCAGGAGGTGAGCGATAAAGATCATTCCCTGACTTTCTTCCTTTTTTTTTTTTTTTTGTCTAAATTGAGAAAAGCAAAGTGCTTTGGTGAGCTATAAGGGGAATATGTAGCATAGAAATGAGAGGGCACGAGAAATTATTTTTCTTGCCCCCTGCCCCGTGCCAATGACCATGCTTCTGTAGCAATTTTGGTTTCTAGGATAGCAAACAGTGATTTATCTGGTTTCCCCTACAACGTATAAACAGCTTTATGCCAATAAATTCAATAGCTTAGATAAAAGTGAAAAAAAAAAACCTTGAAAAAAGCAAACTAGCTAACTCAAGAACAAAAAAGGTAATGTGAATGGCTTTTTACCTGCGAGGGAAATCGAATTAGTACGATCTTCCTCGAAAGAGGCCCAGATGATTTCATGGTTTAGTTCTACCAAACATTTATTGAATAAATAATGTCAATTTTACACAAACTGTTTTAGAAATTAGAAGAGAGAGAATGTCGAGAGGCCAATATCACCCCAAAACCAAAATCAGAAAAATATACTGAGAAAGAAAAATACGCATCAATATCCTTCATAACATAGAAAAGTCCTCAAGAACTTTTTGGCAACTGAAATTTAAAAACATACTTTAAAAGGTAATACAGCATGAAAAACGGAATTTAGTTCAGGAGTGCAAGGGCTTTATTTGCTTTAATATTTAAAAAATAATCAATGTAACTTACTGTGTTAAGAGGCAAAAAAGAGAAGTCAAATAAAAGATCATCTCGATAGTTGCAGAAAACACTTGTGATAAAACTCAATACCCATACATGATTTAAAAAAAAAGTCTCAGGAGCGCCCGGGTGGCTCAGTCAGTTAAGCGTCCAATTTCAGCTCAGGTCATGATCTCATGGCTTATGAGTTCGAGCCCCGCATCAGACTGTACTGACAGCTCAGAGCCTGGAACCTGTTTCGGAGTCTGTGTTTCCCTCTCTCTCTCTGCCCCTCTCCTGCTCATTCTCTGTCTCTCTGTCTGTCTGTCTCTCTCTCTGTCTCAAAAATGAAATAAAACATTAAAAAAATTATTTAAAAAATCTCAGAAAGCAAAGGAAATTTCTCAAACATGATAGAAGGCACAAACAAAACAAAACGAATCATAGATATAAATGTAAGAGCTAAAACTGGAAAATTTTTAGAAGAAGGCAAAGGAGAAAATCTTAGTAATTTGGAGTTAGGCAAAGGTTTCTGGAACCTCTTCCACAAAAAGCATGAACTATAGGAGAAAAGCATTGCCAAGTTGGCCTTTATCAAAATTTGAAAGTTTTTCTCATCAAAAGATACTGTTAAGAAAACGAAAAGTCGCAGACTAGGAAAAATACTTGCTAAACGTTTATTTCAATAAATAAACGTACATATGCAGAATATTTAACACTTAGAACTATAATAAGAAAACCACCCAATAAATGGCAGGGTCAGGGGGTAAGGGGGTAAGATTTCAACAGATTTTCACCAAAGAGGACACTACAGATGACACATCCATGTACGAAAAGATGCTCAACATCATTAGTCATTAGGAAAACAGGCATTAAAACCACATTGAGTTTCCACTGTGAATCCACTGGAATGGCTAAAATAAAAGCAACTAACAATTCCAACTATTGACAAAGGTGTGGAACAATCGGAACGCTCATTGTGCAAGATCCAGCCACTTTGGGAAAGGTCTTCACAGTTCCTTGTAAAGTTAACACCCAAATAATCTACTCATTCCGTATCTATAGATTCACCCGGGAGAGATGAACACTATGTCCTCTACGCACATGTTTGTTGCGGCTTTATTCATGATCGGAAGAAAGTCGAAACAACCCAAATGCCTGGCGGCTGAAATCCAAATTGTATGTCTCTACGGTGGAACACTACTCAACAATGCAAAGGAATAAAGGGCTGACTCATCCGACGGCACAGGAGAATCACAAGAGCATTACGGTAGCCGCGGTAGCCTACGTAGCATAAGATTCTGTTGATGTGAAATGCTAGAAAGGGCAAAACCATGGTGACAGAAAGCAGATCGTGGTTGTCAAGGATCAGGGAGCTAGGGGAACAGAATGCAAAGGGACATCAGGAAACATTTTAGGGAGATGGAAGTATTCTATATCTTTACTGCGGTCGTACTTACAGGTGTCAACATTTGTCAAAACATCGATTTGTACACTTACATTGGTGAATTGCATTGTATATAAATTATACCTGGATAAAGTTTCTAAAAGTAATACATACCGATTACAGGTAATTTTGCTCTATTTCTTTTAGATATACTTTAGATATATGTATGTGAAAGGAGTGGTCGCACTGCATTCCTGCCACGACTAAATGTTGTCGTGAATTATTATTTGAGATAGTTGCTTAAGGCCCTCCGCTCCAGCTTCTCCGGACGTCTCTTCTCTGTACGTCTGTGCATACACACAGCGTATCCGAGCTATTCCACAAGCATGTCTTTCCTTGCGACACAGCTCAGCAACGTAGCAAAATGCACGTTCCAAATGGCAGAGCTGTGATTTGTCCCTCACTTCTGTTCGCCTCTCCATCCCTGTCTTTTCCTCGTGGCTCTCCTCTCAGCTGGCCCGACCAGCACCTCCTTCCCAGTTACAAGCAGCAGTCAGATAAACAGAGAGGCAGACGGAGATAATACAAAGAGATCTGAGAGGGGAAGGGGGTGGGGGATGGGGGAAATGGGTGGTGGGGAGTAAGGAGGCACCTGTCGTGAGGAGCACCGGGGGTCGGACGGAAGTACCGAATCGCTCTATTCTACAGCTGAAACTAATAGAACACCGTACGTTCACCAACTAGAATTCAAATAGAAACTTAAAACAAGAGAGAGAGATCTGGGCGCTCTCCTTTCTGTGGCTAGGCTAGGTCAGATTTCAGCCCAGCTCCCTCAGGTCCTTCCCTGCAGGAGCTCCCATGTTCCCTCTCTCCTGCCGCCAGGTTAATCCTGTCCAGATCCTGAGTCAGTACTGACCCCCGCTGCCTTGACTCCATCAGGCTGCAAGTGGCTCTGAAGTTGGTTTGGAGCAGGACAAGTGTTTAATTCTCATCCAACCCGTGAGACTCAGCTTGAGGGTCAGGCCTGGATCAGCGCCCCCAGGGACAGCCGCCGCCCTTCCTTCCTGTGTGTTGCCCCTATTATTGTACATACTCCTCTAGCCGGCAGGTGCCCTGTCACAAGGCAGTCCGCCCCACTGGAGACACGAACTCCAGGAGATCGGGAAGCGGCTCTGTCACCTGTCTACCTCTGGCACTTGCACAGTCCCTGGATCTCGGTGCAAGTCTCCCTGTTTCCACCCTTGTCTTCCTACGACATCCCCTTCACGCAGCAGCCATGAAAAACACAATCCCTCTTTCTCTTGAATTGACTAAATTTCCAGAGGGAGGGGTTGGTGTCCTACTTTCTTGCAGCAGCTACCAGGGTATTTGTTTTTCTTTTAGCTGGTGGTTCTCAACCTCTTCTTATTTTTTGTCTGCGCCGTTATGAACTCACACGCTTTTGGAAACAGACTCAATATGAGCCAATCAATGGCAGTTGTTGTTTTGATTCTCAAATTGCCCACTGAGATCTTTAGGACGCAGTCCCAGTTTGGGCTTTTTTGTTCGTTTGTTTTTGATAGATTCTCTGCTTACTGGCACCAGAAGGTTTATTATCATCTCATTCCCAGCCTCAGACTTGGGATCAGCATTTTCTTGACAAAGCCCTGGTTCCTTTCAGTGTATAATGTTACTTAGAGACCACAATCCGGGCATTATAGATACTCCTTGCCACTGGTTGTCATTGCTTCTAGCACAGGTTTGCAGAATATGCCTTTATCTGACCTATTCTATATGGCGACATTTCAGAGTAATCAAAAAGCCCTAGTCGATGAGGATTTTTTGTTGTTGTTAGAGAAGAATTAGTGGTATCAAATGTAGATGGATTAATAAATTTTGAACATCACCATTTACAACCACTAATGAAATAATAACTCAGGCAATGCACTCAAGGGATGCTAAAGGCATTAGGAGAAGGGATGATAGAGATCTTCGCAACGGAAGGCTCAGGCTTCCCCATGTGAACCCGTTGATCAATTTTAGCATGTCTCAAAATGAGACAACCAGACATTATATACCGCATGATGTAATGTAATAAGAAATACACAGCACCGCTTATGAAATGTTCTTGCCAAAAGATGTTAAACCTGAATTTAATCAAAATTTAAATCTAACCTTTGGTTTGCGGGGCAGCAGGAGAACAAACAGACAAATCCAGAATTTGGTACAATTTATAGGACAACTAAGCCCGCGTATTCAACAAGTCGAGGACCGAACAAAAAGGGGGGGAGACAGCGACAGATCTGTTGCAAATTAAAAGGGACTTTAAGGCATTGCAATCGAATGCAGTGATTGGACCTCATTTAGGTCTCGATTCAAATAAATTGACTGTAAAAGTCTTCTTTGGGATAATTGTGAAAATGTGAAGGTATATTTGGAATCAGATGTTATTAATGAATTTTTGTTAATGTTGTTAAAGATGCAAATAGAATTGTGGTTATAGAAGAAGATGTCCTGTTTGAAAGAAATACATATGGAAATATTTAGGGTTAAGATGACGGTATGAATTTGCTTTAAAATAATGCAGAGAAGAACTACTAGTTATTTACCCAAAGGATATAAAAATACAATACTGCTATAAAAGCAGCATTATCAACAACAGTCAAACTATGGAGCCCAAATGTCCATCGACTGATGAATGGATAGAGAAGATGTGGGGTGTGTGTGTGTGTGTGTGTGTGTGTGTGTGTGTGTGTATAACCCAGACGGTCCTCTACACCACTCAACACCTCTCCAGCAAACCTCAGTTTTTTCTCTGTAGTTAAGAGTCTCTTGTGGTTTGTTAGCACAAGAGACTCTTAACGAGAGACAACAAACTGAGGGTTGATGGAGGGAGCGAGGTAGGGGATGGGCCAGATGGGTGATGGGTATTAAGGAGGGTACTTGTTGGGATGAACACTGGGTGTTGTAGGTAAGTGATGAATCACTTGGTTCTACTCCTGAAACCAGTATTGCACTGTATATTGGCTAGCTAAAATTTAAATTAAAAAAATAACGCAGAGAAGAAAGAAAAAAGAAAGAAAGAAAAGACAAAGAAAGGAAAGGAAAGGAAAGGGAAGGAAAGGAAAGGAAAGGAAAGGAAAGGAAAGGAAAGGAAAGGAAAGGAGGAAGGAAGGAGGGAGGGAGGAAGGAAGAAAGAAAATAGGAAGGCAGAAGGAAATAAGGAAAGGAAGAATGGAGGGAGGCAGGGAAAAACACTGATTAACTATTGAATCTAGAGATGGGTTCTCAGAAGGGACAACCACACTGTTCTCTCTGCTTCTGTGTAAATTTAACATTTTTCATTTATAAGTTTCAAACACAGATTATTTTAGACCATCCCCCTTTCATTTTCCCAATTTGACTGTTAGGTGAGTGTCTCTACTGGAAGGGGTGGGGCCAGATAGGACCCAGATAAAAAAGGGACACGGATTCGGGACAGGGATTCGGACACGGATAAAAAAGAAAAAGGCAATCATCTGTGATCACATTGCCCAGTGGTAACCAGCACTGCCGTCTAGGACAGTCCTCTCCTCGCTTCCCCCACCTTCGCACTGATGATGGTCATTGTTTTATGCTCTCAGTGTCAAACCAGTCCCAATGGCTTGTCTTGCTGTTGTAAGTGGCATTACTTTCATTACCAGAGAGGCAGAGCATTCTTTCATGGGTTCATTGGCCCTTTGTATTTTCTTTTGTGAGTTCCTTGTTTCTAGGGTCTTCTCCTGTGCATCGCCCATGTATTTTTCTGCAGGAGCGACATAGCTGCATAGAAATTTACACACACACACCATGTGCTTCACCATTAGCAAGAAAAGGCAAAGGGGCCCTGGGGTCTGGCAGCTCTGAGGATCTCTGTGTCCTGGGTCCCTGGAGAGACCAGCCAAGCGTCCCCGATGCTCAGGGCAACCATGTTGCACAACCCCAGAGAACATCATTCACCTAAAGACAATGTGCTACTCTATTCTGAATGCGTAAACAGAATCGGTTGGAGAGTCATGATTTTTCTTGGCTGCAGACCTCCATAAGAGACAAAATATAAAACACGTCTGGCAAGTAGGAGAAATTTAAAATACGGGTTATACTTTGATGAAAAATATTTTAAAAAAAAAAACGTGACAAACCGTCTGAGAGATTTCGTTTTTAGCTGATTTTCCTCCTATCCGGGGAACATTCCGTTTCAGAAAGGCAGTAAGGACACAAAGACGTTGTAACAAGATAACAACTTCAGCAAGGGAAGGCAGCAGCCTTTTCGGCTGGAAGTGTTATTGTTGAGGTGTCTCCTCTGCGACCTGATAGTTGTTCTCTGGTCTCTGTTCTGTGATCGCTTTCTGCCCCGGTCTCCAGGATTCCATTCTTAAAACCATCCAATTCACCTGCCCCCTCCCCCCACTTTTTTTTTTTCTCTTGGATTTTCTGAGCCAGATCTGAGTCAGACTGCTAGAAGTCAAGATTCTAGGAAGGAAAATGCTTTCAGGCAACTGTGAGGTATGTGTGTGAGTCGTGGGAGCTGGGCAGAAGGCAAGTTTAGAGAAATCCGTGGATGAAGGGAAAGACAATGGATTGAAGGTCAGCGGCCAGGTGCTTGGAAGGAACTGGCACCGAAAACCAGAGCTGGGAGGAGAGCGGACCATTCAGAGAGAGCCCGAGGATACTTAATCTGTGTCATATCCTGTATGGACAAAAATGGGAAGTAGGAGATATCATTATGAGCTACATCCCCTGACAGATACCGTGCTGGAAGAGAACTTAACAACCAGTAAGAGAATTTATTGATCTCGTCTGAACTGCTCTCCCTCACTTTCCTCATCTGCCTGGAGAACTCCTATTGACCCGCAAGGAGCCCAGCTCAGACATCCCCTCCTCCTTCGGTTCCTGCTTGTGTCATTTCTGTATCTTGTCCTCGCTTTGAGGCCCGTGCAAATGCCGCTCTGTCATTTTCCTCCCTTGTCATCTACAGTCTTCTGATTTCCTGGCGGGAGAATGGCCTCACAGTCACTGATACCGCCCAAGTCCTGCGTGTGTGCTTCCTGCCCACGAGGAAAACCCATCTAACCTGCACAGCCCCTCTTCCTGACCACGACCTCCGAGCCTTTCCGCCCTCTCGCTTTAATACCCATTCTGCCTCTTCCGTGAGCCCTCTAGTCCCCGCTCAGACCCTGGCCTGAAACTCTCATCCCTCCTTGGCCAATAGTCTAGACTTCTTTGCCAGTTTGTGAACCCGCTGCACCTGCCCAGAAAAATCATAAGCCTGGAGTAGTCCACTCTCTCATTTTCTCACTGCCACACCTGAGTTGCCAAGTACGAGCGACAACAACAACAAAAAAGTCCACACCCCTGTGTAGATTAGCTACACAGATTCTTGGGGCCCCTGGGTGGTTCGGTCGGTTGGGCGTCCGACTTCGGCTCGGGTCATGATCTCACAGCTGGCGGGTTCGAGCCCCGCATCGGGCTCTGTGCTGGCAGCTCGGAGCCTGGAGCCCGCTTCGGATTCTGTGTCTCCCTCTCTCTCTGCCCCTCCCCCACTCACACTCTGTCTCCCTGTCTCTTAAAACTAAGTAAATATTTTTAAAAAATTTTAAAAAATCCATTCTTTTACATCTTTGCTCAGTTCGAGCCACGGGGCCATCCTTCTCTGTGCCCTGAGCCAGCACTAGCCTATTACCCTACGGTAGCTTTTTCAAACCCTACCATTCTTTTAGAAGCCACCTGTCCACCACCTTCTCCAGCCTTCTTGGATGGCCACTCTGTCCTTACTTCACGGAGGGCTCCTGTCCGCCCCCTGCTTCTCCCCTCAAGCCTCTGCAAACACGTGCCTCCTTGGCTAATTTCCCACCTACATCGATGGGGAAGAGCATCCCCCCATCGAATGCCTCCTCCTTCTCCTGTATCCTCTGCCCCTCCCCTTCTCTTCCATCCACTTATTCAGTCTCTTCAGCTCTCACGTATTTTCTTTACTGTTTATAAACACTCTCAGGGCACTATTTTCTTTAAAAAGACATGACCATATATACAAATATTGAACCTTCGTGTTACGCACCTGGAACGAATACAACATTGTGTCAATGATGTCTCAGTAAAAAAATACGAACAAAATTCTTCTACTTTCTTAGATTTAGCCTACCTTCAGTAACTCCACTTCCTCGCCTTTCATGCTGCCCTGAATCCACTAGACCTTCTCCTTTGCCCTCATAAATCTACGTAAGCCGATCTATCCAAGGTCTCCAATGTCTTCCTCCTCGAATGTTTCCTCTTCGCGGCATCTTATGCCATCATCCCACCTGGTGCCTCTCATATCCTTGGCTTCTTACCTCATTTCCTCATACCACTCTGGTTACTCTTTTTTTTTTCCTTTTAATTTTTTCAAATGTTTATTTATTCTTGAGGGGGAGAGAGAGACAGGCTGTGAGTGGGGTAGGGGCAGAGAGAGAGAGGAGACACAGCATCCGAAGCAGGCTCCGGGCTCCGAGCTGTCAGCACAGAGCCCGACGCGGGGCTCGCACCCACGAACCGCGAGATCATGACCCGAGCCGAAGTCGGACACCCAAGCGACTGAGCCACTCAGGCACCTTGGTTACTCCTTCTTGATCCCCATTACAGGCTTCTCCTAACTTGCCCTTGGACACAGTCCTTCCCTGAAGTCCCGCGCATAATCTCTGTTAGCACAGTGCCCATTGCCCTTCTCTCCTTTGCACCCATGGCTTCCGGCCCTTTCTACGTATTCATGACCTCCAAATCCAGATCTTCAGCTCAGGCTCAGCTTCAGCCCCCCCTAACCTCTGGAGCTCCCCACCCACCTCTCTACTATACACCTTCCCGTCAATGCCTCACGTACGCTCTCAGTCCAATACATTCCCTCTTTGTCATCATTCCTCTGCCACAGCTCAGTGAATGACATCACCATCTCTTCGTCTGCCCGAGTTAGAAATCTGGACCTCATTTTGGATTCCTCCCTCTCCCTTGTCTTACAAATTCAGCACTCAGGCTCCACCTGTTTAACATATCCTTCTTTCCGATCTCACTCCCACTGCCATGCCTAAATTACTGGCAGAGACTCCTAAATAGTCTCCCTGCATACATAATCTTGCCTTCTCCACTATGCCCCCCATCTATTTCTGATGCCATCATTCTGGATTATAAAGTGCCTGTCCTCGAAATCCTTCAATACAGACGTTAGAACCATTTGATTTAATTATTGAAGGATAATGACATAAGAAAGAAGTGGGTGAGCATGGCTAGACTTTGATGTTGAAGAATAAAATAAAAATAAACACATAAATGAAATCCAAACTCCTTCGCCCGTACGCTGGACCTTTTTTCAGCCTTCTGGTAGCCTTTCCAATCACATCTTTGGCCACGTAGCCCTCACATCTATGCTCCAGGCTTATTGAAGTACTTGTAGTTCCAGGAAGATCCCACATGCCATCTTCTCCCTGTGCTAATGCTCAGGGGACCTTCCCCCAGCTGATACGCCTGTGATCTCTTCTTCAGTCTTCAAGTCTCACTCTGTTCACCACCTTCCAAAAACAGATTTGTTTTCCCAAGGCTGTGTGATCCCACAGGATCTACACACATTCTTGTAATACCACTTCTTGTCCCGTGTAATATTCTTCTGTTCATTAGTCTGTCTCGCCAACGAGGGGTTGCTTCAGCAAATGTATAGGGCTTTACATCTTCTATCTCATTCATCTTTGAATTCCCAGCACCCAGCGTAGGACCTGGTTCCAAAAGACTGTGCCAAGTGTTGAAAAGAAAGAACAAATTAGTTATTCATAATATTCTTACTTCTGTTCTTGTTATGTAGTGCTCTATTACAAACCATCCAAAAATTCCATGGCTTAAAGAAACACTTTACTATTATCTCTCATGGCTCTGTACATTGACTAGGCTCAACTGGATGGTTCTTGCTCAAGGTCTCCCTTGTATATTCTATCGGATGGTAGACGAGGCTGGAGTCATCAGGAGGCTCCAGTGGACTCAACAGCCAAGATTGCCGAATCACATGGCCAACTGTTGGTTGGAACTTCAGCGGAAGTGGTCTCCTAGAGCTGTGTATGTGGTCTTTTAGTGTGGCTTAGACTTCTCACGGCATGGCTGATGGGTTCCAAGAGCATCTCAAGAAGAATGTTCTATGAGACTCAAGTGCAAGCTGCAAGACTTTCTATGACCTTAGACGTGCTGTGTTTTCATTTCTACCTCATTCTGTTGGCCAAACAAGAACTTAAGGCCAGCCCAAATTCAAGGGGATGGAAATCTGACTTTATCTCATGACATGGAAATGGCAGATAGGTGCAGAGGAGGAAGGGACTTATGATGGTCATCTTTAGAAACAGCCTACCATAGCTTAGAATTACAAACAACTTTCAATAACACACTAAAATGTGTTCCCAAGGCCTTTAGTTTTCTTCAACTTGGCCATTTTACTCTTGAGAAACATTTCCCCTTATGGAATAAATCGGATTATGTGAAAAGACAACTTTCAAGGGAGTACCTAGCACTCCGCCAGTTCTACAAAGTTTCAACCTGAAGGCTAAAATAAGATTAAGAAATGATCTGTGTGCTTCCATTATTATTTCATTCTTAAATGGCCACCTCTTCAAGTCTTGATTTTTCTCTCTCCTTGCTTTGACTTTGTAATTCTGTCATTTTGATCTATAAGAAGATTAACTTCAGAAAACCAGTTTCTTTTGGTATGTTAATTTCTATAGAACAAGACTCCTTCATCTTTTTTTTTAACTTAAAGTTACCCTCACCATTGTTAAGAGGTGAATGAATATCTCTTGACTACATCTCAACAAAATAACAGTGTTTTAACAGTGACCGAATTAGGTATTCAATATTTTTTTGTTGTTATTTAAGAGTGAGTTTTTCAGGAGCCATTGAAGATGGCCCTTGGTATGCAACATGGCTATTTATTTACTTTTAGAGTCACGGCTTAAGATGGGAAGTAAAGAATCCATTATTTATCTTAAGAGAGTGTAAGAGCACCTGGATGAAGGGTGGGGATAGGCTGAACTGTGTTGCCATTAGAGAGGGGAAACTATAACATTTAAACTGGTGCAGTCGCTCTGGAAAACAGTGGGGAGTTTCCTCAGAAAATTAAGAATAGATCTACCCTATGACCCAGCAACAGCACTGCTAGGAATTTACCCAAGGGATACGGGAGTGCTGATGCATAGGGGCACTTGTACCCCAATGTTTATAGCAGCACTTTCAACAACAGCCAAATTATGGAAAGAGCCTAAATGTCCATTAACTGATAAATGGATAAAGAAGATGTGGTTTACGTATGCAATGGGATACTCCTTGGCAATGAGAAAGAATGAAATCTGGCCATTTGTAGCAACGTGGATGGAACTGGAGGGTATTATGCTAAGTGAAATAAGTCAGGCAGAGGAAGACAGATACCATATGTTTTCACTCATATGTGGATCCTGAGAAACTTAACAGAAGACCAGGGGGGAGGGGAAGGGGGGGAAAAAGTTACAGAGAGGGAGGAGGCAAAACCATAAGAGACTCTTAAATACTGAGAACGAACTGAGGGTTGATGGGGGGTGGGGGAGAGGGGAAAGTGGGTGATGGGCGTTGAGGAGGGCACCTGTTGGGATGAGCACTGAGTGTTGTATGGAAACCAATTGGACAATAAATCATATGCAATATAAAAAAATAAAGAAAGTGACATAATTCAATATCAGTGAATCTTTATAGTGCTCCCTTCCCTGTTCAGGGACTGGGTTGGGGCTGGGAGAGAATGAGAAAATTTCAGCCTCTACTGTTCTTTGGTACCACTGAAGCGTGAGGCGTGAGTAGGTGGCCCGGGTTGAGCAGACACAATGCAGAGTCCATGGCTAGAAGATCATGGAGCAGAGAGCTACAGGAGATGGAGGGCTTTGCCTGATTACATGAAAAGAAAGCCCCCTCACCGCTGTCAAGCACCCCCCAACCTGGCCACTGCCTATTCATCCTTCACACTTCATTTCGTCCTTCACCGTCTACAATTCTGTCAAGCTTCTCTGTTCTGCGTTAAAGTGGAAAGACCAAACAAGTGAGGAAATTGGGCATATACAGAGGTGGAGGCAAGCAATGGACAGTGTGAAATCCCTCCAATCATCTCAAACGTTCAATAAAGTCCACCACGCAAACAACTGTCTTGTAGGTGCGAAGTTTCGGGCGGTTGAAGTTAGGGTCCACACTTCAGGCAATGTGATGCAGGAACGTGACATATGGAACAGTAAGATGCAGCCAGAGGTCAAAAGGGAGAATGTCAGTATTGTCCTAACCCCCCTCCTACTCCTTCTACCTCCCTCCCTCCATAAAAAATTATTTTGAAAGGCCCAGAAGGGACTCAAGGCTACCATTACTTCTAGGTTAGGATTTGAATCGCTCTTACTTGACTCTTGATGGACAGGGTAACTCAGCGGACATGCGGCCCACAGAGTTATTTCTTGAGATCTAGCTCTCTTAGGCTCTGCATTCCTTGAAGGCAGAGATTTGGAGATAACCTGTCTCAGATTCCCCAGCTCTTGCTTGCTAAAATATATACACATGCTCAATGTTGTTGCAGTTGAAGGGAGGGAGGGAGGAAGCAATAGAGGATTATTCCCTTAACTACGTGTTTTGACTCCCAAGAGCAATTCTCAAGCTCTAAAAACACTACTTTAGCATCTTATATGACAGGAATAGGTATGAGAAAAGTGCTCCGTAAGGTACTGATGACTGATGTCAGAAGTTCTCCTCAGCTAGGCAGATTTGCACAGACATAGATTAGTCCTGAAATTAACTGGTCTCGAGTTAGAAAATGTTGGCTATGACAAAAATAAGAACGTTAATGTTAACGAAGACCTCGAACTAAAGCCCGAAGAGGCCTTGTCATAACTTACTTGGGTGTTGATAGCCTTTACCGTGACAAATAATCCTTGTGACATTAGAGAGATTCGGAAAATAGTAGATTAGTGCAGACTATTTTATGGCTGGGATGCACAAGCGGCCTTGGGAGAGGTTGAAATTGTGCTGGGACCTACCTGCAAAGCAGCTTGCAGAGCTACAGTGGACCTTTGTCATTGCGTGTGGGTGAACGATATGACCCCAGTGGAGTGCCCTATACCCAATGGGAAGTATTCATCGCAAAACACTTCTAGATGTGAAAATTGCATCAAACAGCTCACTCAGTAGTATGGCCCGTACTCTGAGATCATTGAGCTCAAGAAGGAGAGTATGGATTCGTTGCGACGAATCGATGGAGGCAGCTGATGTCAAAAGAAATCCAAGACTCAACTGCCACCACACCTTCAATGGCATTATGTTCTATGGAGACCTTCACATTAGCCAACTAGGCTAAGACAAGCACATGCCTATGACGATACCAAGGTCACCCTTGCCAGAGTTGTCCCTGCGCAATGACTATTCTTAAAAAGCAAGTTGATAACCAATTGGTTATTACCTTCTTTGTCAGTGACCAAATTTCACTCGACGAAAGAAAAACTGGGTGGCCCTGACATTTTTCATCTGGTTCCCTCGTCACAACTCCGCGTGTCTTTAGCACCTACAAACCCTGGACCTGATCCAGACGACCTCCGTATCTCTGCTGCCTGTGGTAACCTGGATTGTTCTTTTTTCTCCAGCTGCAGTATGTCCCCTCTCTCCTTCTGTCCCCCTAGCCACCAACGCTTCTTCGTTTACTTGGGTCCGACTCAGTCTTCAAAGAAGGTCCAGTCTTCCCGTCACCTCTCCGGAACGCCCTCTAACCATCTGCAGCATCTTCATAGTGGCCTGATTATTCCCTCCTCTGCCTGCGAGCACCATAACTATTCATGCCGCTTACTGGTTACTTGGTAGGAGGTACCTCAGCTTGAAGCCAGGTGACGACCCCTGCTTTATGATTCCCAGCTCAACTCTAAGGCTATGCCCACTGGGACCATGGGAATCTGATTATGGTAGGGGAACAAGAATCCCAAGGCAGTTGCCCCTTCTATGCTATCAGACGCATCTGGTTTTTCTGGCGTGCTGCTTAGAAACTAAATTTTGTCTGACGCGCAGCCAATCCTTTTTCTGGGGAGAGGAGTAAATGACGGTTTCAGCCACCCATCTCTCGTCGTTCGTACTTTTGGTTAAACCCATTATTACCCATAAGCAAAATTGAGCTCTTCAAAACCTAGTGGACTTCACATAACTGTTCCCAAGCCCAAATTGTTCTAGCCTAGCTAGAAAACTCATTTAAGAAAACTCGTTTCAGACCATAGGATCCTGAAGCTGGAAAGGAAGTTGGAGATTCGTGATTTCAAGCCTTGGTTTCAATGCAAGGGGAAACTAAGGCTCCGAAAGAGTTTAGAATGTACCCAAAGCCCCCAAAGGCTATGGGGCTAGAATCAGACTCAGTGCAGGGGCCTCGGTTCCAGTCCAGCATCACGCCATATGCCTGTCTGCAACTGGAGAATTCCTGTGGCCAGTGTACCCTCCTCTTCCCGTTTCAGGGAAGATTGTCTCAGTTGGCAGGGTCTCGAAATTGCTGGCAAGCCAAACGCATGTTTTTCTCCACCACAAGTCCCGGCAAAGAGCCTCAGGGAGGCTCTTTTGACATCTTTTGAGCCTCAGTGACTGCACTGTCAACCTCTCGGAAGCAAAATCCCGGAGGCCGGAAGGTGGAGGAGAGAACACAGACTCTAGAGTCAGCCAGCACTGTGAGGCTCTTCACGCTTCGCTGCAGGGTCAGACGGAGTCAATGGGATAATGCAAAGAGCCTTCCACACACAACAGGTCAAGAAATACCAGAAACTAACGGTGATCATCAGCAGGGCACCAACCTTCTGGAACTGGAAAATAAATAACGGTGGTTAAAATAAATGTTTTTTTTTTAAAAATAAATGTACATGAATAGTAATAAAAAATGGAAAAGTCTAGCTTAGAGGCTTGTTTATTCTCTCTGGACACTAGCCTTTTGCTTATTCCACCGTAAATTGAGAATGGGTAAATGTTTCACCACGGACACAGCTGCATATGCTGAATATAGATTTTCCAATGCTTGATTTTCCATTAGAGTTTACTTTTCTGAGCATAATGCCTGAGGGGGCAGCCTGACTAATACATCATACCATTTGTGAGTTCGCTTTTTAAAGCTGAGTTTTTTGGTTTTTTGTTTTTTTTAACATTTATTTATTTATTTTTGAGAGACAGAGAGAGAGAGACAGAGCATGAACAGGGGAGGTGGAGGGGGAGAGAGAGAGAGGGAGACACAGAATCCGAAGCAGGCTTCAGGCCCTGAGCTCTTCGTTAGCACAGAGCCCGACGCGGGGCTCGAACTCACGAACCTCGAGGCCATGCCCTGAGCCGAAGTCAGACGCTCAACCGACTGAGCCACCCACGCGCCCCTTAAAGGTGAGTTTAAAAGATGGGAAGTGAGATTTAGGAGCCAAAAGAATGAAGAGACTTAAATAGCAAGAAAACTGTAACCCTGCGGCCCCAGATTATTCTCATATATTAAATGGACAATTTTTCAAATTCCTAATTTATCTTCATCTTTGCCCTTCACTGACAAAAAAAAAATTATTTCCATAGGAAAAGTAACTGGTTCCTTATTTGCATAACAACGCCATAAGCTTCAGTGACTGCACTGTCAACTTCTTGGAAGCAAAAGAAGATACGAAGTTTTCAAACATGGAGAAATGGAAATAATAGTGACTTTTGAGTATCTGCTTTGCACCAGGTCCGCTACTAAGTGATTTTGAATGTATGTATTTGAATTGAACATATTTCTAAGCCATTACCATTGCATGGTGAGTATCATTAACCCATTTCACAGATGAGACACATAGGGTCTGGATGACTCACCCAAGACCACAGGGATGCTAAGGGTTGGCGTCGTGAATCGAACAGCCACTCCCCAGCCCTGCTGGCTACACGATGCTGCGGTCCTTACAAGACTCAACGGAAATATATCTAGATTCAGAGTCAAAAGATGAGGTGCGGGGCCCCTGTCATTATTTGTGAGTGTTTAGAGTTTAGTCAAGGCATGCTGCTTTCTGGGGTTAATTTCTTCATCTGTAACATGAGAAGGCTAACACCTTCTTCACAGGGTGTTAGGACAATTAAATGAGCTCCTGTGATCTGTGAAAGTGGTTTTTTGGCTGCTAAAAGCCATCAAAAGAGAGGTGTTTGAGAGGTGGGAATGCTGTCCTTCCCCACCTTGACCCACAGTCACCCACTCACCTCTCAGAACTACCATGAGGAGTCACTGGACGCTAGATGTCAACATCAACACAAGCCCATGTGGCAGCATCAAAATATGAATTAAAAAAAATTTTTTTAAATGTTTTATTTATTTTTGAGACAGAGAGAGACAGAGCACGAGCACGAGGAAAGGAGGGGCAGAGAGAGAGGGAGACACAGAATCCGAAGCGGGTTCCAGGCTCCGAGCTGTCAGCACAGAGCCCCACGCGGGGCTCGAACTCATGGACCGCGAGATCATGACCTGAGCCGAAGTCGGACGCTCAACCGACCGAGCCCCCCAGGCGCCCCCGGAAATACGAATTTTTAACATTCTAGGAGCTTTGCAAAGCTCAGCCACTAAATACAATAGTTCTTACAAACTTAGTCTTTCTAAAGTAACTAGTGTAACTTTTTGGAGTTGCAGGAGCTCAGAGAGTATCTTCAGACTCTAGTTTGGGAAGTGAAGACTCAAATAGGACAGTCTTTAATCGAATGTGCCCCATTAGATCTGTGAAGAACCACAGAGAATACGTGGACTCAAACCTTAGTTTTGCGGATGAGTAAAGGGAGCCCTAGATACACAGCCAGGCAGTAGCACGGTTGGGACCGGAACTCAGGTGTCCTGACTCTGAGCATGCTCTTTCTCTGCTGCATTCACTGTTCTTATAAATTCACTCAAACTGCTAGGAATGCCACTGACAACAAAGTTAGCGACAAAGTATTAGCATTCGGCCCACAAGTACAGATCTAGATGGGTTTACACCTACTGTGTGACCTTGGAAAGGTGGCTTCATATCCGTGCCTCTGTGTCCTTATCTGTAGAATGACTTATAATAATACCAACTTCACAGCTCATCATGACGCTAATACATGAAAAGGTCTCAGCACAGTACCAGCAAGTGCTCCGTGCTCGTCAGTTACTGTATAATCCTTGATAAGCCATGTCACAGAACTCCCTAATAGGACTCCCTGTGCCCCCCATCTTCATGGTGGTCCCCCAAACCAGCAGGAAACCCTACCAGGAGACAGCCTGGATGTAAGCTGGGCAGACCCTCTTAGTGATCAGTCTGCTTATTCCCATTTTATCCAGTTTGAAGTAATCATAACGTGAGGGGCTAAGACTAGGTTTGGAAAGAGGAGAGGAAGTGAAGCGCTCATTCTGAGCGTGGGAGCCTGAGTCCCCATATCTTCCTCTACAAATGGGGATGTTAATACCCATTCTTCTCTACCTTGAAATACTCAAAGCTGTCCGTTTCGATAGAAAGGTGTGTTATAAACCATTCATCGCGATACAAATTTAAAGCAAAGAGAAGAAATGATAGTGTTTCATCACAGGAAGTGTGGTTAATAAGCCACGGTCTCTTGCTTGAGTGGCTTTTTACTTCCTGCCTTGCCCTCAGCATCTGGGGGATTTGGTTTCAGAAATAATGAGTTAGCATTCTATTAATTACGTCTGATCTAATGGCCATGAACCCAAGTGTTTGCTCACCTCTAGCAAGAAAAACGTAGTCCTTTCCTAAGGACATGAGATCCTTTCTAAATAAATTACGAAAGCCTTTTCAACACCCTGCTTGTGCTTTTGACATAGTTGCTTCGATTCAGGATTATCTTAAAGCCCTGCTGGCAAGCTACCTGCTTTGTGTACTGTCCCAGTCATTTACCCTCTGATTTCATGTTTCTTTCAAAAGCGTCAAAGCACTAGGCAAATATTACTCATCAAACGAAAGGGTTTGATGATGTCCTGCTAAATTTAGCCTTTTTTTTTTCTTTTGTGGCTCAGTCACATCTGTTCTCAGGGATCTGACCTACATGAGCTGTGGGGACTCTGGGCAGAAGGGACACAGTAGAGCTTCCAGGGGGGCGAGTCGAGGGCTCCGGAGCTCTGTTTCTGGCCGCCTACACCATTCAGTATTTCCTTTGCCCTTGCTCCTTCCATTACCATCACTTCCTCAGAGTTGTCCTGGACCAGGCATCTGTCTGCACCTGCCGGGAGCTGTAATACTTAAGGACCCTAAGTGCAGGGCCCAGGAGTCTGCATTAGCTAGGTGCGCTGGGGTCTAACTAAATACGGTTTCTTTAGGTTCAACCTGAGGAACCTGTGGTCAGCGTTGGCCTCAGCCTCCCCCCCACGCCCACGCTTTCCTGCCGCCCACGGTCCGTGACTCTGTGCTGGCTGATGTGGGACCATGAGTTAAAAGTAGCTGCCTGTGAAGTACTCTCACTGTCACCGTCCCAACCGTGGACGGCTACCCTCTCTTTCCTCCCTCCCCCCACGGGGCCCCCTACTTCACAAACCCACAAATCCCAATCCCAGGAGCTTGCTCCTCCGGGAACAGCTGGCCAGGTGAAGGGAGAAAGGAGGTAGCAGAGAGGCTCCAGCATGGTCTCCTTTCCAATGGTTTCAAACCCAATGGGGTAAAAAAAAAACAAAAAACAAACAACAGTTGGAGACTGACCAGCTTTTTATCACTCCGCATGCCCAGTGAATGATCTCTGCTGATACTTCCTGCTTCCAATTAATGAAGTGAGAATCGGAGGGCCCAGGAGCTAAAGTGACGATTGTGTGGCTCCAATGGCAGAGTCACTTTCACAAGAACCAGAAGTCGACGGACCCCACAGCACTGATCAATGTGCTAATATTTAATCGGTTAAAAATAAACATTTGCCAGCCCTCAGGTGAAATACACCTTGCCTAATCTTTTTCTCTTTCCTGTTTGTCAATAGGTCATTAACACTAACTTTAAAAAAAAATTTTTTTTTCTTAATTTTTGAGACAGAGAGAAACAGAGCATGAGCAGGGGAGGGGGCAGAGAGAGAGGGAGACCCAGAATCCGGAGCAGGCTTCTTCAGGCTCTGAGCTGTCAGCACCGAGCCCGACACAGGGCTCAAACCCACGAACCACACGATCATGACCTGAGCCGAAGTTGGATACTTAACCGAGTGAGCCCCCCAGGCTAAAGGTGACTTTTGAGTGGGGACAAGTTTTGTTGATTAATGCATCTAGGTAACTACCCTGCCTTTAGCAGAGCCTGATGGAATAAGTGCATATGACAACAGACAACCGTGTCCCCTATCCCACGCCCTTTTAAAACAGGCAATATCGGGGCACCTGGGGGCTCAGTCGGTTAAGCGGCCGACTTCGGCTCAGGTCATGATCTCGCGGTCCGTGAGTTCGAGCCCTGCGTCGGGCTGTGTGCTGACAGCTCAGAGCCTGGAGCCTGTTTCGGATTCTGTGTCTCCCTCTCTCTCACCCTCCCCTGTTCATGCTCTGTCTCTCCCTGTCTCAAAAATAAATAAAATATTAAATAAATAAATAAATAAATAAAATAAAACAAGCAATATCGATAACAAATAGAGGGGCACCTGGGTGGCCCAGTCGGTTAAGCTTCTGAATCCTGATCTTGTCTCAGGTCATGATCTCACAGTTCATGGGTTCAAACTCCATGTCAGGATCTGGGCTGACGGTGCAGACGCTGCTTGGGATTCTCTCCCTCTCTCCCTGCCCCTATCCCACTTGTGTGCATGCTTTCATAGGAGTGCTCTCTTGCTCTCTCTCTCAAACTAAATAAATAAACTTTTTTTTTTTTTTTAGAGGCAGTTGAAAGCACGGGCTTCCAATGGAAGACTAAGAGGTTCAAAAGGGACTCTGTCATTTCCCATCTGTATAACTTGGGACAGGTTATTTAACATCTCTCTTTCTTCATCTGTAAACGTGAGTATTAGTGGTCTCTCAGGCCTGTTTTGAGGATATGATTTTACACACACGCACACACACACACACACACACACACTACTGCATGTAAATAACGTATCTATATAACATACAATGGATCCATATATGTTATATATGTTATATCCATGACCATGTGTATACCAAAACACCTAAGATATTTAGTTGTGTCTGCCTCTACTTATTCAGTCATTCATTCAAAATTATTCTCCACCCAGAGCCCACTCTATGCTGGCCTCTGTGCAAGTCCCGTAGGATCTGGAAGTTACCCAGATAGACGGGTCCCCCCCCCCGGAAATGCTCCAGTTTGAGACAAGAGAACGGGAGCGCTAACAACAATGAAGGGGTGCCTGGGTGGCTCAGTCAGTTAAGCATCCGACTCTTGATTTCAGCTCAGGTCCTGATCTCAGGGCTCATGGGGTCAGGGTCTACGCTGACGGTGCAGAGCCTGCTTGGGATTTTAACCCTCTCTGCCCCTTCCCTGCTCTATAAATAAATAAATAAAAATGTAACACACACACACACACACACACACACACACACACACACACAATGACAAATGGTTGCTTGCTACCCAGGGCTGTATCCTCAGCTCACGCATGGAAAGTAATTCCCACCAATTAGCTATCTCAGTGCTAGGACTCCAATTCCCTTCATTTAGCCAGAGCTATTCCCAAAGGCAAATCTGCCTCCTGCCCGTGGGAATGGGCAATTTAATTGGGAAAGCCTAGCTGGTTTCTCTCATTGAAGAAGGGCTTAAGGATCCCAGGCCCTTGCATGCTATAAAAGGATCACATGCCATCGCATAAAAATGTCCATAAGAGATTAAAATATTAAAACTCAAAGCAGCGTTAGAAAGAAGAGTAGTGGCATAGCTTCATTTACTTTTTCATTCTGCAATGGTGATTGGACACGTAAAATGAGCCAGGCACTTAGAGCGAAAGGAACGCAATGGGGAAGTGTGGAATGGTGAAATGGTCCTACTCTCCAGACTCACCAGGCTGGCGAAGGAGACAGACCAATAGACAGATGGCTAAAAATAGGTGCTGTGATAGGTGAAATTACTATAGGGTAGGCTATAGTCCTATGAAACCATAGGGGGATGGAAGAAAGAGAAAGAGACTGTGCAAGACCCAGAGATAACATGTACAAAGGCCCTGAGGTGGGGGCACGCAAAGAACATTCCCAAGACGGAAAGGAAAATGATGGTGTATACCTAAAACAGAAACTAAAACCTGGGATATGGCAAGAAATCAGTCTGGATACGTAGGTGGGAGGTTTAATATGCTTCAGGCCTCATTCTTCTCATTCCAAGATAGGAAAGTTCTAATGGTAGATATAAAATCCTTACTGACTTGAGGGACACTGAACTTCACCCCCAATCCCAAACGGGTGCCCTGAGGCCCCTCACCCCACTGCAGCTGTGAAGAGGGGCAGCTGCTTTTCATTAACGAATCTGAAGGAATAATGCAGTCTGAGTCAGTGTTTTCTTTGACAGGCTTTCTTTGCAGATCGATTTTTTTTCCCCCAACATGGCACGTAAATTCCTCGTCAAGAAATGGATCCCAAGTTCTTTTTATTTTTTTAAATATTTTACATTTATTTATTTTGGAGAGACAGGGAGAGACAGACCGTGAGCAGGGGAAGGGCAGAGAGAGAGGGAGGCACAGAATCCGAAGCAGGCTCTAGGATCTGAGCTGTCAGCACAGAGCCCGATGCGGGGCTCGAACCCATGAACTGTGAGATCATGACCTGAGCTGAAGTCGGACGCTTAACCGATCGAGCCATCCAGGCGCCACACCCCCCGCTGCCGTTTTTTAAAAATACTTTACATTTATTTATTTTTGAGAGACAGGGAGTGGATTCCAACTTCTTGAGGAGAAAGACTCCTTCCCTGAAAAAAGGCCAAGATATCCAAAGAGGGGAATTGGTCCTTCCTCGGCGTTTGAATAGTTTATGTCACTTGTGGCCAACAAGGACAGGGGGTACAACAGTAGGAATGCCATCAGTCAGATTCCAGGACAGGCCCCCTGCCAGCAGGTGACTGATCATATGGATCTGGACAATGGAAAGCTGGGTCCGCGTTAGACTTCAGCATTCACTCCTAGAACTGTTCTCAAGGGATTGCGTAACATTTTTGTCCTTTAACACTTCAGCCACCTAAAATCATTTTCATCATCACCACCATCATCAAAATAATCATACTTACTTGTGAAAGCCTTTGGTGGATTGGGAAATGTTTTATATGCATGATCGTACTCAAGCCCTCCCGAGAACCCAGCGAACTAAGATTTTCTTATTCCTTTTTCGCAATGGGAAAGCTTTGGTGCAAAGCACATGACTCACCGTGAGCCTCCGGTTGGTCAATGATCCATCATACGCCAAGGAGTCTTTGGATTTGTTCTGTTGCCAGACAAAACTATGAAGGCCGTATTGGGCATGGGGGTTCTTGCGGACAAGGCTCAAATAAGGCTGAGAGTGTAACAATGCTGGCTCTTCTTTTCCACTTGTTCCTCATATATTAAATGTGTTATTTAACCAATAATCTCAACTCTCAACAGCAGAAAGTCAAGCTTTATACAGAACGTAATATTTCATCAGCCCAGACGTAGCACCAAAAGATCATTTTATAAATTGTTTCATCTTCCACATCCTCATTTTCCCTTCCAAAGATGGAAACTAACACATGAAAACTAAAAACACCGTGCTGAGTGCTTTTGCATGAATTATCTTGTTTTGTCCTATTAAAAACAAGACAGCAGGCCCCAAATGGAATTGCTTATGCTAAGCCCCACGTCACCAGAGACTTGACTTAATACAGTTCCAGCTCTTCCAGAAATGAAATCTTAAACCAGTCAAGGATCACCTGATCAGCACTAGTCAGATAATGTGCTTGATAGACTCCTACTATCCCCTAAAGGAAGACAATTTAGCAATAACCAACCAATGTGGCTTCTTCCTGCTCCCTTCTGCCTGAAAAGTCATTCACTTCAGAGCTTCTTTCTATCTGCTAGATTGGATACCGTGCAATTCAAATCATTTTTTTGCTCAAATAAACTCAACATTTTCAATACATCTCAGTTTATCTTTTAAAAGTTCTTAAGACAGGGGCGCCTGGGTGGCTCCGTCGGTTAAGCGTCCGACTTCGGCTCAGGTCATGATCTCACAGTCCATGAGTTCAAGCCCCGCATGGGGCTATGTGCTGACAGCTCAGAGCCTGGAGCCTGCTTCGGATTCTGTGTCTCTCTCTCTCTCTCTGCCCCTCCCCTGCTCATGCTCTGTCTCTGTCTCAAAACTAAATAAAAACATTAAAAAAAATTTTTTTAAGTTCTTAAAAGAGCCTTATGAGGCAGGTACTGACTACTGATCCCAATTTCTAGGTACTGAAAAAGTTGAGACTTGCCCATGTTTTCCCAGCCATGAAGAGGTGTAGCCAGAATTCAACCAAGGCACGTCAGTGGCTAAACAGTGCCTGTGTTCTTCAAGTCCAAAGTCCCCTCCCACACACACTGCCCCAAGTGGCAGGGTTCCATGAAAAATAAGGGCAGCCGGTGTAATCAATGCAACCTCAAGGTTATGTGTGCAATTTCCAACTCAAGGTTGTGGGCATAGAACATCGTGCACTTTACATTTTAACAGGGATGACAATTTCATTATAGGCCACAGAGATTTAGAGTAGCAATGAAATCGCTCCTGAAGAAATGCCCTCTTCATATTCAAAGAGATGCCCACCATTGGGTAGATGAGTTGAGCTACTTTACCCGTGACAAAGATGGAACGGCCAGGTACTCTCCGGGAGCCCTTCAACTGGCCAGACTGGTGATCAAGGACTTAGATTTGCAAGATTTGGGAGTGCAGAAAAAAAGAACGCTAAGCGGCCCATACAGGGATCAAATACACAAATCTGTGATTGTTAATAAGTACCATTAATTAGCTAAGCAAGCTTGCCAAAATTACACTGACATCAAGTTTATGTGCACAAGAGAAAACAGTTGCCCAGCAACTCTTATAATGGAAAAGAAAGGGCTGTTCATTTGCACATTCTATTGTATTGTTGCCAAATAGCATATCGAATTGCCCCTGTATTCAAAGCTGGTCCCCCCTTAGTGCTGGCGGCACAGGGGTGAGCCCTGGAGGGAGACTGCCTTGACTCTCCTGCTCTTGGCCCCTCTCTGGGCCCCTCTCGGGGCACCGGGGCGGCTGCCAGCAGCACTTTGGATCCTGCGGGACTCTGAAAAGGAGAGAGAAAGGACAAGAGTTTTGACATGATCTTAAAGAGACGATCGCCCCGGTGGATAGGGTTTCATTTCAATTAAATATTGGCCCCAATTGTAGATGATCTTCCTGTGCTCTTTTCAAAAACTAAAAGTTAAAAATAAAACCTTAAAAAGAATCCTACCATCATTTACAAAATAGGTATTTCCACTTGGCTATTGTTTTCCTCCACCAAAGGGTGCAAAGCAATTACTCAGAGGGATAATTATGGCCACCGGAAGGACTAAGGACCTGAGCCACCTCCAAATTCGTTCTCCATGCAATCTGCTCATAATTACCAAACTCAGATAACGAGCATGACAGGCCCAATGTCACGTTGGAGATACATGCCAATAACATCGACAACATAATAAGGTAAAAGATATTCATGTAATTGTGTTTTAAAGATACTACGAGCCGTTCGCCAGCTTGTTTAGAGAGAAGCAGAACATAACAACTCCTTTGTTAGTCCAACTTGAATGTCCCATCATTATAAGCAACGCAAGGCACTTATTTGTGTAAATGGGACACATAAGAAATGTACTGCAATTGTTATGAGATACGGCTAAATGTTCTGGGAAGACCAAACGATAGAATGTACGAGACCAACCTACCAGGATACCAGAATGGCTTCACCGAGCTATCGCAGAAAACTACAACATCTCGTAGAAGGGTAGCAACACTTCCGAGAATGGCTTCAGCCCACGAATATGACCACAAAACTGTGTCTCAGTCCGATACTCTAATTTAGTTATGCTTTGTTTTAGGCGCTTGAAAAAAAACACGAATCTCTGTACAACAATCGGTATTTCGTCTTACTGGAGAGCTTCCTCCCTAAAGTAACACTGTGTGAAATCTTTTTGTCCAAATGATCATCCTTATTTCATTGGGGCCTGCGGCCTCCAGAGGCAGCAATGTAACAGTATTTACTGAGAGGAAAAGGGAGGGGGGAAAAAAGAGGGGAAAAAAACACCTGTATGCCTTTTTCTTCCCTTCCTCATGATTCCTGAAAGGGTTCGCAGGAGGGTAATCAGAGAATAAAAACACACATCGATTGATAGGTTCTTTCCTCTGTCCCCGAATCTCGCTGGGACTTAATCACAAGCTCTTATTGGACGCTAATAATGCATAATGGTATTTCCATTTCACAAATGTGACTTCTTACATGAAGAAGTCTGGCTTGGCCAAGGCTATGGATACGAATGACATTCACTCAAAACGGTTATGAAGAAACAGTGACAGAACGCCCTATAAAATACGAAACCAACACTGAGAAGCTCTAAAGGAGCTAAAATAAATCCCTGGTTCCGGACAGAGCTGGCACAAGAGGTTCTCTCTGCTCTTCTCGGCCTCTCCCAAAACTGCTGTGGCCTTGCAGACCCCGCTGAAGGCAGGGTGACAAAAGGAATATCTGAAAGGCCTCTCACATGTTGGGAGAGTTAGTTCGCTAACTGTCGATGGTGGGGACGGGGGTGCCTTTCGGCATGAGCCAAGGGCCGGAGGCACGGAGAAGCCGAAGGCGGCTAGGGCTGAGGAACGAAGTGGGACATCTACAGTAGGGAAGCGCTGGGCGATGTCTGCGGGGCCGGGAACCACACCCCCGGGGAGCTGAGTACGCTTTTTCAAATGTCTGTGCTCGGGACAGCATTTCTTCCCAAGCACGGGCACCGTGCATTCAGCCACAACATTCCCATGGGCCCGGGAACACGAGAATGTGCACGGGCAGAGAGGGGCGGAGAGCCAGCAATTACAACGTCGCGAAAGTGACATTTATCCTCGGCCGCAAACAAAGAGAAATCCGTGGCGTGTGTTCTCCGCCTGGGACTAGTTGATTTGGGCTGTAAGTCTTCGTTGGGACTGACATGAATACTGTACCCTCTAATTTTCTAAAAATTGCAAGGTAAGTGTTGAAGAAAGACAGATGAAAACAGGGATTTGGTCCTTTTTGGGTTGTTTTTTTTTTTTTCTGTGCTCAACCTGAAGGGTGAGAAAATAAAAACTTCCTGCACGTCTCCACGCTCACGCAAAACCCTGGGCTCGTGCATGACCGGGGGCCGCGCTGTGTTCTTCCCTGCGGGACGCAGCGCTGCGTGGTCACCTGTGGGTCACGTCACATGAGGTGTTACGTTTCGGGCTCGGTTCTTGGGGATCCAGGCCAAAAGCGGCTCACGGTTCCAAGCAGGATCTCCAGTTACTGGGAATGAGCAAACCTTGTTGGGGTGGGCGGTGGGGGGTGGGAGGGGGCGTTGGGGGCAGAGAAAGGAGGTGTGGCGGGTGCCAGTCTGCCATCCAGCTCCAAGGTCATGCGGTATTATCCCATTTCTTCCTTTTCCTTTTCCCCCTTCATCTCTTCCCGCTCCGGCTTCTCTATGATCTCAAGCCCCGGCCCCATCTCATGGTTAAAGGAGCGGCTACAAAATAAGGACGAATTCCCATGGAATCAGTTTGGGGGGAAAATTTATAGTCTATCAGTTCTAGTGAAATTTTTCTCAAGGACTCAAAAAGATCTGACACGTGCTCTCTCTTCTCAGGGCTCATATGTGTCAGCGAGCCTCGCAGTTCTGTCTAGCACCTGCTACTGGGCTCTAAGCACTTTTTCGGTGAAATGTCTTCATTGAGCCATCTCTACGGCCCTAAACTACTAGGTGACCGTTTTCTGGATGAGAAACCCGAGGCAGGGAAAAGCAAGAGGTTTTCCCAAGTCTCAAAGCTAGTAAGTGGGAGAGCCAAAATTTAAGTCTCGGCAGCCTGTCATTAGAGCCCCCCCAGCCGAAATGCGTCCATGAAACCCCAGATGTAGAAAATAAACCGAATTTTACCAAGGCCCTTTCATACAAAGTTTTTACATTTTAATTCCAGTATAGTGAACACACATTATATTAGGTTCAGGTGTACAGTATAATGACTCAACAGTTCCATATACTACTCACTTCTCATCAAGATAAGGGTGCCCTGAACCCCTTCACTCGTTCACCCATCTCCCCACCCCCTCCCCCTCTGGCAACTCTCTCTGTTCTCCATCGTTAAGAGCCTGGGTTTGGGTTTGTCTCTCCCTTTTTTTTTTTTTTTTTTGCCTTTGTTCATTTTGTTTGTTTGTTGCTTAGATTCCACCTATGAGTGAAATCGCATGGTATTTGACCTTCTCTGACTGGTTACTTTGCTTAGCATTGTACTCTGTAGCTCCATCAATGTGGTTGTAGGTGGCAAGATTTCATTCCCTTTTATGGCCGAATAATATTCTATATATAATACATATTATATATTTTATATAATTATTATATATAATAATAGTATAATATAGTATAATATATAATTCCATATATAATATTATATATTATATTCTCTATATAATAGTAAAATATATTTTATAAACATTTTATAAATTTTATAAATTTTATAAATATAAATTTTATATAAATATTTATATAACATAAATATAAATTTTATATAAATATATATTTATATAAATTTATAAATAATTTATATAATATTTATATAAATTTATAAATAATTTATATAATATTTATATAAATCTATAAATAATTTATATAAATTTATATAAATTTATAAATAATTTATATAAATTTATATACATTTATATATAAATGTATTTATATAAAAATTTATATAAATATAAATTTTATAGATTTTATAAACATAAAAATATAATAATATAATATAATATAATAATATTATATAATAATATAATTATATTATGTATAATATATAATATAATATATAATATAATAATATATAATATATTATATAATTATATATTATATAAATATAATAATTATTATAATATATAATAATTATAATAATAATATTATAATATATAATTTTTCTTTATTCTTTATCCATTCATCTACTGAGGGACACTTGGGCTGCTTTACCAAAGCCTCTTGAAGGCAAATTATTTGAATCCATGAGAGGTAAAAACACCGCTCTTACACACCGGTTCTCCAGCCCACGGTGTCTGAACTACTGGACCACTGTCCGCTTGGACCTTGACTTCCCAGCCACCATCGTTCCCGAATCACCAAACTCCTCACCGCGACCCTGCCAAGCGCAACGTGCCCTGCTGACACGCGTGTCCTGATGTACAGAGTCACAGCACCAACTATTCTTCTGTCCCGCTTCCCTTAGCAAACGGGATGAATACCCTGCTATCGCAGAATGCCCACGAGGTCGTACGAAATTCAGTGAGGGAAGATGCTAGAGTAAATGCTGCAGGATTCTATTATCCGGCACTGTTTCCAGACCGCTCAGCATGTCACATTGCCCTGCAGAGCTGGGAATGCAGAAACAAAGGCCTCCAGTGTCGTTTCCATTTGTAAGGAGACTGAATTAATGTTGCCAGGGAAACAAAACCTAAGTTTCCTATTAAATTTACTTTCAGCTTCTGTGTCACACCTCCGCTAGCTTGGCTGAAATCCGATAAAGGAAGAAAACCACAGCTCTTTTATTAATACCTCTGCAAGCACGTATTTCCCAGGTAAAGATAATCCACAGGAGAAAAGATTTGGACAAATCTCACCTTCAAAGTGATTTGACTCCACTCAGATAGTAGTATAGGGTGGAAAAAACCATGTAGAATCATGCACCATCTGCATTTCTCTCTGTAACCGCAGGAGCACCCAACCCAGGAATGGCTCGTCTCTATTCCTGTGGCCAGTCGCAGCCTAACGTCCGTGAAGAGGTGTGTAAGCCAGCAACACGAGAGAGGGGGAAGACGGGAGCCAATGCGGTGAAGGAGGAGGCTAGCTGGTGAGGTAGAGAGTGGGAAAGTGGGGACAAAGAAAACAAGTCAGGGAGTCAACCCAGTCATTAGGGATGAAGCATGCTTTGAAGAGGGGGTTGACCAGTTGACTGACATTGTAAAATAAATGAAGGAGAAAAGTTCACTGGCTGCATTGAACCAAAACAGGTGTCAAGAGACGATTTGAAGGAAGAATGTAGATGCCACGTGGATGAGGTTGTATCTACCCAAGTATGGGCTCCTTTTCCCTTCGCTAAGTCTGCTGCCAACTTAAGAGCAAAACCTAAGCAAGCTCTCTGCTGATTGCTCAGATGTTAATGTATACACACTTCCAGTGGCTTGTCAAATCCCAGGCTTAATTCACCCTCCATCCCAAGTAGTACATATTTCCCAAATCTCAGCTCAGATGTCATTTTCCGGGGACATCTACCCCCATTCTGCAGACTAGATTCAATCCATATTCTACACTCTCAATGCTTGGCTGTCATTTCCTCTAAATAACTCACAGTTAGAAATGACATAGGTCAATGATTCTTTTTTTTTTTCCTTTCTGTTTTTCCTTTGCTAAATTGTAAACTTCTTGAGCGGAGGAAGTGGATTTGTTACCGCTAAGCACTGTGTCTCACGTTCCTGCGCAGGGTCCAGCATTTAGTGAGTGCCCACCTTACGTTGTTCGGTGAATGAATGAATGTATCCTAAACAGATACGTCCAGAAGGTAAAGAAACTACTCCATGAGGAATAAAGAGAGCAACCCTGCAAGGCCATCAGGGACCCATAGACGCACAAGTCAACTTCTGGCAGAACTCCCTTCCCAGAGGACACCCTTCCACCAGACCCAGCGCAGAAGGTGGGTCAGACAAAATCTGTGTCTGGGATGAGTTTTTTCTCATAGCCTTATCTGGCATACGACGTCAGTGCCCGGCTTTTCTTCTATGGCCACGGGAGGCTTTCAAAATGAGATCCTGAATAACTTCTTGGGGATTTTGGTGTACTACCTTCAGCCAAGGATCACTTGTATTTCCCGTGACCGGAAAGATTTGGGCCTCATGAGTAAACAGCCTCTTGGGGTCCGTCATGGGAATCATCTCAATAGCACTTGGAGATTCCCCAGCAGCCTGCAACTAACTACTGACCCTGCCAACATGGGGAGTTAGGATCCCCTTGCAGATTCTATAAATCTCCTTCCTGTTGAAAACAAGTAGCCGGAGGCACAAGAGAATAGTGACTACACACATTCTCTTTCTGCAACTGCAGGAGAATTCTGAACTACATCTAGCGCCCATGAGGAAGCAGACGACCATGTACTCAAGACTCATTACGGAAGCTCTTTGAGGCACACTGCTTTTAATCAAAAACTGTTGTATTCATTCGTGCTATTTCATTCGTAATACCAGAGTAGGTAAGGGGGAAAGTGTCAAGAAATATCAGAGGATACCAGAGAACGGCCAAGGGTAAATTTATAAGACCGTACTTAAGCTGTGCCTTCATCAGGATCAAGGAGAAGGGCACCAAGGAAGGACTGGTTCCGACAGATTCCGAGCTGTTGGGTCTTTTTAAAGTAGAGAATTTCCTTAGAAGAAGCAGAATGAAGGCTGAGTCAGAGGAACTCAGACCTGAATACTGGTTTGGCCGCTGAACTGTATCATCTTGGGCAAATTAGCCACAGTTGGGAGTCTCAGTGTCCTTATTTTAGAAACGGAGATAATAATTTGCTTTCCGTTGTCATTTCAGAGTTGGAGCTAATATTCAGAGAGATGCCACATTGGTGCCTGGCCCATAGTAAGTTCTGTCGTTCATGCCCTTCTTTCCATTGGGTGACCTCTCCCAGTCACCCCCCACCCCCCCCCCCCCCGCCGCTTCTCCATTTTTCTTATCTCTGTTATTGTCCTGGACCAAGCCTGTATCCTGTATTCATGCTACTGTTTTTCATGCAGCTTGCTGAACCCCGTGGTATCCTCGTCCTGGCTTTCACTATGACAGTAAGGACTTGGATTGCATATTACTTGCATTTTTGTGGTCTCATAGAATGAGAGAGAGCCAGAGGGGCAGAGAGAGAGAAAGAGAGAGAGAGAGAGCAGACGAGGACAACCAGAGACCAAGACAGAAACAGAAACCATATCTCATTATGTGCATTTGTCAGAGGCTGTGCCTGGTGCCCCTGAGGCTTGGGGACAGACCCATGCAATGACCAGGAATAAACATTGCTGGAATGGCACTCAGAAATGTGCTGTCCGCTCGGGCCCTCTTCATGGGTATTCTTACTCCTCTTTCACTCCCTGGTCTGTTCCCCCAGATTCAGTCCTCTCTGTTTCTGACCCAGCCTTTGGGCCTGCCCTAAACCTGCCTTCCTTCATGACCAGCTTGGTGAACTTTGGTCCCTGGCTTCCATGCTTGTCCCCATCCTCGATCTAGTCCACAGTGGCTGTCCTGTGTCCTCCGGCTCCATCCGACCCCAGGAGAGCCTCTGCAGTCTCCTCTCTGTTGGGCCCATTCTGGCTCCCAGTTTCTTCCCCTTCCGCCCCGCCCCAAAAGATTTCCTAAATCCAAGACTGTCCCCATGGAGTTCTTGGCCTCTTTGCTTTCTGGCTCTAGTTCTGTCTCCTGACTTGCTCGTTTTCCCTTCCCATCTTCTAGAATGAGGAAGGCCAGGAAAATCTCTTGGTAGTGATGTTTGCACATCCCAGGGCCAACCCCATCCCATCACAAGCCTGACTAAATGGTGGCCTTGAACTAGACACCGTGTGGGCCATCCAGATATTAAAACCTGGGATCTTGCCATCAAGAAGCTTACATACTTTTTTTTTTAATCTTTTAAAATTTCGTTTTTTTTTTTCCGATTTTTAAAATTTAATTTAATTTTTTAAGTATAATTTATTATCAAGGTGGCTAACATACAGTGTATACGGTGTGCCCTTGGTTTTGGGGGGAGAGTCCCATGATTCATCACTTACATACAACACCCAGTGCTCATCCCAGCAAGTGCCCTCCTCAATGCCCATCATTCACTTTCCTCTCTCCCCACTGCATCAACCCTCAGTTTGTTTTCTGTATTTAAGAGTCTCATGGTTTGTCTCCCTTTCTGTTTGAAACTATTTTTTCCCCTTCCCTCCCCACCATGATCTTCTGTTAACTTTCTAAAGTTCCACATATGAGTGAAAACATATGATATCTGTCTTTCTCCGAGGGGCTTATTTCACTTAGCATAATACCCTCTAGTTCCACCCATGTTGTTGCAAATGGCAGGATTTCATTCTTTCTCATTGCCAAGTAATATTTCATTATATATATAAACCACATCTTCTTTATCCATTCATCAGTTGATGGACACTTGGGCTCTTTCCATAATTTGACTATTGTTGAAAGTGCTGCCATAAACATTGGGGTGCATGTGCCCCTCTGAATCAGCACTCCTGTATCCTTTAGATAAATTCCTAGTAGTGCTATTGCTGGGTCGTAGGGTAGACGGAGACCTCATAAAAAAGGAGAATTACAAGCCAATATCCCTGGTGAACATGGATGCAAAAATTCTCAATAAGATACTAGCAAATCAAATTCAACAGTATTTCACATGATCAAGTGGGATTCATTCTATTTTTAATTTTTTCAGGAACCTCCACACTGTTTTCCAGAGCGGCTGCACCAGTTTGCATTCCCACCAACAGTGCAAGAGGGTCCCCTTTTCTCCACATCCTCGCCAGCATCTGTTGTTTCCTGAGATGTTAATTTTAGCCACTCTGACAGGTGTGAGGTGGTATCTCATTGTGGTTTTGATTTGTATTTCCCTGATGAGGAGTGATGTTGGGCATCTTTTCATGTGTCTGTTAGCCATCTGGATGTCTTCTTTGGAAAAGTGTCTTTTCATGTCTCCTGCCCATTTCTTCACTGGATTATTTGCTTTTCAGGTGTTGAGTTTGTAAGTTCTTTATAGATTTTGGATACTAGCCCTTTATCTGATATGTCGTTTGCAAATATCTTCTCCCACTCTGTCGGTTGCCTTTTAGTTTCGTTGATTGTTTCCTTTACAGTGCAGAACATTTTTATCTTGATGAGGTCCCAATAGTTTATTTTTGCTTTTATTTCCCTTGCCTTCAGAAACATGTCAATCAAGAAATTGCTGCGTCTGAGGTCAAAGAGGTTGTCGCCTGTTTTCTCATCTAGGGTTTCGATGCTTTCTTGTCTCACATTTAGGTCTTTCATCCATTTTGAGTTTATTTTTGTGTATGGTGTAAGAAAGTGGTCCAGGTTCATTCCAGTCCAGTTCTTCAAGCACCATTTGCTAAAGAGACTGTTTTTTTTTCCCATTGGATAATCTTTCCTGCTTTGTCAAAGCTGAGTTGGCCATACATTTGTGGGCCTAATTCTAGGTTCTCTATTCTATTCCATTGGTCTATGTGTCTGTTTTTGTGCCAATACCATACTGTCTTGATGATTACAGCTTTGTAGGAGAGGCTAATGTCCCAGATTGTGATGCCTCCTGGTGCTTTGGTTTTCTTTTTCAACATTACTTTGGTTATTCAGGGTCTTTTGTGGTTCCATACAAATTTTAGGATTGTTTGTTCTGGCTTTGAGAAGAATTTCAGTGCAATTTTGATTGGGATTGCATTGAATGTGTAGATTGCTTTGGGTAGTATTGACATTTTAACAAAATTTTTCTTCCAATCCATGAGCATGGAATGTTTTTCCATTTCTTTGTATCTTCTTCAATTTCTTTCGTAAATTTTCTTTAGTTTTCAGCATACAGATCTTTTATCTTTGATTAGGTTTATTCCTAGGTATTTTATGGTTCTTGGTGCAATTGTCAATGGGATTGATTCCTTGATTTCTCTTTCTGTTGCTTCAATTTTGGTGTATAGGAATGCATTGATTTTATATCCTGTGACTTTGCTGAATTCATGGATCAGTTCTAGCAGTTTTTGATGGAGTCTTTTGGGTTTTCCATGTAGAGTATCATGTCGTCTGCCAAAAGTGAAAGTCTGACTTCTTCTTTGCCAATTTGGATGCCCTTTATTTGATTTGTTGCCTGATTGCTGAGGCTAGGACTTCCAACACCATGTTAAACAACAGTGGTGAGAGTGGACATCCCTGTCATGTTACTGATCTCAGAGGGAAAGCTCTCGGTTCTTCCCCACTGAGGATGATAGTACCTGTGGGCTTTTCATATATGGCTTTTACAATATTAAGGTATGTTCCTTCTATCCCAACTTTCTCGAGGGTTTTTATTAAGAAGTAATGCTGTTTTTTGTGAAATGTCCTTTCTTCATCTACTGGCAGGATCATAGGATTCTTATCCTTTCTTCTATTAATGTAATGTATCATATTGATTGATTTGTGAATATTGAACCAGCCCTACAGCCCAGGAATGAATCCCACTTGATCATGTGAAATACTGTTGAATTTGATTTGCTAGTATCTTATTGAGAATTTTTGCATCCATGTTCACCAGGGATATTGGCTTGTAATTCTCTTTTTTTATGAGGTCTCTGTCTCGTTTGGGAATCAAGATAGTGCTGGCTTCAGAGAAGGAGTCCAGAAGCTTTCTTTCTGTGTCGATTTTTTGGAACAGCTTGAGAAGGATAAGTATGAACTCTGCTTTAAATGTCTGGTGGAATGCTCCTGGGAAGAAGGCGGCTTACATATGATTGACAGATAACACAGACATATTGACAACATAAAAAAACTAGCGGTATTGAAGTCCCATGTGGAATAATAATATTATGGAATAGTGCTTATCTGGGAATGAAAACACCTGAAGTATTCAAGAGCAAAATAATTCTAAGTGGATTTCTTTATGATCACCCACTTTCAAAGTTATGCCAATTTAATGAGTAAAACATGATTTGCTAAAATACAGTACCTGGGGGAAATAGAATCTGCTAAGGTAAGAATGACCAGCCACTGATTCCATAGAGAGCAACTTACTGGATACAGACTACATGATGCCCAGTGTAAGGTACACCTCCAAGAACATCCTAAAAATCTCATCAGCCATCGATAAATCGATAGTTCTTTATTGTCTATAAGGATATCAACTAATGGAATGTTCTAATGCATTGAATTTCAAATAAAACACACAACCACACACATACACACACCGTGCTCATGCATCTCTTTTCAATCATTGTGCGTTTTTACAGTTAAATATTTTAAACGTTACAACTATTAGACACAAATCAAGTTGCTAACATTGGATAATGCCATTCATTATCCAAACAAATGCAAACAAACAAGGGCTATTGGTTAACGAAAGAAAGCCTTATTATTCAAATAACTGAACTGGTGAATTAAGGAAACACGTCAATTGAGCATGTTAGCGATCTGCAGGAAAATAGTGTTCAGAGAGTATCTGGCCTCTGGTAAGAAGCATTTCAAAGGGGAGTATTTAATCAGGACTGCAATAGTCTCAGCCGGGTTCCCAACTTGAATGGTTCAGAATTCTTCCTTCGGTGTCTTAACTAAAGGCCATCATGATGGATAAGCTTCAGGGATATTTATTCCAGAGTTGAGCTTGATACAATGGAAGCAGTGAACATGAGATTGATGAAATCTATTCCCATGCGCTGATCCAGAGATTGTGTTTTCTGCTATCCTACCAGAGACTCCAAAGCCAACTGGAATAGTCACAGTGAGACAGAATATGAGATGTTCCCTGAGGCTTCTCCTTTCTCAGCCCCATCAGTCTAGACCCACAAAGGCACTGGGATACTTCTCATTTAACTATGGAACAAACGTGGAAGGAAGATCTATCACATGCCGGGCACTATTTTAGGCACATGGCCTGCATCGTTAGACACAACAGACAAGGTCCATAGACGCATGGAAACGAATGAGGGAGACAGAAAAGCATGAACTGAACAAATAAAAACTTCAAAAGGATCTGTGCTTTGAAAAAGATTAAACTGGATAGCAGGATCGCAAGAGAGCAAGGATTACATCATCTGGGCATGTTGTTTTGAGCCTGTTCTCTGCACTCCTGCTCATAGAGTAACATTCTTCTCTGAATTGTTTTTCTCTTTCTGTACTAAGTGCGAGATGGGCCTGGGATCACCTCCCTTTCAGAAGAGAATCATATTCCTTGAGAAGGTCTAGGGGGGAGGGTGTTAAGGCAGTTACCCTTTCTCCTGAATTTTCTTTCCGTCTTTCTTCTCTGCAACTAACTGGTGAAGATATCCAGGGTCCAGGAACTGGGTCCAGGACTGTCTTTAACACATCCTTTTGGAAAAGGACAAAGAGATTCTAACGTACCTCTGTGGAGTAAGAGAGGTATTTTTTCATTTTTTGCTGACTTTCTGTGTACCTCCCACGTGCGTCTTAGGAAAACTACAGGCTCCTAATGGAGACCTTGAGAGTTCAGGATCGCCAAGGTCTTTCTCTTTCGGTGGTGAAGATATAATTAGTATTGCCACTGCTTTTGTTAAAGGATTACCAGCAGCGGAACGAAACAAGTTTCAGATGTCACCTCTGTACAGACCCTCCCAAAGCCTCGAGAAAGGAGCTGGCCATGTGTTTACATGGTCACATATTATTGTAAGATTTACAAAAGATAGTGCATTTTTGTATCATTTTCTCACATTTCGTTTCAGGCTCCAAAACCCACGTCTGCCACCGAGGATGACTAGACATAGATAGAGCTTACCCAACTACAAAGCCAAGTAGGCTCCAAGTCCCCAGTAGCTCTGTGTTATATTAAAAATGGTTTAATTTTTCCTTTATTAAACTTAAAGATAAACTTTCTTCAAAGGGATGGTATGGGTACAACTAACTGTTCTGACTATTGAATTGTCACCTAGATAATAGTGCCCAGTTACAATGGTCCTCACCTCCCCAAATCAACAGAAATGGAAACTCATCCACTCACCTTTGTCTCCCAAAGTAAGTGAATAAACCACTGCGTTGAACTGAACTCTTAAAATACTTGCCCTTCAACACAGATGTAAGTAAAGGTGTGGTGAGCTTGTGTCTGATATGAAAATGTTTGAACGATATTTGTTAGTAATGAGTTCAGTCCATTTGCTTCCCAAGTTGTCTTTTCTTTCAGGGATGAGGGCCGCCTCAATAACGATGTGAAGAAGCGAACCACAAGTCGTGAGACATTAGGACTTCCCATCTCATGGACTTCACTCTACGGCACACACCTTATAAATAAAATGTGGCCTATGTGCCATTAATGGGCTAGGAACCACAGAAGCTCAGACTAGCCACTAGGGACTTCAGGACTTCAGAAGTCGTCCTAGAATTATATGGAAGACAAAGGATTTTACTGTGTCCTTAAGGCAGTGATAAATGGAGTCTTTTGTTCAAATTCATTCATAAGACAATGACAGTTTACCTCTAGATAATCCCCCCAAAGTGGTCCTCGGAGGCTCTGTAGTTAACTTCTGCAGGAATGAATTGAGTGACTGCAACCATGTCAATCTAGACGTGAGTAAGGAACTTCTATCTGGGTAGTGGAACTCAAGGGTCGACTAAAATATCACCAATCTCAGCATATCTGAAACTCCTCAGAGATTCAGACTCCTCACCTTCAGCTTCAGATTTTTTTTATTTCCCTCATGAAAAAAGATTTCATCAACCACACATTAAATTGTTGTATATAATTGTCCTTGATGGGGTCAATTCAACAGCATTACATATATATATATATATATATATATATATATATATATATAACAATGAAGTTAGATGAGAGAGAGATAAAAAGACTGAGTCTCGGGAGATGAGAAGAACTTTTATCTTCAAGGTAGTATATTTTATTGGATACCTGATAAGAAATTTATTAGCCATCTCTGTACATATCTCAATAGAACTTTATTTTAGGGAGAGAAGGAAAAGATAACTTGGTTTTTTAGTGTGATATTAGGATATTTCAAGATACATACTCATCTGATAAAGAACCATGAATATGCGTCATATTTATGCACCCATAATAGAAAATATATGTCATTATTGATCTATTTTGCCTCTCTCCAAAATCATACTTTGTCACCTAAAAGTCAGACTTGAGTAGGTCTGACTCCCCTTTTAGATCATAAGGATCTCATCTGGGAACAGAGACCATGTTTTTTTTCTTGTGGTAGTCTCAGCATCTAACACACAGGCTGGGACAAAACTTGCATGGAATAAATGAGGTCTGAAAAACAAAAAGGGGCTAATTAAGTTAATCACCAAACATATTTTAGCAGTCTAAAGGGACAAGAAGAAATAGAATATTTTCAAGGCTCACAGGAGTACCTTTATGAAGATGACAATGTTTTGTCAGATACATTATATAACTTCAAATTATGGAAAGCAAATACATGGCAAGATCATAAAGAAGCATTCTGGATATTTATGAAAACAGGCTTTGAGGAATATGTAAATTCCTAAAACAAAACTTCCCTGTTTTAGGAAGAAATCTGGGAAGGTGACAATGGATGATGATGTCCAGATAGAAGGACAGTCCAACTTCTAGACATTTGGATCGTACAGTCACAATTCCTATTGGTTGAAAAGAGCAAATATTTCCTCTTTCAACATTCACAACTATAGTTTTGCACAACTATCTTCTAATTTGCCTTTCCTTTTTAGTCATATTTCTTACACCTAAAGCAGAAGTTACAAACTGTTCGTCCCGGGGTGGGTTTAGACTTCCTCCAAATCCCATTTGGTCTGTAAAAAGCTAGATTTCGTTTTTCATATTAAAAAACCCAGATGTCCAGAGTTGTCTTCTCTGGAGAAAAAAAGTGTAGAAATGGGAGCATTAGACCCACGTGTTCAGTCTTAGCAAGAGTCCGGAGGTGGGGAGAAGCTGTACTCTTCACACAGAGTACTCCAGGCTCTGTGGGCAATCACATCCCTACCCAATCCGCATCACTTATTTATGTCACCACATGGCCCTCCTGTCATCTGAGTATATAACCTCCAAATAGATGGACACTCTTCACGTAAAATGAAATTTTTAATTGCAAGTCTCTATTTAGTCCGATCGGCTATTCCCAACCACGTGTTTAATAACCACAGTATTCTGGTATGCAAAGGATCTACATGCTGTCTTAACTGAGAAAATATTCTACTGCATGTTTACTTACTGCAAGGGTCCCAAATGTAGCCTGAAGACTTAGGTAAGACATTGATCTAAGTTTTTGTTGCACTGAACTTCTATTCTTCCTCCCTCAATCCTTTGTTGAAGGAAGTATTTCTGAAGTTAACACGAGTTAGGATACAACAGTTAGGATACAGGAATTTGACTGAGCACGTTCAATTCAGAAAAGGTAGGACAGCAATGAGACATGCCCCAGAGATCGCATAGGTGGAGGCAGGCTAACAGAAAATTTCGATAATCATATATAGACAGTAGCACAAGGGAGTAAAAGTTCCATTCACCTTACCTGGTCGAATCCCTATCAGACCCACAGGTCTGCTTAAGGCAAAGGAGAGTGACATGGGTAGTCTAAAATAGAAATCACAAGTAAATACCCCTGATTTCCTCTTGTCCATGAAAATCGCTGACACATAAACAATATAGGCTTGTGTAAGTCTTGCCAGCCATAAGGATTTTATTGGGATTTTCTCTCAGAAGTTGTTGTTACAAAAAGAATAGGGTTCTATATTAATTAAAAATGGTATTTTAGCAGTGATTATAGCTTTTCAAACTTTATGTACTGCTCCAAAGAATTTGTATGACTCCTAGGGAAGGAAAGGATGAGAATTGCTCCTTCAGGTCAATGCATGGAACTTTACAGTTTAGATCAAGTTAGATCTCCGTGGAATATCCAAAGTAGAGCCCTTGTCGTAAACTACATTCAAATCAGTGAGTCCACTGTGTGGCACTCCATGGGCAAGAGTCTCCTGAGTGCTCTTAAAACCATTACTACACACGTTTTCCATATTTAAGGACAATTGCTTCTGGAAAGACATCTCCAAGATTATGTAGTCATCTTAAGAAAACATACAGGCGCTCACAAGGCAAATTTTCATTTTAAGGAACAAAACACGGCTGTGCTATTTGATATCTAATTTGGAACTTTATTATGTTAACAATTACATGAGTGGAGTCTTTTCCAGGAATGTTTCCATTTGGTAATCCTAACCATTTCGTTCTGAATGACCTTTGGGCAAAGACAGGTATCACAAGCTCATGAAGAGAGGCAATTCTGAGTAGTATGGGCAGGAATGAGTCATAGGCATCATTCATAAAGTAATTATGCACCTGCGGTAAGGGTATTTCATCTCCAGGAAATATTGACATGCCCCTTCCACTCCATTGCAAGAGGAGGATTTATTGGAGGGTGTGTTGTACCAGACTTTTCACAAAAGTCTTCGTCTGGGGATAGTTTGTTTTCTAGAATAAAACAAATACAAGTCACTGGGATTTATAGTCAAACCTGAGCTTAAGGTAGACAATAGAATTAAGTACAGTGTTGGATACGAGGGATAAGAAGAAATCAGAAAACGAAAAGCCATGGCTTCGAGCACAAGAACAGGAAGGAAAATTTACCAATTTACCAGCTAGAACCTAAGGTGAAGGGAAGCATCTATTCTCACAACAGAGGCCAGACGCAGAGTGATGGCAGGCTCAAAATCAATCAGTTATAAGTACAATTTTTTGCAGGGAGGGTTGGGGAGGGGAGAGTGCCACTGAAAACACCCAGATTTTGTTCTCTAAAGATCCAGTTGATTCTTGACCCCTGTGAGTTGTCCTCGTCTCATCTGCCGTGACCCCCACACCTCATTTCCTGTGACCCCCCCACACCCATAGCCAATGCTCCCGTAAGAAATCTTACTTAGTTAATTCTCTTTTTATCCTGCTGAAGTACTTCCGTTGTTCAGGATGACTTTTGCATTCACATAGTCAAGGCTTCCAAATCAATTACTTGGCCTCGCCATCACTAGGGCCTCTCCCTCTACCCGCTTAAACTACCTCCTCCCAAAGCCACACCCTGGACTCCCCATGCCATTCCTGACATCGTCAGTTCAGGCTGTCCAAATGCAGTCTCTGTCCTGTATCCCTCGTTCAATTACTCCCACTTCACCTGCTCAGGATCCGCACATGCCCTCCAGTCCTTTCTCCCTTTCAAAGACTCCTCTTGTCTACACATCGTCCCTTATTCAACCTGGAACCCACGTCCAACACTTGGGTCACTGTCTTGCCACAACTTTTGCTACCTTAACCCTCTGTCTCTTCAATGTTCTCGTAGGGTAAAAGCCTAACATTGAATTAACCCATATCCATTGTCAGTTAGCCTTGGGTAGCCTGCTTCCAATCTCCCTCCTCACCTGCACCCCTCCTCATTATTGCCAGATGACCTTGCCTTTCACCTAGTGGAGAATACGACAGACAGCCATGAAGGGGAGACGACCTCAATTCTTTGTCCCGCCCCCTACGAGCTTACCTGCAGCAGCCATCAGTGCCCGTTTTTGCGACCTCACTGCCTCTCCGAAGCAGAAGTTGTCTATTTCTTGTCGTCTGAGTACTTCCTCACCCATGCTCTGGGTCTCGTAGCTTCCAGCTCCCATTTATTTATTTAAAAATTTTTTAATGTTTATTTATTTTTTTTAGAGAGAGAGAGAGACACAGAGTGTGAGCAGAGAGAGAGAGACAGAGGGAGGCACAGAATCCAATGCGGGGCTTGAACTCACCAACCATGAGGTCATAACCTGAGCCAAACTCGGGCACTTAACTGACTGAGCCACCCAGGCGCCCCCTTCCAGCTCCCATTTAATTCTATTTTTCTCATAATTAAAAAAAATTTAATAATTTTAAAAAGGAAGTAATTTCTTTAATTATATATACAGTATCTCTCTTTAGAGTATGCAAAATCACCATGGCTCTTTTTAAAAATATAGCCTTTCTTTTGGCCAGTTTCTCCAAAGCACCCTTTAACAACAGTGCTTTCTTAAACGCCTAAACCAAGTATTTGACATTAATCAGCACCTGCCACATGATGCAGCTATTATTCCTGTTCTACTGATTAGGGAACTGGGTCTCAGACAGAGTCACGCAAATTTCTTAGCATTCCAAGTGACTGTGGCAAATTTGGGGTTGAAATCCAGGTCTGCCTGTGCTGCTGTTTGTCTGTTTCCTTTTTGCTACTTTGCCTTGCTTGATTACCCTCCCCCAACCAACAACGCATCTTTTTCCTGTTCCTATCTCCTTATATCTGGAAAAGTCAAAGCACGGCTGGTAACAGTGGGAAGGAAGAAGCACTCACCGAGGCAAGGAACTTTTGTTCAAGTACTCGAAACAGAAGGAATTGGTAATACTCAAACGAATCTCATCCTGTCTTCTCCAGAAGGGATCTAAGGTGAGTGAATTGTGCCCTGAAGTGGAGAGGTAACATGATGCCCTTGTCACATGCTTTCAGAGACGGGGCCGCGGGGAGCGGGACCACATCGTGGCCCGGCACCTGGCGGATTAGCTTCGGATCTTAACCAGCAAATGGAAGTCACGGATCCCAAGACAAATACCAGCCGCATACAGAGCTACACTACTCACAATCAGGTGTTCCGGTGAGGGCGCACACGCTAGATGACTGGGTATCGGGGATCTGTTACGGAGTAAACCCTGTACTACGAAGGGAGATCATTACGGTTCCTTCTCAAAGTCGTGAAGTTTTTCAACAAACCATGATATCAAAGAGAGAACTGAAAATCCACGTGAGCATACCGCTCTGTGTACAGTTCATCCAGTGGTGTTTCAAAGATACGTTAATCCGATCGTCTGCTTTGGCAAATCTTGTAAAATTAAGGTGTAAATCTTACAAAAGATGTGAAAGGGCACATAAAGTTATGAGCTGAAAAGATATTATAAGTAATTCAACACAGACTGCAACAACACAGAGAACAAAATACACTGCCGCAAGGTTTTTAAGTATCTAGGCACTTGTTAAAATACAGATTACCAGGCTCAAAAGAGCGAGGGTCAGCAAGCTTTTCTGTAAAAAAGTTACAGAGTAAATAATTTAGGCTTTGTGGCGATATTTCATCTCTGTAAGAGATACTCAAATCTGTTTTTGTGGCAAAGATGCAGCCACACGAATTACGTAAAAGAATAGGCCTGGCTGTGTTCCACTAAATTAATTTCTAACAACAGCGAGCATTCAACGAAAGCTAAAACTAGTGGCCAAAACTTTGACAAGAAACAGGATATTTACATAATCACAAAGTAGACTCCCCCCAAATCCACGTAAGTACTTAAAACATATTTGTTAACTTCACGGTGGAGAAGCCTGGAAGAAACGTTAGCCAAGTGGTAAAACCAGCATCGCCGGGAGTAATGTGCCACCGATGCACTGAGACGAACACGGTGTCATTTCTGAGACACTCCGGCCAAAGATGCAAAATCTGAATCTAATCACGAGATAAAACCCAAAACGAGAGATCTTCTCCGGAGTAAAGGGTTTGGACGCATCAGACATACAAGTTCATGAAAGAGAAGGAAAAGCCTGAGGAACTGGCCCCGGTCAAGAGACTAAAGAGATAGGGCAAGTAAATCCAATGCACGATCCTTGATTGGATCCGAGACCTTGAAAGGAACACGATAGGGGCTATTAGCAAAATTTGTATGGATTGCATGGTAGCATTGAACACTTTCCTGATTTTCATGGTTGTATGGTGATTATTTAGGAGAGGGTTCTTGTTTTTAGAAGTACATACTGAAGCATTAAGGTAGAACAGGACAACAGAGCTTTCATTGACTCTCGAACCGCTGAAAAAAATTTAAAAAAAAACAAATGTATAACGATAGGGAATTAGAGGATGATAAATCAATGCGGTGAAACATTAATAATTGAGGGATCTGAGGAAAGGGTATATGGGGAAATGGTTCTTCACATCATTTTTGCCACTTTTCTATAAGCTCAAAATTATTACAAATAAAAAGTTAAAGGAACGGCAGGGGGAAAAAATGCCCAAACCTCTGGGAGTACATGGAAAGGATTTGAAAGCAATGAGAGACCGGTGTGACCAACTCATGCACGGGGCAGAGTGTCAACTCCTCAGAAATTTCCAGCTGACTTTGAACAGAAGCTTCTTATCTTCCAGCGTTTTCGATGAAGGAAAAAACCAAAACAAAACTGAGCGTAGCCAAATAGAAAATGCGAATGAAACCATGGTATACTTCAACATCCCCCAAATAATTCCACCAATGCTAAAGAAGCTACACGGATCAAATTTATAAGCATGGGTTATAACACAATCGTGTGCCACTGTGGTGATGTGTGTCTTACCAATGGTTAAGAGACGCCACCAGATTTAAATTTAAACCAATATGTCGTAACTAACTCTTGGTTGCAATAGGGCAAATCTAGATTATGCTGGTCCCTGGATTTAGGTAACTTGGAGATTCCTCTCTGGGAAAAACAAGATAAACTTACAAGTAAAATTAGGTACAACAGTAGATAGTTCTTACAAAAGAGAAGATAAATCATAACAAATTACAAATTTAGAAAAAAAACGGGCGAGTACAATAATCCAATAAATAATGTAATGTTTTTATTAATTAGATGCCCGACATGATTTCTCAAACATTTTCCTAGATTTTGTGGCTACTTATTCTTTGATCATGTTTTTATATGACAAAATTCTGGAATATCGTAGTCTACACGGAAAAAAGAAGGAGATCGTGCTAGTGAGGAGTCCAGAATCCTAAGCTTCATTAGCTACAAATAAATCCACCTCTGCCTGAAAATGTTTCTCAGGGATGTTGCAGTGCGTGCGGAGAACATCAAAAAGATGATGTCTTAGCTGACAAAGGCCTAGGTAAAAATTAGAAGTCCAGAAGCTCTACGTAACCCACTAAGCAGGCTGACCCTTGAATCATTTTATGGATTATATAATGTGAACGGTTAAATAATAAGCTTTGGTAATGATGGGACCTGGTGTTTATTTATGTATAAGAATGACATGGGATTAAAACCTATTGCTAAAGAAAAGCCTGGAAATGCTCCTTCAAAAAGCATAAACGAAAATTCTAAGGGGCGCCCAGGTGGCTCAGTTGGTTGAGTGTCAGACTTGGGCTCAGGTCATGATGTCACAGTTCCTGAGTTCGAGCCCCACATTGGATTCTCTGCTGTCAGCGCAGAGTCTGCTTCAGATCCTCTGTCCCCTCGCCCTCTGCCCCTCCCCTGTTTGCACTGTCTCTCTCAAAAATAAATAGACATTAAAAAAATATTTAAAAATTCTAAGTGATTAGACAGCATGGTGCCATGGTTTACTTGACCACCCCTTGAGTGTGTGTGTGTGTGTGTGTGTGTGATACATAAAATATTTGTGTATCTTATAATCAAGATACACAAATTTTATAATATAATTTTATTAATTTTTTATAATTTATTTTGCTTTCTTGCCTGTTATGAGGAAGTCTATCTGGCTCATAGGCCAAAGAGAGTAGGACAACTAAAACAAACCATTTACAACAAATGAAAACTTATGGTGATTTAAAACCCACTAGGTTGTGGGCAGGGTCGGGTCCAAGTGGATCAGCTAGGGGAAGTCCCAGTAGGATCCCGGTGGCAAAATGGAACAGAAGGAAGCGGGAGATGACGGAGCCAGAGAACGCACTTGAACTAACGTCCTCGTAAAGCTATAAAGTGCAGAAACCAATTCCAGAGCAGGGCAGGGAGGCCAAGAGTGAAAGCAGGTGGAACTTGGCAGGCCACCAAGAGCCGGTCCCTTGGTGAAAGTCCACGCGGCTCCCGCCTTGCTGTCCTGTCTCCTGATGGGGTTCCAGGAACACGGCCGGTAATCATCTACCACATCAGGAGCAGTGGAAAGAGTCACACCCGTTTCATCAGGAAAGCCAAAACCAAGGTGTTAAAAGCAGCTTCACATGACGGGACAAACAGCCATGCAGAAAAGGGAGCAAATTTATGCCACACGGTTCACGCAGCAAAATGAGAACCGACATGGGGCATTTACAAGGAGACGGATTCTGAGCACGGGAAGCGTGGACGCTACTAGAAGCATTTGCCTGTGTTCATCTGGAACGGTGCCTGGGTCATTCCAAATTGTCGATAATATTGGATTTGGCAGAGGGGAGCTGGACTGAAGCCTGCCACCATACAGGAGGTGAATTAAGTGCTCTTTTCCTACTTTCGGCGAGTCTCGGATCATTTTGGGTATCAGTTCAGTTTTCCTTGATGTCGGATCCCCTACCTTATTTTTGGCTAGTTTCATCTCGATGGTGGTGAGGCTGAACCTTCAGCCACGGCAAACGGAGGGCTTGTAAGGTACCATGACGCTTGAAGTGAGACACCAGATATATGGAGCGATAAATCCCGCTGGACCACGGAAGTATGGAATAAAAACTGAAACCTATTTCGCTTATTTGTTTATTTATTTTTTTGGTCTTCCTCCAGATTTTCCACCTCACCAAAAAGTGGCATTTGCTGTTTTTTTTTTTTTTTTTTTCAGTTTGCAAGAACTTAGAGAATTCAGCAGTCCCAGCTCGGTCCCCCATTAGGAAGGCTCCCTCAGCCTCGGCCACATGACACACAACCTTCTGTTTATTCCACTGCAGTTAATTCAGAGTCACAAAGCGCAGGAGCTGGTGATGTGAGCAGTGGGGGAGCCACACCGAGTGTGCCCAAAGAATAAAAACCACGTCAGTGGTCGTAATTATAGTGCTTAGGGAAATGCGTAGACAGGCAGGTGTCCTGGATAACAGGATGTACTTCTCAGCTAGGAAACTCTATTTCCGACGAAGACGTGAAAACATTTTGCTCTGAGGTTTCTCAAGGAATCTCAAGAAATATAATGTAGAACCGGATCCCCTGAAAAGGACTAAGCGTAGTAACAATTACCGGGCAACGGCCAGGTGGCACCATCCCTACCAGACATTTTGACATGCTTACCAAATTGAATCCTCCCAAAGCCAAGTTCACTAGAGGGTAAGCAGCAGAATTACAGTCTGAACTCAGTTCCTCGTGATTCCAGATTCATTGCCTTCCAACTCTATGAAGCTGCTCGACACATTAAGCGATACTTGTGAGCGGACAAATTCGCCTTTAGCAACGCATGCTGAATTTTCTTCCCCGAGCCTAATGGCCCATCGGATGTCTGATGTGGCTGTTGCGCGAGGTTACGCAGCCACACTGGCTAGCGAAAGTGTTCAAGAGTAAGCCCTTAATGCAACTGGCAGCAACTGACTGATGGTGCCAGAGCTGCGAGCGTTACGAACTTCTCAAAAAGAAAGCTGGGAGCAACTGACATTCTCAGTCTGGAAATGGTGGAGAAGGCAGGTCGACTCTAGAGCGACTCTATTGCACACTGGCACGTGGGCCTTGCCCACGTGATCTGCAGGCTGAAGCCTGCGCGTGTACACATGTATACATGTCTTACGTGATGAAAGAGCCAATCGAGGAAGTGCAATCCCATCAGAGAAGCTGGGACGGACATTGAAGACAGAGCTAAGGGAACCTAGGACTGCTCCAGAAGTCCTAGGCTTGGGTCAATAGACCTTCTGATGGTGGAGGATTTGGATACTAAACTGTCAAAGGGAAATGGACATCATGAATGAAGAAAAGAGATTCCAGAGATGCATACGAGCCATCTTCAACATCAGAGAGACTCACTGTTCCAGCTTCTGGAAATAAAACAAGGCCAAGTGACTAGATGCTATCAAGATCTCTCTTTTAGCCCATAGAAGAAACAACTTTCTACAAATCAGACTCAACTGAAGATGGAATGAGTTTTGTGGGGAGGTAGGGAGATCTTTGTTAATGGAGAGGTCATTCCACTCAGTAAAACACACACACACACACACACACACACACACACACACCCTTGCTTGCACTTAACCAGCCAGATGGCCATTGCCATGGGTCCTATGAAGATATCACGTAATTCTTGTGTCCTATGATGTTCCCTTAGTGCCTCCCGTCTTTCTCCATAGGAAAAGATCTACAGTATTTGCTCCATGTTTTCAAAGTTCTCTTTCCTGACTTTTCTCTGCTTAGAAGATGCCTCTTTAATGTTGATGGTCGCTTCCCCAATTTGAGTCAAATCATGCTTTTTTACAATTATCCTATTTGGGGGTGTCATTGCTCCCATATTTATAACCCTGTGGCACTTTACCCTTTACCACCTTGTCAATGGCTCACCTTCAAACCCATGAGATTTGTTGGTTTCTTTAACAGCAGAGGGAGAGTAAAGTACAGAGATCAAAAGCTAGAAGAGAGGTCAAGATGAAATACCCATCCCTACCAATTACATACTGTTTTGTTTGAATTGGTGTCTCCCCCATCCCTTGATTTACACATTCTCAGCTTCCAGAGAACACTGCCTTTGCTTTTTCGGGTCCATCATATGTTCTCTGCATTGGCATTCTCAGGCTGGCTCATCTGGCCTCCATTGTCGTTCCTGGCAGTTGGTTTGGGTTGCATTACCACTTTTGTATTCAAGGAACCATGGAATTTCAGAGCTGGAAGAGATCCCAGATATAATTTCACCAATTTTTTCATTTTCTAGATGGAAAACTAGAGCTCCTAGAGGTGAAACGATTTGCTCAAGGTCATAGAATTAGCAGAACTGGAACCAGTCATTCAGTGGTATCAGCTTGACTTCCCCGTCACAGGGAGGTTGTCCATTTTCAGGTAATGACCACTGATGACAACTGACCTACCCTGACACCTTCCAAATGACCATTACTGGAGCCCCAAGCAGCCAGGCCATGGCTAGTTAATCTCTCAAAATGTGGTAGGGAAAAAAAAAAACACTATACAGGCTTCTCTTCATCAAAGACAATCGCTCCTTTTGACTTAGAAATCTTTGCATGGAGACATCAGTTCAATAAGAAAGCTAGTCAGTTGTGCTTTTGGCAATATACTGTGTGTGTGTGTGTGTGTGAGAGAGAGAGAGAGAGAGAGAGAGAGAGAGCGAGAGAGCATGTGAAAGAAAGGAGGGAGAGATTTAAACAAAAGATCCGTGTGAACCCAAAATCAAGTGACATAAAGTGATACAAATGCTAAAAAGAAGGCATTTTTCTTGTCCTGTGCCACCACCTGAGTTAAAGATTCGGGGATTTTACCTATTTAAAAAGTAGTATAGATTTGAACAAAACCTATTTATTTTCTAAATCTGAAACAGAATGAAGCCGGGATGTCAAAAATCCCAAACCAAACCTGTGCCATACATTTGTATCTTTCATTTTATTTGAGTTCTTAATCAGTATTGAATTATTGCAGATGGCACAGATATTGTCATCCTATAAACATCAACTTGTCTAGAGACCAACAGGCCCACGGCCCATCTGGTAGAAGAAAAGAAACTAATATTTACTGAGCACCAATGAAGTGTTAAACTCTGCTATTCATGACCTCGTGTCAATGCCCATGACAATCCTGAGAGCTAAGTATTATTATTCCCTTTGTTTTTAATAAGTGAGGGAACTGAGGTCATATACCTTACCCATGGTAGAGCCAGAATTTAGGTGCATATCTGGTTAATCTGTTTCTTTACACCACACCACCCGTTTTCAAAGAGACTCTGGAAGACCAACCATAACCACATTCACGGGGTAGGAGTGTTTCCCCCATGAGAAAGTAGGACGCAAGAAGGAAAGGACTCTGTGGAAAGGAGGAGAATGTTCCAATGGCTCAGTAGCCTAAGCAGAGGAAGCATCTCCCATGGTACAGAGGAAAGGGGCCAGGTAGTCTGCTCCAGGCAAGCAGAGGCTGAGCCAGGGTCTCCTTGTCAATCCGCACCTTGAACCTTCCTTAGGAACTGGCCAGGGGCAACGCAGGCCAGGGATAGTTTGAGAGAAGGGACAGCAGTTTCCTTCAAAGCCCTGGATCCGCTGCATCAGTGCAGGGGGCACAGCCAGGGCTCCCCAAACTTATAAACTTAGCAGCACTATCTATGGCCACCCAAATCTTATACTACTCCAATCCAAATGTCCCTGTGCACCTGGTGTGCCAGAAGGGATAGGTCTCAGGAACTGTTATTTTTTTTTAATGCAAGTCATTTTCTAGGGACTATAACCTGTAAAGTTGTAGAAACAATGATAGCCAGCCTTCTTCCTCCCACCAAATCTACCCAGATTCATAATTCCAGAGTTAGAAGGGATGTTTACATTTTTTTCTTATTTTTTCCTCCCTTTATATATCCTTATCCCTTCTTTTCCTCAATTTTAAATTATTTTTGAAGTATTTACTGCGTGGCATGTGATGAATAAACTCAAAGAAAGACAGGGAACCCACCAGAGAGAAGCCATGGAGATAGGACATAATTATATAAGTAAATAACTAGTATTTATATGAGACTCCTACTATCTACACATTAGGTCTTTTTTTTTTTTCCTGTCTTCAATATTTGTCACTTTCTCTCAAACCCTATTTGTATATTCATTTCTTTTTTATTTTTTATTTTTTGCCTTCTCTTAGTCTATAAAAATATAAATCAGAACAGTGGTTGCCTTTGGTGAGTAGTGGGGTATTGAGTGGAAAAGGAATTTTCTGGAATGGTAGGAATATTCTATATCTTGATCTTGGCAATGCTACATGGTGTAGCCCTTTGTCCAAATTCATTGAACTATATACTTGAGAGTTGGGTGTCTTATAATATATATAATATACCTCAGTAAATGTGTGTGTGTAACCACCCATGGTCTGAACTGCTTTTCACCTTGATAACAACCCATTCTAGAGAGGCTGTAAGGTGTGCTTGGGCACAGATAGGTAGTGACATTAGGATGACCAGCTCATCCTGGTGTGCCCAGGACTTTTCCAGTTTTCACACGGAGAGTCTTGTGCCCCAAGAATCCCCTCAGTCCCGGCAAACCAAAATGGTTAGTCACCCCAGGTAACATCCTTGAGGCTCCTGATGCCCTTGGAATTGGGGCTACCCTTTAATTGGGGCTTAGTTCTTTCATTACCCATAGTATCTTGAAATGATATTGATCTTTTTGTATGATTATGAAAGTAACACAAACTCACAGTAGAAAATTCATAAAGAAGAAGAATCGCCAACAATAGCTCCCATTATGCTGTATAAATAGCTCTGCACTATGCTTTTTCACGTAGTAATATATGATGAAAATTGCTCTTCTCGCTAGAAAAAAAGCCTTTAAAATGTGGTCTTCGGTGACTGTGTGAATAAATGTACCGTAATTTTCACCATTCCTCTAGGTGAATTTGGTTTCATTCCCCCCACCCCAGCTTGTCCCTACCTTAAATATAATGGTTGACATTCTTGTATATAAATCTTCTCTGTAATATGTTGGGCATTGTCTTTTGACCTCCACCTTGGACCTGCCTCCCCCTCTTAGGGTGACCAGCTGTCTTGGTTTGCCTGGTTCTGAGAAGTTTCCTAAGATGTAGGACATTCAGTGCCCAAATTAGGAGAGCCCCAGGAACACCATGACAGTTGGCCACTTATCTTCGAGGTCACGGGCATCTTTGTGGAGTCAGCATTAAGGCATATCAATGGCTTCTAGTTCTGAGCTTCACATCGGGGACCACACGTTATCTAGAGCAGTGGCGCTCCCACTGCCCGCAGAAAGAGTGCACCTGTCAGCTCCGGGCAGACTTGAGAAGGGGTGCTAGTGTGAATGGGGAGAGTAGAGGAGGGCCGAGCAGGCAGAATTCTAGGACTGCAACTTTTGCTTCCATGTCAGCAGCTCGACTTGTAGTCATTTTACTCACGCATTATCTCTAACCCTCCCAAGGGCCTTGCAAAATGGGTATTCTCAGTCTTAATCTAAACAATAAATAAGCTCAGAAAGGTCGAGTGACCACATAAGCCCACAAGTAAAGCTCCTAGAATTCAAGAGTGGGTTTCCTGAGCGCCAAAGCCAGAGGATTTTCCAGTATCTGGTGCTGCCTTGATGGAGCACCCCATCACTCGCCCCACTATATTCAGTGTTAGGAGATGGAGTGCGCCAGTGTTTCAGGGCCACTGTGGTTCTCTAGCTTAAGATCTGAGCACTCCGTCTCTTCGGGGCAGAGTTTCAAATGACGAAGCGCAAGCTCTTCAGGAGTCTGGAGCCATTGTAAAATGGCACCCCAAAGCTTGGGGCACCGTCCAGCTGGAAGGCAGAGGCAATTCAAGGATGCATCAGAGGGAAACTGAGTCACATTATTCTCCTTAAGTTTGGTGTGATGGGATAACTCGATCTTATGGGTCACTCAACCCATAGGTTGAGTGGTTAACCTCAGGGTGGTTAAAGAGGAATATCACGCGATGTGGTGTGGGGATAGGAAAAATCTGAAACAGAGTGGAGGCCGGCCTTATGAAAAGTGACTACAGGAAAGGCAGTAGGAGGTCCAGGTACAGGGCCCCAAAGGGGCACAGTAACACTATTTGTTGAATTCCAGAAACTAACCACATCCAACTACTCCAGGTTGCAGGCACGGTAGAGTCACGGCAAGAGGTCAGGCCACCACAGTGGCACCGTACCGTGTAGAAGATCTGTCCACGCCCAGGGCCAGCCTGAAGCTGGAGCTATGGGGGAGCCATCAAACCACAAAGAAGGAACTGGTGTGAACTAGATCCACGACTCAAGAAATCGGGCTGGTTTTCAAAGACAAGGAAGAGAACATCCACGAAAGCCCAGGTTTGTGGGTAAGGCTAATGCAGCAGGCCACGTGCCATGGCTGTGTAAGGGACCACATATGTGTCCCGACTCACCACACAGAGCCAGGGGCTGGGTGTCAGGGCAGCAGATTTGTGAAGATAACAGCGGTGCCCAGAAATTGTGGCTGGGCCACCTGAATGTGGGCCTTAGAGCAAGACTTCATTTACTAGACAGTGCACGAGGAGAGAGGAAGCCAAGGAAGAGGGGCTGGGGTTCAGGACTCGATTCTGTGAGGTTGGCTCAGATGCCACAGCGGGGAATGTGCCATGAGAAGAGCCTGTGCGTGGCCGTCACCAAGGAGGCAGCTCCCGTGCTGGATAGAGACAGCCATCTTTGTCCAGGTAGGACCCGCGCCTCAGGCTAACCCGCTTCGCGAATGTTGCTTCCATTACGAAAGAGAAAAATGCCGAAAGCCAAAACTTCCAACAATTTCCTAAAGGAAAAAAAAGTAAAAGGTTGTCTTCACCAACCCCCCAATCCCACTCCACGTACGTAATCAACAAAATCAATTGAGTGTGTATTTTTCTATGTATTTTTTCACACATTTTAGCAAAAATATGCTAACTCTATATTCATCATGTTCTGCGATTTGGTTGTCTCTTTTAATGTGCCAGGCACGTCTTTTTTTGTATCAGTACATTGAAAACTAGTTCCTCAATGTTACTTGATGCACTGGTTTTCATAGTATAGATATAAAAATTTATGTAACCATGTCCCCAATTAAGAACCATTCTGACTTTTAAAGTTTTCAAAACTCATACCAACCCCAGCATGACTTTCAAGTTAATAACTCAAGTTAACACCAGCATTATTTCTAGTCATCATTTCGCATCAGTTTGGCATGGCCACTCTAAGGCAGACACCAAAATATCTGATTCCCCACCTACGTGGGCTTAAAAATGAGGATGGACCTGATTAATTAACAAAGAATGTAGTCCAAACAGAGAGAAAAGGGTGAGGCTGGAAGGAAGGAGGAAGAGACAAAGAGTACAGGTGCTCTGAGTATTGTCACAGACATATTTATTACACTTGGAAGTGGTTTATTACAATGGAACACACATGGATCTGAGGCGAGTCAGGAGACCTAGGGTTTGGGTTTCTTGCTATCCCAAACCAATGTCTCTGTTAACACAAATCTCATTTCAATAGCTGTTGAAATGTGGTGAACTGTGGCGATTCTCTGGGCTAGAATGCCTATGTTTACCTATGAAGGTAAACTAAAATTTAGCTCTGTGTGTGTGTGTGTGTGTGTGCACGTGCACGTGCACAGGTATACAGGTATGAGCATGTAGGGACCTGCCCGTGTCTATGGAAAAGAAAGAGAGAAGAATGAGACTATAAAAGCATTAAGAGAAAGACATTAACAAGCAAAAAATTACTGCAAAGTACATATTTCATAACCTAAACTCGAGATCCTGGTTCTTATGTAATCGGTATATCCGATGCTCAGAGAAAATGGGTCTGGAGATAGCTATGTTCATGTTGTAATTCAAGTTAATAAATATTATCCATCTTTCTTAAGTGTTGGCTAGACTGTTGAGAGGCAGGTAACCTAACCCTTATATGTGAATATTGTCAGACTTAGGGATCTTGTCTCCCATTTTATGGGAACTGAGAGGCTTTAAAAATTAGCAATGAGGAATCTGCTTTTAACACTGTGTTTAAAGCTTTCCAATAGAAGGATAAGGTTAATGAAGACAGTCTAAGTGAAAAGGAGATTATCACTTGATCCTTCAGAGTGTATGTTTGGAATGAAGTTTCACTGATGCAAAAAGGTTGAGATGTCAGGAAGAAAACACATTTCTTTCCAATCCATTGTCTACAAAACCATTGTTCTTAAGCACTGCTACTCTATTCCCCCTTTGACTGTCATACTGAAGGATTGTGTTTCTATCCGGTTATTTTTTTCGGTGTAATAATATATGAGATATAATGGAGTGAGGAACTTGGAGCCAGTGATGATACTGGTGAGAAACTTGCAAGGAGTTTACTGTTTACTGGGTTTCCAGAACAGGCTTCACACTTCGCTGAAGTGCCAGCCTTAGCATAAATGTATTCCAGAACCTTCAGTCTAGCTGCTTGGCCACCCTGTTTCCCTCATGGCCCCACTCAACCCCACACACATTTGCCTCCTTTCTTTTTTTGTTGTTAACTTTTTTAAATGTTTATTTATTTTTGAGGGAGTGAGAGAGACAGAGTACGAGCAGGGGAGGGGTGGGGAGAGAGGGAGACACAGAATCCGAAGCAAGCTCCAGGCTCTGAGCTGTCAGCACAGGGCCTGATGCGGGGCTTGAACTCATGAACTGCGAGACCATGACCTGAGCCGAAGTCGGACGCTTAACCCACTGAGGCACCCAGGTGCCCCACCTTTACATCCTTTCTTTCCTTGCTTTTCTTCTTCCCCTTAGTCATTCTCTCCTTCCTTCCTCCATCACTTCCTTCACCCATTCATTCATTCTGTTGACCCAGTGAATTTTGAAGGGAGTACCTGCTGTATCCCAGATCCTTGGGTGGCACTGGGGGTTCCAAGGTGGATGAGCGTGATCCCCACTTTCCAGGCATTCCCATTCTCATCCTCCACCTCTGCTCTACCCCCTTTTGTTTGTCTGGGCTTTTGACCCCCTTCTTTGCACCTTGTTGTCTAAATTCAGTGGACTCCTAAACGGGAACCCTCTTGCACTGTTGGTGGGAATGCAAACTGGTGCAGCCACTCTGGAAAATGGTGTGGAGGTTCCTCAAAAAATTAAAAATAGATCTACCCTATGACCCAGCAGTAGCACTGCTAGGAATTTACCCAAGGGATACGGGAGTGCTGATGCATAGGGGCTCTTACACCCCAGTGTTTATAGCAGCACTTTCAACAATAGCCAAATTATGGAAAGAGCCTAAATGTCCCTTAACTGATAAATGGATAAAGAAGATGTGGTTTACGTATGCAATGGAAAACTACTTGGCAATGAGAAAGAATGAAATATGGCCTTTGGTAGCAACGTGGATGGAACTGGAGAGTGTTATGCTAAGTGAAATAAGTCAGGCAGGGAAAGACAGATAACCATATGTTTTCACTCTTATGTGGATGCTGAGAAACTTAACAGAAGACCATGGGGGAGGGAGGGAGCCAAACCATAAGAGACTCTTAGAGACTGAGAATAAACTGAGGGTTGATGGGGGTGAGAGGGAGGAGAAAGTGGGTGATGGGCATTGAGGAGGGCACCTGTTGGGATGAGCACTGGGTGTTGTCTGGAAACCAATTGGACAATAAATTTCGTATTAAAAAAAATACAAAATAAATAAATTCAGTGGACTCCTGTTCTCGTCTTCAAACCCTTCAAACTGGTTCTCAAATGACCCGTAAAAGTGTGTAACAGAAACGGGTACCAACGTTTTGCCACAGGTATCAGTTTCCTGTTGCCACTGGAACAAATTACCACAAACTTAATGGCTTAAAACAATACAAATGTATTATCTCACAGTTGTGCATTTTGGAAGTTTGATTTATGTCTCACTGGCCTAAAATCAAGGTATCAGAATGGATTTCCTTTAGGGATTCGCTCTAGGGGAGAATCCACGTCCTTTCCTTGTCCAGCTTCTAGAGGCTTTTCACCTCCCTCATCACACGACCCTTTCCTTCGTATTGAAAGCCAACAATGGTGCATCTACTCCTCACATAAGATCGCTCCTCTGACCCTTCTGTCCTCCTCTTCCTCCATTTATTTTTTTTTAAATTTTTTTTAACGTTTATTTATTTTTGAGAGAGAGAGAGACAGAGCATGAACAGGGGAGGGGCAGAGAGAGAGGGAGACACAGAATCTGAAACAGGCTCCAGGCTCTGAGCTGTCAGCACAGAGCCCGACACCGGGCTCGAACTCACGGACCGTGAGATCATGACCTGAGCCGAAGTCGGACGCTTAACCGACCGAGCCACCCAGGCGCCCCCCTCTTCCTCCATTTAATGGTCCCAGTGATTATATTGAGCATACCCAGATAATCCAGGATAATCTCTTTTTTAAGGTGAGCGATTTGGCAGCTTTCATTCTATCTGTACCCTCAACTACCCGAAGCCATGTAACCTAATATATTCACAGGTCCTGGGATTAGGATATGAGCATTTGCGGGGTGAGGGCATTATTCTGCCCATCACCCCTCACCCTAGGAGCGTTTTCAGTATAACAGGTACCAAAGTTTCAAGGTACCAGGACAAAATTCCCCCAATTTCTGGTCTTGGCCAAAGGCAAAGGGAAGATGTTGGGGGCATTAAAGCTTCATCCGAAAGGGACATAAAGTTTTGGGGTCAGACAGGTCAAAGAGGAAATCCCAGATTCTGCGACTTACGAGCTTTGTAGCCTTGGGAAGCCCACCTTAATGTCTTCATTCTTAATTTGAGACTATCGGTGGCAGTGTTTTCACACGGCTGTATTGAGATCATCTAATCTGAGAAAAAAAGGGCTGGGCTTATAGGGGCCTGAGGGATGTTTCCTCTCTCTAAATCACTAGACCCCACATCCCTTAGGTCGTAGACCACCTTAGTTGACAGCCACTTTCATTAATACCTACTCAACCAGCCACCCAACATGCCTTCACAGCACTACAGGGACCCTCGGGTGGAAATCAGCCCCACGCCTTCTTCAAGGAGAAGAAGCAAGTCTGTGTGTGAGCACACGAAAGGTTACACAGTAATAGAAGACCGTTGGTCATCAACACAGAAGTCCTAAAACCCACTGGGACTGGTTCTGCCATAGAGGGTTAAGGGAAAGGATTGTGAGCAGGGCTTGGAAAAAGAAGGGCTAGATTTGGGCAGACTGTGAGGACGGGGCATTTGTTCTGGGGAAACCCTTTGGAGCGTGCCCCCAGTGACCTTCGAAGGTCTTATTTTCTCGCAGCTCAAGACGCGGCAATGAGACACAAGCACACCACCCGCAAACACTGCCGTCTCCCACCTCCTCTCCTCCGACGGCCAACCTCCTTGCCAGGCCCCTCTCTCCTCCTTCCCGTATCTCAGCACGATACAAACCAGCCTTCCTTTCTCCTGAAGATGGTTTAGAAGCAGTGCCCCATAATTACAGCAATCTTAGCTCCTTTGAATTCACCAAAATTACCCCTTTTCTTTCCATCAGCACCATGGCTACGCGACAGGCATTATTGGGAAGCTTTGTGTACTGGCGCAATGTTGTCTTTTTAAAGTGACATCTGTTCAAATAGACTAATGTTCCTATCTGACTGACTCATTTGGCAAGAACATGTCCACATGCCAACGTGAATGGGTGGGGGCTGCAGGAAGAGGGAAGCATTTGGAAGGATATTTTTTGGGGTTTTTTAGACTAAGGGTATGACTATTTCACTTCCTACAGAAGAGAAGTGAATGTCAGTTGTAACAGTAGTGAGGCCTAAATGTCTCCTGATGTCTGAAATGTACCGTGATTTAGGATGGAGATGATGGTCGGGCTTCTCAAACACATTTTCATGGCCCTGGGGATTTTCAGCCACCTTTCTCTGTTTCCCGATGGTTCCTCAGTTCATCTCTCCTCCAACTCGGCTCTCCTTCAGTGAGCATCTTGGAGGCTGCTCTGAGATTCCATCTGTGCACCTTTCTGCGTTCAAGGTCTGTGGTCTCATAGGTCCAGTGGCCTTCCCGACCTTGGAGTTCATCTTCAAATGGTACTGAGGAGTCAGAAGAGCACACGTTTCTCTATCAGGCTCCATTTACCCATTACTCAGGCCGTTCATAGAGCACCTCCTATGGACGCAAGGTTGGGTAAGTCAGAGCTCTGTCTTCAAAAAGCTTACAGTCTCGTAGGGCCTTGACTGTGCACGGGAAGCTCCAGGATGCGCTAAGAGGGGGCTTAGGTAAGGCTTTTCTGAAGAAGTGACTCCTGAGTAGGATGCAAAATGTTCATCTTTGCTTACAAACTTCCAACATGTCTCGGTGGCCGTTTCATAATCTCCCAACTCTCCTGCCTGGATTTCTAGGCCCTCCCTAATCTGATCCCCCTGGACAGACACATCCCATCTCCCTTCCTACCATCACGAATCACCTGCTCCTGTTGGGTGAGCGTAGCCCCTTGTTTCCCCTATACCCCCCCCCCCCCCACTTATTCTTGACTCTGGGTCTTTGCTCATGTTTTCTGCCTAAAATAAATCCTCCAGTAATAACATCCCACCAGCTCTCAGACCTTTGGCACGTCGGGGACTAGCCCGTTGCCTAACCATGAAATTTCCTCCCCTGCACATGATATTCTATAGCTCCTCCCATAGTACTTAAGCTATGAGTACAACTTAGATGATGCATGTGAAAAAATATTAGCTGAA